>NC_140939.1:113261617-113861617 GCF_014529385.1 Adiantum capillus-veneris | reverse complement strand
ATAAGTTGATTCAAAGAGAGCATTGCATCATGATGGCAACACTGGCAATGACAACGGTGACAATGGCGATGTGTGTGTAGGAAAGAGAGGGGGAGGCAAAGCTTTGTTTCGGCTTTGTGTAAGAGAATGGGAGAGAGAGAGGGAAATACAATACAAAAAGTTGTGGGAGAGAGAGAGAGAGAGAGAGAGAGAGAGAGAGAGAGAGAGAGAGAGAGAGAGAGAGAGAGAGAGAGATGAGAGGTTAGGTTAAGTTAAGATTAAAAATTCAAATTTTGAATGTAGAAGTTGTTCACATGCCTTGACCCCTTGTAAGTGAAATTGTGTGAGTTGTAGGTGTTTTTTGACAACCGGACCTAGCTCGTCGGACCTAGCTCGTCGGCTTTGAAATTTCGAGAGCTTTTTGGGGAAAAAAAGAGTATGGGGTCCCAGGACCGAAATCCACATAGTAAAAAATACACTAAAAGTAGCCAAATTTGATGAATTTTGCATCAAAAAATGTGTGCTTCTTTTGTGCCCGATATGAATCAACGGGAATGAAAACCCATTATAGCAAAGTTTGGGGCAACCCTAAAAATTTTGAAATTTTAAAAAAAAAATCACTTTTTTATAAAAATTTAATTTTTTTAATTTTTTAATAAATTACAAACTATTGGGTTTTCATTTGCATTTGAATGTGTGTGGCATGGAAATACACTCAAACGTGTAGTTTATATGTGTATTTAATTAAGAAAATATATAGCTCTTTAAAAAATTATGGGTATACATGCATGTGCAATTAGATAGGTGTACATATGTTAGTTAAATGTGTGTACTCTTTATTTATGTCACTTGCAACATAGTCGTAGTTGCATATATTGGCATGTGTGACTATTACGCACCACCATACGTGCTGGTGGGCTCTAAAAACACCTTCACACCTTTATGGATCCGAGCATGAATCACACATATTTGCACATGCAACATTAACACATTGACCTAAGAGTCTTACAAAGCATTGTGTCAGCCCTTCTTGGCACCCTATGGATATTGGGTCATGGTTATGTGATGCTCTTTCTTAGCTATAGCACACCCTATACACCTAAGTTCATAAGATGTGTATATACTCATCATGAAACACTTATATATACCACCCTATGGCCCAAAGGCCATAGGATGTATATATATTGATCATGAAACACCTATATATACCACCCTATAACCCAAAGGCCATAGCATGAATATATACTCCTCATGAAACACCTCTATATACCACCCTATGGCCCAAAGGCCATAGGACATATATACTAAGTTGCATTGTACGGTATACAATGTACGTATAATATGCTTTAAACGGCATATTATATGTCACCTATCTTTATCAGCTGTATTATACGGTGTCACATCATCAAAAACATTGTCTTGTATAATTTCTTAGAAATTTGATCAAGTATCTCATTCTATTTGAGCACTCTTCCCCCTTGTGAAAAGAGTGCTTCAAGCTCATCTTTAGGTGATCTTTAAAACACCAAAAAAAAATAAATTTATTTACAAATTTTACAATCAATTATCAATTTAAGTAAAACATTAGAGATTAAGGTAAAAAGTTAAATTAGTTAAATATATATCTAAGTGTTTTTTAGGTTATGGAGTTTTGAGTTTAAAAGTTACCTGCTTTGTGTGGAGTATAGCTCATAGTTGAAGGTAGGTTAAGTAGAGTAATTAGTGATTGCTTGCCTTGTGTAGAGGAAACTCACACTTCTGGGGCATCCACTAGGAAATATGTAAGATAACACATGCGAACGAAATAAGGGATTTATAATTAGGTACATTTACAAAAAAATATATACTTACATAAAGGGTTTTTAAATTGAGAAAGTGAAAATTTTCATACATAAGGTCTAGTTTTATTACAAAAATGCATACATAAGGGGTACATATATATAATAATTGAAAATATACAATTAAGGGATTATTTATATACCTCTTGTTTGCACGTGCTATATGCAATTTTTACATAGTGGACTCCCTGGGCTCACACTTGGAAGTGATTTAGGATAGTTAAAGCTAGCAATTACTTGCTTTGTGTTGAACTATATTCACACCTAGAAGTAACTTAAGTTAGATAGTTAAAGTTGGTAGCTACTTGCTTTGTGTGTTGAACTATGTTCACACCTGGAAGTAACTTAGGTTAGATTTCTCTAATGGTTGTCTGTTATGTGTAGAGTAATACTCACACTGGAGGAAATTTAGGTAGATTAAATAATAATCTCTTGCTTTGTGTAGAGGTATTCTCACACCTAGACGAGATTTAGTCAAGAAGTGAATCATGATTGCCTGCCATGTGTAGAGTTACACTCACACTTGGAGGTAATATAGGTAGGATATTTAAAGATATCTTGCTTTGTGTAGAGTTTACTCACACTTGGAAGTTATTGAGATAGATTAAGTAAATTTTTTATCATGATTCAAGTATAAAGTAAAAGTTCACACTTGATTTTTTTTTTTTGATATTTAGAATTTAAAGAGGTTGAAAATCTATGTTTTTTTTTAAATGATAGCAAATATAGCAATGTAAATGGTATGAGAATTTGATTTTAGTTGTGTATTTAGTAAATAATGTTGTTTGGGTTTGTAGATCTCAAGAAGATGGTGAAAGGATATGAGTGGAGCTACGTAAAGAAATTGGTCAGTGGAAAGACTACATCAAAGTTGAGGTGTAAGATCTGCGGCCATCATTTTAGTGGAAATGCACACAGGATAAAAGAACATGTGTTCAAAATTCCTAGAAACGTGGCAACTTGCAAAACCCGGCCTACAGGTATTGAAGAAAACTTTCTTGAGTGGACGCTCAAGGAAAAGAGATTACATCTTGAGGGGAAAAAAAGGGTGGTCCCATAATGATGGCTCCATCTATGGCTAGGGATGTGGAGATGACACTCGAGAATGATCAAAACCCTCAACCCCTGATTATAATCAAAGATGGTGTCATTCATTGTTTGATGGGACTTGTAGCTCTAATCCCATCGCAAGCTCTACTAACATAAGTCAAAGTGAAGCATGGACTGGAGGAGAACCTGCACCAAGTGGTTCTACTTTACATCAGGCATTTGATAAACAATGGCTTCTTGAACTCCATCTAAAGTGGATGCAAGCATTTGTTGCATGTGGAATTCCTTTTAATGTCATTCAGAACCCTATCTTCAAAGATTCTTTAATGAGCACAGAGAGAAGGGTTTTGTGGTACCTGATTATAATAAAATACGTACATAATATTTAGATAAAGTGAAATCTACATCATAGAATATTTTAAAGTGCACAAACTCTTGATTATGTGTCACAGTATGGATGCACAATCACTGTAGATGGCTGGAAAAATTGTTAGAAGAAACCATTGATTAATGCGATGTTGATTTTTCCAAGGGGATCCATCTTTCTTGAAGCGATAGACACATCCTTGAAAGAGAAGACTAGTGGATATCTTGTTGGTGTATATGAGCGTTCGATCAAAAGGACAGAAATGTGATATCCATTGTTACACATAATGCATCTAACTACAAAGTAGTTGGAAAAGCAATTGAAGCAAAGTATCCAGAGACTACATGGGTTCCATGTGCTGCCCACAATTTGAATATGTTCTTGAAGGACTTTGGAAAAGTTCCTTCTATTAAGCAAACTCTACTAGATGCAAACAACTTGGTGAAGTTTATAAGAGAGCATTTGTTTCTTACGCTCTGTTTAGAACAAAGTCCCCAACCAAAAATTGATAGATTTTTTGTGTGACCCATTTTGCGAGACAGAGTATTATGTATTTCAGTAAGTGTAGGACAAGAGGACATGTAGTATCATCCAGGTGTACAGCTAAGGGCTCGGCACATGAAGGAGGAGTCACATCCTCTTTAGTACTAGGATATTTAGAAGAGACTTTAGTTCTATCCTTGGTCTTCAATTATGAATGTAGCTGTGACACAAGCTGTGTTTGATCTCTGATTCCAGGTTTGGATTTGATTTTTTGATGAACCATACTTTCAAAGCTTCTAATGACTCGACCCAATAATTGCTTTACTATGTTGTGCATAGCTCCATTAGTGCGCAGACCTGGGTCAAATGAAACAGGGAATGCATTGCATAGTTTTAGCCAGTCCTGCTCCACAAGCTCAATCACAAAATCATATCAAACTTTTCCTGAAGTGGATCAAATGCCCGATGCAAATGATCGTTTGAAGCTCCATAGAGAGATACAATAAGAGCATCACAAATGATTTTTTGCAATGCTAATGCAATAAGTTTGTCTCTACCATGGCTGAAGCCTGAAAATGCACGAAGCAAATAAAATTAAGATAGGTCTAGAATAGATATAACTTTGACTTGTATGATTGCAAATAGAAAAATATTAGCACATTTCATGAATTAAAATGCTTATTTACAATTCTTAAATTACAATAGTCCTCTTTGCAAAGCAACACAATGACCAATACCATTTGAAAACGAGAAACTATATGATATGATACCTCTTTCTGCAGTGCGATGTGATGGTCAACAACATCCAGTAACAAAAGATAAAAAAATACATAACCCCTCCATGTAGCGCAACACGGTGGTCACATCAACAACCAGAGACAAAGAATCTATTAAAACCAATCTCCCTGCAGTGCGATGTGGTAGTCAGTAGCCGCCAAGAACGAGGGATTTACAATACCTAACCTCTCCATACAGTGCGACATAGTGGTCAGCAACAACAAGAGATAAGGAATCTATTAAACCCAATCAACCTGTAGTGCAATGTGGTGGTCAGTAACAACTAGGAATGAAGTATTTAAAATACGTAACCGCTCCTTGAAATGCAATGCAGTGGTTAGCCATAGCCAAAGATAGGGAGTTTATTAAACCCAATCAACCTACAAGGCAACGTGGTGGCTCTAGCAATAGCCAATATGTAACCTCTCCTTGTAGTGCAACATGGTGGTCAGAAACAACCAGAGATAGGGAATCTATCAAATCCAATCTTCTTGTCGTGCAACGTGATAGTCATCAACAGCCAAGAACAAAGGATTTAAAATACCTAATCCCTCCCTGCAGTGCCACATGATGGTCAGCAACAGTCAGAGATGAGGAATCTATTTAATCCAATCTTCTTGTAGTGCGATGCGGTGGTCAGCAATAGCCAGGAACAAAGGATCTAAGATACCTAGCCCCTTCCTATAGTGCGATGTGGTGGTCATCAATAGCCAGAGATGGGGAATCTAATTGTACATCCTAAGCTACTCCCTGTAACACGGAGGTTAGCATCAGTCATTAGTGATGAAGCGTCTAAAGTTTAAAAACCCCTTGCAACATGGCAAAAGAATCAACATAGTCAAGGAAGGTGTTTAAACTCTCTCTCTCTCTCTCTCTCTCTCTCTCTCTCTCTCTCTCTCTCTCTCTCTCTCTCTCTCTCTCTCTCTCTCTCTCTCTTTGCAGTGTGACACGGGGGTCAACACAACCAAAGAGAGGGCCTTGACCTGCAAACTAATACTGAGGTGTAAGCAATGCTCCACAACAACAGCGCTAGCAAAGACAAAGTTAGAGAAAAAAATTTAGCAGAAATGATTACTGTTGCTACTTATTCTCTCTTTGTCTCTATCGCAAGCGTTGTATTCACGGCGGCAGTTTAAACGAACTGTGGTGGTGCTTTTTTTTATAAAGTATAATAAATTTTGATCAAAATATGCTTTATTTGGATATATGCATACAATACGGATATACAATGTACAATACCAGACTATACTTATAGTTTTTTGTACGGATGTATAAATGGAGCTTAGCGTATATATACTCTTCATGAAACATCTATATATACTACCCTGTGGCCCAAAGTCCATAGAACGTATATGTACTCCTTATGAAACACCTCTATATACCACCCTATGGCCCAAAGGCCATAGGATGTATATATACTCTTCATGAAATTCCTATATATACCATTATGTCCCAAAGTCCATAGGACGTATATGTACTCCTAATGAAACACCTATATATAGCACCCTATGGTCCAAAGTCTAGATGACGTATATATACTCATCATGAAACACCTATATATACCACCCTAAGGCCCAAAGGCCATAGGACGTATATACACTCCCCATGAAACATCTATATATACCACCCTATGTCCCAAAGTCCATAGGACGTATATATACTCCTCATGAAACACCTATATGTAGCACCCTATGGTCAAAATTCCATACAACATATACACACTCCTCATGAAACACTTATGTATAGCACCCTATGGCCCAAAGGCCATAGGATGCATATATACTCCTTGTGAAACACCTATATATAGCACCCTAGGATGTATATATATGCATCATGAAACACCTATATATAGCACCCTATGTCCCAAAGGACATAAGGTGTAGATATACTCCTCATGAACACATATATATATACCACAATATGTCTCAAAGTTCATATGACATATATATACTTCTCATGAAGTGCCTCATCATGAAACACCTAGATATAGCATCCTATGGACCTAAGGCCATAGGATGTATACATACTCATCATGAAACATGTACATATAGCACCCCATGGCCCTAAATCCATAGGATGTATACATACTTATCATGAAACACCTACATTTAGCATCCTAGGGCCCTAAGGTCATAGGATGTATACATACTCATCATGAAACACCTTCATATAGAAACCTATGTCTCTGACACCATAGGATGTATACGTACTTATCATGAAACACCTACATATAGAAACATATGTCCCTAATACCATAGTATGTATACATACTTATCATGAAACACCTACATTTATCACTCTATGGCCCTAAGGCCATAGGATGTATACATACTTATCATGAAACACCTATATATAGCACTCTATGGCCCTAATGCTACAGGATGTATACTATAATCATGAAACACCTACATATAGCACCCTATGGCCCTAAGGCCATAGTATGTATACATACTCATTATGAAACACCTACATATATACTCACCGTGAGGTCATTTTGAGGAATCTATATGTACTATTCATGAAATACCTACATATAATTATATACAAATGAGGCATTAGGTGGCAGTTTATTATGCCATGTACATATACTCAAAAATGGAGTTATTGAGAAAATGAATAAGACTATCTAGGAGAGGGTCACTTCCATACTATCTATGCAAATTTTACCTCAATACTTTTGGGGAGAGGATATTATGATGGCGTTGCACATAATCAATAGGTCTCCTAGTACACCATTGAAGTACAAGATTTCATAGGAAATTTGGATAGACACGAAGCCTAATTATGATCGATTATGTGTGTTTGAGCGTGAGGAATTCTTACATGTGCTTAAAGATCTTAGAAAGAAGTTGACCCCCAAATCACACAAATGTATCTTCATTGGATATGGTGCAGCTGGAGAGACGGGTTATCACCTCTGGCACCCTCAAAGAAATCTCACAAGTGATCTTTAATGAATCAAAGATGCACAAAAGTCCTGTGAAAGAGGTTGGATATTGCAAATTAAGATTCAAGTACGTAGCCTCAAGTCCAATTACACAAACAACTTAGTCCATCAGCAATGTGTATTATACCACTAGCAATGCTTCAAAGAGAGTTAGTGATGCTCGTGAGAGAGTAGAGTACAACAATTATGTAGTGAGGAGATCTATGTGTGTATCTCATTTTGTAAGTGTTTTCAGCCAGGATTAGTAGTTGTCCATTGATTGTGGAGAGCCTACCTACTACCAAGAGGCTATTGAGATGGAATATAGCATGAAGTGGGAGAATTCAATGCATTTGAGTATAACTTGACTATGGCAAATGAGGCTTGGGATTTTACATTGTTCCTAGAGTGTAGAAAATACTTTTCTTGCGAATGGGTATATAAGAAGAAGTACACGGTAGAGGATCCCAAGCCTAAGTACAAGGCTTGATTGGTTGCTAACGGTTTTAAGCAAAAGAAAGGCATGGAATTTGATGAGATTTTTTCTCCGATGGTTAAGAGGACTATGTTGCATCTTGTGCTAGGACTAGTAACCACTAAGGACATGAAACTTGTCTTGATGAACGTGAAGATGAATTTATTTCATACTAAGGATCTTGATGAGAATGTCTACATAAAATAGTGAGAGGGTTTTGAAGTCAAACCTTAGAAGCCTATAAGGGCACAACTGGTGTATATAATGTGTGAGACATTGTATGGACTATAACAAGGATCAAGGTCGTGGTACATAAAGCTTGACAAGTATACTCAGTCCCAAGGGTATGAAAGGAGCCAAGAAGATCACTACTTGTATACTCAGTTTGTATACCCTAAAGTTGAACGATGGTTCATAACTTATCATTATGATAAGTTACATCAATGATATTCTCATTGCTTAGGAAGTCTAAAGACAATATTTCCATCTTGAAAAATTCACTTTAGCACACACAGTTTTCTATGAAGTAGTTGGGAGATGCAAGCCACTTTCCTGGATAGAAAACATGGAAAACTGGAGTTGTCTTAGGAAACGTATATCCACAAGGTCTAGGGGGGGATAGATTCATTAAAAAGAATAGATTTTCTCTCTCTTTCTTGAATTGCTCCTTGTAGTCTTTGTCTGCTTGTTCTCTATATTTTGTGGTCCTCAAAAAGCTTCAACTTAAGTAAATAGTGGATTGTAGCATCTACTACCAAGAAATTGCAGATGCCCATTAATATCACCTATACCATTATGTACTTGTCTGCTGTGTTGATTAACATGATGCCATAGCTCTTTTTCCCAAATATGAAGATGCTAGTCCTCCTTTAGGGATGTTCCTCCAAGGATTGATACTTGCTCCGATACCCACTTAAAGAGATAAAGCTCCAACTCGATGACTTGCTAAAAAGAGTGTTAATCAGGCCTAGTGTATCTCCTTGGGGTAGTCCATGTTTTTTTTTGAAAGAAGTATGGGACATAAAGGTTGTGTATTGATTACAAGGGTCTAAAAAAAAAAGACATTAAAAATAAGTATCTCCTCTTGCACATCGATGAGCGATTAAGTCAACTTAGCAGTGTGCAAGTGTCTTCAAAGCCTGATTTATGATTTAGGAAAGGATATATTTTCGAGTTTTCTTTTTGCACACGATATGGACACTTTGAATGTACAATTTTGGCTTTTATTTTGACTAATGCACCTGCAACATTCATATGTTAAATGAACAATATATTTCACCCTTATCTTGATGACATTATTTTGGTGTTTTTGGCTTGTTTTTGGATGAATTATTTTGTTCATTCTAAGAATGAAAAGGAACATGAGCTGCATTTAAGAGAAAAATCTTGAAGTATTGCATGATCATCACTTATATGCCAAACTGAGTAAGTACTTCTTTTCTAAGTAAATGATTGTATATCTAGGAAGGGTAATGTCTGAAGAGGGAATTCATATTGATCTTGATATAAGGTCAAGGACATTGTAAATTTGTCGATACCAAAAATTATGAGAGATGTGAGGAGTTTCATGTGGTTTGCATAGTACGAGCAAGCACATATTAGGAATTTCTCTAAGCTTATGAGTCCTCTAACTAAACTAACAAAGAAAAACAAGAGTTTTGTATGGTCTTTTGAAGCATGTCAAGATGCATTTGAAACACTCAAAGAAAAGGTAGCTGAAAATTATATAAATTGTCTTTTGAAAATTTCAAAAGGGAAACCTTTAGTCGTATTATGTGATGCAAGCGGGGAACAAATGGGATGTGTTTTATGTTAGAAGGGAAGATTTGTTGCATATAAATGTATTAAGTTGAGAAGGCCGTTTTTGGGGTTTTTAGTGCCATTTTTGTGGTTGTGTGTAGGATACCTCTTTTAGACCCTATTTTTGCTTTGCTTTACAAAAGATAGGAGTCGACTAGGAAAATAGCCACTTTTTTGCCTAACTACTCTAGGAGATGATCTCTATCATCAATAGAGGTTGTGTGATTGTGATTGAGAGTGTGATTGTTATTGTGATTGTGTGTGTGAGCAAGATTGGGATTGAGGGTGAGAGTGGAATGTGATTTGAGATTAACATAGCTAGAGGTGTTTAGGAGGTTATGATACAAGCTAAGCTCCTTCAACCACTATACATCAAAACAGATTATCTATTTATCATATCTATTGTGTACTCTCTAATTTTTTTGTTTTTCAATCTATTTTTCTTTCATGTGTTGCATCACAATAGCCTTCACAAACATGCTTTAAAGGTGCTTAAAGAGGTGGCAAAGAAGCAACCATAGAAGATTTTTATAAATGCAGCAAACTAGAAAAATTCAGATGCTCAAAACGTGCATAGTATAGTTTGGCATCAGAAAAAACTTTTAATTTCACAACTACATTTGCAAAATTCTTCCTACACTTCTCATACAAACTGAGCATATATAGCCCATGACACAAAATGCCAGATGCAACAATCCCATCATCAAAAGTGAGATCATAAATTGTACATATGTCATCCACAAATTTCACAACAAGACCTAGTCTTGCAAGTGTATATATAAACAAAAGGTTCTTTTTTATCCATGGTACATAAAGTGAAAGAAATGCCATTTGCAACAATTAGCACAATATTTCTAAATCTCTTGACTAGATAAGAGACATTGTTGGGATGAGGGACCATATTCCCATGAGAGACAATCACTCATGAGAGAGGCAAATAATTCATGATGCAAAGTAATGTACTTTGTAGTACCACTATCAAAGTACCAAACATGTGATTCTACAACAACTGATATACATGCATCACTACTATCAGAAGGATCATAAGTACACTCTGCACTAAATGTCCACTCTACATCTACATCAATATCCCAATCTCCATTTTCAAAACATTCTACAATAGATACACTCGCAGTAGATCCAACCTCTTTATTCTTGGCCTCTTTTTCCTTTAACTTATGACATTGCTTTATCAAATGATCATTAGCCTTGCAATAATGGAAAACGCATATTCTTCTTGCCTTTTTCATTAAAATTCTCAGATGGGCTGTTGCCAACAAAAGCATTAGAGAGGTGATTCTGCTACTCAAAGAAGAATCATGAGAAGTGGATGCATTACTATTACCACCTTTTCTTTGAGCAGCAACAACAAAATCCCATTCAATTGCACTCTATTTTTCTTGTTATTTATTGAAAGTGACTCCTATAACAGCAGTGTGCATAATGCATCAAACTTGACAACTTGAGGGTTTCCTTGGGTTATAATTCTCTACGTACTAGCAAAAGTCTCATAAGCGTTTGGAAATGCACCAAGAATAGTTTGCATAAGTGAAATATCAAAAATAATAAAAAATGAGTGGCGCACTGATTTCCTCAATACCAGCAAGAAAAGTGTCCATGAAATCTTTCTCTCACATAATCTTTGACTCCAGCTCTTTACAAAACAATGCAATTTTAGCTAAGCTCATTGCTACTTGCATAAAGACCAGTGAAGTATTCCAAGCTTCTTTTATTGATTTTGCTGAGTGAATGTGAGGAGTAATAGTATGCTTCATAGATAATGAAATCAATTCATGAGACCACTCCCCTCTAATATCTAAATGAGATTTCTCAATTGTAGGCAAAACAACTCCCGTAGCAATAGACCGGCTAGAACCTACAATATCCTTAAAAGGGTGTTCGGGTAAAGGCGTTGTGCCTCTGCTTGGGGCCAAATATCCGATGTCTGATCGCTTATTGACCACACTAACCTTATTCTTCATATACCAAAGAATAAGGAGCTCCGCACATCTTGGAGATTTCTCCACCCACACAACACCGTCCCTCCTCTTACATCTCCCACACTGCACACGCACCACAAGAGACACACACAATTTGGTGGATCTTTGGTTGTGTGCACTTGGCTAATGGTTTGGTGTTTGACATTACATGTGCAGGAGATGTCATTACCTCGTGGTGCATCTTATAGGCTATGACATGTGAGTTATGTTCCTCAGCTGAGAAAAAATGTGACCTGACTGTGACAATTAGATTTCAAGACATTGCTTAGAGAGTAGTCTTTTTAGATGCATTGTGGATCATTAGTGATTTCCAAGGGATCCCACAGTGGCTTGGTATATCCTACACATGTATCTGAGGTACATGATGGCATAGTCTCTGTTTTGTTGCTAGCATGCATTGAGAGAGAGAGAGAGAGATGAGACATATCTCCTTCTCAAGCCAGCTCCACCATTCTCACAAGATAGAGCATTTAGCTGTGTAAGACATGCCAATGGACTCCATAGAGTGGCAGTGCTCTAGTGAGACATAACAAAGTGTTTTCAGAGTCTGTGCAGAGAGAGGTAGAGTGGATTGGCTCCCTAGAGACATAGGTAGAGATGACATACCTGGAGTTATTTTATATGCTCATGCTAGAGGCTGATGAGAAGATACTAGGACACGTGGTTCCGACTACATGTAGATCACCTGAGTAAGCTAGTGGGCATAGGTTGAGAGATTCTCTTGCCTTGTTGTTTAGCTAGTAGCACCCACTTATTGGAACATTCACCTTTATGTGGGCGATTGTTGGGGTAAAGGCATTGTGCCTTTACATAGGGTCGGACATACGTTGTTCGACCGCTACTAACCACACTAACCATATTCTTCATATACCATCGAATAAGAAGATCCTCACATCTTGGAGGTTGCTCCACCCACACAACATAATCTCTCCTCTTCCATCTCTTGCACCACACCGTGAACACACACATTCCACAGACCATGTACTCTCAAAGAGTTTGTATTCACAAAAGGTACGGGCATACTTGAGAACGTGCATCAAGACACTACACAACATTTGAGACATCTTTTGACACGAGAACATGCATCATCATGTAAGCCCACATTGAGTACTTATTTCCATCCAATTTGTCCTCTAGGAAACATCTTGAAACCATCTGTGTTGTTGTTAGCCATGGTGAGTGACTGCACCTTTTGCTTTGAAAGAGGAAAAATGAAGTAGGACTAACACATGCTATATAACGCAACTCAAAAAGGACCGTAAGAGAGCTGTTCTAAAAAAAAATTCACTAGTAAAAATTTTGTACAAAAGAATGAAATTGCTTGCGTAATAGAAATAGAGGCCAAAATGAGCCCGAATCAAAATTTTGAGCACACCGACCTATATGAGCTCTCTCAAAGTATTATTGAACCTCTTGATGCTCATCAAATCTCATACAATTTGGAGAAAGTGAGCATGTGGGTGTTGGCGATGCTAGGAAATATTCCTAAGAGGATGTGACCTGCTTTGATACCAATTGTTGGAATTAGGGCTGCAAGGATGCACACACAACTTGGAGAAGATGAAGAAGCTCAAGGCACACAACAGAGAGTGTATTGCTTAATACACAACTAGAAAGACAAGTTAGCACTAGAGTGATGGGTGTACATACAATGCATGAGAAAAAAACCTCATAGTGAGGGAAAAACTATCCCAGAAGTCCTATGTGTGTTCATGCACATCACTACCACATATATGGTAAAAAGAAATGTGTGTTGATGGTTTATTTTTTTCATTGACTTCTATTTATTGCCATAGAAACTCTCGAAAGCATTGAAAGAGCCAAACTAGAACAATATTGAGAACACTTGTACAATAGTAAAACTAGATGCATGAGATATCAGGCTTTGACAATATATTTTTTACATTGAATTGGAAAAATACTAAGCAATATGCAAATTATATATGTATTGGGAGTCTTTATACATGCTACAAAATTATTATGCTTACTCTATTAGGTTACACACACACACACATATAAGAGAATACAATCTCATCTTAAAATGACTTGATTTTGGTACAAGCCCAAAAACTCCCATTGGTGCATCTCTATTTGTATGGCATACTATTTTCCATAAAATTCATTGAAGAATGGTTTTGTAGGGTGGAATCCATGTGCACAATCATATTGCAACCAAGTCACATCAACTTGCGTTGAAAGTCTCATAATTTTAAAATTTTGAGTTTGTAAATCAACATGGTAAAACTGTTGTATATACTACATAGCTTAAATGAGGGCATCTACTATTCCTTTGAAGCATTCATACACCTTGAAAATGACAATATCTAAATGTATAGTAGTAAACTTTGAAAAAACTCCAAAAATTGTACATGTTTTCTGACAGTGAAGTTTAACGTTGGAAGATCATTCTGGATGTGCAATGTAGGAAAAATCTAGAGAAACCTTTAAGTCCATCAAAGCTTGCTATTGAGCTTTTGCCCAATGAAATGCTTTGCTCTTGGCCTGATGTTAAAAAGTACTCTCATTATTGGGCTGTACAATTCTCTGAAAGAATATTTTTTAGCAAAGCTAAATCCGAGCAAAACATTTTAGTATAGCGAGACCAACACCCTATGAGCACTCTAAAGGTGACTAAGAATCTGCAATCACCACCTCTTTTCCTCTTCTAAGATTTTTGCTTGTCCTTCACAATATGCACTGAGAAATCAAGTAATACATTGCAAAAGTCACCTTGTTCTTATTTGTGGGGAGCACACACAAAGACACATACATGAGCGGAGAATTTTTAACATTGTAGGAGAAACATTGAGAGAGAGAGAGAGAGAGAGAGAGAGAGAGAGAGAGAGAGAGAGAGAGAGAGAGAGAGAGAGAGAGAGAGAGAGAGAGAGAGAGAGAGAGAAAGAGAATCAATCAAGGAAAATTTAAACCTGCCACTGCTCTATAACATTGAGCTTGCGAGCTGCTATTTTGATTGATTGGCCTACTTTTTTTGTTGACGACGATAGTTGCCCACAAGGCTTATGACCTCTTCAATATGAGACTCCTTCTGAGTCTTTGTGTGTGTGTGTGTGTGTGTGTGTGTGTGTGTGTGTGTGTGTGTGAGAGAGAGAGAGAGAGAGAGAGAGAGAGAGAGAGAGAGAGAGAGAGGCCTCATGAACAGAAAGTGAGAGCTTGGTGTTTTGGAGGTAAACTGCCATAAGAGATGTAGGCAAACCATCTCTCCTCCATGCTTTCTAGAGAGAGAGAGAGAATGTCACGCTTATGACTTGGCACCTACGTGATCTCTCTCCCCAGGCTTGCAAATTAGAAATCTAGGTTTCTCATGCTAAATCTTCAAACTCTTGCAGCTCTCATCTTCATCACAACCTCATCAATAGTAGACTTGAACAATCAATGGACAAAGTTTAGAAATTTCTCTCTCTAATATATATCTCTCCTGTGGATCTCCTAAAAAGCAATAATCTAAAAACTTTCCAAAATAGTCCGCGACATTGCTTGGTGCTCAAAAAATATTGTAGGATTCATTTTCTCTAAAAGTATTTTTGTAAGGGTGGATTAGCACGATCCTCGTGGTAGCGTTTTGGTCATGCATAGAGTTTCTCAGCTAGTGAAAACACTATCTGCCAATGTTCAACTTCACCAAAATTGGTAGAATTAGCATAACGTTGCCCTTCTCTCTCCCATCTTGTCAGTGAACTCAAGTAGATGGAGACAAACATCTCTAGAGAATACGTTGAAATTACACACATCAACAACAATGATGCTCCGTCTACGTGTAGATGCACCCTAACTAGTCTTCACTACTGTTTTAAAAAAGTGCACTTTAAATCGGCTAACATTGTGAAATCCAGGCTAGCTTCCTCAAAAGAAATTGGAAAATATCACATGTTTTAGCATGAAAATTGGCAAATTGAGTGAAAACTAGAAGAGTTGTAGGCGTGTCCGTTTTCTCTTTGGTTACGAAAATGGTTTTTTTTGAACTTTTAAGGCTCAATCACATTGAAATTTGAGAGATCCTCATGTATTTAGATTAATTTTAAGAGACTCAAGAAATCATATCCTTATTGGATACATATATGAGAAAATGTTCTTGTGTTGAGGCATTGTGAGGGACATGGGCCAGGGACCACCGACTTCACTACCTCAAAATGGATACACCATGATTCTTGACATCCCTCCCCCTTGAGACTAACACCAAGACATGACTCATCCTGCTCTTGGATGCCAACTCAAGGGGGTGGTAACATTCACTTTCTCTCATATGGAACCCGTAACCCCAAAATATCTTTTCTTACTGATTCAACTTTCAAATCAAATTCATCATACTAAATTTGAACTCTACATTTCAGGGTCAACTAGTGAGAGTTCTCTACTTCACCCTTGGCTCAAGATCACTGACACTTTTGTCCTGGTTATGACCAAGCACAATTGTCAGTGCGTTTCCCTCCTAAGGTGAGTGTATTTACTGATTACACAAATCCTTGGTCCCCAAGTTTGATGTTAATTGAGCCGACGTCAGTTAACAGGAGCTGCTAAAGATCGAAGCCTTATGAATGCACATCAAAGATGAATATGAAGAAGCAGTGAAGATTGGAGTTACACATTTTCCACATTTTCTCAAAATGGCCATGTATTGTAATTTCCCGATTTATTTAGCCATTGTGATAATTAGCCATTGTTAGGGCTTAATAAGAGTTCCAAGGTGTAAAGCATAGGTCATTCGGTGTACCTAGGTTGCAAATACAATAAGTGTGGAGCCTCAAAGGTATTGGGTACCGTACATTACACATTTTATACCTTGGCTAAGGTATAAAAGCCAACTTTGTAAAGATTTATTAAGTTTTTGGATAATGAAACACAGTGTGAGTTAACAGTGTTCATTTCTCTCCTTCTCGCTCTTCCTACTCCCTCCTCGGTTGTCACATTGCAGTCGCGTCCGTTGCATTGCAACCGCAGGTAAGAGCTCTATGCATTGACGTAAGCATTTCACAGTATTTCGTAGAGCTGTTGGCGTCGTCAACCTGTGGCCTAATTTCATCATAAGTAGGAATTTACACTTCAAAATAAAAAATTAAGCATATGCGGGGTATTGGGACATCATTGCTAAGCATTTAGATGCATTCTGGGTCAAAAACGACTAGGTCAAAAATCCACTGCTGTTAATAATCGCGATTTTTGCACTTGACCTAAAGTGGGATTTGAGACCATAAGCATGTGTGCTTAGATCTTATAAACATGTCATAGAAGTTTTGTTACGTTTGGATGTCATTTGATGTTGTAACGAATGTGATTTGTTTGCCGATGAGCGATTGGCTTTTGGTGATTTCAGTCACTTGAGTGTAGCTTGAGTAAGATACGAGTTGTTTGTTGTTTTCCAAGAGATTGACAACCTCTTGTAGCCTCTTGCACTAGTCATTGAGTCAGCTTCGTCCCATGGATTGACAATTATATTTGTGGTTCTCGCTATGTGTGCAATAAGATAGAAGTGAGGTTAGACACCCGTCCCACATTTGGCGCCGCTGCCGGGGACGAATAGACCTAAACTAGGGAAAACATGAGCGTCTTGTGTAGTTGTCCATTAATTTACTCTAGGTTCACCTGGAGTTAAACTTTCTCATAAAAACCACATAGCTTAAGAGTGTTGTCTTTTGTTGTGTAGAGGTAGCTTGGGAGTAGATTGTACTTGCTAAGTACCTTATAGGATTGTAGGATTGTCGGATTGTAGGATTCAGTTAGGATTTTGAGAATGATTGATGGACAAGACAAGTCTTAAGATCAATGCTCAAGAAAACAAGTGTTTGTGGACACTTTCCACAAACCAGTGCAGTAGAACCTAGGAGTAGGGTAAGTAGAATCCGAGGTGAGATCTCAAATCATTGCTCACTCCAAAGGAATCATCTGTGAGTTGTTTATGTGAAGTTATAGAGTTTCAGGTCTACGGCTTGAAACAGCACCAAAAGATTGTCAATCATTGAACCAACTGGAGATTATGCTCATAAAAGTTGTATGAACCAGTGGGTAAGCTTAAGGATGCATTTGAGGTAGATTTTCAAACGTTTGCAAAAACTCAGATTATTTACTTTTTCTTAAGATTTTAGGACAAATAAAATTTTGACTTGACTCAGCGGCTTAAAATAGATCATAAAAAGATTGTCCAATGAAAAAATTGCAGGTCGAAAGTAAATAATCGCATTTTTTGCGTATGGCTCAAAATGAATCAAGGTTGATACCAAAGACTCTATGCATGATTACAAACATCTTTTGTGAAGGCTCATAGAGTTTGGATCACAAAATAGACCAAAAACTTGGCAAGAACTGAAATCCGTAGTAATTGTCGAGAAATTGTGTCTGACTTCATGAATCTTGTTCAAATTAAGTTTTGACTTCACCCACAGGCTTAAAACAGGTCATAAAAAGACTGTCCAATGAAAAATTTGCAAAATGTGTTCAGTTTAGGTCAAAAGTAAATAATCGTATTTTTTGCATTTGGCTTAAAATGGATCAGGTTGATACCAAAGACTCTATGCATGATTACAACTATCTTTTGTGAAGGCTCATAGAGTTTGGATCACAAAACAGACCAAAAAATTGGCAAAAACTGAAATCCATACTAATTATCGAGAAATTGTGTCTGACTTGATGAATGTTGTTCAAATTAAGTTTTAACTTGACTCAAAGGCTTAAAACAAGTCATAAAAAGACTGTCCTAAGAAAAAAATGCAAAGAGTGTTCATTTTAGGTCAAAAGTAAATAATCTTATTTTTTGCATTTGGCTCAAAATGGACCAAGGCTGATACTAGAGACTTTAAGCATGATTGCAAACATCTTTTGTGAAGGGTCATAGAGTTTGGATCACAAAAGAAACCAAAATCTTGATAAAAACTGAAATTTGTACTGATTGTCGAGAAATTGAGTTTGACTTGGTAAATCTTGTCCAAATTCAGTGAAACTTGACTCAGAGGCTTAGATTGAAGTGTTAAACAAGTGTATATGCTCAGGTGACTAAAAATATGCAAAATATTACCAAAAATAAATAATCACGATTATTTACTTTCGCCCTATTTTTCAACTTTTTTGACCAACTAAGCATACCACAAGTTTTATCATGTTATATTGAGCACCCATATCAAATTTGGTAAGATTTGGATCTCTTAAGTGAAAATTGTGGCCAAATTTGTAAAGTCAGTCTCCGAACAGAAAACTATTGACAAATTGAGTAGTAATTATCCAAACTTGAAAAACTTGGCTAGGGAGCTTAAGTTTAGTTGCTTAACCAGTTGGTATCAACATTTTGGCAAAAAGTTGAAAAAAAAACATCATTAGTAAATAATCGCGATTATTTACGTTTTCTCCAGAATTGAGAAATTTTGCACAACTGAGTATACCACAGGGTCAAGCATATCAAGTAGACTCCACAAATCAAATTTGGTGAAATTTAGATCACAAAATTGAGACTTAAGCCAAATTCTTGGAATCAGTAGTCTGCTGACACTAAACAGTTGTTGATAAGTTTGACAAATCTTATTCAAACTCAACCAAACTTGTCCGAAGACCACAACAAGTTGATTACTTGGCAAAACAAGCCTAGAAAGTGTAGAAACTCAGAAAAGTAAATAATCACGATTATTTACTATTGGGACCCAAAGACAGAATTTTGGACTTTTGAGCTTGTACAGTGTTAGAACAACATAATACAAGGCCACTCGTCAAGTTTGGGTTCCATCGGGTCCAAATTAGTACATGTTTACTCAGTTTCTAGATTGCAGATTAGGCTATTCAAAGCCCAAATGTTCATCAATTCTGACACTTTTGAGCTAGAGTTAATCAACTCTTGTGAGTCTAAGAGAAATCAACTGCCAAAAAGTCCTTTGGCAAAAGCAGTCTTATCGAACTCGAGCACGAGTAATTCTGCTAATCAACATAGATATCTGGTAAGAGACAGTTTTTATAGAAGCAGTCAACATGGACTCAAATCGAGCCGAGATTACTGTTACCATATACATGTGGTAGTGATGTGTGTGAACACACTAGGACCGCCCGGGCATTTTTTCCCTCTTTAGGAGGTTTATTCCCCCGTGCATTGTATATACGCCCATCACTATGCAGAAGGTTTACAAATGCCAAACATCAACAATGCTACCCAAAGTGTACCTTCACAATCCCAAAACGTGAGACTCAATCAGAGCCAAACAGTTTTGAGCCCTCACAATGAAGCAGGATATAGTGATCACCCTAGGAAGGGGGGAGCTGCAAATCCATCAAGCTCAGCTTATGTACCAGGAAATGCTACATGAGTTAGAAGTCCTAGGGCTTCTAGCCAATAGACCCCTTCAAAGGAAAAACCATTGAAAGATCGTATGGTTGTTGGAAGTTTTCCACTGACCCAGAAACCATCAAAATCTGTAGAAAAATTTCTTCTATGAAGATCATCAGGGACAAAAGTTTCAACTGATCTACACAAGTCAAAGTCAAAAGCCGACAAATCCCATACTGTTCAAACAATTTCCTGTGACCAAACTCACATATGCATATCGAGATGCACATGGTAATGAATATCATCAAGATCACGACCTTGTACAAACCCATACGAATGGCCCGAGTGAAGTCAAGGACTATCTGAAGATGATGCAAAGCCTCAAGCTTCCAGAATAGGTGGCAAAAAATTCAAAGTCAATAGAAGAAAAAGTCTAGAAAGCTACACAAAGGTCACCACCAAAATTTCCTCCAAAGAGACAGATTCTTCCAGACAGTACAATGGATCTTTTAAGATCAAAGGTTACTAAGATGCAAGCGGACAATGCTCAACAATTGCAAGGGAGCCAACATTGATTGAAGCAGGTGGTCAAAGCAAAGAAAATCCAAATAAAAATAAACCAAAGGACACTACCACAACAAAAGAAGTCAATTCAGACACAAATCTTGAGAAGATCAAGTGCAACATCACCAATGAAAATGAAGCAAAGTTGTCAAGTGAAGTAAAGCTAGATTTTCAATTAGACAAGAACCTCATGTCCTTTTGCACTTGGAAAAGATGTGGACAACCACAATTGGAATATGCTCCTGAATTTGTGAGTATATATGGAGACAAATGAGCAGAATGATGGGGAATCATCTCCACCACCATTGAAGTAAGTTTACAGAACATTACTACCAAATTCCATGTGATCATAGCAAAGAATATGCCAGACGACATCATAATGGGAATTCCAATGGCTCAGAAGATGTCAAAGATATAGAGTTCAAACATGACAGAGTCATCATAGACAACAAAGAATGAAGACCAAGACTGGTCACCCGCGGACGATAGCATAAGGTCCTCATGCACAGTTAAAATGGAGACTTATATCAAAGCAAATCTTATTAAAGATAATTCATCTCCATCAATCACAACTTCAGAAGAGCTAAAAGCAAATCAAGCAATAGCAAGTGCATATCAAACAAAACAAAGAACAACCATGAAAGCTATTGAGTTAGAGAATGCCATCAAAGCCAAAAGTTAAGAAGAACGGAGTTGCAGATAAAATTCAGAGCATTCTAGAGATTACTCAGGGCAAGTGAGATAACAGAGAAATCATGGGTAAGGCTACAAGTCAACAAGAAATGGTTGCTACCCTTAGCATCCAAAATCATGAAGAACAGGTAAAGTTTCAGGTGAAGCCTTCAAAGGAAATGCTTGCAGATGTCATCATTGGACATCAGTGGTTAGACCAACACAAGGCCTACAAAAAAGATAAAATGCTAATACTCTCTTTCCCAAGAGGTATCCAACAACATTTACGAGTACCGTTATTGCTAGATTCAAAGTTACAAAAGTCACAAGAATCGAAGACAAATCTTGCAGACAAAGGTAAATCTAAAGTGGACCCTCCACCGATTAGCAAAGAAGGTGTGACAGCATATGCCTCTACATCAAACAGCCCCCGTGGATCAGATACTTCTAGCAAGTCACGCTTTCAAAACTTCAAGTCAATTGCTGACCCAACTGAAACCTGTAAGGAGACACCCAGAAAAGCAAAGATATTTCAGCCAAAGTACTCAAGAAAGAAAAAGATAATCAAGCAAGTGTTTGTTTCAAGTAGTTTAGTCAAAGTCAATGATCCAGTTTAAATTAAAGATAGGAAATCAACACAAAAAAACAAACACATGGGAGGATAGCATCACAATGGAGCTTAAAGGAACAAGAGTACTATAGAGGGGACAGACATATATGGGTACCAAAACCACAGGTTAGGGCATATGAAGTAACATCAAGTCCCTCCCAAGAAAGAAGGCCCACCATGTATCAACCTCAACAATATCTTACGATACTTAAGAAGCAGGTATACAACAAAACAACATCGAAAGATGCTAAAGTCTACCACAACTCCCAAGAGGATATAGAACAGAGATAGATCTCAAAGAATCTTCCTCTCATAAAATAAGCAAAGCATTAGTCCCAAAGCTTCAAGTCATAATAAACTCTGTGCTAAGAGTTGTAGTTATTAGACTTACACTCAAGTTGGAAGAGTTGAGCATATCTAGAGTCATGTTGCTCATGCTAGATGAGATGAGCATAAGAGTTGAAGTCTATTAACTTACAATTGGTGGAGTGTCGTAGAGTCCAACACTCACGCACAGTCCACAATAAGATGAGAGCACATATCCTCGTCAACAAAAACCATTCTTAAAGAGGTGCTAGCTTGCAAATCCATGTCATATGCTTTTATAGCTACACCATCTTTCTGAAGAACCCTCAAAATCCTTCTGGCACAGCATACTGTTTTCCATGCATTTTTGTGTATGCATATATAGGATGTCCCATCATTGGACATATGCATTAGACACACTTTTTTGCTTACATCTATGCACCTTGAGTGGACTATAACAGGAAACAAATGTTCCATCATGCTAACCTTTCATAGTTGCTACCTTTTTAATCCCATATCAGCAAATAATCCCTTGAGTACTTTAGTAACATTTCTCATGCTAATAAGTACTCCAATAATGTGTGTATCCCAAAGGCACTTTTTTTCCACTGGATTTTTTCCCTTTGATCATCTAGGTATTATACCCTAATTTAGATCCTCATCATTTTACTTCTCTTGTACATACTTTTCATAAATAAACATCAGCCTCATCATTCTGCTATTACAACGGACAAATGCAACATCATCTCTCACATCAGACATATTTAGACCAATCAAGATGTTGCAGCAAATTGAACCTCATCAACAAATTCAATGACAAATGAAGACAATCAGCCCATCAATAACCAATCAAAAACCTTCCACAGCCTCCACCGACACTTCTCAACAGTGCCCGAGGACGGACTCTAAAATCGAAAGGGGGGAATGTTAATTGAGCCGATGTCAGTTAGCAGGAGTTGCTAAAGATCGAAGCCTTATGAATGCACATCAAAGGTGAATATGAAGAAGCAGTGAAGATTGGAGTTGCACATTTTCCCAAAATGGTCAAGTAATGTAATTTTCCGATATATTTAGCCATTGTGATAATTGTAATGTGTTACGAGCTCAATAAGAGTTCCAAGGTGTAAATCATAGGTCAGTCAGTGTACCTAGGTTGCAGATACAATAAGTGTGGAGCCTCAAAGGTCTTGGGAGCCGGACATTACACATTTTAGACCTTGGCTAAGGTATAGCAGCCAACTTTGTAAAGATTTTATTAATTTTTTGGATAATGAAACATGGCGCTCACTTCTCTCCTTCTCGCGCTTCCTACTCCCTCCCCGGTTGTCACATTGTAGTCGCATCTGTTGCGTTGCAACCATAGGTAAGAGCTCTACGCATTGACGTAAGCCTTTCACAGTATTTCGTAGCTTTTGGTGTCGCCGACGTGCGGCCTAATTTCATCATAAGTAGGCATTTACACTTCAAAATAAAAAACTAAGCATAGACAGGGTATTGGGTCATCATTGCTAAGCATTTAGATGCATTATGGGTCGAAAACGACTAGGTCAAAAATCCACTGCTGTTAATAATCGTGATTTTTGCACTTAACCTAAAGTGGGATTTGAAACCATAAGCATGTGTGCTTAGGTCTTATAAACATGTTCTAGAAGTTTTCTTACGTTTGGACGTCATTTGATGTTGTAACAGATGTGATTTGTTTGTCGATGAGCGATTGGCTTTTGGTGATTTCAGTCACTTGAGTGTAGCTTGAGTTAGATGCGAGTTGTTTGTTGTTTTCCAAGAGATTGACAACCTCTTGTAGCCCCTATGCACTAGTCGAGTCAGCTTCGTCCCATGGATTGACAATTATATTCATGATTCTCGCTATGTCTGCAATAAAATAGGAGTGAGGTTAGACACCCGTCCTACATTATCCCTTTCCTAGTTCTTGACTTATCTTAATGGACAACATAAAATTGGGTTTATTTTTTTGGCCAACAATTTAACCCTCCAGAATCCACCCTCCCATTGAACCGTTTGAGAAATGCACCTTTTCAAGGTAGTACTATGATACTGGAGAACATTATTCCAAACATGTTGAATGAAGAATACATTTCAAACATTTGAAATCAGCAATAAATTTTTATTCTTATTTTTCTTTATCTTGTTTGGGAAAGGCTTACAAAATCAATCTATCTTAAGTTCCTTTTACATAAATATTCCAAGAAGCAGAGCAAAGGTCCGACTGATGAGGGCAATTGTGGAATAGCCCATTTAGGTTCCTAGCCTTTCCAAGGTTCCATTTTACTTAAAAAATTGAAGAGTTACTTAATTAAATCACATCCTCCTTCCTTATCCAATCCCTTCTTGGTTACATTTTCCTTTCTCCTTTTCCCATCGGCATCAAGCTTATTTGGACTAGGCCAATTTCCAAACGCATCCGTGGGTCTCACCACATGATCGGGACTCACTTCCATCTAATCCCAATTCCAAGAAATTGAATGAGCCCGAGCTCAATATTTACACTAACAATTATCAATCCAATCAGAAAGGACCATCCCCCGTTGTATCCCATAGGTAAACACCTGCGAAGACCTCTTCCAAACATGTAAGACAAATTTCACACTTAAAACTTCTATGTTATGCTAGGGCTATCCACGTCAAATCTTCTCAATAAGTTTTAATCCTAGTTGAAATTTGAATTAGGTTTATTTGAGTTATAGTCCCTTTTCTTTTTATTTCTACATCGGGGGGTGCACCTTTAAGAAACCATTCGTATAAGGTATATTCAAAGGGTATTATAAAAAAAACCCTTTACTCACATGCTTAAGGTAATTGAATGACCCCTTTGACTTATGGCTTTTTCTCTAAAATCAATTGAAAAACCCTTTTTGTTAATAAAATTCTATTAAAAATTTAAAATTTTCACAAGTAAAAAGCCCATTCATTTGAACTCACATGGTAACTTACATGTCTAAGAGTGGAACCCCCGGAGATATCTACTCAAACAAGACCTTAAGGAAACAACAAGCCTTTTAAAAGTCAACGTTTTGTCTTGACGTAAGTTTCAAAGTTAACCCCTTCTTGGACGAGTTCAATTTGGTTTTTTTGCATCATTTGTCATCCATGGGGCCTCTCCATGGAAAAAATGGGAATTTTATATTCATGCAACATGGTTGTCACTTCCGCGAAGCTATCCTTTTACTCCCCCCATATTGCAATTGTGAAACAAATTTGAAAGAATACAAACTTGAAAAGAACAATACATATGCTCTTTATGATGGTCTTTGCTTTAGTGTGGGTCATGAATTGCAAACATAGAACTTTAGAGTGCACCAACTTGCAATTGTAAACTTCTTTTGAACTATTTAGCAAGAGTTGATGCTTGATTGTGTACGAGTAGAACCATTCAATGAATGAAAGTATAAAAGTAAAATGCAAAGCTCCTAAGAGTGGGTATGCTAGTGAAGTGAAAATGCTCATTCAATTGAGTATGAATCGTTCACAATACCTTCTTTGAGATGGGAGTTAAGCATACCTCGTTACCGTGGAGAGGATTAATCTTGTAGCTAGAAGTGAGTTAAAGATTTAGGTCTTCCAATAACAAGAAAGGGGAAGGATAGACCTACCCTTTAGAGCTTAACTTCCTCTTGAAAGAAATAGGTAAAAACTTCCTCTTGAAAGAAATAGGTAAAAACTTAGTTAGATCTGAAAATGGATCTCACACATACTATGTAGAGAGGGAAGATAAATGCATAATCAAAAAAAAAAAAGAGTATTTCATGAGAGTATTACAATGTCTCTCTTAGAAAAACAAGGTTAGCTCCAAACAAAATTTAAATACCTAGTTGCCTTTGATTTATGGCATTTATTTTTATACGAGTAATTTAAGAAAGAGAATAAAAGTAACATAAAAAACAGGCTAATGCGGGAGATTAAAGGATAATTATAGATATTAGTCACCATACATCATGCATACTATTTAGTTAAATATGATCTCTAGTCACCTATGGTTAAAGAGAGTGCTTTCTACTCTCTCTATGCCATATTAGTATAAAAACTTGAAATAACATCATAACTAGTGGTTAGTAACGTTGTTAGTTAAGAAAAAGTTAATAATTTGTTTCTCTAAGTAAGAGGAAAGCTTGCTTATGGAAACATGAGAGCTTGAGCATAGATTAACTTAAATGAAAGTAACCTAATTTTTTAAAAATGTGCAATAGCATGAAGATGACAAGAAAACATTAACTTGGTGTAGATATGGTAGAGTCTTCACCTTGCTTTAATTTGGGGAGGATTATGGAAGAAGTTTGTTGATATAGTTGGCTCTCTCCCTCTTCACCTTCACTTGAAGATCACCATTTATGCTACTTGGAATGAAAGAATGGAAAGAGATAAGGGTGATTCAAGCTATGAAAATCTTGAGGGTTAGGAGAGAGGAAAGGAAGAGTGTAGTGAGAAGATGAAGATCAAGTTATGGTAAGCTTCATTAAGGTTTTGGCCATGGATTCTCTTGGACAGGGGTGGTGTGTGTAGGAGATGTGTGTTTGGAGGTATGTGTGAAAGAGGCTTAGCTATGAATTTCCAAAGCTTACACTCAAGTTGTACTTTCAAAAATGAAGAAGAGAAGTGTTAAATGAGAAGAGAAGCCCTCTTTTTAGACACATTTTAGATAAGTGCCTTCACTTATCTTGATAGCTGGGAGAGACCTTATATATATATATATATATATATATAAGGTTCTACTTGGCTGTATGGGAGCATACTCTCTCTCTCTCTCTCTCTCTCTCTCTCTCTCTCTCTCTCTCACACACACACACACACACACACACACACACACACACACACACACACACACACACACACACAAATAGTGAGAAAGAGACTTTATTTTGTGTAATGTCACTCAAGCAAGCAAAGTAGGGTCTTTTCTGCAAACGGTGTATGCACATCATTCGTAGAAACATGATTTTTTTTAATTTTTTAAAGGTGTATCGATGTACCTATATCTATATAATAATACAGTGAGAGAAATCAAGCAAACTAGGGTGTTTTCTGCAAACGACACGTAGGCATGCATGCACTCAACATGTCGCCCTCTATGCACGCTTTCGTAGTAACATGAGACTACTTCCAGATAGATGGTTGAAAGAAAAATGCAAACAAATGTGTGTGTGACAAGAAGTACCTTTTGCTGGGCAAGCTTGGCATTGTTGAATGGACTTTGTCTCTCTCCTGTTTCTCTCTCTCTCTCTCTCTCTCTCTCTCTCTCTCTCTCTCTCTCTCTCTCTCTCTCTCTCTCTCTCTCTCTCTCTCTCTCTCTCTCTCTCTCTCTCTCGCAGGAACCCTAGCCCAACTCTCTTCTCCCTCTCTGTTGCAGGCCTCCCTAGCCCAACTCTCTTCTCCCTCTCTGTCGCAGGCCTCCCTAGGGCGAGGGGCAGCCCTGCGGGAGAGCCTTTCACAGCCATAGCTCCGCCCCGCCTCCCACGTCCAACAGAATACCTGCTCGACAGGCCTCAACCCGCGGCTCCTGCTCCGACTCAACCCGAGTTCGTCCTGCCCGACTAATGAGTGCCCCTGCCCGACTGAACTCTGTCAACACAATCAATATTGAGCCCTAACTACAGGCGACCCTTCCCACGCAGAGCCTCGACTGCGAGGAAACCGAAAGAGACTCAAATAAGCAAATCTGACCCTTCCCACGAGAAACTCAGAGCCTCAAGTGGGAGGAAACCGGAAGAGACTTGAGTAAGAAGAAACTTCTCCCACCTGCAAGCGATGCAACATGAGGGTTCTCTCTCCCCAATCAAACGGACCCGTCTTTTTGTGCCCACCCCACGGGTGGATCCAATGGACCGTCTCCAATCTCAAATTCGAGAGCTCAAGGACGAGAATGCAGAACTCAAGGTGCGTCTTGCAGCCCTTGAGACACGTCTCTCCTCCTTGGAGTCCCAAAAGCAAGACGATAGTGAGCACCTTCTCGCCAAAGCAAAGGAGGTCGAACACACCCTAACCGCAACCATGGCCAACCTTGTCACCCAAGTTCAAGAAGCAACCATCACGGTCTCCTCCAAAGTAGAAGAGTGCATGCAAGAACGTCGTCGACGGGAAGGACTAGCACTATCCGTTCGAATCGGTGGCTTGCCATCTACTTAGTGGGGGGAGAGGGATGACTACACATCAACTCTAGTGAAGCTTAACCAAGCCATCCACCCAACGGAGTTCGACCCCAACACAATTGACAAGGTTCACCACGACAAGCGCACCAACCAAGGCATCTTGGTCTTCAAGGCTAAAGAGGCACGTAGAGCACTTCTACAACAAGCACGACTTCTCAAGGGCACAAAAATTTGGATAAGCGAGGCATTGACACCCGCCCAACTCAAAGTTAAGAAACAAGAACTCCAAAAGGTTCGTGAAGCACGAGCAATCGGAAAATGGGCCGTCTACCGAGGTGGCAAGGCCATCATTGAGGAATTTCGAGCTCCAAAAACTCCCAAGCCACCTTTTCCTTTTCCCTCTCCTAAGTGACATGTGTCACAATTTTGTTGTATCCACTTTAGTCATAATTCTCCATGTACTCCTCTAGTAAAGAGGCACAACCGTGTACGTTTTCTTGGTCCCATGGGTCATATTTGACCTCCGAGGACGATAATGAAATCTATATATCTATCTCTCTCTCTCTCTCTCTCTCTCTCTCTCTCTCTCTCTCTCTCTCTCTCTCTCACACACACACACACACACACACACACACACACACACAATCTCCCTAGCTCACACACACAATCTCTCTCTCACACACACACACAATTTCCCTAGCTCTTTTTCTCTGAATCTCTATGTCTCTCTTTCTTTCTCTCTCTCTCTCTCTCTCTCTCTCTCTCTCTCTCTCTCTCTCTCTCTCTCTCTCTCGCCCTCTACTTGAGTATCTCCCCATTTGAATCTCTATCCTCTAACTATGTCTCTCTCCCTCTAAATCTCTTTCTCTCTCTATCTCTATCTTTGTGTGTGTGTGTGTGTGTGTGTGTGTGTGTGTGTGTGTGTGTGTGTGTGTGTGTGTGTGTGTGTGTGTTTTCCTCTGAATCTCCATCCTCCAACTCTCTCTCTCTCTCTCTCTCTCTCTCTCTCTCTCTCTCTATATATATATATATATATATATATATATATATATATATATATATATATATATATATATATATATATGTGTGTGTGTGTGTGTGTGTGTGTGTGTGTGTGTGTGTGTGTGCGCGCGTGCGTGCAAGAGTGATTCTCTCTCTCCAATCACACGCATTAATGATTGCAACAATGCATATATCATCACTAATCCCATCATGCAACACACTAATCATAAGCACACACATAGATCTATTGAGCATCTGCACTCCAATTAAACCTACATGCACAAACAAAGAATAGAAGAAAACCACAGAAGATTAGAGTGGGATTAACCATTAATTAGTCAAGATCCAGCCAAACCAAGCATCATAGGAAATCATAAGAGACAATGAAAAAGGCATAATGAAAGAGATTTAAGCATTGATTAGTGTTAATCAAGTCACATGAGCAAGCTCAAGGACTCCATAGCCACACACCTCATGAGCTCTTACTAAGAGTAGTCTCAACAAATGAGGCTGAGAACCCTAATTTCATTCGCACATTGCCTTATATACCTACGGTTAAAATGTGCATTATCAGAGTGCCCAAGGCCTTTAGGGCTCTGCAACTTACTATATGTGCAACCTAGTATGCAATACCAAGGATTGATGAATTGCTTGACCGACTACATGGAGCTTCTATCTTCACAAAAATTGATCTTAAGTCAGGGTATTACCAAATCCGAATCAAGGAGGAGGAAATACCAAAGACAAGATTTAATACTCGTTTTGGACATTATGAATTTAAAATTATGCCTTATGGACTTACCAATGCTTTTGCAACTTTTAATCGTCTCATGATCGATGTGTTTCGAGAGCATCTTGATGATTTTGTTCTTGTCTTCTTTGATGATATCCTGGTTTTCTCAAGAACTAAAGAAGAACACAAATAACATGTGCGGCAAGTACATACTTGCACTTCTTCGTCAAAAGCAACTTTATGCCACAAGGTGGAATATTTGGGATTTATTGTATCCACAGATGGTGTTTCTATTGATTCAAGTAAGATTGAAGTTGTTATAGCTTAGCCTACACCGAAATCAGTATGAAAAGTAGGTGGATTTCTTGGTTTAGCAGGATGGTATCGTACATTTATTCAAAGCTATGCTAAGATTGCATCTCCATTGACTAATACACTTAAGAAGGCTAAAGTGTTTACTTGGAATGAACGATAAGGTGGAATCAAACTTCAGATACTATAGGAAGCTCATGGCATACCTATAACAGGACACCCATGATACATTAAGACTTACTCTAGTGCTATAAGGAGGAGTTTCTTTGGGCCAGGACTAAAGCGTGATGTGTTGAACTATGTTACAAGATGTTTAACATGTCAGCGTATTAAAACTGAACGAGTTCGATGCCCTGGTAAGCTTCAACCTATTGATGCACCAAAAATAAAATGGGAATGCATATCCATGGATTTTACTATAGGACTTCCTACATCTCTGGGATATGACTCTATTTTTGTGGTTGTTGATATGCTTACACAAAAATGACCCATTTGTTTCCAGTCGAAACAACTTTTACGTCTAAGGATATAGCTCAAGCTTTCATGAAACGTGTTTTGATGTATCACAGTTTATCTTGATGGATAATTTCTCATCGTGATGCGTAGTTCACCTGTAATTTTTGGAAAGCCTTATTCTCACCTACAGGAACCCAGTTGGCCTTTAGTACTGCTTATCACCCTCAAACTGATGGACACACATAAAGAACAAATCAAATCATTGAAGACATGTTAAGAGTTTATCGTATGCATGAGCATAGTAAATGGACATAATTGGTTGAATTTGCATATAATTCCTCATTCCAACCCTCATTTGGAATGTCTCCTTTTCAAGCATTGTTGGGCAAGAGTGTCTTAATCCACTCAAATGGACAGACGCTCTCATATGATTTCAAGCATCCAAAGAAATTTTGGATGAAATGCAACTACAAACCGATCTTATATGGTAGGATATTAAGACTGCTCAAGATACACAAAAGAGTTATGCTGACCCAAAACGATCTATCAAATTTTTTGAAGAGGGCGATATGTATTTTTGAGAGTAAAACCCAAACGTAGTTCTTTATCAATGGGTAAGTGTAAGAAGCTCAATGCCAGATATTGTGGATCTTTTGTAATCACAGAGCGGATTAAGATCAAGATTACAGACTCTTGTTACCACCACACATAAAAGTACATGATGTTTTTCACGTCAGCTTACTCAAGAAGTATGTACCTGATCCGCATCACATTCTTGATGATTCTCTATTATCTACCTCTACCGATGGAACTTTTGAAGTATATCCCGAAGTGATACTTCAAAGTAGAACTAAGTCTCTATGTAATCGGACCATCATTGAACACCTTGTTAAATGGTCAATTTATACTCAAGAAGAGGCCACTTGGAAACGTGATGATGTAATGAGACTGAATTATCCAGATTTCATGTCGAGGTGAGGACACCTCGAGTTTTTCAAGTGTGGGAGGATGTAAGATCCCCAATTTTCGGGTCTCTTTTAAAAATAAAAAAAATAGCTTTCAATATTTATTTTGTCAATATTTTGATTTAAGATGCTTGATTGATAGTATTGTAAGGTTCTAAAGTAAAAAGCAAGGCCGTTTCCATGTTCTAGTAGGTTAGACGGACGTTTGGTTCAGTTTTGAAAAAATCCGCTATTTTTAGTTTTTTCATGCTTTTAGGTGCTTTTTTGCACAAAGCAGGGTCATATCCTTAATCTACGTGTTCCGAGAAAGCTATGGTTCAATTTTGTTAAAATCTGCTTTTCGAGTGCTTTTCACGCTATTTTTATCTTTTCATGACTTTAGTGCTTTTTAGTGAAAAGGGAGTTCGCTTTCTTATTCAAGTAGACGAGGTGAACCCGTGGTTCAATTTTTTTTAAAATTTGCTTTTTTTCTTTTTACGCTATTTTTAGTTTTTTGTGCTTTTCAATGTTTTTGAAAGCAGTTTTCTTTTTAGGATGACCTAAGCATAAAAGTATTAACTTTAATCTCCGTCCGATTTAAAAATGATCACCCGAAGGAAAAACACTATTAAACGGGCTTTTTACGAGAATTATTTTTATAAAAAGCGGTACCATAAATACGTCGGGGTAGTACGGGAAAGTCATAATTATGTCAGGACATCACGGTGCGGCGTAGTCTAGCCAAGGTTCCATTAGTTGGCCGGGTACTATTCAATTGGCCAATTTTACTGTAAAAATTGGATGGTAAGTGGGAGAGTTGACCACCAAACGCAAAGGCCTGTTTTTAGCAAAGTTCCAAGTTGTGCATCTATTCTTGGGCAAAAAACTAGCATTGGTTTTCTTGGGACTCACTCCAACTTTTTGCCGCGCCTATAAAATCAACTACAAGTCTCAATTTTCAGTGTCGTATGTTGCATCTACTATCGCAAGGCTATACGTATCTCTTATATAGAGTGGTGAAATCTCTTTATCACCATCTCCATAATCTCTTCTCTCTTGTATATGGAAAGAAGAAGAAGAATTAAGAAAAAGAAGAAGGAGAAGGATATTCTCTCTCTACTTGCTTACTATCTCCTCTCTCGTTTCACGGTGTACGTGCTCTTTGAAAGCTCTCGTGGTGAATACCTCTACATAACTCTCATCACTGCTCTCTTGCGGTGAAGCAAAAAGCCTTCTGACAGCCCCTAATCGATTCTAAAGCACAGTGAGAAGCTCAAAACTCCATAGCTATCATCATCTCTCTCTCTATGTCATTTTTCTTAGTAGTCACCCTCTTGGTGATTGTTTTTCGTATATGAGTGCATGTATGGATTAACCGAGTACGTATGAAGTTGCCCCATGATTATTTCATCATGTTTAAAATGTTGATTTATGCACACGATGTGTTTATGATCACATGCGTGCATAACAAGCACTTTTTGTTTCACGTCATAGAGGCGATAGGAACACTATTTTGATCATAACTCACAAATCATTATGAATCAGCCCGAACCCTTTAAACAAAAGATAAAACACATCATTTAAAACATTTTCTTTAGGTGTCATGTGAAAATCACACATGAGCTAAGAGATATTGTCAAAAAATAGCTTGCTGTCCACTACACTTAGTCAAATTTTTTGACTCCAGGCTCCTTGGAGAACCACTTTATGGATTCACCGGATGGGAAACTCCACTTAACAAATTAAAAATAATGATGAAATTTGATGATAAATGTATTCAGGTCTCCTTTATCACCTTAAATATGCGAGTTATTAATCATTCCATAACCAGTTTTACCTGCACTTGTAGGGGTGTTACCAAGGGGGAGTACCATATGACGTCGTGAGTTAATCGAACCGCTTATGTATGAATTATGGTTTGTTTTGGTGAGTTGATTTCAGTTATTAGATGGCAATAAACTTATGTGAGGGTATATGGTTAGACAACCTAAACCACATAGGCAGATATGATTAAAGTGGCTTTCTTTTTGGGTTATTGTTTGTTGTGTGAGTATCATATGGGTAAAGTGATGTGATAGAGTTCTAGTCTATATTATGGAATTGAGCTTGATACATTGGTTTGAGGTCCAATACTTTTATTTGCATGTTATTCATGCTCCTGAAAATGTCAATAAGTTATTTTTTGCATATATAACAAATATTTAAGATTTTTGGGAATTATTCAAGTCCCATTTTTTAAATGAGACTTAAAACTCGAGTATTTTTTGTTATATTTGACCTCTTGGTTATTTGTGGGGACCCTTTATGCCATATGAAAATGAGGCACTAGCACATAAAAATGGGATTCAAACTTGAGTTCAAGCTTTACTTGTTTTGGTTGTGTGGGATATTAAGTGGACATACTCAAATGTAGTTCAAGGCACTAGCACAAGGATGCGAGGCTCCAACATAAGTTGAAGCCTCACTTCTTGTTGCATTGTACGATAGTAAGATGAGGATTGAACTTAAGTTCAATCGTCACGTGCCTCACCTAAACTAGCATGTGGGCATGAGGCTCAAATGTAGTTCAAGGCTATTATATGTGACTAGAGGCTGGTATCATAAATTTCTAGTTAACATATTTCCGTAGCCTCAACACATAGCTAGATTTCTTTGTGTATATTCAATGACAAAATTGAAACTATGACTTTAACATTGTTGATATTAAGAACAATGCTTTAAGAAATAGCACTTCCATAAAAAAATGCACCACTCAAAACAATATATTGGTTGCAAATTCAAGACATTTTAAAGAGAGGGAAATGGAGTCAAAATAACCATCAAAGACTACATTATTAAGAAACTCTGATAAAAAATGAGAAACAAAACTGGACTTGTTTACAAGCCCTACTAAAAGCAATTTTTATGTTAAGGGGATCTCAAATGAGAATAGTGTGTAGAAACACCAAGATAACAAATGAAGAACAAAAAGATATTAACAAGTAGCCTTAGTTATATAGGCAATTCATAATCAAGGGGCTAACCCAATACATATTTAGCCCTAGTGTGAAGTTATTTCTTTTTTTTTTGGCTTTCTTGAATTGTCGATTTCAAATAATATGTTTGGTATTCTAGCATCACCTTGATTTCCCATACAAAAACCTGATTCTAGCATGTTTCACATATTGTGATTTCAAAAAGTCTCCTCCAAATGCTAGTGCTTAGTGATCCTCAAAACAAAAATTGAGTCCCTTCAAAGAGAGATATCAAAACTTTGGAGGAGACATGAAAAATGTAACTTCAAATAGTATCAAATATCAAACTCTTCAACACATAGAAGACATTTTTAAACTTCACCATAGAAATACTTCTACAAGAGTCTCTAGCTAATGAGGATCTCACGCTTAGTGCTATAGATAGTCTTCCAAATAGCCTCTAAATAGAAAGATTCCTCTCATGAGGATTAATAATTGAGTCTTTAGGTCATGAGGGTCAAGAGGCTCATGACCTAAATAATTTTCAAGATGGATTTCAACTTGAAAGAGGCTCATGACCTAGATAATTTTCAAGATGGATTTCAACTTGAAAGAGTTTTGCAAAAATATCTAGATCATGAGGCTCTTGAACTTACCACCATGATCAACACTCTTGAAGATGATTCATAGCTAGAAATTTTTTGACTAGAGTGCTCATGTGGCTTGAAAAGTGAGTCTCCTAATCATGAGGTTCAAACTTAAGTTCGACCCTCATGAGGTAGAGATTGAGATAGGATTCTTGTAGATGGGTTCCAACTTAGAAGAGCCATACTAGAGTGTTCACAATGCTTAGAAATAGAGTCGTTAGGTCATGAGACTCAAACATAATTTCGGGCCACATAAGGTAAATACTCAATTCTAGCCTTGTGAGATACAAACTCTTCCAGATAGTTTCTAGGTAAGAAGAGATCTATTAGAATTTTCATGAGGATAGAAAATTGAGTGTCCAAGTCATGAGGCTCGAGCCCCAGAGCTAGAGACCAAATGCTCAACTAGAACGATTCATACTAGAGTGCTCATGAGGCTTGAAACTAAGCATCCATGTGATGAGACTCGAACTTAAGTTCAACCCTCAGGAGCTGTAGACTGAATGCTCAACTAGAAAGAGTATTGCAAGTGTGTTTGTCTCAAGAATCTCTTGTTCTTAATGTCAAGCCACATAAGGTAAAGACTCAATCCAAGCCTTGTGAGTGTTGGGATCGGAGAGCACACACATAGAGAGCCAGCACGAAGAAGGAGATAGACACAGTGTGTGGCGGGGCGGTACTCACACTGCAATGTGTAGTTGTGAGTATAGTTATTATGAATGAGTAAATGAATGGTTGTACATGGGCGGCTGAACAACGGGCAGCCGGGCACACGGGCCTTTAACCCAACAATCTCCCACTTAAAGGCAGTGTGCCTTTAAAGTGGCCAAAGTACAGCAAAAGAAGTCAAGCCATACCCATCAGCGATCTACAGTGTGCAAACCGCTGTGAGGGTAACGACTTCATGAGTAGATCAGCAGGGTTATCGTCAGTGTGTACCTTGACAAGCTCTATGCGCTTGTCCTCTAGCACCTCTCGTATGAAGTGATACCTCACCTCAATGTGCTTTGTCTTCGCATGGAAGACAGGATTCCGTGCCAACGCTATGGCACTCTGGCTATCACAATGTAGAATCGGAGCATCACCAGCCATACCAAGATCTCCCACTAGTCGTGAGAGCCATACGGCCTCCTTGGCAGCCTCAGTGGCAGCCATATATTCAACCTCTGTAGTGCTCAAAGCAACGCATGGCTGTAAACGTGATGCCCACGAAACCGGTCGACCTGCAACTATGAACACATAGCCGCTAGTAGACTTCCTCGAGTCCACTGACCCTGCATAGTCTGAATCTGTATATCCGCAAACATACATATCCTTCTCACCATAACATAGGGACAACTCTGAAGTCCCTCTCAAGTATCTGAGAATACCTCTCACTGCATCCCAATGACGCTTGCCCGGGTTAGACATGTACCTGCTAACCACACCAACTGCATGAGCAAGATCTGGACGCGTAGCCACCATGGCATACATCAAGGAACCAACAGCTGATGCATAGGGAATCTGAGACATCTCTGTAGTCTCCAAATCTGTCTGAGGGCAGTCATCATGGCTGAGTTTTACATATGGAGGCAACGGGGTACTAATGGCCTTCCCCCCTTCCATATGAAAACGCTCAAGCACCCTGTCGATGTACTCTTTCTGACTAAGAAAGAGAATCTTGCGAGAACGATCACGAGTGATCCGCATACCCAAAATATGACTGGCATCCCCAAGATCCTTCATGGAAAAGGTCTCATGTAGCCTATGTTTCAAGGCATCCACATCAGAAATACACTTCCCTGCGATCAGCATGTCATCCACATACAAAACCAAAACAATAAGACTACCATCTGCAGCCTTGCGAGTATAGAGGCATGGGTCCTCATAACTGCGTACATAACCCAAAGAACTCATGAATGCATCAAACTTACGATACCATTCACGAGATGATTGCTTCAGCCCATACAAGGTCTTAAGAAGCCGGCATACCATCTTCTTTGAACCATGAATAACAAACCCACTTGGTTGCTCCATGTACAAATCCTCGTGCAAGTCCGGATGTAAGAAAGCTGTCTTTACATCCATTTGCTTCAACTCCATGTCTTCTGTAGCTACCAAGGCAAACAACATACGCAAAGTAGACATCTTCACCACTGGGGAGAAGATCTCGTCAAAATCAATGCCCTTCTGTTGCTTGAATCCTTTAGCCACAAGCCTTGCTTTGTACCTAGGCTTTGCATTCATTGAACACAATTTTATCTTGTAAACCCACTTGCATGGTAGTGCCTTCTTACCCTTTGGCAAAGGAGTAAGCTCCCACGTTTCATTTTGGATCAACGAATCCATCTCTGACTGCATAGCCTGCTCCCACTTGAGCTTGTCAACACTAGACATAGCCTCATCATAACATGATGGCTCCCCGCAATCAGTCAACAATACATAATCCATAGAAGGCACAAAACGCTGAGGCTGTCTTGCACGCCGCTTTGAACACCTCAAAGACTGTGCAGGAGGTGCATCTGGCTGTCCCACATCTACATGATCTCCCAACAAGGGCTGATCTCCCACTTGAGGGTCAATGGGCTGCCCACGAGCAGCCATGGGACCATCATACCGATGACCATCCTCCTCAAATATCACACGCCGAACCTCAACCGTTCGCGGTGATGCTCTATACATAGAGTCCTCATGAAAAACAACATCATGGCTGCGCACAATCTTCCTGTCAATAGGATCCCACAATCGATAACCCATCTCACCAGAGCTACCATAACCCAAGAAGATACATCTCTTGCTCTTTGGATCCATTTTGCTGCGTTTTGCCTTAGGTACATGTACATAAGCTTCACAGCCAAAAACACGAAGGTGACCATACGAAGGTGTCAAACCTATCCATACCTCTTCAGGCACTTTGAAGCCCAAAGGAACACTAGGTGAACGATTTATCAAATGCACAGAAGTGGCAACAGCTTCAGCCCAAAATCCATTTGACAAACCAGCCATAGAAAGCATACTACAGACTTTTTCCTGTATAGTCCTGTTCATGCGCTCTGCCACACCATTTTGAGGAGGTGTATAGGGAGCACTAAGCTCGCGCCGTATACCCTTCTCAACACATAATGTTGTGAAAGCATGAGACATAAATTCACCCCCATTGTCCGTACGTAAGCACTTCAACTTACAACCTGATTGGTTCTCAACAAGAGCCAACCATTGCTTAAATATATCAAACACCATATCCTTCTTACGAATGGGGTATGCCCATACCTTCCTGCTAGCATCATCAATGAACGTAACAAAGTACATAGCACCTCCAAGAGAAGCATTGGGCATCGGCCCACATACATCACTATGCACCAAAGCTAGCTTTTCCAAAGATCTGTGTGGAACACTTTTCTTATGAGAAGACCGAGCATGTCGACCATAAAGGCAATGCTCACAAAAATCAAAACCACCAAAATCTGAAACGGGAATGTAATCCGCACGTGCCAACAACTTCAAACCTTTTAGTGACATATGCCCCAAACGCTGATGCCATAGAGAAGCAGGAGGTTGCTCAGTGATCCCCACAATGTGATTAGCCACACTAGCTACACAAAGGGAATACAACGTATTCCTCTTAGCACCTTTAACCAAAACAAGGCTGCCCTTAGTGAGCTTCCAACCTCCATCACCAAAAGATACATTGAAACCAAGTGAATCCAACTGACCCACACTAATCAAGCTTTTTGCAAGAGCCGGCACATGACGCACACGCTGCAAGACAAATGTAGTAGAGTTTGGCATAGCCAAATGAATATCCCCAATGCCATGAATCTGCATAGAACGCCCATCGACAATCCTGACAGTACCTGTGCTCGAAGCATCATAGTCATGAAACCACGACCTATGAGGCGTAACGTGAAAAGAAGCACCACTGTCAATGACCCAATCCATAGGCATACTACGCTCATGAGTGAGAAGAAAAGCGTCATCAAAATAGGATGCAAGCAACACATCACCAAGCTCTTCACTAGTAGCACTAGTCGGAGCACATACATGGTCATCTTGAGAGCTACACTCTCCCTGTGTTGCATTTAACTCCTCAATCTTGACATTGGATTTAGGCTTGTCCTTAGCATCATGGTCTTTCTTCTTACCATCTCCATTTTCCCTTTTCCACTTGTAGCAATCCTTTTTGAAATGGCCTTTTCTACCACAATGAAAACATTCCACATCCTTTTTACTTGTGCCTGCATGGGACTTGCTTCTAGATTTACCCCTGTTGGACTTATACTTGTCCATAGTCCTTCCTCTGACAACCATTGCACTAGAAGACTTACTACCTGCATTATTCTTTCGATTAATCTCTTCCGTGAGAAGACTAGACTCCACATTAGTACTTGTCAACTCATCCGCAGGAACCGAGTTACTTATGGCTGTCCTAAATGTGTCCCATGACTCAGGCAACGTGACAAGTAAAAACATAGCTTTTACATTGTCCTCAAACGTAATTTTCTGCGTAGCAAGTTGGCTGAAAATTGTATTGAACTCATTCAAATGCGCATTCATGGAAGCACCTTCCTCCATTCGCAAATCAATAAGCTTTTTAATCCAATACACCATAGAAGCAGCCGAATGCTCATCATACATATCGCAAATCCGCTGCCATAGCTCATAAGCTCCACCCTGTGCATCTTTCACATTGTAATAAACGGACTTTGAAAGGGAAAGCCTAATGGTAGACCTGCACATCTCATCCAACTCCTCCCAATCATCCCTCTCCATGTTCTCTGGCTTAACTCCCTGCAACTTTAGAGGTCGAATTTGTTTCTTCTGCACCAAGACATCCCAAATCTGATCTTTCCAATATGAGAAATTAGCACCATCCAATTTCTCAATATTGAAAACTGTGTCCTCTTTAGTGCCAATTACAACAAGAATGCAACAATGAGAAACCTGTAACCAACCAACAAACTGCCACAACAAAGTAGTGTTGCAAATCTGACAACACTTGCTGCTCAATCAAAGAGCAAACGCATAGAGTATAAATCAGCCCATAATATGGTCAAAAAACGTACGTAGAAATCCACAAACAAATGCATAAACCCGTGACATTTGTAACTCAACCGGCCTAGGCAAACTGTGCCACAAAATGCATCAACAATGAGCTGTCATAGAGGCATAAACATACTCCATGTCTGAATAACCACAATAGAGACATAAGCTGACCAAGCTTACACAAATCCGTGAGCATAAATGGATCCAAGTGAGCATATAACCAATGCACAAGCTCAACGAAGTCCAATCTCTATTGTCAACCAAGTACCTGTCCGTACTCAAACCGCAACACTGCAAGCAAGAGCAAACCCGCTCTATGTATAAGTGAACCAAATCTCCACAATATCATGCATAAAGAGTGTCTGTCAAAACTGCCATATCCACATCCATCAACATACATAGATGATGTAAACCTGTAGCTCAAGAACACGCATAAACAGACTGCCCAGAAGAGTAGAAGCTCCCACTCAAACCACAACCATATACATGGCTGTCCCACAGTCAAAATACATGTTTTGTAACCACAGAAGAGACCTGTATCCAAAGCTCCCTGTAACCTGTAACCTGTACCCGTACCTGTACCTGTACCTGCACCTGTACCTGTACCTGTACCTGTAGTCGAAGAAGACAATGTCGCCAAAACTCCCACTCTATCTGTGTGTATGAGGCCACTCCAAGAAGAGGCTACACACTCTCAAATGAGCTGTGGGCTCACGTAAGTGGAAGACACTACAACAATGGCACCTGTAATGGCTATGGAAGCTCTGGCAGCAGAAAACTACCAAAGAGAGCTGAAAAACGCAGCTCCTAGTCTGTAGCTCGGATGGGATTTCTTATGGCACGAATGGCTCCGAAAGGGGGGTTAAACCGCAGGACACCTGCTGAAAATACTCGCGGAGTGCTGAACCTTCCAATGCCAAGCTCAGAAAAACCTTCTGCTCTTTAGAAATGCGCGCGTGCGCGAAACCGAAAAACGGCAATGAAACAGCAGCAATTTTCAACACACTCTACAATGATGATGAAGCTCTCAATGCTCTCACAACCTGGCTCTGATACCACTTGTTGGGATCGGAGAGCACACACACAGAGAGCCAGCACGAAGAAGGAGATAGACACAGTGTGTGGCGGGGCGGTACTCACACTGCAATGTGTAGTTGTGAGTATAGTTATTATGAATGAGTAAATGAATGGCTGTACATGGGCGGCTGAACAACGGGCAGCCGGGCACACGGGCCTTTAACCCAACAGTGAGAAACAAACTTTTCCAGATAGTTTCTAGGTAGAAAGAGCTCTACTAGATTGCTTAGGAGAATTGAAAATTGAGTGTGCAAGTCATGAGGCTAGAACTTAAGTTTGAGCCCTGGAGCTATAAACTAAATGCTCAACTAGAGCACGTCATACTAGAGTGCTCACGAGGCTTGAAAACTAACCATCTAGGTCATGAGGCTCGAACTTTAGTTCAAGCCTCGTGAGGTATAGATTGAATGCTCAACTAGAAAGAGTATTGCAAGTGTCTTTGTCTCAAGAATCTCTTGAGATTAATCTTGAGCCACATGAGGTAGAGACTGAATTCAAACCTCCTGGGATACAAAATTTTCCAGATAGTTTCTAGGTAGAAAGAGCTCTACTAGAGTGCTCACATGAGCATTGAAAATTGAGTGTCCTAGACATGAGGCTCAAACTTAAGATCTAGAGACTCAATGCTCAACTAGAACAAGTCATAGTCACTGCTCATGAGGCTTGAAAACTAAGCGTCGTGGTCATGATGCTCAAACTTAAGTTCAACCCTCAAGACCTATAGAGTGAATTCTCAACTAGAAAGAGTATTTCAAGTGTGTTTGTCTCAAGAATCTCTTGTGCTTAATGTCCAGCCACATAAGGTAGAGACTCAATCCAATCCTTATGAGATACAAACTCTTCCAGATAGTTTCTAGGTAAAAAGAGATCTACTAGAGTGCTTAGGAGGATTGAAAATTGAGTGTGCAAGTCATTAGGCTGGAACTTAAGTTGGAGCCCCGGAGCTAGAGACTAAACACTCAACTAGAGTGAGTCATATTAGAGTGCTTATGAGGCTTGAAAACTAACCTTCTAGGTCATAAGGTTTGAACTTAAGTTCCAGCCTTATGAGATATAGACTGAATGCTCCACTAGAAAGAGTATTGCAAGTGTCTTTGTCTCAAGAATCTCTTGAGTTGAATCTCAAGCCATATGAGGTAGAGACTCAATTTAAACCTCCTGGAATACAAACTCTTTAAGATAGTTTCTATGTAGAAAGAGCTCTTATAGAGTGCTCATGAGCATTGAAAATTGTGTGTCAAGTCATGAGGCTCAAACTTAAGAGCTAGAGACTCAATGCTCAACTAGAACGTCAATCTTGAGGCTTGACAACTAAATGTCGCGGTCATGAGGCTCAAACTTAAGTTCAAGCCTCAGGAGCTATAGAATGAATGCTCAACTAGAAAGAGTATTGCAAGTGTATTTGCCTCAAGAAGCTCTTGTGCTTAATGTCAATCCACAGAAGGTAAAGACTCAATCAAAGCCTCGTGAGATACAAACTCTTCCAGATAGTTTCTAGGTAGAAAGAACTCTACTAGAGTGCTTAGGAAGATTCAAAATTGAGTCTGAAAGTCATGAGGCTAGAACTTAGGTTCGAGCCCAAAAGATAGAGACTAAATGCTCAACTAGAGGAGTCATACTAGAGTGCTCACGAGTCTTGAAAACTATCCATCTAGGTCATGAGGCTCGAACTTAAGTTCGAGCCTTATGAGCTATAGATTGAATGCTCAATTAGAAAGAGTATTGCAAGTGTCTTTGTCTCAATAATCTCTTGAGCTTAATCTTGAGCCACATGAGGTAGAGACTCAGCTCAAACCTCCTGGGATACAAACTCTTTGAGATAGTTTCTAGGTAGAAAGAGCTCTACTAGAGTGCTCATGAGCATTGAAAATTTAGTGTCCAAGTCATGAGGCTCAAACTTAAGAGCTAGGACTCAATGCTCAACTAGAGCGAGTCATAGTTGAGTGCTCATGAGGCTTAAAAACTAAGTGTGGAGGTCATGAGGCTCAAACTTAAGTTCGAGCCTCAGAAGCTTCATACCAAAATCTCAACTAGAAAGAGTATTGCAGGTGTCTTTGTCTCAAGAACATCTTGAGCTTAATCTCGAGCCGCCTCATGTGCTAGAGACAAATGGTCTCTAGCTAGAAAGAATTTTGCTAAAATCACTAGCTTAGGAGGCTTGAAAGTTGAGTCCCTAGGTCATGAGGCTCAAAGTCAAATTGGAGCCTCAGGAGCTCTAAACTGAATGCTTAACTAGAAAGAGTATTGCAAGTGTCTTTGTCTCAAGAAGCTCTTGAGCTTAATCTCGAGCCACCTCATGCACTAAAGGAAATGGTTTCTAGGAGGCTTGAAAATTGAGTCTCTAGGTCATGCGGCTCGACCTCAAGTTCGAGCCTCATGAGCTAGGAGTGGAGATTTTGGCTTATGAGCCTTCAAGCCTCTGATGAGATAAAGACACATGGATGGATATGGAGAGAGAGAGAGAGAGAGAGAGAGAGAGAGTCCTTATTACAAATGGATTTTGACCAAGAGAAACATTATACCTTGACCTGATTCTACCCACAACAAGAACTAGATGCAATGTTGATGAAGCAAGAACCCACACCAATTGACAATGCACGGTAGTAGTAGGTAGCAAATCTTGTAGGGCTCTTGGGTAATCTTTTCTAGGATCTTTGAGCAGGCGTAAAAAGCACATGGGGTGCATTTGGCATTGAATATGAGAGACTCACAAAATAGTCAGTGAAAGGATCTATGCAAAGGCAAGGTTCACAAAACAACTGCAACATAACAAGTTACTGTGCAGGCATCAACAATAGCCGAGGTTTTTGGCTACAAAGTCCATGAAAGCGGCAAATAGGTGAAGCTTCATGACAGCCAGGCAACAATTCATTGCTCCTCAAGGCGATGCTCAGTCCATGCTGTAGTTTATGGAGGGTGCTTGTAGGCACCAAAAACAACCCATGTTTCTGACTACAACGTCATGAAAGACGAAAAGAAGCGAAGCGCATGACACAGCTAGAAGAAGCAAAATTTCACTCACGAAAGAGGTGGCAATCCATGGCGGAGACATTCACTTCATGCCGAAGCTCATGTACGGCTCTCTCTTTTTGGAGCTATCATTCTATAGACTGAGCAAAGATGGTTCAAGGAGAATTCGGGAGAGAGAGAGAAAGAGAGAGACCTATACGTGGGTGAATCAGTTTCCAGTTGCACCCTGCACAGAGTCGACGATGTCGATGGAGTCAGGATAGTCATTGGCGTGCTGAAGATCATGTATATGCTTGGCACTTGTTACCTGAAACGGATTGACAAAATCTATAAGTTTCCTGCATGTGCATTGCCCGTACATGGAGAGTAACTAGCTGTTGGTGGGATAAAGCTCCCCAGCTTCTTTGCAGAGTCGAAAGTGTGAAGGGAATGGATTCTTAAGGAAGCAGTCGACGAAGTTATCACACCTCATTGTGAGACCCCCCGTCATTGCCTTCATCGAGACTCTGCAAAAATCTGCCTCAAGGGCCCACTCTGACTTGGCGCTGTCATTCGAGGATATCATGCTTCCACCTTGCAGCCGTAGGCATGCGCTTTTGTTCTTTTGCCTCTAAGAAATCGTGGCTTACATGTTTGCAACTGCTTAACATGGAGCGACAAGCTTTCGATCTCCGACGGGCTCGTCGTCATGGCATCACAGGTTCATGGCGAGCTTAGAAGTTTTGTATCATGCCACAGCTCATGGCGAGCTCATGGCGGCACAGCAGTGAGACACGTCACAGGTCTTCATCATTATTTTCAAAATTTAAAACTAACATTTGATTTCAGATTTGACGGAGGTCTCTGTCAACTTTGACGAAACTAGTTAGTGTTTCCTCTGTGGTTCCTCAAGCTTGCTTGAACTGTAGCTTGAGCCATGCTGCCTTTGAGACCTTGCTACCCGTGAGGCTAGTAAGTCCTAGACATTTTTAAAAATAGCGCAAAGACTATAGGTTCTCAAGCTTGCTCGAACTGTAGCTCAAGCCGTGTTGCCTTTGACACCTTTCTGTCTATGAGGCTAGTATGTCCTCGACATTTAAAAAAATAGCGCAAAGATTGTAGTTCCTCAAGCTTGCTCGAACTGTAGCTCGAGCCGTGTTGCCTTTGACACCTTTCTGCCCGTGAGGCTAGTTTGTCCTAGACATTTTAAAAAATAGCGCAAAGACATTGCACACAATGACACGAGGAGGAGAAAGCAAAGGGCATGTGTAGCAAAGAAGATTGAGAGGGTTGGAGCCAACTAGGTGACTACAAGCTCTCATGCAATGAATGCCTGGGAGAGGAGACACAAGCGAAGCAGGGAAGCTTTTCTTTTTTAATAAAGAATATTGCTCATGGATTTTTTTGCACGTGATCCTTCACAGTGGATTGACTTAGCGCAAAAACCTCTGTGGGCATTCACAGGTAATGAGGTTGATCTTGCTAAGCATAATCTAGCTAGGTAATGAGCTTTTGGGTTTTGGGTTGTTTGATCTTGTAATGAGTGTTCTATCTAACTCAAGTTTCAATGTTTCAACTTGACTACTATGTAGTCACGATTTGTGGTTCATTTGTTTGATCCAAATCTCGAAAGGTGCTTTTAGTGGCTTCAAGGGAAAAAGGGGGGAAGGTGGCACGTGGAGAGAGAGAGAGAGAGAGGTTTCGTGCATACGAGGGATGAGCAAAAGAGATTTTTTTGCCTAGGTTTGATGGTTCAATACGAGCTCCGAGATAGATAGACAATTTTTTTTGTTGTGCTTCTCTAGCAATGGTATGTGTGTGTGCCCTGCAATTTCTCTTGCTTTGTTAACATAGCCACAACACGACCTGCATGCGGGCTGCTTCTCAACACTAATGAGAAAGAATATTCTCATTGAGCTGGCCCTTTTTGTTGTGTATCTCCTGATGGAATACACCTCCTTGGCCTATTCTACCTGTAGCTTCTTTTGCACTATCTCTTGTAGCGCTCTCATAGCCCACCACCTTTGGCTCCCCTCTGGATTTGGCCTTCATTCCAATTGGCCTCCCTAATTAGTTATGGCCTGATCAATAGCTGTTGAGTAGTAATAGCTCAGCCTACAAGCTTTGGCCCTCTATCGCACTCCCTCTGCATGCATCCCCAACTCCAACCCACCCCCTTGTGCCTCTAGTATGGTGATCTTTTGCAACACCTCAATGTGAGCCCATTTTAGATGATGACTGAGTTGAGTGCCATTCTGACCTCTTTTTCTTAGAGACACCCTCCTACAACTCGATACCCCCTTCTCTCTCTCTCATGCAATGTTGAATATCCTGGCAGAGATGGGAGTCAAGGGAAGGGTGTGCAATAGTGCTCCCAGCTAGTGTAGAGAGGGTTGCACAATGAGACTGGTCAATAGATGGAGACCATGACGACCTTGTGTTATAGTGGAAATTTCATATCGTGAGGTTGCAAGTCAAGAGCTCGATAGGTAGCCGAGTACAAGTGATCATTTTTTAGCACCGGCTTGCCATAATGATGGCATCCAAGGGGGGGGGGTGCATCCAAGACGAATGATGGTGCCATGCTCTTCACTTTTGCCTCCAAGTTCCAGATTCTCCAAGAGATTGGCCGTGCTCTGTATGTATGTGTGTGTGCGTGCGAGGGGAGAAATTCTACACTGAGCACTTTATGATATAGAGCGCAGAGAATGTGGGGAGGCCAAGAGGTGTGGAGGATCTGGGTAGCGCAAACGAGGTGTGGATGATAACAGATGCACTGAAGTGCAAGAGGGAGGGGGCGTAGACCATGCAAGACACGATGCTTGTAGAGGGGAAAGCAGAGAGCAATCAAATCTCAAAGGTTCGTGTTAATAAACTGGCCAGTAGTCACGTAGAATTCAAGTTTTAGCATTTTTTTCATGTAGAATAAGGACTCCTTGAGACATACCTTTTAACAAAAAAAAACTCCTATTCTTTCATTGTGAAACATAAAATAGCAATGCTTTCTCTATCACAACTAACACATTCCAAAATTGAGTTTTACAAGACAACTAGACCAAGCTTTTAAAGAAGTGACATTGAACATGTCAACCCCCACATTTAACCATCTAAGGCCCTTGAAGTTTCTTCAAATTCTACCTCTACTTCTACAACAAGGGAAAGCTATGTTAGCTACATTTATGTTGACTTTACAATTCATAAATCAACATTTTCCATTCCTTTGCATACTTTTGATACCCATCTAACATCAAAATTTTCTAAGTTGTCTCTATACTCCTCATTCCTATATGCAACTTCTTCAAGTTAGTAGAATCAAACACGAACCATCGGCAACAAAGCAGCCTAACAAAGTCGACACCAATGGCCCAACCTAGCACAATGCAACCACCACTCAAGAACATGGTTCACAAAAGATTGTCCCAAAATTACGCATTTTTTCCAAAATTTCTAAATATGTCTTATATGTGAAGTTATTGTCTATGGTTGACCTAAAGTTCTGAGCTGTTTTGCATCATGTTTATGGTCATGGAATGTTCACATATGATGTATGGAGCCTTATGGGTTGATGTGGATGTCTCATGTGCATGGGTATGATTGCTTCCCACCTTTCTAGGTCAAAACTAGCTCTATGTGCTAGAGAGGTGAAGTGCAGATGTGATGCATCAACTTGCATGGTTGGATGTTGTTGAAATTGGATTTTTATATCATTTTTGGTTGCTGGTTGGACTTATTTTATGGGTGAAAAAGGTCATGTCTTAAGAGTTATGTGTGTGGACTTCGATCGACTGCAATGGATATGTCAAACTCCAAGTGTGGGAGTTGGTTCAATTTGAATATGAGTTGTGGTTAAGGGTTGCGATTCCCTCATGGATTATGGTTATGATTTTATGGTGGAAACCGGTGTGGCTCTTGGTTTTTTTTTTAATATGGTTATGCTGCCAAAATTTTCTCAGCCATGTTATGTTCTAAAGTGGTTATGCACGATTGGTTGTGCCTCACCTGAGTTGGGTGGAGTGCTCACCCGTGTGATGTGATTGGATTATGGTTTATGATTTTGAGATTAGATCATGAAGTGATATGGATGGTTTATGGTAGACATGTAAGGGTAAAGACTCTGTACAGTCTAATTGCTTGGAAAAGATTGTTTGTGCATATGTAAGGTGCTATTGTGATTAGACTCACGTGTCATGTTTCTCATGGTAGTGTCGCTACAAGACTAGGATCACCTACATCAATTAGCGTTAGAAAAAAGGCATTGACTTGGGGCTTTGCTGGATCACGGGTGTTACCTAGGTCTTCTTCGTTTTGTTAGGCTCATCTACACGGTTAGTGCGTCGGGGTTTGAATGACCTACACGGCTAATGCATCAGGAATTTTGCCTTGGGTTTTCCTAAACACCCGCTGTTGGGTATCAAAGAGGCGTGGCACCTAAACTACTATGGTTGGTGTTGATACCCTACCACCTACTGGTACTTGGGATCCTTTTAGAGCTCGGGTTCATGGAGGGAGGAGAAGCGGCCTCAGCTTATGTCTGGCTCAGGTGGGTTGGAGGTGTTCTGGATCGCTCTCGTGGAAGTGAAATTCTCTCTGTCCATAGTAAAGTGGAAGTGGATGGGTGGACCGATCGATCCCTACACAGGGTCTGGTGCTCTGCTAGTTATTTTTTCATAAACTTTTTGATATTATGCTATACCCAGATTTTGTCATTGCATTAATACATGGTTGCATGTTTCATTTAGATGGGGCATTTAAAGATTCTCTGTTGTCATTCTCTCATGTCTCCGTGCACTCTGTTTCATCCTCCACTATATTCTTTCTCTCTCTCTCTCTCTCTCTCTCTCTCTCTCTCTCTCTCTCTCTCTCTCTCTCTCTCTCTCTCTCTCTCTCTCTCTCTCTCTCTCTCTCTCTCTTCCCGCAATGAGGTGTACACATATATTCACCCTCCACAATGTTATATCTTTCTTGGGTACTCTTTCATTCATAACACCCATTCAGGGGTAGCACTAGTCGCTAGGTGCCTCTGGATGCAGCTCGGCTCATGGTCTAAACTCCATGCTTGGTCGGATGCTGAGAGATCCTCCCCTATGCAAAAACTTTTGCAACTCGGATGTATCTTGAAAATCGTATAAAGGTGTAAATTGGATATTTTGTGCATAGACCCCCTGGGAGCGGTATCTCTCAACTAGAATGCAATTGAAGTTTTTCTTGGCTCTACCTTAATCATAGGTCAGCTTTCTCTTTTGCAACATGCAACATTGTCTTCTTGTTAAGTTTATTCACCTATAACTAAGAGATAGAGAGTGGGAAAAAAATTATTAGGAATAGTCTATGTGAGCGCCAACTCTATCACGCATTTTTTTTCTCTCTTCAAGTCAATTACTCCTCATAGATAAAAAGTAATTTCTAGTATTATTAGCAAATTTTGGGGCCACAATTTTATGTGGTAAATTTGTACTTGCTGCATTGGCATGCATGTGAGAATGCCAAAAAGTGCCACTACACTAGTCCACAATGGCATGGATTGTTGTAGGGAACTTTGTTGACATTTATTGCTTTAAGAGAGGGCGAGCAAGAAGAAGGACAAGAAAAAATTTATCATTGTAGAAACAATTTAAAGAGACCTTAAAGATCAAGTGATGCATCTTGAACAATACACCTCTTATTCAAGAGCAAGATGACTTTAAATAGAGATTATTTTCTTCATTTGGATAATTTTGAATGGAAATAACAATATTATGGCTAGGCAATGCTAGATTGAATATGAAAAGCAACCATGAATAAGGAAAGATACTTGTATTTTATTGTGTAATTAGCTTGATTATAGACTATTTTGTAGTACAATAGAGAGCCCTTCATTGGCATGCCTTGCTCAATTTTTTGGTTCGCTTGAAAAAACTCGTTCGGTGTTTGGATTTCCTCTCATTGTTGTTTATAAAGAATGGATTCTTTAATCATTTAGCCCATACTTTCATGAGAAGCATAACTTTCTTCACCGTGAAAACTTGCCATAAGAGTGATTAAGAAATTTTGGCAAAATTTACAAGGTGTACACTACAAAATTCAAGAACATATTGGGAAAATATTATTGACAAAATAATTTGATGTACCAAAAATGCACACAAAGAGAAAAATCAAAGAGGTTGTAAAGAGAGTAGAAGATAGAAGAGCAACCAAGGAATCCATTACTAGCTCTAGAAGACAAATGATGATAAGGAAGATGAAGAAAAAGGCATTGTCTCAATAGCTTGAATGCAAAGGCTAAGAGAGTAAATCAAAAGAATAGTTCAAGAAGACTTAAGCTAGCACAATCTCAAAAGGAAAAAATCAATAGAATGCTACAGAGGAAGGACGAAGAAAGAGACCACAATGCAAGAAACAAAGATTTGAAGGAACTATTGAAGTCTGAAGATCTCTTTGATAGTCCAATGACCTTTGCAAGAAAAGTTGATGCCACCCAAGTAGACAAAGCAACAAAACCATCCTTTCCAAGTAGGGAAGAATAAGCCCAAGTGGAGCCAATCATTGATTCAAGAACATGAGATCCTTCTAGTGAACCACAAGAAGAAGAGTCTAAGAAGCCAAAGTTATTTAGGTAACCACTACCACAATGAGAGAGAAACAAGGAGGCCTTCTAAGAAATTGCTAATGTGGCAAGCTTTCAAAAAGTGGCAACCGGTAAATTTTTTCCATATAAGGTCCAAATTGGCTAGAGGTGGGATATTTAGAATATACTCTTCAAATGCTATCTATTGATATATAGCATGCATGTATGGGACATTGCCTTCATATAGATCTTGAAAAAGGTGATTTCACATTATCGTAACGGTAACAAAAACTAGCTGATTGGAAAAAAATCGCATAACTTTCATAGAGCTCATCCAAATTTTTTGGACCTTGACTCTTCAAAATCCAATTTTTTAATAGCTTTCTAATGATAGGTCATATCATGGGGTTTTGATCAATATTTAGAGGGGTTTACTAGGATGCTCTCTTTTGTGCAGCTTTGATGATGTGTTAACCTTAAAAGGCCCAAAATGAGCTCAAATGTTTCCTAATGGTGAGTCACTATAATAAAATAGTGCTTATCACATGGTTCAAGGGTAGAGTTAATTTTACATAGTTAAGGGGTTTTATAAATAGTCCTTGAATGCACACGATATAAAGGATCTACATATGGTGACCCCCTAAGGAAGCAACAAGGCTAGAGAATCAACCAAGCACCAAATGATAGAACCACTTGACAGTTTACAAGAAAAGATAAAGATGATAAGCTACCAACACCATGCCAAAGCATAGATACCATAAAAATAGCAAGGCTAGAAGCATAGTTTATTAGTCATGAAGCTATCAGCCATACTAGAGAGAAAGAATAGAGTCTGAAGACAAGAGTGCACCTAGAGTTAGAGAAACAACCAAAAGAGCCCTAGAGAGAGAAGGAAAAGCTAGAAAAATATATAAACCTCACATAAAGGTGAAGGTGACATACAAAGACAAAGTGACTATAACTTAGATTTTAAAGACAAGAGTATTGGAGTTAGAGAAATAGTCAAATGAGCTTTAGAGGGATAAGGTAAATTTAAAGAAGTATCTATAACATTCACATATGGAGATGTTGAATCACTCACTGCACAAGATAGCCATAACCAAAAGAACATGCAGAGGTTAAAAGAGGAAGATACACAACACATAAAGAAATATGACTAGTTAGTAGCCACATATGAGTTTGTAAAATCTACATCGACATCAATGCTATCGAACCAATGCCGCATACCTAAGTGGGAACTTCCTCAAGCTCACCACAAGCTAAAAATTTGGCAAAGCTCAAGAGAGGACTGAAGGAAGAAAGAGTTCAATTGCAACTACTAGTTAGTGGCATCATGGCCTCTTCCACTCAGAATGAACTAAGGATCAAAGACACAGAGAAGCGCCTAGATAAAGCAAAAGAAAAAATGGAATTATAGAATTATAGGCTACACATCACAAAAAGGCAATACAAGAAAGAGATGACCCACTTTGTGTGAAAGATATGCAGATCGATGATCTTCCAATTTTCAAAGATCAAAACATAGCAAGTATTTCTACCATAGAATATGTACTTCAAGAGCCTATATAAGTGCTCGAGGTCAATCCAGATGCACCACGAACATCTCTAGTACATCCTTTTTATGATGATTCTATGGTCCACACTGAAGGGACACTAGTGGATACAAGGCAAGAGATGGCCAAGTGGATATAAGAAATGCAAAAGGGAACATTGGAGTACATGAAATGGGAATTGAGGGTAATTAATGCCAGCCACCCTATAATTCATAAAGACCAAGAAGTAGGTAAATAATGTGGGACATCATGACATGGAATGCTTCCACTTCCACTCCTCAAGCACAAAGTGTATCTATATATGGCAAAAGAAGATGTTTCCAACCCTAGAACCAAACCCAGAAGGTGATTACAAGAAACTTGCAAATATTTTTAAAGAAGTGACAATAATTTTGGAAAATCAACCTCAATTGAGATGGAATGGAAAGAAAAATGTCTTTCAAACAAGACCATGTACAAGGTAGCACAATAACAAATAAGAATAGACTCAACATACTCCCCAATATTTAGAAGAGGCTTGGTCAAACTTGGCTAAAGCCTTAAGAATTTTCTTAAACTTCCAAATAAAGAGGCCCTCCTATACCCCATTCATTTCTCATAGAATGGCAAGCATTTGTTGCCTGGAGAGATCACCCAAAGTCAAATACTTAGCTATTTGGTTCTAGAATGTCTCCTAGAGAAACAAATATCATAAAAACCTTATAAAATTAAAACATTGAGATTTACCACCACTTTAGTGTGAGATGTCGTAGTTCCAAATTCTATGAAAGATTACAAAAATTATCATTATAGCAATAAAGGCCTTTTATTATGTAAAGCAGGTGAGACATCCTTGGAAAGTATTTATTAAAGAAAGAGAGGATTGTGTTGGGGCCTCAGAAACATGCCATCAAAGAATATCAGCATGGGGCTATATGCAAGATTTATGCTCTACCATCTCACTACCTATAGACTTTTGAAGAACATTTTGTAAGAGGATTCATTGAGATCAAGTCAACGATCTTCAATCCAAAACTAGGGAACTACATGCTACATGCTAGGCATATTTCCTATTAGAATACACCAAAAGAAAATCCACTCCAACATATTACATTAAAAGCAGAGATAGATGCAATAGTAGCAATTCTCAACCAAGCCCTTGAGTTACTCGATGAGCATTACTACTATCATGAGTAATCGATGATGAGGACCTACATCAATTAAGAGGGGGGGTGTTTGTAGATGCTAATGATGGACACCCTTTCTAGTCCCTTTTCCCCTCATTCTATTTGTTGGATTGTAAATATAGATGGATCTCTCAAGCGTATGACATAATTATAGAGGTTCCACCCAATTTTGATATAATTTTGCAATACCCTTGGGAACTGAGCCTACATTTCATTTTTGAGAATTCCTAAGTATTATAGTCATTTATTTTCAAACATGGAAATAATATTGGATAATCTTTATTATGGTGAAGTTGGGAAGCAAACCAAGCAAATATAAATATTTTGCATTTCTCTCAGTATGGTAATCTAAATTGAATTTTGTTAAGTGCATTGTGTTTCAGTCCTCTTGCTCTATCTCTTAAGTATATTTGATGCCAGTTTGGCAAAGATTCAAGTCTATTATGTGTGAGTTTTAATCTGACATTCAAGTGATACATTCAAGTTTAACTGCTAATCTTTTGGTAGGACATTAATCCTAAGCTTTAGGAGAACCTGTTAGACTTCTTTTATTCATGTTTTGATGAGTTATGAAATGCTCAATTGAAATTTGTGGTACCTTTAAGATTAGGCTCTAATGGTCCATAATTGTTATGATAGCCCTAGCCTATCATCTCCTTGATTTATGAAGCATTTCAAGCTCATAGAGAGAGAAAACCCCGGGGAGTCCACTAGGTAAAAGATGCATATAGCACATGCGAACAATAGGTATTTAAATAATCCCTTACTTGTATACTTTCAAGTATTATATGTACCCCTTATGTATGCAATTTTGTAAAAAAACTAGCCTTTATGTATGAAAATTTTTACTTTCTCAATTAAAAAACCATCCATGTTGCATGCATGTCAGTTGTTGTAGATTCACATGTGTGGTATTTTGATTTGTGCGGCATATTACCTCATATCATGATTTGTTTACCTCTCTTGAGTCTATCCCTCATATAATTCAATCACTTGTGCCAACAATGCCTCTTATCTGGTTTAGGGAGTTGGAAAGATTATGGTTACTATTACAAATGGAAGCTCTTTCACAATTTTCATTGATGATTACTCTAGGCATGCATGATCTGCTTAAGGTAAAGTCTGAAGTGTTTTTGTCAGGGATTCCATTGACGTGATCACGATCATGTGATTATGTTAATAACACCAACAATCACACAAGAAAAATATGTGATCACATTAATTCTTAACGTGATCCTGATGATGACCTGCAAAAACCAATAGAGCAGGATAGCTCGCCGAGTATAAACATGTTCTCGCAGGGCCCGTTGGGTCTTTTTATTTTCCCGACGGGCACGTCAGATAAAGGGCGTGGCTCGGCAGGCCCATCAAGAAAATAAAAAAACCCAGCAAGCATAATTATGTAAAGTAGAACCACTGCTTACCATGGTGCTTTGACTAGGAAAATCCTTGGGGAGTGTGTCCAAGCACCGGGTACAATCATCTCCTTGTGAATTGACCTAAGGTTACAAAGTCATAGGTCCTTTTTTTTGGACCAAATGTGATTCTTAATTCGGTAGCCACTTCTTTAAATCCTTCATCGAAGGTTCGAAACCAAAACAATTGAAATTTTGGAGAGTCATGCTCATTGCGACGCAGCCATTGGTCCATAAAAGGGCTGAAGTTGGTTTTAGAAGATGAGCATATGTAAATGATGACTCGATAGTCAAGGGTCGGATGCCCTGTACTAGTGTACTAGGTATATAAAGATCCTTGAAGTCTTGCATTTTTCACCATCATAGATTTGAGTTGATATACATTGTCAGTGCACAATATAAGAGCTATAATCCTTAATTGGGTGAAAATAGATTTAATATATTGAATTGGATGCATAAGGGGGCTAAAATCCTTGACTGGGTACAAGTAGTCCTCAATTGTGTGATAGTATTGAAGATTTCTTTGCGTTGTTTTATGCACCATTGGTTTATATAGGGAATGCATTATGTATTATGAAAGATTTTTAGTGCATGACATGGCCAATCATAAATATTATTTCTTTTATGTGTGTTTTGCAAATAATTGTTGACATTGTTTTAGTGTAGAAGTTGATTATTCCTTGTAGAATTTGAAAATAGATATGTCTTATTGTTTGCAAATCAAAGAGGATGTATAAATAATCATCATATTTATAATTGCATTGACAAATTCATAGCAATGTTGTAGTCATGATGTCATGTAGAGAGTGCATTGCAATGTTTATGTTTACTGCAATAAAATCTAATATCTAATCAACCCAAATTATTTTCTCATATTAAACTGATCATTTAATGTGGGAGAATAAACGAGAACAAGGGTTAGAATATAGGCATGTTCTTATGGATTTATCTCAACACGGGGCCAAGGTTAAAGGGGTCTAAATGAGAGATGGTCTACCAAATACCAATGCTAGCTAATGAATCTTAAAGACCTAAGGGTTATCTTCATAATAGACCTCCAAAGGTTAGTGTTAAAATTCCTTTGACCTTAGGCAAGCTAGGGTTGTGCTTGAGGTGGCAACCTGGCCCAAGCTTGAGGTGCTTGTCGTGCTTGTTGCTGACTAAGGTGCTTGAGGTGCTTGTCGTGCTTTGCTGACTAAGGTGCTTGAGGTGCTTATCATTCTTGTTGCTGACTAAGGTGCTTGAGGTGTTTGTCGTGATTTCTAACTAAGGTGCTTGAGGTGCTTAATGATTAAGGTGCTCCATGACTAAGGTGCTTGAGGGGATCAAGGTGTTCCAGAAGTCAACAAGTATCCCTACTCATGGGGGGTGAGCCCTCATTGCAGGATCATGAGAGAGAACACACACACCCTCATACAAGTCAAGCCTTGCCTAAAGAAGCAATAGGGACACATGTCATGTTCCTCTCCATGTTGCCCTTATAAGGTTCCTAAAGCCTATTGGTTGGCCTCTCAAGGGGTCCAATGATAATTTAGCTAATTGAATTAAGTGTTATGCATTTATCAAGTCCTCTCTCTCAAAGGGGAAAGGGGGACACTTGTCCCAATGCTAGCATGGTTGCTTGATATGCACTTTGCATGTGATTGGCTAGGCTTGTAGGGGTCCAATCAACTTCCATCAGGAGCTACAACGGGGTGTTGACCAAGGAAGCTAGGGGCTAGCTTGGGGGTACAACCCCCCCCTCCCCCCCCCCCCCCCCCCCCCTCTCTCTCTCTCTCTCATTGTGTGAATTGCAAAGTGCAAGAGCTCCATCTCCTTCTCCAAGCTTGTTGATAAGTTGAGAGACTACACCAACACTCTTGTCTATGGAATGCAAATCCAACCAAGAGCCATGCTTCAATGCTTAAGCTTTCCATCTTCTTCATCATCATTATTATGATATTATTCTATGCTATTCAAGAAGAGTGATGATAAGTGAGGAACTATCTCTTTCTCAAATATTACTTCTTCTTCCTCTTCCCTACCCTCATTCCCCACTAGCTCTCTCCACCTTTGAAAGTGTTTGAGGCCTTGGGACTGAGGCCAGGGATGGTTAATGCTTTTACAAGATTATGTTATGCTCGTGATGCGTGAAGCTTTCCATCTTCATTGCATCACCTAGGTCACAAGGAACACAAAAATTGTATTGTACCAGGTCTCTCTTGATGGGAGAATCTATAATACAAAAGCCTAATGGAGGGGGGATTGGCTCCACATATATCCGGTCCTCAACTTCTGTCAAGTTCTCTAAATCTCTCTCTTACAAAAGTATTGCTCATGCCAAGTTAATCAAATATATGGTTATGTTGCTACCGCTAATTAAGTTCACACTCTATGTTCTCAAAGTAATCTCATGAAAATGCTCACTCTAATTATCTTAATTCCGCTATTCCCAAAGTTCTTAGGCCATTTCCATTACATTGGTATCAGAGCTATTGGTTTCTCTTTTCTTGCTTAAGAAGAGAGGTCCTTAAGTTGTCCATGAAAGGTTGGACCTATTCATTTTAATAGGGTAAGTGGAACATGGATCTATTATCTTGGTTGAGAAGTACTTAGTTTGAGGTACACCATTGGGAACTATAGTTTTAGTAATGGAGTCTCTCGTGCCTTGCCTTTGTCTTAACCATTATTAATCTAGGAGCAAGCTCAACAAGAACCATAATCAGCCGAGCAATGTTAGACCCTCTCCACTAGTCTTTGCAATCAACAGACTCTAAACCACGGGTGGGGCTACTTGAGAACAAATTTTCAAAGGTAAAGAAGTGTAGCAACTAAGGTTTTTGAGGATACCAAAGCACAAAGTAATCTATACATAAGTTTAATTAGCCATTAGGAAGAGGATTGGGTCTAGAAGAGCCTCTTTATTTGGCAGTTTAAGGGAGCCAAACCTCTTCTTTAAGGAAGCAATCAAAGAATAGTTTTTGAATTCAAACAAGGAAAATGGCTATTTATTTGAATTCAAAATTTTCCCCCAAAATGAAATTTAAATCTACCAAGCAAAACCATATCATGTAACATATCTATGAAAAAATCTTGGCATGTAGATTAAAAATCTGTAATCTCCACTCAAATCAGACCGTATGTAGGAGTTATGAAAGGCCAAAAATCATAAAGTTGTCCACCTCTTTGTTTGGGAGGAAAAGTCATCCTTTGGCCACTCTTACACACCCACCATTCTTGCACACATGGCATGAATCTATTTGTCAAAATGTTAATTACCTCCATAATCTATGGCAAATAAAGAGGCCCTCCTAGACCCCATCCTCTTCCTATTGATGGTTGACAATAACCAAGAGAGTAGAATGAACATCGATAACTCTGAGTTTTCACATGAAGGTGCTAATGATGATGCCCCCATGTTTGTTAATTATCTTGTTACTAGGTTGCCACAAGCTATGGACAGCCATGCTTTGCAAGCCAAAGTTACTCAACAAGTTCGTGCTTATGGGATTTCGATTCCTCTCCAAGAGGAGAGAGAGCTTAGGAGGCCTCTTGATGAGACTCCCAAAAGAAGACTCTCTCCCATAAGAGAGGAGGAATCCAAAGAACGAGAAATGAACAAATTCCTAAGTTCCTCTAAAGATATGGCTCCATAAAGATGGTGGTCTAGACGGTCGTCAACTCCTCCCAAGAGAAAATGGTCAACCCATAGTCCTTCTCCTTGTCACTTTGAAAGGGAAGAGAGAAAACAAAGGAAGAAAAAGGCAAGAAAGATGTCACCCTCTTCTTCTTCTTCTTCACCTTCCTCCTCTTCCGACAAAATCAGTGGATATTCTCTTAGAGAATACAAGAGGAGAGGACATTGCAAAAAGGCAAGAAAGAGGTCACCCTCTTCTTCTTCTTCTTCACCTTCCTCCTCTTCCGAAAAAATCAGCGGATATTCTCTTAGAGAATACAAGAGGAGAGGACATTGCAAATCCTACCCTGCGTGGAGAAGGTCTCAAAAGCTCAAGAAATTCAAAGAGGGAGAAAAGAGTATCTCTTTTCTTACCTATGATGGCACCTTTGGTGCCACTGGCAAAGTATTGGCCTTTGGAGAGACGAGGGCTTCACAGAGTCCTCCAAGCTATGTCATGTAGCTATGCACTTCTAGAAATTTTCTCGTCAATGGTGAGCTAGCATTCGTGGAAATGGAGAAGCCCCAAGACATGGAAAACTCTACGAGTTTCCATCATGAATAAATTCCTTGCAAGCGATGCAAAGGGCAAAGTGCTTACAGAATGGTGGAGTTTGAAGCTTCTCTCCCACAAGTCTTCCACAAATATATGGACAAATTTTGGGATTTACATCTCAAGGCTACTTTCTTTCAAAAGATAGACTTCACCAAGAAAAAGCAACAACTCTGTGCGGGATTACCTGAAGAGATGGACGAGTATGTTAACTCCCATTGGCCTAGTTCTATCAACAAAGCAATCCACCACACTATGGTTGCTTTGTGCATCAATTTCCAACAAGGGTCTAAAAGGAATGCTAAGCTAATGGAAAGCAAAGACAAAAATAACACAAAGGGGAAAAACAATGCCCAAAATTCCTCCCAAGGCAATTCCAACAACAACAATAATCGGTACAAGGAGAAGTGAGTTTACAAAGGTTAAAAAAAATTCTCTCCTGAAGAGCTAGAAGCTTTTTGTAAGGATCACAAATGCTTCAAGTGTGGGGAGCAAGGAAATGGCTAAGGTTCTTGCCCCAAAAGAAATGCCCACAATGAGACTCGTAGAGCTTCAATGATCAAAGATCCAAAAGAGGATTCTCATTGCAAAGGATCACCTCTCTCCTATGCTTGGGGAAATGTAAGGGAACATGATGCCTTCATCCTATTTGACCCTGGCTCTACTCACAAGTTCATATCTACAGAGTTGGCCACCAAATTAGGCATTTAAGCTCATAAGACGGGAGATATTGTTGTAGTGATGGAGCCTTCAAGGGTCAAGCAGCCATAGTTACTCCCTTGATTGGAAAATTGAGGCTTCATGACCAAGGCTATGTTGACAAAGAAGATTTCTTTATCTCTCCTCTCAAGCATGAACATGCCATCTTAGGGGCACCATGGTTTGATTGTATGGCTCTTAATGTAAAGTTCCCTGAAAGAAGGTTGTGATTTAAGTATAGAGAAAAGAACATGTACATAGATGCTAATGAGCCTAGTCATACCATACCCCTTGTAAATTCTCTTGCTTTTGGCAAATCAATGAAAATCTCAGTTTTTGAGTACATGATTTTTGTCAAACAATCCATAAAAAGTCTTAATGTTTTGACAAATTACAATGGTAGGAATCAAGGAGACTTAGACTTGTCTAATTTTCTAAATAGATTCCAAGATGTTTTTATCGATGATATCCAATGGACTTACCTCCAAAACCAAGGGATGATGACCCGAATGGAGCTCCTACCAGGAAGCTCACCGCTTAACAAGCCTTCTTATCGAGTTTCCCAAGCTCAACAAGAGGAGATCATATAGCAAGTACAAGAATTGGTAGACAAAGGGATGGTGAGACCTAGCTCCTCTTCCTTTTGTTCTCCAGTCCTTTTAGTGCAGCACAAAGATGGTACAAACCGCATGTGTGTGGACTATTGAGCGCTAAACCGTATCACTATCAAAAACACATTTCCCATACCGTGGGTCAAAGATCTGCTTGATAAGCTACAAGGTTTGACCTACTTCAGTAGGATTGACCTTAAAAGTGGCTATCATCAAATAAGGATAGTCCTTCTCCAAGCTTGTTGATAAGTTGAGATCCTACACCAACACTCTTGGCTATGGAATGCAAATCCAACCAAGAGCCATGCTTCAATGCTTAAGCTTGACATCTTCTTCATCATCATTATTATATTATTATTCTATGCTATGCAAGAAGAGTGATGATAAGTGATGAACTATCTCTTTCTCGTATGTTACTTCTTCTTTCTCTTCCCTACCCTCATTCCCCGCTAGCTCTCTCCACCTTCAAAGGTGTTTGAGGCCTTGGGACTGAGGCCGGGGATGGTTAATGCTTTTACAATATTATGTTATGCTCGTGATGTATGAAGCTTTCCATCTTCATTGCATCACCTAGGTCGCAAGGAACACAAGTATTGTATTGTACAAAGTCTCTCTTGATGGGAGAATCTAAAATACAAAAGCCTATTGGAGGGGGGATCGGCTCCACATAAATCTGATCCTCAACTGTTGTCAAGTCCTTCAACTCTCTCTCTTGTAAAAGTATTATTCATGCCAAGTTAATTAAATATATGGTTATGCTGCTACCACAAATTACGTTCACCCTCTATATTCTCAAAGTAGTCTCATGAAAATGCTCACTCTAATTCCCTTAATTCCGCTATTCTCAAAGTTCTTAGGCCATTTTGATTACATTTACTCACAATATATTTGAGAAAATGTGGATTGACTAGAGTGCATTGCAAATCTTATATTGTGCAGATTTGATTCCTTTCTTAGTGAATGTTTTTCTAATATATATTGAAAAGAAGAAAAACATGTTGAAAATTGAACATCTAGTTCTTATACCTTTAGTATTAAATTGAAAGCAATGGAGCAAAATGTCGGCACAAGTGGTACAAAGAAGGGAAAGAATAAAAAAGGCCCTCACAAAGAGTGGGATTATGCTCACAACATATGTGGTGGATATATGGAGTGGCAATGTAAATTTTGCTTCACTACAAAATTAGGTGATGCACCACGTATTAGGGACAATTTTTTGGGTAGCATTAAAAAACACTGTAAGAAATGTGAACATCCTTAGGCACCTGCAATTGCAAAGCATTTGAGAGAAGAGCTCGCCAAAAAGGGTGGCATGAGATAGCGGATACATAGCTCTGTTATGGATGCAAGTCAAGAGCAGTCATAGCCAAATATTAACTCTCCTGATCTTATGGTGACACCAACTAACCTTGGAGAACAGCCTGCACAGGGAGAGGAAATGTCAAGCAACATTCCTTTTAAGCGTCACAATGAAGGTGGACTCAAGTGGACAAATGCGTCAAAAAATATTGCATCAAAGCTTTTGAATGCAATCTCTAGAAGAAGCACAAACCGCACTCGCTAAAGCGATTTTCTGTGCTCTGGTCATGGAAGACAACAATCATTGGAAGGTCGCATATAAGAAAATTAATGAGTTTGGCCGAAGATTTTCAGCCCGTGTATCACACGATACAAAATGTTCTCTTGGACAAATGTTACATCAAAGTCAAAGAACGTGTTTCCAAAATAATACTTGGGAATATTTTTCTTTCAGGATGCACAATTGTGAGTGATGGTTGGTCTAATGTTTAAAGAAGAGCACTAATCAATGTAATGTTGGTTTGTCCAAGCGGAGAAACGTTCATAAAGGTGATTGATATTTTTGGTGCAATTAAAAGTGGTAAATACATTTTTGAGGTCTTGATTACTGTAATTAAAGAAATCGGAGCTGAATATGTTGTTCAAGTAGTCATGGGCAACGCAAAGAATTGTAAAAACACCAACAAATTAATAAAGAAGTGCTTTTCATACATTTTCATCAATGGTTGAAATATGCATAGCTCAAACTTGGTGAAGAAGGATTGGTACACTAGTGAAGAAACCACATGGTTCGCCAAAATAATTGACACAGCGGGTCACAAGGAACACAAGTATTGTATTCTACCAAGTCTCTCTTGATGGGAGAATCTATAATACAAAAGCCTATTGGAACCTATCAGCTCCACATAAATCCGATCCTCAACTATTGTCAAGTTCTTCCACTCTCTCTCTTGTAAAAGTATTGTTCATGCTAAGTTAATTAAATATATGGTTATGTTGCTACCGCTAATTATGTTTACCCTCTATGTTCTCAAAGTAGTCTCATGAAAATGCTCACTCTAATTCCGTTAATTCCGCTATTCTTAAAGTTCTTAGGCCATTTTGATTACATTTACTCACAATATATTTGAGCAAATGTGGATTGACTAGAATGCATTCCAAATCTCACATTATGCAGATTTGATTACTTTCTTAGTGAATGTTTTTCTAATATATATTGAAAAGAAGAAAAACATTTTGAAAATTGAACATCTAGTTCTTATGCCTTTAGTATTAAATTGAAAGCAATGGAGCAAAATGTCGGCACAAGTGGTACGAAGAAGGGAAAGCATAAAAAAGCCCCTGAAAAAGAGTGGATTATACTCACAACATATGCGGTCGATATACGGAGTGGCAATGTTAATTTTGATTCACTACAAAATCAGGTAATGCACCATGTATTAGGGACAATTTTTTAAGCAGCATTAAAAAAACTGTAAGAAATATGAACATCTTTAGGCACCTGCAATTGCAAAGCGTTTAAAAGAAGAGCTCGCTAAAAGGGTGGCAGGAGATAGCGGATACATAGCTCTGTTATGGATGCAAGTCAAGAGCAGTCATAGCCAAATAATAACTCTCCTAATCTTGTGGTGACACCAACTAACCTTGGAGAACAGCTTGCACAGGGAGAGGAAATGTCAAGCAACGTTCCTTTTAAGTGTCACAATGAAGGTGGACTTGGGCAAATGCGTCAAAAAACATTGCATCAAATCTTTCGAATGCAACCTCTAGAAGAAGCACAAACTGCACTTGCTAAAGCGATTTTCTTTATTGGAAGTGCTCTGGTCATGGTAGACAACAATTATTGGAAGGTCGCATGTAAGAAAGTTGATGAGTTTGGCCAAAGATTTTCAGCCCCCATATCACATGATACAAAATGTTCTCTTGGACAAATGTTACATCAAAGTCAAAGAACGTGTTTCCAAAATAATACTTGGGAATATTTTGCTTTTAGGATGCACAATTGAGAGTAATGGTTGGTCTAATGTTAAGAAGAGCACTAATCAATGTAATGCTGGTTTGTCCAAGGGGAGAAACGTTCATAAAGGCGATTGATATTTTTTGTGCAATTAAAAATGGAAAATACATTTTTGAGGTCTTGATTAGTGTAATTAAAGAAATCGGAGCTAAACATGTTGTTCAAGTAGTCATGGATAATGCAAAGAACTGTAGAAACGCTCGCAAATTAATAAAGAAGTGCTTTTCACACATTTTCAACAATGGTTTCAATACGCATAGCTTAAACTTAGTGCAAAAGGATTAGTACACTAGTGAAGAAACCACATGGTTTGCCAAAATAATTGACACGGCATGACAAGTTGTGAAATTTATCTTGAAACGACAAAGAGTGCTCGATTTGTACAGAACGTGCATGTGGTGATGTTGAAACTTCTTACTGAAACTCGATTTTGCACGCATTTTTATACATTGGAATCACTTCTCCTCAATAAGTGCGTTGTAATTGACACTTTCAATTGCACAGACTTTGATGAATGGTAGCTTGAGTAGAAAGAAAAAGTTAAAGAGAAAATTACATCATACATGTCTACGTGGGTCCATAAACAAGGATGCTTAGTGAAGGAGTGCAATGGATGCATACCACGTAATGATACCCATTATGTTTTCGATTTGCAACCTTGATCAGAAGACACGAAATGCGGGCAAAGTGTGTATGACATGGTGGTCAGTCCAACAAAGCCTTGAAAATCCCAAGGAGCTAAAAGAGTGTGTAGTAGAGAAGGAGTGGCAACTACCATTATTTTGATTTGGCGTCATTTTTGCACTCAACAATAAAAACAACATATCAAATACAGTTTCATGGGTGCAGTGACACTCTCACACTAGTTCAGACAAACCATAACCGTGACTTGAAGACTTCAAAAAATGTACACGATTATAATGATATTGTAATATTTAATGGTCTAGTAACTTGTGTGTAGTGGAAAATAACATACACATAGTGAGAATTTCATTAAGACTAGATTCCTAATGAGCATAGCAAGAGTGCTTGGATGGAGAGAGCAACAAAAGCATAACACCTAGTTAGATAGGCATGAACAATACTTCAAAAATAGAGAGAAATTAATCTATTAATAATAGTTGAGGACCAAATTTACATGGAGCCGGTCCCCACTCCAAAAAGCTTTGTATTATAGGTTTCCCCCATCAAGGGAGACATTTTACAATACAATATTTTGTGTTCCTTCAATAAATTGCTGGTGCAATAAAGATGGAAGCTTCAAGAATCATGCTTACACTTGAAAACACAACATCAGCTTTCCCTCACGGTCTCAGACCCAAGACCTCACACATCTTCGAAGATGGTGAGAGCTAGCACGGTATGAGAGTAGATCGGGAGGAAGAAGGAGTATTCTTATGAGAAAGAAGCATGTCTCCTCACATAATCACTCTTAATAGCTTAGCATAGCTTAGTAATTAGAATGGTAGAGGAGATAAGCATGCATTGGATCTTGGCTCTTGGTTGGATTCGCATCAGAAAGCCAAGAGTTGTTGGTGTAGGCCTCCCTTCTCACAAGCTTGGAGTAGATGATGAGCTTTCCATTAAAGCTTGAGAAGGAGATAGTCTTCTTTACTTCACACATGAGATTGTGTGAGTGTGTGTGTGATAATGCCATGCAAAAATCAGCCCCCTCTCTCTCTTGGTCGACCCCTCTTGCTATTTGCTCATGTTGGCATCCTATTGGCCCCTACAAAGCTTAGCCAAAGACAATTAAGAAGCATAAGTGATAGCCTTGTGACATGTGTCCCCCTTTCCCCTTTTGTGAGATCTTTAGGTATTTAGATAATGCAATTAAACTCTCATTGGACCTCTTAATCTTTGGCCAATAGGAATCAGGCAAGCCATGGGGCTGCTAAATTCTCATTGGACCCCTTGGGAGACGGTCCAATAGTACTCTAGAGAGCTTAATTTCTATTGTTTCTTTTATCAAGTGTTTTTAAATGAATTAAACTACCTATACTCTAGCCTAATTCTCATTGGTCCACCTCAATGGCCATCCAATAGGATTTGAATGAACCTTGGGGGCAACTGGGCTAGGAAGCTGACATGTGCCCACTATGCCCTTTGTGTAAAGGGAGCCTGGAAGAGTGTGTGTGTGTGTGTGTGTGTGTGTGTGTGTGTGTGTGTGTGTGTGTGTGTGTGTGTGTGTGTGTGTGTGTGTGTGTGTGTGTGTGTGTGTGTGTGTGTGTGTGTGTGTGTGTGTTTCTCTCTCATCCCCTACAAATATGGCTCGCCCCCTCCTTGATAGGGATGTGGGAAGACTTTTGAGTCTTCCCACAAGCATCCAAATTTTCCCTAAGCCTTGACCATTGAGTATTTGATTTAATTCTGAACCTTAGCATTTTGGAAGTCTTAATGGGTTGACCTTAGGGTCTTTGAAGCCCATTGATGCACATTGCTCTTTTGCAGATGGCCCCCCTTTGGATCCCTACTCTGACCGGTCTACTAGCCTAACCAATATTCTAGCTTTTTTTCCCTTGGTACTTCCCCATATTATATGATCAGTTTAACATGAGAAAATCATTACAGTCCAGTAAAGGTTCGGTGAGGCTTGAATAGCTTCTCCATCAAGCGGTTAAATGTGGCTGGTGCATTGGTCAAGCCAAAAGGCATGACAATGTATTCGTAAAGACCAAACGTAGTGCGAAATGCGGTCTTTACAATGTCTTGAGCAACTATCCTTACTTGATTGTAGCCACTTTTTAGGTCAATCCTACTGAAGTAGGTCGACCCTTGTAGCTTAACATATAGGTCTTCTACCCGTGGAACGGGAAACCTATTCTTGATAGTGATCCTATTTAGTGCTCTATAGTCGACACACATACGATATGTGCCGTATTCCTTTTGCACTAATAATACGAGTGAAAAAAATGGAGATGAGCTAGGCCTAACCATACCCTTCTCAACTAACTCATGCACTTGCCGCATAATCTCCTCTTGTTGAGCTTGAGAAACTCTATAAGGAGGTTTATTAGGCAGTGAACTTCCTGGAAGAAGTTCAATTGCATGGTCATCATTGCCTCGTTTAGGAGGTAGTTCACAAGGGTTGTTGTCAATAAAAACATCTTGAAATCCCTTGAGAAAATTGGATAACTCTAATGACTTGTCATTGTTTATTTTTTTTTTTTCTAAAGCATTAGGTTCATTTTAAGAATCTTTTACAAAAATCATGTACACAAAAATAGAGCTCTTTAAAAAGCTTGCGTATGTACAATGGGTATGGTGCTACCCAACTCGTTAGCATCTATGTACATATCTTTTTCCCTGAACCTAAAGTAGATTTTGCTTTTCAAGAAATTTAACATTGTCAACCATGCGATCAAACCATGGCCTCTAGGATTACATCTTCATGCTTGAGAGGAGAGATACAGAAGTCCTCCTTGTCTACATAGCTCTGGACATGGAGCCTCAATTTCCCAATTAAGGGAGTGACTCAGGCTTCTTGCCCCTTGAAATCACCACCGGTGGGTAGGACATCTCCCATCTCATAGGCTTGGATGCCTAGCTTGGTGACCAACTCTCTGGATATGAAATTGTGAGTAGAACCAGGGTCAAAGAGAATAAAAGCATCATGTTCTCTTACCTTTCCCCAAGCATGGCATAGAGGAGATCCTTTGTGATGAGAATCCTCTTCTTGGATTTTGACCAAGGTAGCTCTAGGAGGCTCATTTCGTGTATTCTGCATGATAGGCATGCCCTTGCTCCCCGCACTTGAAACAACGGTTATGTTTATGATAGCACTCAAGCTCTTCAAAAGAGAGTTTATTTTTGCCTTTATAAACTCCCTTCTCCATAGCTTTGTTGTTGTTGGCGTTGCCTCTAGGAGACTTTTGGACATTGTCCTTCCCCTTGGGCTCGTTATTACGGTCCTTGTTCTCCGTGGGCTTAACATTTCTCTTATCCCCTTGTTGGAAATTTATTCGTGAAGCCACCATGGTATGGTGTATGACCACAAATATGGTGCGTGGTCTTTGGGAGTTGACATACTTTGCCATATCTTCAGTTAAACCCACACAAAATTGTTGTTTTTGCTCTGCAAAATCCATCTTTTTGAAGAAAATGGCTTTGAGATGTAAATCCCAAGACTTGTCTACATAAGCTTCAAGCTTTGCCATTCGGTGAGTACTTTGTCTTTTGCATTGGTGGCCAAAAACTTCTTCATGATGGAAGCTCTTAAAGCTTTCCATGTTCGTGGAGCTTCACCGTTTGCCTGCAGGCTAGACCACCATTGCTTGGTGGACTTTTGAGAATTCATAGCTACATGGCGTAGCTTAGAGGACTCCGTGAAGCCCTCATCTCCAAATTCCGCATCGAATTTTTGGATGAAGGCCAAAACTTTGTCTGTAGCACCAAAGGTGCAATCGTAGGTAAAGAAAGAGATCTTCTTTCCTCCCTCTTTGAACTTTTTGAGCTTGGACAACCTCTTCCATGTGGCATATGATTTCCTATGGCCTCTTCTTTTTGGTGGTTCGAAAGCTGCACCATCACTTTCTTCAAAAGAGGAAGAGTTTGAGGAGGATGGAGAAGAGGGTGACCTCTTTCTAGCCTTTTTCTTCCCTTGTTCCTCCTTGTCCGCACCATCACTTTCTTCATAAGAGGAAGAGGATGAAGAGGATGGAGAAGCGGGTGACCTCTTTCTTGCCTTTTCTTCTCTTGTTTTCTGGCTTCCCTCTTTGAATTATGGTGTAGAGAATTGTGTGTTGGTCTTCTCTGTTTAGGGGGTGTTGAAGAGCGTTTTGGTCGTCTTCGTGGAGCCATCTCCACCGAGGTGGCTGGAGACTCACTTCTATCTCGTTCTTTCGGTGGGGGCTCTACCATTGAACTATAGTTCTCCTTTGGGAAGGAGGTGCATTGTCAAGTAGTAGATGTTTGAGCCCTTCATACGGATCCTCTTCTTCTTCCCTTATCGGAGAGAGCCCTCTTTTGGAAGTCTCACAAGGAGGCTTCCTAGTAGGTACTCTCCTTTCTTGGCGGGGAGTTTGGAGAATCCCATGAGCATGTAGCTGCCGTTGCACTTCACTTTGGAGGGATGGATTGCCCATGGCTTGTTGAAGCCTAGTAACAAGGTAATTAACAAGCATAGGGGCATCATTAGTAGCTTGTTCATTAGCAAAATCAAAGTTATCAACATTAATGTCACTCTCTTTACTATTGTCAGCCGATCTAACAACTTTTAGGTGTAAAATTTTTAAGTGTACTTTGCCACTTCAAGCCCTAGTTGCTACTCCTCTTAGCCCCTTTAGAAAAGCACTCAAGCTCTTGTACCCGTGGCTTAAATATCATTAATTGCAAGGAATAGAAGAGAGGGTCTTTCACCACCAAAACAGTGTCGGCTCCTGTCAAGCTTCTAATAGCTCAATAGTGGTTAAGCCGTAGGCAAAGGCATAGGCAAGCCCCATAGGACTCCACTATTAAGACCATAGCTCTCGACGGATATGCCTCGTTAACTGCACGAAAAACCCCTATTCTACTTACTCAATTGCAATTAATAATACCAACCATTTATAGTCAGCTTGAGGATCTCTCTTCTTGAGCAAGAAAAGAGAAACCTTGTGCTCTGATACCAATGTAACATTTAACGGTCTAGTAACTTGTGTGTAGCAGAAAATAACATAGACATAATGAGCATTTCATTAAGACTAGATTCCTAATGAGCATAGCAAGGGTGCTTGGATGGAGAGAGCAAAAAAAGCATAACACCTAGTTAGATAGGCATGAACAATACTTCAAAAAGAGAGAGAAATCAAGCTATTGACAATAGTTGAGGACCGCATTACATGGAGCCGATCCCCCCTCCAAAAGGCTTTGTATTATAGGTTCCCCCCATCAAGGGAGACATTTTACAATACAATACTTTGTGTTCCTTCAATAACTTGCTGGTGCAATGAACACTACAAGAGGTTGTGTGCTCTTGTGACGCTGTTAGCGATGGAAATACACTGGGTTTTTATAACCCCCGACGTCGCTAATAGCGTCGCTACGAGAGCGTCGCTATATGCGACGCTATAGGCGTCGCTATATGCGTCGCTATATAGAGACGCTCATAGCGACGCTCATAGCGATGGTTATAGCGACGTTTACACAGAAGTCTATAGCGACGCTTATAGTGACGCTCCAGAGCCATAAATAGCGACGGTTATAGCGACGCCCGAGAGAAAAAAATTTTGGTGACAGGGCATTGAATGCCCTGCCACCTATCAACCATATTGTACTTGATTCACTTTTTTTAAAAAAGTGCAAGGGTAGATAATAGACCCAAAATAGTCACCCACAAGATGCATTGTTTGCAAAATTGACAAGCGTAAAATTGACAATTGTACACATCATAAGCAAAATGAATTGATTGGCAAATGTAATAATGACAATTGTACAACATCATAGGCATAAAGAATTGATTGGCAAAATGAACTACGGTGACAAATGTAATAATATACATGGTTCAAAAAGACGTATAAAATCCGTCTCATGATACATAAGCTATGAGAAACCCTAAACTAATGCTATCTAGCTACGGCTAAACTGACGTCGTCTAGTCAGACGTCTCATCGCGTCCAAGCGGTGTATCTGTCGGATTCTGCAAAAAAAGACAATAAGACAGCTTTCAGTAAGTATAAACATATAACGACATTTATAAAACAATACAAAAAATAGAAAAGAGTAAACCCTAATACTAACCATGCCGCCGCGAGAACTGAGAATGTCCATCAGGGCGTTTAAGCCCTTCCTGCCTGCGTACTCGCGCTCGTACGGTGTGGGATCACGTCCTGTCATCGACCACTATCAAAACATACAAAGATTTCATTATGTTAGAATTAAAAAACTCATAAACCCTAAACTATCAAACATAAAGAGCCATGCGAAAACACTTACAGAATCGGCCTCAAATGATGCCCATCCCCCGCTCCCCAAGTGGTGCGAGCTCCCTACCTCTACTCGCGCTCTGGCTGCATCCTTTTGTTGCTTCCACTTGTCAGGATTCTCGCGCGCTGCTTTCTTCGCATTCTTCCAATCTTCTTTGGCCAGCCAATCTGGCATGTTCCACCCATGCTTGATTGCTTTTTGCACTTCGGAACGCTTGTGTTTGCAGTATTCGCGTATTCGAATCTTCATCAAGTCTTCATTGAAGCGCTGATCCCGTGTTGGAACGGGAAACTCATCATGAAGTATGCTGATGACTCTGGCTTTTAAATCACTTGGTACTTCACTCCATTTGTTTAGTATGTAGTGTCTAAATAGCTGAGAGCAAAGACCACGCATGCGCGAGATCACCTTCTTGCCGTCATCATCCATGATGATGCCGCCGCTGAAGTCGATGGAGTAAGGCAAGCCCGCTGGCCGGTGACGCGTGAACCTGGGTGTCCCGGCAGGTCTCTAGCGGCGTGTCGATGGGGGTACGGACGTCAGGTGTCTCCACCGGCGTCTGGGCCCCGAAGCGAGGAGTGTCAAGTGGGGTGGCTCCTGGCGGAGTAGGTAGAGGTGTGTAGCTGCTACGAACAGTCAGCCGCGCAAAACCTGGTGTAGATGGCGATGTTGTGGCTAGTGTGGGGGTGGGAAAAGAAGGGGAGGGTAAAGAGCCTCGTCGAACACGAGGCGGTGTGGAGGCATCGGCGGCGGAATCCCCACAACAACCGCCACCGCCACCACTAGAGCGCAGGTGTCTAGACGAGTGTGAAGATCGTCTCGTCGACACCGAATCTTCGGAGCGCGCGGAATGCTCCGAAAGAGAGGGAGATGTGGATGGAGTAGGAACGCGCGATGATGCGCCAGAGCGATGACGCTCCACGTACCACTGTCTCTGCTGCGGTGACAAAGAAGAAAGAAACTCCTCATCATCCATACCTACATTAAACACACGAATATTTAAACTTAATATTGAATGAATAGAGTAGACAATGACGCAAAGACCATTAAATACAATGACGTAATGACGCATATAAATACAATGACGCAATGAATTGAGTGATAGAAGAGGCAAGTTGAAAACTCAGAATTTTCAATCAAAAGATGTGAGCGCGAGTAGAAAAGAGCGTTATACACCATGGAAGGTACTTAGAGAGCCAGAGCTTTTACAACACGGAGCAAAATTGTTCAAATACAATATTTGTGGCTTTAAGAGATCTCTCTCTCATCCTCACATAACTCAGCATAACTTCCTATATCTATATAGAGCTTTCCATTTAAACACATATCCTCTGTTTCATTTTGTAGCTCCTCTGCATGCACCCCATATAGAGTAGTAGCATCTTGATGCTCGTCTAGCACCACCGCAGCGGCTTCTGATTGAGCATCTTCTCTGAACTCCTCCATTGATGCCGTTGTGATTGGCACATGGTAGCCTTCATACGTCCTTGCACTACGAGGGACTACCTCTATGACGTACCACCAGTTTGATGTAGACTTTGTAGGATGAAATATTACCTGCCAAAGCCACATAACTTACATGAGAGCTTTGAAGCACATAACTTGTAAAAGGGGGATGTTAACTATTTACATACTTACTTGTTCACAATGCTCGGGTAGTACGAAAGTGTCTCTTAGGTCAGTCCATTTCTTAGTAGAATCCACCTCAAGAAAACCAGACTCTCCTCTACGCACAGTAGCGTTGCGACCCTCCATGATTATCTTGAACCATTGCACGTCGAACAAGTCGACAAAAAATCCTCTGTAATCGATCCTCAAAATCTCTTGTAGCGTGCCGAAGTAAGTGAGTTCCGCCACCACAGGATCTGCATCAGAGGAACGTCGTCGACTAGACTGTTCAAATTTTGCCATGATTCCACAATCTTGAGTAAAACGCTTTTTGTCGATCCGTTCCACCCTAAAATGTCGACCTTTACACCATGCTGCTGTGTATGACTTATACTACAACGAACAAAGATTATGAGTGGCCGTTCAAACGTTTAGAAATAAAGTCACTAGCTAGTCGTACATTGCAAACTTACCTTGGTCGCGTAACCCCGAGAGTACTCCCACTCTTCCTCAGTCACTTCGTCACCGCATTGTTGTGCGCTTTTCAATTGGTTGTGCACCCATCTTAAGCTCATGAATGTTGGTAGGCTCTCCAGACCCGTCGAATAGTGCATCGGTGGTCGTCTTCCCCGTCTCCACTCGATTCGTGCCCTTTGTCGCTCTTGCTTTGCATCCTCATATTGTGAAATCCACTTTTGCATCACTGGATTGTGAAGCATGCAAAATCGGTTGATTTTAGCCTCTAGATCTTCCGTCATCTTCTTCTCAACACCGAGATTGCACATGACAATCCCAGATATGCGCTCATCATCTATGGTTCGCCATAGCGTGTCCCGGGCTTTATCAAATCCGTCTAGCCACTCTCCAATGTACACTAGGGACTCTGATACCAACCAACCTTCTACCATGCTACCCTCCGGACGTGCCTTTTGACGCACATATCCCTTAAGCGTTTTCATGAAACGTTCTAAGAAGAACATCCATCTGGAATGAACTGTGCCAGCTATTTCCACCTCATCAACTATGTGAACAAGAAGATGCACCTGAATGGTTAGCATGGTAGTAGGAAAATGTTTCTCAAACATGCACACAAGCTCCGCAGCATTTAGTTTGGCGAATGGTATGGAGTCTACGTTGATCTCCTTTTGTGAGATCCATTGCACCAGCTTTGCAAGTTTGTAGATTGTGTTACGGATGTCGAGAGACAAACATCCCTCAATGGCAACGGGTAAAATAAACTGTAAAGTATGTGCAGCAATGATATTAAAGTCCACATTTTATGCAATGATATTAAAGTCCACTATGAACGTACCTGACACATTTTATGCCAATCGTGTGACTTCAAACCGGTAAGCTTTCCTTCTTTAGTAAAACACGTTCGGAGCTAGTGCATTACGCCAGTGGGGGTCCGCAAAGATCGAATGGTCTCTTTTACTTTGCGTTCTTGGGCTCCTGTGAAAATCCATGGTGCTTTAGGGAGTTTTATTGATCCATCAGACGCTGTTTGCGGCCAATATTGCTCCATACGATCCACATTTCTAAGGTCAACTCTGGCTCCCAAAGTATCTTTCTTGCCGGTCAGATGGTCCCATAGTAGAGTACCCACATTCTTGAATATGTGCATTGGATCGAGCAAGTGATTGATCATGAGTCGGGGCCAGTATGGTAACTCGTACCATAGAGATAGTCTCTTCATCCCTGGAGGCAATCCGTCATCGCACATCTCCTTCTGCTCTAACCATGCTTGTGCAGACATCCTTGGTGGCTCTCTTCCCAAAAAGCCGTCGCGTAACACATGATTCTCTGGAAGATACGCTTGATGACCTTCGTAGATTTGCTTCTTCAGTGAGGGCGCCCTACGTGCATTCAGTCTAGGTCCACATGTGACACATGCTCTGTATCCGCTTGTTTGAAGCCCTGCATGTATACACATGATAATAGATCAACTATGGGAAAAAACAAGATTTACAGTGTCTGAGTGAGGAGTGTCAATAGATCACCTGAGCATTCTGTTAGCCCGGGATAGTCATGCATGGTCCACATTAGAATGCCTCTGATCAAAGCATTCCGTCGTCCTGTGTGTCGGCTCATATCCACCACCTCTATGCCAATCCACAATTGTTGTAGCTCTTCCAATAGTGGACGAAGATACACATCCATATTCTCAACTTTATATCGCCCTAGCACAATCAAGCTTAGCCATAGGTGCCCCTTCTTCGTAGTCAACCACGGGGGAATGTTGTAGGTGACGATGACAACGGGCCATACACTGTAAGATGTTGATCTTTGACCAAATGGATTTACGCCATCCATAGCCAGGCCTAAGCGCAAATTTCGAGCTTCCCTGGCAAAATCCGACCATGTTCCATCTATATGTTTCCAGGCTGCGCAATCTGCAGGAATTCATAGCACACCATCCAAAGATTTATTCTCCTCATGCCATGATGCTAGGGCGGCCATGGACTTACATTCGAAGAAATGCTTGATGCGAGGAAGCAGAGGAAAATGTCGCAAAACCTTTTGTGGAATTTTTGTCCCGTGGAGATCTACTCGATATCTTTCGAAATCACATTTCGGACACTTCTCCATGTCTATGTATTCCCCTCTGAAAAGAATGCAGTCATTAGGACAAGCGTGGATAGAATTGTAATCCATCCCCAAGTTTTGCAAAATCTTTCTTGCTTCATCTCGGGAATCTGGCATCACATTGTCAGCTGGTAGTATGTTCTCTTTAAGCAATCTACACAACATAAAAATACGATACAGTCGTGTAAAAATCTATCAGATCATTATACATTTAGAGTTTTATTAAAGTAAACTAATTGTAATAGATCATCTGAAAAGCGCTGTGACGCTAGTGTCACTCCATCCAAACTTTGCCTGCATGTTGAGAAGAACCAGGAGTGCTTTCAATCTAGACATACGTGCTCCATTATACAATGGCGTATCGGCTTCACTTTTCATATCATCATAGATAAGCCTTTCTGAATCCATGATCGTCTCGATCATTTCATCAATCTCGGGCTCAAACATTGCCTCGTTGGGAATGTGCTCTGCATGATCATCCCCCGAGCTGTCAAAGGCTACATCTTGTGGCCTCACATATGCTGCTTGACCAAAGCGCCTGCGAACACGTCTATTGGGTTGCAAGATTGCTGCTTGTTGGCCAGCGTCAGAGTCCGACGAGTTATAATTGGCAACAACTCGATCTATAATAGATGGATCGAACTCGCCAAATTCGTGAACGTGCTGCAAAGAAACACGTCTTGTCCGTCGCACAGCATGCTTGCATTGATTACAAGGACATAAGACCCTCGTTGAGAGATAGGTGTTTCGGTTGGACAGCCCCACATCCTCGTCACTACTCATAATGAGGATAAAAATCTTATAACCTGGACAACAAATTTAATATTCTATTGGCATTCTTCGTCTTATCTCTCTCTCTCTCTACCTCACATTCTCTAGTCATGTCCAATCCCCGCACACCTCGGTCTAGAGGTGCACGGAGATCAGAACCACCGGGTTATAATCTCGTCTTTATTGGTCAATACCTATATTTGTGGGTACAAGAAATCTACAGACCCACGTCTACATGATACTGCATGTAGTGGACAAAACCCCTTTGCCTCTTCTCTAGCTGTAGCACTTCACAGCATCTTAACATCTTTTCACAGTAGATCTTTTCACTGTTCGTCTAACTCTAAACCCTAAACCGTAAGTAATTCTTGCATGGACTCGATCTAACGTAAATAAGCGTAAATCTAAATAAACGTAAATCTAACTAAAAATAAACCTAAATCTAATTTAAAGTAAGTCTACATCGAACCTAATCTTTAACGTCTTTTGGGATAGTTTCCTACGACGTTAAAACTCTCTTCTTCTTGTGTGTGTGTGTGTGTGTGTGTGTGTGTGTGTGTGTGTGTGTGTGTGTGTGTGTGTGTGTGTGTGTGTGTGTGTGTGGGTAAACCTAAATAAACCTAAGTCTAATCTAATATAACATAAATCTAAATCTAACATAAATTATGTTATATTAAAAACAAAGAACTAAACTAACAGGGATTATAAGAACCTTAAAACTGATTTAACACATAATTTTTCACATAACGCGGCAAGAGTTGTCATTCTCATCACTAAAGATGTGAGAGTTAACTTCCGGCGGTGACGCTGCCTCATCTCCATCCACATCTGACGACAAAAATTGGCCCTTTGGACCGTTCCTGCTCTTGTTACTAACTTTGAAGTTGCTGTTGAATGACTAGAGGTTGTCTAAATGGTCATTGTCGGGGATGTAGTGACTCTTGCCGCCCTGAAGATCCACCTTCTTCCCTATCTTCTAGAGACATTTCACCAGTACTTTTGGATCGACGGAGCCCACCATGAGTGAAGGCAGCAATACCCTATATTCCATTGAGGGCTTTCTTCACCCGCTTCATGCAGGCATCGCAGTCTATGGAGACCTAAATGTAATCTAATATAACGTAAATCTAAATCTAGCGTAAATAAACGTAAATCTAACTAAAAATAAACCTAAATATAATCTAATTTAACTTAAATAAACCTAAATCTAATTTAACGTAAGTCTACATCTAACCTAATCTTTAACGTCTTTTAGGATAGTTTCCTACGACGTTATAACTCTCTTCTTCTTGTGTGTGTGCGCGTGTGTGGATGTGTGTGCCAATAAAAAGAGATAAATGGTATAACCTTTCTATCACCCATGCCAAGTATGATAGATTGGTTATGCCATTTCCCTCTTGAATAATAGGTCTTGAGTTCAACTCCTCGTCGGCTAGATCTTTAGGTCTTTTAATTTTAATTAGTTTCCTACGACGTTAAATTAGTTTCTCTCTCTTTCTCTCTCAATGTGTGTGCGTTTTTTTGTTTATGCATGTTTTCTCTCTCTTTTCCTCTCTCAATGTGTGCATTTTTTGTTTATGCATGTTCTCTCTCTCTTTTCCTCTCTCAATGTGTGCGTTTTTTGTTTATGCATGCTCTCTCTCTCTTTTCCTCTCTCAATGTGTGTGTGCATTCTTTGTTTATGTATGTGTGTGTGCGTTTTTGTTTATGTTTGTACTCTCTCTCTCTCTCTCTCTCTCTCTCTCTCTCTCTCTCTCTCTCTCTCTCTAAAACACTATGTGTGTGTGTGTGTGTGTGTGTGTGTGTGTGTGTGTGTGTGAGAGAGAGAGAGAGAGAGAGGGAGAGAGAAAGAGGGGAAGGGAACATGAGAGTGAGGAGAGGGAAGGAGCATACCTGGCTCTCCTTCCTCTCCTCGTGTGTGTGTGTGTGTGTGTGTGTGTGTGTGTGTGTGTGTGTGTGTGTGTGTGTGTGTGTGTGTGTGTGTGTGTGTGTGTGTGTGTGTGTGTGGAGAAGAAAGAGAGAGAGAGAGAGAGAGAGGGAGAGCGTTACCTGCTCCTTGCTTGAGGGCGCCGAAAAACTCAGATCTGAGATCTGAGTTTTTGGGCGCTCTCTATTATTTTTTTTAGCCCAGCCGGCATCGCTATGAGCGTCGCAAATTTACTTGTAAATTTGCGACGCTCATAGCGACGCCGGGAAAAAAAAAATTGAGCATCGCTGTGTGAGCGTCACTAATATGAATAGCCTCTTGTAGTGGAAGATGGAAGCTTCAAGCATCAAGATTACACTTGAAAACACAACATCAATTCCCTCACGGTCTCAGACCCCAAGACCTCAAACACCTTCGAAGATGGTGAGAGCTAGACGGATATGAGAGTAGATTGAGAGGAAGGAGTATTATTATGAGAAAGAAGTATGTCTCCTCACATAATCAGTCTCAATAGCTTAGCATAGCTTAGTAAATAGCATGGTAGAGGAGATGAGCATGCATTGGAGCTTGGCTCTTGGTTGGATTTGCATAACAGTTGTTGGTGTAGGCCTCCCTTCTCACAAGCTTGGAGTAGATGATGATCTTTCCATTAAAGCTTGAGAAGGAAATAGTCTTCTTTACTTCACACATGAGTTTGTGTGAGTGTGTGTGTGATAATTCCTTGCAAAAATCAGCCCCTCTCTCTCTTGGTCAACCCCTCTTGCTATTTGCTCATGTTGGCATCCTATTGGCAATTGCAAAACTTAGCCAATTATGACAGTTAAGAAGCACAAGTGATAGCCTTGTGACATATGTCCCCCTTTCCCCTTTTGTAAGAGCTTTAGGTATTTAAATATTAATGCAATTAAACTCTCATTGGACCTCTTAGTCTTCTGGCTAATAGGAATCAGGCAAGCCATTGGGCTACTCAATGCTCATTGGACCCCTTGGGAGACTGTCCAATAGTCTTCTAGAGAGCTTAATTTCTATAGTTTCTTTTATTAAAGTGTTTTTAAATGAATTAAACTACCTATACTCTAGCCTAATTCTCATTGGTCCACCTCAATGGCCATCCAATAGGATTTGAATGCACCTTGGGGGCAACTGGGCTAGGAAGTTGACATGTGTCCACTGTGCCCTTGGTGTAAAGTGAGCTTGGAAGAGAGTGTGTGTGTGTGTGTGTGTGTTTCTCTCTCATCCCCTACAAATATGGCTCGCCACCTCCTTGATAGGGATGTGGGAAGACTTTTGAGTCTTCCCACAGGCATCCAAATTTTCCCTAAGGCTTGACCATTGAGTATTTGATTTAATTCTGGAACCTTAGCATTTTGGAAGTCTTAATGGGCTGAACCTTAGGGTCTTTGAAGCCCATTGATGCACATTGCTCTTTTGCAGATGGCCCCCCTTTGGATCCCTACTATGACCGGTCCGCTAGCCTAACCAATCTTCTAGCTTTTTCTTCCTTGGTACTTCCCCATATTAAATGATCAGTTTAATATGAGAAAATCATTACACTTTAGTAAAGGTTCGATGAGGCCTGAATAGCTTCTCCATCAAGCGGTTAATGTGGTTGGCACATTGGTCAAGCCAAAAGGCATGACAATGTATTTGTAAAGACCAAACATAGTGCGAAATGCGGTCTTTACAATGTCTTAATCAACTCTCCTTATTGATGGTAGCCACTTTTTAGGTCAATCCTACTGAAGTAGGTCAACCCTTGTAGCTTATCAAATAGGTCTTCTACCCGTGGCACGAGAAACCTATTCTTGATTGTGATCCTATTTAGTGCTCTATGGACTATATGTGTCGTCTTTCTTTTGCACTAATAATACGAGTGAACAAAATGGAGATGAGCTAGGCCTAACCATGCCCTTCTTGACTAACTCATGCACTTGCCACATAATCTCGTCTTGTTGAGCTTGAGAAACTCTATAAGGAGGTTTATTAGGTGATGAACTTCCTGAAAGAAGTCCAATTGCATGGTCATCATTGCCTTGTTTAGGAGGTAGTTCACAAGGGATTTCGTCAATAAAAACATCTTGAAATCCCTTGAGAAAATTTTATAACTCTAATTCCTTGGTGATTGTTTATATTTTCTAAGTTGCTAAAGCATTAGGTTCATTTTGAGAATCTTTAGCAAAAATCATGTACACCAAAATAGAGCTCTTTATTGACTTATTGAAAGCTTGCGTGTGTACAATGGGTATGGTGTTACCCAACTCCTTAGCACATATGTACATATCTTTCTCCCTGAACCTAAAGTAGATTTACCTTTCAGGGAATTTAACATTGGCAGCCATGCGATCAAACCATGGTGCCCCTAGGATTACATCCTCATGCTTGAAGTCCTCCTTGTCCACATAGCTTTGGACATGGAGCCTCAATTTCTCAATTCAGGGAATGATTGAGGCTTCTTGCCCCTTGAAAGCACCATCGGCGGGTAGGACATCTCCCATCTCATAGGCTTGGATGCTTAGCTTGGTGTCCAACTCTCTGGATATAAAATTGTGAGTAGAACCAGGGTCAAAGAGAATAAAAGCATTATGTTCTCTTACCTTTCCCCAAGCATGGCATAGAGGAGATCCTTTGTGGTGAGAATCCTCTTCTTGGATTTCGACCAAGGTAGCTCTAGGAGGCTCATTTTGTGTATTCTTGAAGGGACAAGCACGATAGGCATGCCCTTGCTCCTCGCACTTGAAACAACGGTTATCTTTACAATAACACTCAAGCTCTTCAGGAGAGAGTTTATTTTTGCCTTTATAAACTCCCTTCTCCATAGCTTTGTTGTTGTTGGCGTTGCCTTTAGGAGACTTTTGGACATTGTCCTTTTTCTTGGGCTCGTTATTCCGGTCCTTGTTCTCCGTGGACTTAAGATTTCTCTTAGGCCCTTGTTGGAAATTGATTCGTGAAGCCACCATAGTATGGTGTGCGACCGGAGATATGGTGCGTGGTCTTTGGGAGTTGACATACTCCGCCATATCTTCACTTAAACCCGTAGAAAAAAAAATTGCTCTCCAAAATCCATCTTTTTGAAGATAGCGGTTTTGAGATGTAAGTCCCAAAACTTGTCTACATATTTGTGAATAGATTTGTAGGGAGAGAGCTTCAAGCTTTGCCATTCGGTGAGTACTCTATCTTTTGCATCGATAACCAAAAACTGCTTCATGATGGAAGCTCTTAAATCTTTCCATGTTCGTGGAGCTTCACCGTTTGCCCGTAGGCTAGACCACCATTTCCTAGCGGACGTTTGAAAATGCATAGCTACATGGCATAGCTTAGAGGACTCCGTGAAGCCCTCATCTCCAAACGCCGCATCGAATTGTTGGGTGAAGGCCAAAACTTTGTCCGTAGCACCAAAGGTGCCATTGTAGGTAAGGAAAGAGATGTTCTTTCCTTCCTCTTTCAACTTTTTGAGCTTGGCCGACCTCTTCCATGCGGCATAGGATTTCCTATGGCGTCTTCTTTTTGGTGGTTTGAAAGCTGCACAATCACTTTCTTCAAAAGAGGAAGAATTTGAGGAGGATGGAGAAGAGGGTGACCTCTTTCTTGCCTTTTTCTTCCCTTGTTCCTCCTTGTCTACACCATCAGTTTCCTCATAAGAGGAAGAGGATGAAGAAGATGGAGAAGAGGGTGACCTCTTTCTTGCCTTTTCTTCTCTTGTTTTCTGTTGTCCCTCTTTGAAATATGGTGTAGAGAAGTGTGCGATGGTCTTCTCTGTTGGAGAGAATTTTACTCGCCGTCTTCGTGGAGCCATCTCCAGTGAGGTGGCTGGAGACTCACTTCTTTCTCGTTCTTTTGGTGGGGGCTCTACCATTGAAACTATAGTTCTCCTTTAGGAAGGAGATGCATTGTCAAGTAGTAGATTTTTGAGCCTTTCATACATATCCTCTTCTTCTTCCCTTATTGGAGAGAGGCCTCTTTTGGAAGTCTCGCAAGGAGGCTTCCTAATAGGTACTCTCCTTTCTTGGTGGAGAGTTTGGAGAATCCCATGAGCACGTAGCTGCCGTTGCACTTCACTTTGGAGGGATGGATTGCCCATGGCTTGTTGAAGCCTAGTAACAAGGTAATTAACAAGCATAGGGGCATCATTATTAGTAGCTTGTTCATTAGAAAAATCAAAGCTATCAACATTAATTTCACTCTCTTTACTATTGTCAGCCATGCTAACAACTTTTAGGTGTAAAATTTTTTATTGTACTTTGGCACTTCAAGCCCTAGTTGCTACTCCTCTTAAACCCTTTAGAAAAGCACTCAAGCTCCTGTACCCGTGGCTTGAATATCATTAATTGCAAGGAATAAAAGAGAGGGTCTTTCACCACCAAAACAGTACCGGCTCCTATCAAGCTTCTAATAGCTCAATAGTGGTTAAGCCGTAGGAAATCCCCGTAGTACTCCACTATTAAAACCATAGATCTCAATAGTGATGCCCCGTTATCTACACGGAGCAGGTGCACTGCAAGGCTGAAAAATAGAAATGCTCGCAATGAGACTCCTAGAGCTTCGAGGATCGAAGCTCCAAAAGAGAATGCTCTAGGATGTTATCCTAGGGGCACCATGGTTCAACTACATGGCAACCAACATGAAGTCCCCTGAAGGAGAATCTAATTCAACTACAGGGAAAAGAGAATCTATAAAGATGCTAGTGAGTCTGGTCATACTATACCACTTGTAAATCCTCATGCTTTTGATAAATCAATGAAAAGCTCAATTTCTACGTACATGATTTTTGTCAAAGAGTCCCTAAAAGGTTCTAATGTTTCATCAAATGTAAATGGTAGGAATCAAGAAGAGTTAGACTTGTCTAATTTTCTTAATGGATGTGCTCAATGTTGATATCCCTATGGACTTACCTCCAAAATGAGGGGATGATGACCATAGAATGGAGCTCCTACCAGGAAGCTCACCGCCTAACAAGCCTCCTTATCGAGTTTCCCAAGCTCAACAAGAGGAGATCATGAGGCAAGTACAAGAATTGGTAGACAAAGGGATGGTGAGGTCTAGCTCCTCTCCCTTTTGTTCCTTTTAGTGCAAAAGAAAGATGGTACATACCGCGTGTGTGTGGACTATCAAGAACTAAACCATATCATTATCAAAAACATATCTCTCGTACCATGGGTAGAAGATGTGTTTGATAAGTTACAAGGCTCTACCTACTTCAGTAGGATTGACCTAAAAAGTGACTATCATCAAATAAGGATATTGAGTGAAGATATCCTAAAGACCGCATTCCGTACAACCTTTGGCCTTTTTGAATCTCTAGTCATGCCTTTTGGCTTGACTAATGCACCATCCATGTTCAATCTTTTAATGGAGAAAATCTTTAGACCCTATCGCAAATTCATTGAAGTGTTCTTTGATGATATCATCATCTACTCCAATTGCACAAGAAACATCTCCAAGTGATTTTTCAATCTTTGAGGGAGAACGAGCTTTTCATCACTCAAAACAAGAGTGAAGTTTTCCTTCAAGAGATTCAATACTTAGGTCATGTTCTCTCAAGATGGTATCTGTATGGATACATCAAAGTTGGAGGTAATAAAAGAATGGCCTAACCCAAGGAAACTACATGAGCTAAGAATCTTTATTGGTATGTGTGCACACTATAGACGCTTCATATAACAAAATTCTCTCAAATAGCAGGACCATTACATGACTTAACAAAGAAGAATGTTAAGTACTCATGGACTGCTCAAGAGCGAAATGCTTTTGACAAGCTCAAAGAGAAGCTTACCTCCGAACCAGTCCTTATGCTGCTTCCGGATCTCTCAAAGCCATTTGAGGTCCAATGTGATGCTTGTGGTGATTTCCTTGGAGCAGTTTTGCTTGAAGAAAAGCATGCCATAGCATATGAGAGCTGAAGGCTCAATGCCAATGAATGAGTCTTGGGCGTATACAAAAAAGAGCTTTTGGATGTTCTACATGCCATAGACACATGGAAGCACTATCTATTGGGGACTCCATTTATTTTGCGAACGGACCACCAAAGTCTCACAAGTACTTCATGACGCAAACCAAGCTTTCCGACAAACAAATGAGATGGGCAAATTTTCTTTTGCAATTTTATTTTCATATTTCTCACATTGCTGGTAAGCACAATCAAGTGGCCGATGCACTTTCACAATGACCAAAAGTTAATGCAGTGTCTATAGCAACTCATAATAATCTATCTTCTATGATAGATGAGTATGCTATTGACCGTGACTTTAAAGACATAATGTCAGCTCTTGCATTGGGAAAGAAAGAAGAACCATTCACCTTGCATGATGGTTATCTTCTCCATGGAAATAGGCTATGTGCCCACTTCCTTCATGAGAAAGCCGTGTATGAATCCCATGCTCCTCCCTATACTGGGCATAGAGGCATTCAACCTATTCTTCGAGGAGTAGAGACATACTTCTATTTTCCTACAATGAAAGTGGACATACAAGAGTATGTTTCAAAATGTGTGGTATGCCAAAAGACCAAGTATGATAGAGGGAAGCAACCTAGATTACTCCAGCCATTGCCAATCCCTAACACTAGAATGGTGACAGGACACTTTTATGTCCTTGGAAACTTTTGTGTCCTGTTAAGTGACCATTTTTCTTGAATTATTTGAAGAGTATGAAAATGAATTTCTAGGTGCTATATATCCAAAAAGTTGCCTTATGAGCTGAAAAAAACTTAGCATTTTTTTAAAGTATCAATCTCACCATTAACCTTACTCTTGCACAACATTTTTGAACCTAAACTGTGTGAAAAAACGGGTCATGTTTTTGGCTTTTTTTCAATTTTTGGCAACTATACCTTCATGTTTGGGAGGTTTAGATGGCTAGAGGTTAGGCCTTAATAGTTCTCAACATGTTTTGATGCTTGTACGGAGATCTAAGTGTTAAAATTGAAAGTTATGACCAATTTACAAGAATTGCATAATCCTGTTTTTTTGGCCAAAATTAGCACTTTTATGATTTTTTTGGTGGCTTTCTTGATATTCAAATTCAATTTTGATTGTGTAAGTGTAATGTATAACATAAAGCTAATCTTCCTTGAGTTTTGGGGGACCTAATATGCTATATAGCATAGCATATGATGATGGTTGAGTTTTTTGATTGCTGAAGAATACGATACATTTTAGAGTAGCAAGTATAACTTTCTCAATATTGCTAGTTTCTTAGGCCAATTGTGTGTATTTTGTAGGTAGTAACCATATCTAATCATAGACTACAAACTTGGCTAGATATTGAGTAGTTTCTATGGGTTTCTAGAGGTCATAATGCTAAACCCAATTTTTTCATGTTGGCTGTATTTAGCACTTTATCATTGCCCCCAAAGTTCCAATTGAAAGAGATTCATTATCCTTTTGACATGATCCATGGCTCCTTTTGAATCCAAAGGCCCAAAGGGAACTAAGAAAACATGTATATAGTATCTGTATTGAGCGTGACTATAGAAACTTTGATGATAGGTCCGCAGAATGGCAAAAATGCAACTTTTTTGTACCTGTTTTTTTTGCCCAAAAAAAAATTGGTGAGGTAAAATCAACCATATGTTTTGGTCACCAACCCACTGAAGTTAACGGGGCATTTTATCTCATGTCCTACAAAAATCCCCACTCTTATTTATATGCAATCAAACGTAAGAAATTGCTGTTTTGGGCAAAATGCACTGGTCCATCAACTTTGGAGGCTTGTAGTGACCAAGGGATGAGAAAAATTACAAGTTTCTCATTTTTTCCATATGTAGTAGTTATTGAACTATAAGCTCATGAAAGGATTTTTCAAAATGAGTGGAACTACTATGGTTTTGGAATTTTTTTCCCAAAACCCTGAAAGGACACTTTTATGTCCTGTTAGGTTACCATTCTAGTGCTAATTCACCATGGGAGAGTATGGGCCAAAGCATGTATTGGTGGTACCAAAAAGGGGTGTCTTGGACAGTCCTTTGGTAGCTCTTTACAAGACCCATCTTCATGTGTTCATGTAAAATAAATTAGCATGTTATATATCAATAGATAGATGTTTTCATGTAGAATCTAAAACTATAAAGTCCGACAAGTTCTGATTTTTTTTGCCAAAAAATTTACCGGTCCCCCACTTTTTTAAAGGGTACCTCCAAAAAGTGTAAGAAGTGGTACCATCAATACATGCTTTTGCTTGTATATCCATGGATTTTATCTTTGGATTACCCAAGTCTATCCATGGAAATACGGGAATATAGAAAATACTTGGCAGGTTTAGCAAGAAAGTACACTTTATCCTATCAAAAAGACTATTAAGGAACACCAAATGGCAAATCTCTTCATATGTCAGATTTTTAAACACCATGGATTACCAACATCCATCATGTCAGATAGAGATCCTATAATGACCAATGATTTTGGAAAGGTCTCTTTGAAAATCTAGGTACAAGATTGAATTTCTCTTTGGCCTATCGCCCACAAACGGATGGCCAAAGTGAGATAGCCAATGATCTTACAATTCTTGATCTACAAAAGACTTATGTTATAGAAGTAGATCAACGCTCGTCCCTCACAATGGGAGAATTACCTACCCCTTGTAGAGTATGCGTACAATAATATTGTCCATACTTTTACGAGAAAAGCACATTTTGAAATCAGAGGGAAGACCTAAAAGTCCCTTGCTACTTAAAGTACATGGGAAGATCTTTGCTGTCTGCCGATGAATATAGCCGTGACCTACAAGAATCTTTTTGAAAGATTAAGGAGGCTATATCCATCTCTCAACAAAGGAAAAAAGTTGTTGCTGACAAGCACAAAAGGGCCTTAACGTTCAAAGAAAACGATTGGGTCTTACTTAAGTTTCCCAAGGCTCGATTGAGGCAAACAATGGGAAAAAATCCTACGGGCCATCAAAAGTATTATGCTAAACTAGCAAAAAGATATTATGGTCCTTTTCAAATCTTGAATCCAATCAATGAGATGGCTTATGAACTCAAGCTGCCCAACCATTGGCTCATACACAACGCTTTTCATGTGAGCCTACTTAAGCCCTACAAAGGAGAGCCACCAAGTGAACCAATTATTGAAGAAACTCTAGAAATCAAAGACCCTCAAGAAATGGAAGACCAAGAAGAGCTGCTACAATCCGAACCTATCCTTCGACATGAAGACAAGATACTACAACTTGGTAAGATTATGAGACGGTATCTTATTAAGTTCAAAAATTATCCTTTTGAAGATGTTAGGTGGATGCAAGGAATACAGCTTAAGGATAGTATGAACCTTGTCAATGCTTACAATGCCACATTAGAGTAAGAAAATGTACATGTTTCTTTTGAATGATCAATATTTTTGTCTTATAAGACTAATTATCTTTTTATTGTGCACAAATTTAAATAGTATGCATGCTTAGAATCATGTTTATGATGACGACATCTCTCAAACACCAAGTAGAATTTGTCACTCTACTTTGGGAGAACAAAATGGACCAAAGAGTAGACATGCTTGTGGCAGTTACGTCTCCCAAGCACCAAATGGATTAGTTATCCATCTTGGAATGATTTCGTAGGGTAAAAAGGTATCCTCTACCCGCTAAGAAACATCGACTAATGACTAAGGCTTTATCTCTTGTACCTCATAGTCAAGGACGACTATGATTTCAAGAGAGAGGTAATGTCATTAAATTTAATATCTAACCAACCCAAGTGATTTTCTCATATTAAACTGATCATTTAATGTGGGAGAATAAACGAGAACAAGGGTTAGGATATAGACATGGGCTTATGGATCTATCTCAACATGGAGCCAAGGTAAAAGGGTCCAAATGAGAGATGGTCTGTCAAAGAGAAATTCTACCTAATGGAGCTTAAATACCTTAGAGTTAGCTTCATTTAAGACCTCCAAAGGTTAGTGTTAAAAATTCCTTTAACCTTAGGCAATCTAGGGTTGTACTTGAGGTGGGAACTAGGCCCAAGCTTGAGGTGCTTGTCATGCTTGCTGACTAAGGTGCTTGAGGTGCTTGTTGTGCTTGTTGACTAAGGGGCTTGTCATGCTTGTCGTGCTTGAAGTGCTAGGGTTGAGCTTGATGTGGGAACCTTCTCCAAGCTTGAGTTGAGCTTGTAGTGAGAACCTTCCCCAAGCTTGAAGGGTTCAAGGTGTTCCCAAAAGTCAACATGATCCCTACTCAAGAGGGGGCGATCCCTCACTGTAGGAGCTAGAGAGAGAACACACACACCCTCACACAAGTTAAGCTTGCTCTAAAGAAGAAACTAGGACACTTGTCAAGTTCCTCTTCATGTTGACCTCATGGTGCACCTAAAGCCTATTGCTTGGCCTCTCAAGGGATCTAATGATAATTTAGTTAATTAAATTGATTGATTATGCATTTATCAAGTCCTCTCTCTCAAATGGGAAAGTGGGACACTTATCCCAAGGCTAGAATGCTTACTTGATATGTAATCTACATGTGATTGTCCAGGCTTGCAGGGGTCCAATGAGCTTCCATCATGAACTAGACGAAGGGGTCGACTAAAGCAAGGAGGGGGCTAGCTTGGGGGGCATAGTCTCCCACTCTCTCTCTCTCTCTCTCTCTCTCTCTCTCTCTCTCTCTCTCTCTCTCTCTCTCTCTCTCTCTCTCTCTCTCTCTCTCTCTCTCTCTTTCATTGTGTGAAGTGCAAAGTGAAAGAGCTCCATCTTCTTCTCCAAGCCTGTTGAGAAGTTTAGAGCCTACACCAACACTCTTGGCTATGGAATGCAAATCCAACCAAGAGCCATACTTCAATGCTTAAGCTTGCCATCTTCTTCATCTTCATTACTATGCTATTATGCTATGCTAATCAATAAGAGTGATGATAAGTGAGGAACTATTTCTTTATCCTATGAATGCTTCTTCTTCCTCTACCCTACCCTCATTCCGGGCTAGCTCTCTCCACCTTTGAAGGTGTTTGAGGCCTTGGGACTGAGACCAGGGATGGTTAATTCTTTTTGCAAAGATTATGTTATGCTCGTAATGCATGAAGTTTTCCATCTTCATTGCATCACCTAAGTCACAAGTAACACAAAGATTGTATTGTAAAAAATATCTCTTGATGGGAGAATCTATATTACAAAAGCCTATTGGAGGGGGGACCGGCTCCACATAAATGTTTTATCCCAAGAGAGGATCATTTCCGCCAGAATTACATGCTTTTTTGGACTCAGATCGGGATGGTTGTTTTGACATGCAAGTATCCACGAATGGTTTTTGTTTCATGCTCTGCAGTTCATGCATATCATGGTTGAGCAAGAAGAAATCTATTGTGGCCACTTCTAGTTGTGAGGCCGAGTACAGGAAAGTCTTCACAACTATTGTTGAGTGTGTATGGATCAGACGCCTTATGGATGATTTGGGTGTGGACAAGACATTGCCAACACTATCTACACTCACAGTCACAGTGTATTGGCAGTTGTAAGAAACCTAGTTTTTCATGCTTGCACAAAGCACATTGAGGTGCATTACCACTATGTCAGGGAGAGGCTCTCAGCCGGAGAGATCAGCTTGGCTTATGTGCAAACATAGGAAGACCTTGTAGACCTTTTCACAAAGGCATTGTCTCGTGAGAATTTTGAAGCTTTCCGCAAAGCTTTGGGCTTAGTCCTCTTTGTGGATCGATCATGTTCTCATAGGGCATGTCACTTCCCTATACTCTATGTGCAAGCTCTCATTCACCGCATCACTCCCATGGGAAATTCTTACTATATACATGTGGTAGTGATATGTGTGAATACACTTAGGACCTCCAGGGCTTTTTTTCCCTTACTAGGAGGTTTTTCCCCTGTGCATTTTATATACACCCATCACTCTTTGTTGTGTTCCTTGAGCTTCCTTCGTCTTCTCCAAGCTGTGTGTGTTTCCCTGAAACCCAAATTCCAACACCTTATGTTGTGGGAAGACTGAACAGAAAACACATGCATTAGCAAGGAGGGCTACTCTTATGAAGCATGTCTTGCATTTTGATATCAATTCATGTATCTAATTTTGGAAATTGATAGATATTGCAGGTGTTTACATTCATGGCAGATTGATCCTATGTGCTTGGGATAAAGTCTTCAATACTGCACCTGTTAAAATTGGTTTTGATGTATCCAACATGCTTCTTAGAGCCTAGAAGTATGTGACCTCTTCTTAGGTGCAATAAGGTAGAGCGAGATACACTGGCAACTCATTGAGATGATATAATCTATTTTGGAGCTTTGTCTTTACCACTTGCTCATTTTCTTGGTAAAAAAGCATTATGAATGCATAGGAAAGGCTTGTCTCATATTAAACAAATGGTGGAATTTAAGAACTTGTTGAAACCTTTTTTGTAGTCTAGAGGCAATTCAATTGGCTTTAAGATCCCATTGAATCAATTGTGTTCCCATGTACATGCTCCGCACATTACTATCAACTCAAATGATGAAGACAAGGTCAGGAATTGTGTGCTTCCCTCTACAGATATCAACTAATGGACTTCCCCCAACAGATACATGGATTGCACATAGATACAAAGCAGCGAATAGGATAGGGATTTTCCAATGATACTATTCTCTTATTCAACGCTAATATTGCAAGGTGTTTAACTTTATTATCCACTTTTGAGCTAGCTTTTGGATTGCAGATCAACATGTTTAAGTCTACATTGATTGACGTATTGGCTAGGGATTTTGTAGGTCTAGTTTGGACCAAGAAGCTGAGGCTACCAAAAGGCCATTTATTTAGACAATTAGGGTACCCCATTGGTGTGCATGTAACAATGAAAACCTTGAGTGCATGGGTTATGGATAGGGTTCTTACCAAAGTGGCTAAATGAAATTGTGACGAGTGGCCTCTGCATGTTTGCACTGTATTGCATACTCTGTAACGTTTCCATATTTGTCATATTACCTGTAATGAAATTGGCCTATTTAATTTGAGAGTAGCGGAAATTAATGAGAGTACTTTTGAGAAATGACTTTGTGAGCATAGCGGGTGAACATAATTGAAAATAGCAACATAATCATAGGAATTAGTTAACTTGGCATGAACAATACTTTTTCAAGAGAGAGAATTTAGAGAACATGGCAATAGTTGAGGACCGGATTTATGTGGATCCGGTCCCCCCTCCAATAGGCATTTGTATTATGATTTCTCCCATTAAGAGAGACTTGTTACAATACAATCTTTGTGTTCCTTGTGACCTAGGTGATGCAATGAAGATGGAAAGCTTCATGCATCACAAACATAACATAAACTTGAAGAAAGATTTAACTATCCCAAGCCTCAGTCCCAAGACCTCAAACACCTTCAAAGGTGGAGAGAGCTAGCAGGGAATGAGGGTAGGGAAGAGGAAGAAGAAACATTTCGTAGGAGAAAGAATTAGTTCCTCGCTTATCATAACTCTTGTTGCTAGCATACATAATAGCATAGTAATGAAGAAGAAGGAGATGGAAAGCTTAAGCATTGAAGCATGGCTCTTGGTTGGATTTGCACTCCATATCCAAGAGTGTTGGTGTATGCTCTCAACCTCTACTTGCTTGGAGAAGGAGAGGGAGCTCTTGCACTTTGCATAGAAAACAATGAGAGTGTTTGTGAGTGTGTGTGGGTGAGTATACCCCCTAAGCAACCCCCTAGCTTGCTTGGGTCGACCCCCCCTTGTAGCTCATGCTTGAAGCTCATTGGACCCCTCCAGGCCTAGCCAATCACAAGCAAGAGGCATTACAAGCAACAAGGGTAGCCTTGAGACAAGTGTCCCCCTTTCCCCTTTGAGAGAGAGGGCTAGATAAATGCTAAATCAATTAATTAAATCTACTAAATTATTATTGGACCCCTTGGGTGGCCAATCAATAGGCTTCAGGCACACCATGAGGGCAACATGAGGAGGAACTTGACAAGTGTCCCTTTTGCTTTCTTTGTACCATGCATGCCTTGTGTGAGTGTGTGGGTGTTCTCTCTCATCCCCCCTCATGTAGGGATCGCGCCCTCCTTGTAGGGATTGAATCTTTGACTTTTTGACACCTCAAGCCCCTCATGCATAGGCCCAGTTCCCACCACAAGCTTGGCTCATAAGCACTTTAAGCTTGGGCTAGGTTCTCACCTTAAGTGCAACCCTAGCATCTCAAGCATGTCAAGCACCTCAAGCATCTCAATAATTAAGCACCTCAAGCACCTTAGTCATCAAGCATGACAAGCAGGACAAGCACCTCGAGCTGGGTTGGGTTCCCGCGCCTCAAGCTCAGCCCTAGCTTACCTAAGGTCAAAGGCCTTTTACACACATTATTGGAGGTCTTCAATGAAGCTAACCCTAATGTCTTATGCTCCATTTGTTAGCCTTGCTCTTTGATAGACCATCTCTCATTTGGACCCCTTTACCATTGGCCCCATATTGAGATAGATCTATAAGCACATGTCTATATCTTAACACTTGTTCCCGTTTATTCTCCCACATTAAGTGATCAATTTAATATGAGAAAATCATTTGGGTTGGTTAGATATTAGATATTAGATTTTATGACATTACCTCGCTCTTGAAATCATAGTCGTCCTCGACTATGAGGTAGAAGAGATAAAGCCTTAGTCATTAGTTAATTTTACTTAGCGGGTAGAGGATCCCTTTTTACCCTACGACATCTTTCCAAGATGGATGACTAATCCATTTGGTGCTTGGGAGACATAGCTGCCGCAAGCATGTCTGCTCTTTAGTCCATTTCATTCTCCCAAAGTAGAGTGACAAATTCTACTTGGTGTTTGAGAGACGTCGTCATCACAAACATGATCCTAAGCATGCATACTAGTTAAATTTGTGCACAACTAAAAAGAGGACTAGTCTTATAAGACAAAAACATGAGTCATTTAAAATAAATTTGTACATTTGCTTACTCTAATGTAGCATTGTAAGCATTGACAAGGTTCATACTATCCTTAAGCTGTATTCTTGCATCCATCTAGCATCTTCAAAAGGATAATTTTTTAACTTAATAAGATACCGTCGGTTAATCTTACCATGTCGTAGTACCTTGTCTTCATGCCGAAGAACAGCTTCGGGTTATAGCACCTCTTCTTGGTCTTCAACTTTGGGAGGGTCTTCAATAATTGGTTCAGTTGGTGGCTCTCCTTTGTAGGGCTTAAGTAGGCTTACATGAAAGGCATTGTGTATGAGCCAATGTTTGGGCAACTTGAGTTGATAAGCCGTCTCATTGATGGGCTTCAAGATTTGTAAAGGACCATAGTATCTTTTTGTTAGTTTAGCATAATACTTTTGATGGCCCGTAGGATTTTTTGCCCGTCGTTTGCCTTAATCGAGCCTTAGGAAACTTGAGTAAGACCCAATCATTTTCTTTGAACATTAAGGCTCTTTTGTGCTTATCAGCAGCAACAGCTTTTTGTCTTTGTTGAGAGATGGATATAGCCTCCTTAATCTTTTGAAAATATTCTTGTAGGTCACGGCTATACTCATCTGCAGTGAAGATCTTCCCATGTACTTTGAGTAGCAATGGACTTTTAGGTCTTCCCTCAATGATCTCAAAAGGTGCTTTTCCCGTAGAAGTATGTATAGAATTATTGTAGGCATATTCTACAAGAGGTAAGTACTTTTCCCATTGTGAGTGTTGATCTACTTCGGTAACATAAGTCTTAAGTAGATCGAGTATCGTAAGATTGGCTATCTCACTTTGGCCATCCGTTTGTGGGTGATAGGCCGAACAAAAATTCAATCTTGTTCCTAGATTTTCAAAGAGACCTTTCCAGAAATTACTGGTCATTCTAGGATCTCTATTTGACACATGGATGTGGGTAATCCATGGTGCTTGAAAATATGAGATATGAAGAGAGTTGTCATTTGATGTGCCTTAATAGTCTTTTTGACAGGAATAAAATATGCTTGCTTGCTAAACCTGTCAACTATTGTCCATATTCCTGTATTCCCATGGATAGACTTGGGTAATCCAAAGATGAAATCCATGGATATACTCTCCCATGGTGAATTTGGGATAGGCAATGGCTGGAGTAATCCAGGTTGCTTCCCTCTATCATACTTGGTCTTTTGGCATACTACACATTTTGAAACATACTCTTGTATGTCCACTTTCATGGTAGGCCAATAGAAGTACGTCTCTACTCCTCAGAGAGTAGGTTGAATACCTCTATGCCCCGCATATGGAGGAGCATGGGATTCATACATAACTTTCTCACGAAGGGAATGGGTAACACATAGCCTATTGCCGTGGAGAAGATAACCATCCTGCAAGGTGAATGGTTCCTCTTTCTTCCCCAAAGCAAGGGCTGACATTATGTCTCTAAAGTCAGGGTCAGTAGCATACTCATCTATCATAGAGGATAGATCATTGTGAGTAGCTATAGACACCATATTAACTTTGGGTCGTCGTTAAAGTGCATTGGCCACTTGATTGTGCTTACCAGCTATGTGAGCAATATGGAAATTAAATTGCGAAAGAAAATTTTCCCACCTCATTTGTTTGTCGGAAAGCTTGGTTTGCGTCATGAAATACTTGAGACTTTGGTGGTCGGTTCGTAGGATAAATGGAGTCCCCAATAGGTAGTGCTTCCATGTGTCTAGGGCATGTAGAACAGCTAAAAGCTCTTTCTCATAAATGCCCAAGACTCGTTCATCAATATTGAGCCTTCGACTCTCATATGCTATGGCATGCCCTTCTTGAAGCAAAACTGCTCCAAGGCAATCACCACAAGCATCAGATTGGACCTCAAATGGCTTTGAGAGATCCGGAAGCACGAGGACTGGTTGGGAAGTAAGCTTCTCTTTGAGCTTTTCAAAAGAATTCTGCTCCTTAGCAGTCCATACAAACTTAACGTTCTTCTTAGTTAAGTCGTGTAGTGGTCCTGCTACTTGAGAGAATTTTGCTATGAAGAGTCTATAGTATGCGCACATACCAACAAAGCTTCTTAGCGCATGTAGATTTCTTGGGTTAGGCCATGCTTTTATTACCTCTAACTTTGATGGATCCATTTGGATACCATCTTTAGAGATAATATGACCTAGGTATTGAATCTCTTGAAGGAAGAATTCGCTTTTCTTTTGGTTGAGAAAAAGCTTGTTCTCTCTCAATGCTTGAAAAATCACTTGGAGATGTTGCTTATGTTCCTCCAAAGACTTGGAGTAGATGATGATATCATCAAAGAACACTCCAGTGAATTTGTGGTATGGTCTAAAAATTTTCTCCATCAAACGATTGAATGTAGCTGGTGCATTAGTCAAGCCAAAAGGCATGACTAGATATTCATAAAGACCAAACGTTGTGCGAAACGCGGTCTTTAAGATATCTTCATCCACTATCCTTATTTGATGATAGCTACTCTTAAGGTCAATCCTACTGAAGTAGGTCAAGCCTTGTAGCTTATCAAACAGATCTTCTACCCGAGGTACGGGAAATCTGTTTTTGATAGTGATATGGTTTAGTGCTCAATAGTCCACACACATATGGTATGTACCATCTTTCTTTTGCACTAAAAGTACTGGAGAACAAAAGGGAGAGGAACTAGGCCTCACCATCCCTTTGTCTACCAGCTCTTGTACTTGCCTCATGATCTCCTCTTGTTGAGCTTGTGAGACTCGATAAGGAGGCTTGTTAGGTGGTGAGCTTCCAAGAAGGAGCTCAATAAGATGGTCATCGTCCCCTCGTTTTGGAGGTAAGTCCATAGGGATATCATCGATGAACACATCTTGGAATCCTTTTAGAAAATTAGACAAGTCTAACTCTTCTTGATTCCTACCATTTACATTTGATGAAACATTAGTATCTTTTAGAGACTCTTAGACAAAAATCATGTACGCAAAAACTGAGCTCTTCATTGACTTATCAAAAGCAAGAGGATTTACAAGTGGAATAGTGCGACCACGCTCACTAGCATCTATATACATGTTCTTTCCCCTATAGGTGAAGTAGATTCTCCTTTCAGGGAACTTCATGTTGGCAGCCATGCTATCAAACCATGGTGCCCCTAGGATAACATCCTCATGTTGGAGAAGAGAGATGAAGAAGTCTTCTTTGTCGACATAGCTTTTGACATGAAGCCTCAACTTCCCAATCAAGGGAGTAACGGTGGCTTGTTGTCCCTTGAAAGCTGCATCAGCCACTACTATATCTCCCATCTTAAAAGCTTGAATGCCCAACTTGGTGGCCAACTCCATTGATATGAAGTTAAGAGTAGAGCCAAGGTCAAACAAGATGAAGGCATCATGCTCTCTTACCTTTCCCCAAGCATAGGAAAGTGATGATCCTTTGCAATGAGCATCCTCTTTTGGAGCTTCGATGGTGGAAGCCCTAGGAGTCTCATTGCGAGTATTCTTCTTGGGGCAAGAACGATAGCCATGTCCTTGCTCCCCACACTTGAAACACTTATGGTCCTTGCGAAAAGCTTCAAGCTCTTCAGGAGAGAGTTTGTTTTTACCTTTGTAAACTCCCTTCTCCTTGGACCGATTGTTGTTGTTGTTGGAAGTGACTTGGAAGTATTTTGAACATTGGTTTTCCCCTTTGTATCATTTTTGTCTTTGTTTTCCATGGGCTTGACATTACGTCTAGCCCCTTGATGGAAATTGATGCGTGAAGCAACCATGGTGTGATGGATTACTTCGCTAATAGTACCAGGTCGTTGAGAGTTGGTGTATTCAGCCATCTCTTCAGGTAATCCCGCACAGAATTGCTGCCTTTGCTCGGCAAAGTCTATCTTTTGAAAGACAGTAGCCTTGAGATGTAAATCCCAAAACTTGTCTACGTACTTGTGGATAGACTCATGAGAGAGAAGCTTCAAGCTGCGCCATTCAGTAAGCACTTTGTCTTTTGCATCACTTGCAAGGAATTGCTTCATGATGGAAACTCGTAGAGGTTTCCATGTCTTTGGGGCTTCACCATTGCCACGAAGGCTAGCCCACCATTGACAAGCTGATTTTTGGAAGTTCATAGCTACATGGCGTAGCTTGGAGGACTCTGTGAAGCCCTCATCTCCAAAGGCCGCATCAAATTGCTGGATGAAGGCCAACACTTTGTCAGTAGCACCGAAGGTGCCATCATAGGTGAGAAAAGAGATACTCTTTCCTCCCTCCTTGAACTTCTTTAGCTTTTGTGACCTTCGCCATGCAAGAAATGATTTGCGATGTCCTCCCCTCTTGTATTCTCTAGGAGAATAACCATAACTTTCGTCAGAAGAGGAGGAAGGTGAAGAAGAAGGAGAAGAGGATGACCTCTTCCTAGCCCTTTTCTTCCTTTGTTTCCTCTCTTGCCGTTCAGAGTGATGAGGAGAAGGACTATGTGTTGATCTTTTCCTCTTGGGAGGAGTGGGCGATCGTCTAGACCGCCGTCTTCGTGGAGCCACATCTTCATAGGAACTTAAACTTTCATTGCTTTCTTGCTCTTTGGATTCCTCCTCTCGAATGGGAGAGAGTCTTCTTTTGGGGGTCTCTTCAAGAGGCCTCCTAAGCTCTCTCTCCTCTTGGAGAGGAAGGGAAATTCCATAAGCACAAACTTGTTGAGTAACTTCAGCTTGCAAAGCAGGGTTGCCCATAGCTTGCTGCAACCTAGTGACGAGATAATTCACAAACATGGGAGCATCATCATTAGCACCTTCATGTGCAAAATCAAAGCTATCAATGTTCATTCTACTCTCTTGATTATTGTCAGCCATGTTAACAAAATTTATGTATGTACTTAGTGTATGCTTTGGCAATTCAAAACCTTAGTTGCCACTCCTCATAGCCTTTGAAAATCGGCTCTTAAGTATCTACACCCACGGCTCGAAGTGGTTAATTATAGAGAGTAGAGGAGTAGGTCTAACATAGCAGAGTTGCCAAGGGCTAGCTCCTTTCAGACTTCTTATGGCTCAATAATGGTAAAGCCGTAGGCAAGTCTAAAAAGACTCCTTTATTAAGTCCAAAGCTCCCGAGGTGTGCACCATCCCCCACATAGTGAGCTCAACAAAACCGATAATAGATCCCAATTCCACTTACCCTAATATAATTAACAACATCAACCATTTATAGGCTACTTAAGGACCTCTCTTCTTAATCAACAAAAGAGAAACCAAATGCTCTGATACCAATGTAATGAAATTGGCCTATTTAATTTGAGAGTAGCGGAAATTAATGAGAGTACTTTTGAGAAATGACTTTGTGAGCATAGCGGGTGAACATAATTGAAGATAGGAACATAATCATAGAAATTAGTTAACTTGGCATGAACAATACTTTTGCAAGAGAGAGAATTTAGAGAACATGGCAACAGTTGAGGACCGGATTTATGTGGAGCCGGTCCCCCCTCCAATAGGCATTTGTATTATGATTTCTCCCATTAAGAGAGACTTGTTACAATACAATCTTTGTGTTCCTTGTGACCTAGGTGATGCAATGAAGATGGAAAGCTTCATGCATCACAAACATAACATAAACTTGAAGAAAGCTTTAACTATCCCAAGCCTCAGTCCCAAGACCTCAAACACCTTCAAAGGTGGAGAGAGCTAGCAGGGAATGAGGGTAGGGAAGAGGAAGAAGAAACATTTCGTAGGAGAAAGAATTAGTTCCTCACTTATCATAACTCTTGTTGCTAGCATACATAATAGCATAGTAATGAAGAAGAAGGAGATGGCAAGCTTAAGCATTGAAGCATGGCTCTTGGTTGGATTTGCACTCCATATCCAAGAGTGTTGGTGTATGCTCTCAACCTCTACTTGCTTGGAGAAGGAGAGGGAGCTCTTGCACTTTGCATAGCACACAATGAGAGTGTTTGTGAGTGTGTGTGTGGGTGAGTATACCCCCTAAGCAACCCCCTAGCTTTCTTGGGTCGACCCCCCTTTGTAGCTCATGCTTGAAGCTCATTGGACCCCTCCAGGCCTAGCCAATTACAAGCAGGAGGCATTACAAGCAACAAGGGTAGCCTTGAGACAAGTGTCCCCCTTTCCCCTTTGAGAGAGAGGGCTAGATAAATGCTAAATCAATTAATTAAATCTACTAAATTACTATTGGACCCCTTGGGTGGCCAATCAATAGGCTTCAGGCACACCATGAGGGCAACATGAGGAGGAACTTGACAAGCGTCCCTTTTGCTTTCTTTGTACCATGCATGCCTTGTGTGAGTGTGTGGGTGTTCTCTCTCATCCCCCCTCATGTAGGGATCGCCCCCTCCTTGTAGGGATTGAATCTTTGACTTTTTGACACCTCAAGCCCCTCATGCATAGGCCCAGTTCCCACCACAAGCTTGGCTCATAAGCACTTTAAGCTTGGGCTGGGTTCTCACCTCAAGTGCAACCCTAGCATCTCAAGCATGTCAAGCACCTCAAGCATCTCAATAATTAAGCACCTCAAGCACCTTAGTCATCAAGCATGACAAGCAGGACAAGCACCTCGAGCTGGGTCGGGTTCCCGCGCCTCAAGCTCAGCCCTGGCTTACCTAAGGTCAAAGGCCTTTTACACACATTATTGGAGGTCTTCACTGAATCTAACCCTAAGGTCTTATGCTCCATTTGTTAGCCTTGCTCTTTGATAGACCATCTCTCATTTGGGCCCCTTTACCATTGGCCCCATGTTGAGATAGATCTATAAGCACATGTCTATATCTTAACACTTGTTCCAGTTTATTCTCCCACATTAAGTGATCAATTTAATATGAGAAAATAGTTTGGGTTGGTTAGATATTAGATATTAGATTGTGTGACATTACCTTCCTCTCTTATGGTGGATTGATAACTCCCTAGCCCCATTTAAGTCTAAAGTGGCTAAATTTATTTGGGTAGCACGTACTGCTATTTTTTCTCCTATTTCCTAGGATAACATTTGTAAGCCCTATAATCAAGGTGGGTTAGTTCTTTTGGATCTCAACATTCATTTGATGCTAGACAATGTTGTACTACTTAAGGACATCGACTAATTGGACACATGTTTCTGTTTATTGATAGATGCATTTGTAGTTTATTTTCATGCCAAGGTCTTTTACTCTGCCCCACTTAAAACTGAGCATCCAATCTTATATATGCTTGTCTCCTCATGGAAAGGGGTGGCATGTTTTTTAATCTAGAATGGAAGGGAAAGATATAATGGACACGCACTAGAGGTAGAGAATGTATTTTGGAGATGTGTTTTCAAGAGGATTCCTACATTGCACAGCGGTAAAAAGGCCCTTACAATGCATAGGAAGGGTATAGCCCAAATAAATCAGGGTTTCAACTCTCTTGTTTCTTTCAGATCTTTTCTAATAGGATATCAACAATGTAAATTGGGATTTGGTTCAGAAAGGCATGGTGCATACTTTTGTGCTTGTGTACTCAATAACTTGCAAATACCACTTACAACAAATCAAATGGATAATTAAGTACAAGGACTAGACTTTCCCATTTACACTAGTACTGGCATTTTAGTGCTTAAGACGTCTAAGATCTATATGAATTTGTTGCAAGATCATGATATTGCTGCCATATGTAATAAGCATTGGTCTACATCATAATGCAAAATGGTGGAATCACACCTTCACAGAATTATGGGCATCTCAGATATGTTTCAAATTCAAAGTTCATTTATGGAGATGTCTTACAACTTCATTGCCAACTGCATATATGTTGAGTAGAAAAGGTTATGGCAGTGGGAAATGATTTAGATGTGGACGGATCGAGATAGTTAGACTTTTTTTTTTGCGAATACATAGTCACTACTAAATGGTTAAGCATTGCATGGTGGAATGTACAATCACTACCAAATGGTTAAGAATTGGTGGACTGTGTCTTGGGGTATAAAATATTGCACTAAGTTTATAGTGACTTTTGGATTTTTCTCTACTACAAATAAGGCTGTTCTCTTTTGCTTGACTTTCTTTAGGGGTTGGTTCATCTAGTTCATATGGTTTGTTAGGAATGTGGGGATCATTGAGGACCATCGTCTCTTCGAAACCGTTGTTCCTACACTTGTCGATAAAGTCAAAAAGTTAGAAGATGTAGCCACTATATTAGGTAAGTTGTTACATGAAAGATGCTACCATATACTCAACAAGACAGTACGACACTAATTCCACAGAGAGAGAGAGAGAGAGAGAGAGAGAGAGAGAGAGAGAGAGAGACTATCTTCCTTCATTCTTGGAGACATCATCGGAGCTCCCTCCACTCAATTGGGTGTGACTTCAATGGCACACCTTGGGTTTGGCATACGTTCTTCGACATGGTAGCTTCCATTCTTGTTTTGGGCACCCTCCATTATGCATACCTACCTATCGCCTTGAGATTCGAGTGCATGGAGGTCAATATTGCACTCATTGATGCTGCATTACAGTGTTAATATGGTTGGCAGACCAGATCATGCACCATTTTTTTGCACATCCAGAATTTCTTTTGCAAAAATTATGTGACAAAATAAGGCTAAGCAGGGCTGAAATTTGCAACCTTGCCAGCCCTTCCTTTGGCCTCTAGCTCTGCCACTCCATGGCAATTGGAGGAGAGGCCTTCCCATGGAAGGCCAAGTGGCTAGAGAGCTTTTCCTCAAGGAAGGGTTTCCATCCTCAAAGCCTTCCCAAGGAAGGGCAAGGGTGTAAAATGCCCTTCCTGAATTAATTTTAGATAAGGTGTACTTATATCAAGTTTTGAACTCAAGATCTCTCAAGTGTTTTTTTTTTAAGTTCTGAGCTTCTAAAAGGCTAAGATTTAGGGTCTTTTTCTGTTTTGTTTTTGAAGCTTTATTCATGTCGGCAGCTTTGAAAGTCGACTCCCCCCATCATAGTTGTGCGTTCATCTCACGGTTTCGACTCTCGCGGCTCGCCCTAGCTTCCCTGCCTCTTTCCACGTTGGCTCTGAACTGTTGCCCGTCCTTTTTCGGCTTCGCTCCAACGATTCAAAGATAAGCACAGGGATTCAGGGAACGGTAAGGCCTTTTGCCATTCAAGACTCGAGATCTGGCCCCCCCCATATGGTCGCACCTACTTCGGCTGCCACTCCTACTATTTCTGCAATGGATGCCTCGTCATTGATTTCCAAGGTTTGCTCACTACCCACCTCTGAGTTTCACACCCTTCCTGAATCCTACCTCCACCAATGAGGGTGTATTTTTGTATGAGTATTTTTCAAGAAATGATGAAATAGACTCAAAGCATGATTAGTAAATTACATGCCAGTAAATACCATTGAGATTGTACAGAGTCCTGTAGTGTAGGAGAAGTGGGATTTACCCAGGCTTGAATCAAAGGGTACTTGTTCTCAACAAAATTTCACAAGAGAGTGCACAACATGAGGGAGGGAGCCTCTTAGCCTCTTGATGCATTACTGAGGAACAATGTTTGACGGCTGGCTTGTGGTCCATTACCATTAAGGTGTTGGTTTGAGAAGTATCTACTTTGATTGTTACCATTTTTTTTATTTAATCAAGTAGATGAACTTAGTGCAATGCTTTATGTTTGTGTAACTCAAGCTTATGGGTTTCCACGCCCCCCTACGAAGCCCCCATGCGAGAGGCATCGGGTTCGATTTCAGGCATGGCACCAACTTTGTTGTATGGGGATCAACCTACATTCCCAATGTTGCTCAGTCTATCTTCCACCTGGCTCAACAACTTAACCAGTTCAAGAAACTGAAGGCCCTTTACATCGATAATTATGCCACAGGTTGTTCATTGTCATCTTTTCTTTGGGGTGCGGGTGGGGGGACAAATCTACCCACAAGATAATTTTATTTCAGTAATATTTTCTTTGTATACATGCGTGTCTTTCCTTCCAATCTCACTCTTAGGTTGTTTATGTTTGAAGGCAAATAGCAAGATTCTTAAAAAACTGTCACTTAGTGTTACTAGCACTTCACTAAAATTCATCTATTCTGGCTGTGGTGGCTGTGTCCATCTTTTCACTGGGCACAGGCCAGGCTACCTGCCCTCTGCCCAAGAAAAAAAATTTCTGTTATGGTCGTCGATATCTGCGTCTCTATTTACGTCGATATCTGCGTCGCAAATAAAGCCTTTCCACGCAGATATCGATGCAAATAGCGACAGGTTCACAGGGACGTCTATATCAACGCAGATATCAATGCGGTGTGTCGATATATGCGTCGATGACATCTTTTTTTGTTGTAGTGAATTAATTACCTTGCACTTTTTATGAACTGCCTTGGAAACTTGACATGATCAGTGCAGATTTCTATGAATATGGAAATCAAAAAGGCTGATAAGAAGCGAAAGCAAGTAGAACTTTCAAGCTTCTACAAAGCTGTTGAAGGTAAAAGTAAAAGTAGAGAGAGGGAGCCACAGAAAGAGCGAAAGCATGTGATGCAAGAACTCTTTGGAGATGGCTCAGAGCTAGGACAAGATGACGATGAGGATGCCCAAGATGTGCAGGTTTCTACAAGCATAGATCCATCTTCTAAAGCTAAAAAGCAAAGAAGATGGATATCAGCTTGGAAGCTTCAGCACAGATGGGCATACCCAGTGATCTTTGAGGGAAAGGTGAGGGTAAAGTGTGAGTGGTGTGCTTATTCAAAACAGAAGACTCCTTATGCAAAGAATGGGTCTTCTACACTCCATCTGCCAGCCTTGACTGAGCATAGCGAATCAGACGAGCATCAAGTCGCTATTTTCAAGTGGGCACAAAAGGAGAAGAAGGTGTGCATCCCTCTTCCTGATTATGTGGCAGCCTTGGATGATAAGGAGAAAGTACGTGTCATTACTGTCATGTGGCAAGCCTACTTTGTTGTGAAGTCTATGGGACCTATGGATATGTTTGAGAAGCTTTGTCTTCATCAAATTGAACAAGGTTTACCCAACATGCCACTCCATGTAGATTATGGAACTTACCTAAATAGAGCCACTGGTTATGAATTTACACAAGCAATCCGGGATGTTCTGTGGGTTGCTTTATGTAAAGACATACAAGCAAGCCCTTGGTATTCCCTAATGGTCGATGACAGTACAAATAGGGGGAAAGAGGGTCATCTCATTGTGTACGTTAGTTATTTGAAAGATGGGGGTAGGGGAGAGAATCATGTTACCTTTGTTAAGCTTATCAGGACAGATGATGGTGGAGCAGAAGCGAAGTATGATTCTCTCATTAAGCTAATGAAGGAGATGGGATTGTCTTTGCACAAACTTGTATCGCTTGCTACTGATGGATGCTCTGTCATGGTGGGTCATAGAAGTAGCCTTATTGCTAGAATGAGAGCAAATATTCCCCATCTTCTCCTTGTGCATTGTCTTGCGCATCGTGAGAACCTTGCAGCAAGTCAAGCTGTAGACTCTTTTCCGGAACTTACACATTTAGGTAAACTTTGTAGAAGCATCTATACTTGGCTGCATGCATCAGGGAAGCGCATGGATGAATTGAAGCTTATTGAGGGTACATTAAACTTGCAAGTTAGCCATGTTGCGCATACATTCAGTGAGGTGGTTGTCTCATGGACAGGTGATGGAACGCATGGTGAAAGTCATGCCAGCCTTACTTTTGGAGTTCGGAAAAGAGAAACCGAGCATATATGATGAGCTTGTCATTTATGCAAATAAATTTTACATACACTTACTAGCAGATTTGTGTTCAGAACTGAATATCTTGAGTTGCCAATTTCAATTAGATCTTGTGGATATTTCCAATATATCAGGGTTTGCTGACAAAACTTGAAGAAGAAGTTCTTGAGAGACTCTGCTGGATGTGGGACTAGATACTTGAAGAAGTTTGTTCAGCAAACAAAAGGTGGCGAAATCACTTTTGCTGATGCAGGTGGAGAAACACATGTTCACAGATTAAGTTTTACTAGGGTCGAGGGATGCAGCAAAGGCGGTACTTTTGAAGATTGCATGCTTCTAGGCAAAGAGCTGGCTGGCAAAATTGTGGAGAATTTGACAACTAGAATGCAAGAAGACATGCCGATCTTGGAGGCTTGCAAACTTTTTAGTCCAAAACACTATCCAAGTGAGGAGTTGGTGCAGGAAGCATGTACAAAGAAGTGGTTGATGGAGATACTTAAGCAATATGGATGTTTGGTATCTAATGCAGATCATTGCCTGGGAGAGCTAGACTCCTTTACAACAGTCTTGTCTACCAACTTCAAACACAAAACCTTTCGTGAATCATGGGAAGCATGCAAAGATGATGTCACTATGCATGACTCCTTTCCAAACTTAATGAAGCTTTGGCAAATTCTCTCAATAGTTCCTGTAAACACAGCTCCTGCAGAACGCAGCTTCTCACTTCAGAACAATATCAAGTCAGCCCATAGGACAAGCATGAGTACGACAACACTTGAGAACTACATGTTCATTGGTTTGAATGGGCCCACAGCAACTTCAGATGTGCCTTGGGATGATGTCTTCTCTTTATGGAGAAAGAAAAAGAATAGATCCATAAACCTTGCTGCATAGATGGCTGTCACATTGTTTTGGATTTGCTACATTAAAAAATTCCATGTATTTATGAAGCTTCTCACACGATTTTTGGTATTTTGTATGTTGTTTTGCTTTCTATGGCTCTTGAGATCACTTGAAGCCATTCGTTTCTTCATTTGTAAAACATCAAGAAATTTGGTGCACTATTGATGTAAACTTTGGTTGCTTCTCTCAATATTGAATGGAGATGATGGTGGGGCCATTTAGTAGGTGTCTCATGAGTCATGGATTAAATTCTACGATCTCATCATCTCTCATGCACATGGAGATTTGAGAATGGGAGCTCTTTATTTGTCAATCTGCTGAGTGCCACCATCCATTTGAATAAATGATCTCTAACTGGTCTTAACCTTTATTTTATGCTCATCTTTTAGCTTTTTTTACTCAGATTTGAATTTCAACAGCTTTCCTCTGCCATATTTCCAGATTGGTTCCACCAGTTTCAACGTTACTCATGGAGCAAATTTCACCTCAGCTGGTTCGGGGTTTTTTGATAGCACTGCTGCACTGCTCAACATTTTGTGAGTATGGAACTCATTACTTGACTATGCTCATTACCAATAACCAGTTGTGATACTGGAAGTAGTTGTTATCTTGTGCTTTAACTCGTTCAAGAATTGCAGCCTTGAGGTCAGGTATTCATTTTCATGTGGTTAATGTGCTAGCTTGAACGTCATGAGCATGTGTGTGGATGCATATCAAAGTGAATCTAGTTTGCGATGTTTTGCATATGTACATATACAAGTCCTAGTACGCGTATGAGCACGTAGCCAAGGGAGTTGAGATAGCAAAGAATGGATATTTGTGGCATATGTGAGTGATGCAATTTGTGTGTTTGCAGAATGTCTTGACCGTGAAATTGCCATGCATACATTTTCATGTGGGTAATGTGCTAGCTTGAATGTTGTGTAACTGTGTGGATGCATATTAGAGTGAATCTAGTTTGCAATGTTTTGCAGATGTATATACAACTCCTAGTACGCATAGGAGCAAGCAGCCAAGGGATGTGAGATAACAAAGAATGGCTCTTTGACATATGTGCTTGATGAAGTTTGTGTGTTTGCAAAATGTCTTGACCTCCATGAATCAACAATCGGAGCTCTTTTCTTAGTACAAGCAATGTTTGTGGTAAAATTAAGTGCCTTCTGTCATGTTTTATTTATTTTGACTTGAAGTACTGGGGGTACAGAAGCTTGTCAATTGTTGTAGGCTCTTGTAACCGTGTTGAACTCCACTTCTATTCTAGTGTACTTTAGTCTTTAAATGTTGGTTTACATGTTACCAATTTTTTTTCATAAAAATTCTTAGAAGGACAAGGAAAAAGCTACCCTTCACGGCGAAGGGCGAAGTGCATGGTAGCCCTTCCTATGGGACGGGCACTCTTAAAATTTTCCCTTCCCTAGGATGGGTAAGGGTGCTGTCCATTTCCAGCCCTGAGGCTAAGTGGTTGTAAGGATCACCCAATCCGTCAAACTTCTTGCACATCCTATGTAATTAAGATCCTGATTTCTCTCTCTCTCTCTCTCTCTCTCTCTCTCTCTCTCTCTATAGTGTTTATCAGTGTGCAATAAATGTTGGATTTAAAGTAGAGCCTTTAAATTTATAAAATATAGGATTAGCGCGTTCATGCACGAAAATTGAAACGCCACCCAATGTACGAGTCGAGGAAAGCAAGCAGCTGCTTTTGGCGTCCCGCGTGCAGCTTTTCCCGTCAATCTCAGTACGCGGCAGTTGATCATGAAATGTAGTATAAAAGAAAGCTGCTCCAGAATTAACAGAAGCTCCATTAATAACGACGTCTTCTCCCTAGCTCGTCTCCATCATGAGACCTCAAGCTCATGCAGCTGCCGCTGGCGCAGATGACGGAACCTTGTACTAGTACGCAGGCATGCGCATGAGCGTGCCCCAAGCAAAGGAATTCTTCAGATTGGAGGCTTTCACGGCCAACGTGAAATGCCCTTTTTGCCATCAACTCAACACGTCCAACTTCCGCTACCTCAACAACCGCAAAACGCCCGCAGCTCGTTGAGCCTCTTGGTGGAAACATAGGGGCGCAGACGGATGGTGCCCGCCAGGGGGAAGGTTCTCCCGCACGGGCGGCATTGAAAGCGAGGCTGGAGGAGGCCCGGGCGGCAAGCAAGGTGCTAATTCCATGGCTTTGGATATTGCATCCACCGGCCACTGTAATCACACCGCAATTCAATATGCGCTTCAACTATCGCAGTTTAATGCCCCTCAATACTACGTCGTAGGAGCGCCTATCAATGCTGACACAGCAGCAGGATATGCTCATATGCGCACGAATCCTACAATAAACGCATGCCCCAGGAATTATATTGATGGATCCTTGCTAAATTCTGATCACCAGATTAATGGCATTTATAATAAGAACCCAGCACATCTCCCACAAGGCAACATTTGCCCCAGTTATAATATTGATGGATGCTTGCTGAATTCTGATCAGCAGATTAATGACATTCATAATAATCCAGCACATCTTCCACAAAGCAACGTTTTCCCTAATTATGATCATATTGATGAAGATTGGCGCAATTCTCAGCAGAGTTATTATACTAGCTTAGTCAAGCACAAGTGCCACGAATTGCAGAAGCTGATCCACCGGAAACAACACACGATTACGACTATGCACCTAATTCTGATCCAACGCGGCTCGACCTTTCATTCCATCATGTCATGCCATCCTTCGACTCACCCAACATTGTGCCTGTAGAAGTAGATGATCCATCGACCTATGATGCCGCACAAGCCACTAATAATTTTATTGACGCTCAACATTACAATTATATGGACAAGCAAGTAGCAGCAGCAGATGATCCATCGTCTACCTTCACAGCCGGTGATGCCGCACAAGCCACTAATTTCATAGACAGTACTCAACATTGCGATATGGACAAGGAGCAATTAGTAGCAGCTGCTATTGATGCAACATCAATATTAGAAGGTTCACCCGACAATATAATTATATTGCAGACCGCAAGCAATGACATATTTAGCATTGATGATTTCGACATTACCACATTACTCCATCCTGATGGAGCTGAGCTATTGGATGATAATGTTGAAATGCTCATCGATGGTGTAGAGGATAATACTGCTGTTGTTCATGAACATAATAACATGCAGGCTAATAATGACACTAATTCAAAAACATCAGAACCTGAATATCAGCCTCAAAAGCTTAGTGTAGGTTGTCGAGCATTTGGACAGAATGACACTACCTACACTATTAACGTCCTATATGAATGATCTAGAAGAGGACTTGCCCAGCGGCTTCGAGTCGAGTGCCATATGGGACGACAACATATTTTGCTCCCCCCGGCCTGTGGGTATCCTGAGCCCCTAATTATTGATATTCTAGCAGTACGTACTCTTAAATTGTCACAAACAGAAATTATGATTCCAGCTGCACATAATGATTAATGTATATATGCTTGAGCTCGCGGCACCACCAGCTCAGCTAGCACCATCTACAGATCTTAAATTCGTAATGACATGTACTGATTTAATTGGCAGATTCGAAACTTGCCATATTGCCCTTAACATACAGCCATCTCTTTGTAGACATTAAGCTGCTGGCAGTAAAATTGTATATATTATGTCCTGATCAACTGCACCAAGTTAGGCAATAATTAGTGATCAGTACTGTTCATCCCCTGCATGATGCATGCATCTGCTCTTGTCAGCAGTAATATCCCTTGTGGAAGTCGAGGATATTCTCTTCAAATGTAACTATGAGCAGATGTAGATATTCTAATAGAGCTTTGTTTTCATAATTAACTGCCTGTAATTCCACTATCGGGTATTTTTGTTGTTACTTTAGTTGTGTATTCATTGTTCCATGCTTTCTTGTAGGTTATTTGAAATGGAAGGAAACATTGAACCTAGTGATAGAACTCAAATTCAAACTATTGGGAAAAAAAAGGTACCTGGGATAGAGTGGCAGTATGCAATATCGGTGATAGATTCATAGATTGGGAGTGTGAGCTATGCCATACAACAAAATTTGGTGGAATATGGACTTGATGTCCAATGTTGAAGTGGTTCGTGATTTTTACACATGGGTAAACATTTTCTATGCCAATGTTGATGATTGTGTAAGATGCATAAAAGAAATGTCCTCCTTTCGATTGAAAGAAGGTCTTTTTTCAACCTCTCTTGTTCAACAAATGGCGAAAGAGCAGTCTGCATGGAAATGGTGGATGATGAATGGTGGAGAACACTATGCTTTGTTGTGTAATCTTGCAATGAAGGTTTTAAGCCAGTGTTCTTTGAATTCAAGGTCCGAAAAAAATTGGAGCATGTATAAATATATTCACAGCACTACTCGCAATTGACTTCTTGTGGATCGTGCAGATAAACTTTTTACATGTATTGCAATGAATTAATTCTGCAATGTCGGAATTAGGGTTGCAAAGAAATGCACATAGCTTGGAGAAGACGAAGTAAGCTCAAGGCACACGATAAAGAGTGTGTTACTTAGTGTGCAATGGAAAGATAGATAGCCCTAGAGTGATGGGCGTATATACAATGCTCGGGGGAAAAAACATCATAAACCATAAAGAGGGAAAAAATGCCCCGGTGGTCCTAGTGTGTTCACACACTCACTACCACATGTATATGGTAACAAATCCCACCTGGAGTGATGCGGTGAACGAGAGCTGGCACATGAGTAAAGGGAAGTGCGATGCCCTGAGGACATGATCAGTCCACAAAGGGGAGTAAGCCCAATGCTTTGCAGAAAGCTTCAAGCTTCTCACGAGACAATGCCTTTGTGAAAAGATCTGCAAGGTTGTCCTGTGTTGGCACATAAGCCAAGCTGATTTCTCCTGCTGAGAGCCTCTCCCTGACATAGTGGTAATGCATCTCAATGTGCTTTGTGCGAGCATGAAAAACTAGGTTCCTTGCAACTGGCAATGCACTCTGACTGTCAGTGTAGATAGTGTTGGCAGTGCCCTGTCCAACACCCAAATTAGCCATAAGGCGTCTGAGCCATACACACTCAACCGTAGCTGTGAAGACTGCCATGTACTCACCCTCACAACTCGAAGTGGCCACATTAGGTTGCTTCTTGCTCAACCATGATATACATGAATTGCCAAGCATGAAACAAAAACCACTTGTGGACACTCGCATGTCAAAACAACCAGCCAATCTAAGTCCGAAAAAAGCATGTAAGTCTGGCGGCAATGATCTCCCCTTGAGATAAAACAAGCCAAGATGTAAAGTGTCACTAAGGTGGCGGAAAATCCTCTTGACAGCCTGCCAATGCTTAGACCCTGGGCTATGCATAAATCTGCTAACCTGTGAGACTGCAAACTGAATATCTGGCCTCGTGTTGCATACATAAATGAGGCATCCAATAGGAGTTTGGTAAAGAGTGACATCTGCAAGATCACCAACATCATGTAGACTCAATTTCAAACCTGTTTCCATGGGAGTGGCAATAGGTTTGCAATCCTCAAGTCCAAACTTACATAGCAATGTCTCTTTGTAACTTTTCTGACATGAGGCAATACCACCATCACACTGCTTAAACTGTATGATGCAGCAGCCCCAAATCTTTCATCTTGAAAGTAGCATTCAAATCAGCCTTAAATTCAGCAATATGTCTCTCATTTGGTCCAGTGATCAGCAAATCATCTACATAAAGAACCACAATGAGAATACATCACCCTCATGCTTTACATACAATGTGCTTTTTGTTGGACAATTACGAAAGCCTTGTTTGACCAAATGAGTGTCAGCTTTCTCATACCAAGCATGAGGAGATTGCTTCAACCCATACAAAGCCTTGTTACATTTGCACACTTTGTCCTCTTGTCCTTTTCTTGACAAAACCACGAGGCTGCGTTACATAAACTTCCTCAAATACGTCACCATTCAAGAAAGCAGTAACAATGTCTGATTGATGTACATCCCAACCAAAATGAGCTGCTAATGCACATAGAAAACACACAGTAGTCATACGACAAGTGGGAGCAAAAGTTTCTTTATAATCTATGCCTTTTTGTTGTGCATAACCCTTTGCAACAAGTCCAACCTTATGGCGATCGATCTCACCATCCGGCTTGCGTTTCAACTTGTAAACCCACTTCTTACCAATGGCCTTTTTGCCAGAAGGCAAATCACATAAAGTCCATGTGTCATTTTCTATAAGTGCATCATATTCTGATTGCATAGCAGCCATCCAATTTTCTGAATTTTGTGCTTCATCAAAGGATAGAGGTTCATCAACATCATGTAAGCTAGATACAGCCAAAGCATAACAATCTGATGCATAAGATGCATGGTGAGAGCCTGAACGAGTACGACTAGACAAAGGTGCATCCAATTTACTGTCACGCAAAGTGTGCACCAGCCATTTTGGCATACCTCTAGCCTGCTCATTTTCAGCCCTTTCCTCATCAAGTACATCATGTACATCTACATCAGTAATAGGCTTATCTATAACATTTTCGGAAACCCCCATAGGCTGTACCTTTGTCTCATTGGAATTTACATTCGAGCTTCCACCACTAAAAAGAGGCAACAAAGTGTCATAAATGTCATGTGAGCTTGCATTACTGTCTCTAGTACATGATAGCAAGGGCTGAACAGAATCTTCCACAAACACTACATCTCATGAAACCAAAATACACTTTGTTTGCGGATGATATAATATGTAACCTTTGCTTTTAGCACTATAACCAACAAAAATACATTTGACAGCGTTATCATCCAATTTTCTGCGTTGCACTTGTGGCACTAAACCATAAGCCAAATAGCCAAAAACATGCATTTGCTCAATAGATGGCTTTCTATCATGCCATGCTTCATATGGAGTCATAGACTGCAATGCTTTCGTAGGACACCTGTTGAGTACATAAGTGGCACACATGACAGCCTCGAGCCAAAACGAATGTGGTAAAGCTTGACTCTTGACCATACATCTTGCCATTTCTGTAAGAGACCTGTTTTTCCCCTCAGCAACACCATTTTGTTGAGGCATATACGGCACTATACATTGGTGTTTTATCCCACGACTAGCCAAGAATGCATTAAATTCGTGAGACATATACTCCCCCCCTCGATCGGAACGGAGGGTGCCCATAGTACATTTCGATACATTTTCAACCATAGCCAAAAATTGTTTGAAGCACATAAAAATTTCGGACTTCACTTTAAGAGGAAATACCCATGCATGTCTGGAGTAATCATCAATGAAAGTCACAAAGTACAGGTAGCTGCCCAAGGACGGACTTTGCATGGACCCACAAACATCACTATGCACCAGCTGCAACCTGCATGTGGCCCTAATTGAACCATCCTTTGGAAACTTAGAATGCTGCATTTTACCCAAAATACAGCCTTTGCAAACATGTTTGATAGGTGCTTCAAGAGGCAGCAAAGAAGCAATCATATCAGATTTCTGCAAACGCAGCAAACTGGCAAAATTCAGATGCCCAAAACGTGCATGCCAAAGTTTTGCATCTGAAATAGCCCTTGAATCTGCAACTGCATTTGCAAAATTTTGTCCACACTTGTCATACAAAGTGAGCTTATATAGCCCACGGCAAAAAGGCCAGATGCAACAATTTCATCACCAAAACTGAGATCATGAACTGTACATCTGTGATCATCCACAAATTTGACATCAAGTCCAAGTCTAGCAAGTGTAGATACAGACAAAAGATTCTTCTTGATCCCAGTTACATAAAGTGCATCAACAAGTGTGAAAGAACTGCCATTTGCAGCAATATGTACAATCTTTCCAACCCCTTGAACCGGATAAGAGGCATTGTTGGCACAAGTGACTGAATTCCCATGAGGGACAGTCTACAGACTCAAGAGAGGTGAACAATTCACGATGTGAGGTAATGTGCTTTGTAGCACCGCTGTCGAAATACCACACATGTGAATCTGCAGCAATTGACAAGCATTCATCATGGACAGCAGGATTGTAAGTGCACTCTGCACCAAAAGCCCATTCTGCATCAACATCAACATCACAATTTCCTTTTACAGAAGACTCAACAAATGGCTGCATTTGTAGTGGAACCAGCATTTGCAGTGGAACCACCCTCTTTCTTCTTAGCCTCTTTGGCCTTCAACTTAGGACACTACTTGATCAAGTAATCATTAGCTTTACAATAATGGCAACGCATCTTCTTTCTGTCCTTATCACCAGAATTGCCAGACGAAGTGCTGCTAGCAGAAGCATTGAGAACAGAATTTTTTCCACTCGCAGTAGAACCATAAGAAGTGGCTGCATTAATGTTACCACCCTTTCTTTGAGAAGCAATAAAAGCCTGTTCAGCTGCACGCTGCCTTGTCTTGTTTTTTTTGGAAAGTGACTCTTGCAACAGCAATGTGCATAATGCATCAAACTTGACAACTTCGGATTTCCTTGGGTCATAAGTCTCCTAGTACTAGCAAAAGTCTGGTAAGAATCTGGTAAGGCATCAAGAACAGTCTGCACAAGGGAACTGTCTGAAATGACTTCACCTATAGAAAGAAGTTGCTCAATGATATCCTTGACACCAGCAAGGAAAGTGTCCATATCATCTTCCTCATGCATAATCTTCGACTCCAGCTCTTTGCGCAGCAAAGCAATTTTTAGTCTCATTGCAACTTGCATAAAGACCAGCCAAAATATCCCAAGCCTGTTTTGCAAATTTTGCTGAACGAATGTGAGGAACAATGGGACAACGCAATCAATGCATGAGCCTGCGCATCCTTTATATCCCAACGAGATTGTTCTGTCATAGGCAAAACAACTCTAATAGCAGTAATTCTTGCAGCAAGACCTGCAACATAACATCGCCTGCGTCCTTAGAACTAGGACATACATCAATGCCCTGCACAATATTCCAGACGCCCTTTGACACAAGAACATGTTGCATCATGTAAGCCCACATAGGGTAATCGTCCCCATCCAATCTGTCCTCAGCAGCAAACCTCTTAAACACATATGTGTTGTTGTCAGCCATGGTAAATGTTGCACTTGATGTGAAACCTTCCCGAAAAGAGGAGAAACAAAGACGGAACAACACGTGCTATATAGCACAAGTGGTAGTAGACTGTAAGGCACATGTTATGTAGAAAACGGCACTGACAAAAATTTTGCACAAAATGACGAAATAGCCTGTGCAGTACTGCCTGTAGTGGAACGGAGGCCGAATGAACCTGAATCAGAAATCTAAGCAGACTAAGCTCTACGAGTTTGCCCAAAATTTTTGTTGACCTGCGAATGCTCGCCAAAGCTCACAGAAATCGAAGAAAGTGAGCAGGCGTGTGCTGGAGCTGTTGGAGACTGAGCCTGGGAGGACGCAACTTGCACTAATACCAATTGTTGGAATTAGGGTTGCAGAGAAATGCACACATCTTGGAGAAGATGAAGGAAGCTCAAGGCACACGATAAAGAGTGTATTACTTAGTGTGCAATGGAAAGATAGATAGCCCTAGAGTGATGGGCGTATATACAATGCTCGGGGGGGAAAACCTCCTAAGGAGGGAAAAAATGCCTCGGCGGTCCTAGTGTGTTCACACAGATCACTACCACATGTATATGGTAACATGCAGCACATTGAAAGAGAAGAGTATGAAGAAGATATGCCCAAATGGGTTTATGATTGCGATGATGTAGAAGACGAACACTAATATGACGTTGGACATGTGTTGTGCACAAGCCTTGAGCTAGAGAAAAATCTCAATATAGATTCAGACAAGCTCAATCAAACATGCAACAAAGTAGACATAGATGACAAAATCTTGGAAAATGATAACAATGAAGATTAAGCAACAGTTTCATTGAATTTGCGAAAGAGTGTCATTAGTAAAAGAGTACAATTAGCTTTCGTCTTGGAATAGATTTTGAAGTACACTAGGAGTTGCATCTTGCAACCCTGGTGGTTTGTATTCATTGCCATGCCAAGTATGGTATATAGGCCTTTATTAATTGCTGCACCGCACAATGCACATGTGGACATATTTTGCAATTGTCTCACCAAGCATATAAGATCGTAATAGTGTCCCCATGGCAACATATAATGGCCACTCCCAACCATCGAAGACTTTGTAGCATAGGGGGCATTGGTTAGTGGAGGAACTGCTAGCCACATTTGAGACGTCCATAACCTGAGGATGCATTATAAAGTGGGAGATGTGATTGCCTTGGCGTATAGGATTTAAACATTGAGAAAGACCCTGCAAATCTTGACTAAGCTTGTTAGGTTGCACTTCAACCCTTGTGGTGGTCGGGGGAGGGGTCTGCGCTTGCGATAGTCTCACTGCTTCTTGCTCTGCGAGCTTTGTCCCCATGCTTTTTTAAACCTTGTTCAACCCCATTCCACCTCCTTCCACCATAAGAGCAAGCTCTTGTCTTGTAAATATCATTGTTTCCTCACGAATATCATGGGTGTGCTAACAGTGATATCTCTGGACGCAAAGTCCACTATCCATCGAGAATTAACTACATATAAAGCATTTTAGCAAAGTAGAGTGGTGCATCTACATTATCAAGTGGATGGTCATACACCTCCAGGAAGATTCGCTCAACGTTGAGTTTGATGTCATTATTTTGGCACTTTGACACCTTCCATCTTCACTTCTTGATCTCACCTTTTGGGCACGGCCATATATCTTTGATCATATCCTTTGTGGCTTGTTTATTTATGTCACTCCATTGGGCATGACGGGGGTTTGTCCATTTGAAAAATATGCATGTCGTTCTAGTTGCTTGGCAGGAAGTCAAACCTTGTGCGAGAGCTTTAAGTCGCTCGTATGCCTTTCTAGCCAATTCATGGTGCTCGTTATCTTCTTCGTCTACCATATCTACAAAAATATAGATGATATAAGAAACTTGGCGAATGAAAGATTAATACATAAGACTTCCATCTCATTGGCCTCAAAGATCGAAAGATGGAATGCAAAAATAGTGGAAAGCATCCAGTAGAGACAAATACACTTCAAATGTAATGGAATTGGCCTATTAACTCGAGAGTAGCGGAAATTAGAGAGAATACTTTTGTGAATTTACATTGTGAGCATAGCGGGTGAACACAATTGATGGTAGCAACATAAACATATATAGCATTTAGTCAACTTTGCATGAACAATACTTTTGCAAGAGAGAGAGTTTAGAGAACATGACAACATTTGAGGACAGGATTTATGTGGAGCCGGTCCCCCCTTTTGTATTATAGTTTCTCCCATCAAGAGAGACTTGTTACACTACAATATTTGTGCTCCTTGTGACCTAGGTGATGCAATGAAGATGGAAAGCTTCATGCATCACGAACATAACATAAACTTTGTGGAAAGCATTAACTATCCCAAACCTCAGTCCCAAGACCTCAAACACCGTCGAAGGTGGAGAGAGCTAGCATGGAATGAGGGTAGGGAAGAGGAAGAAGAAACATTTCATAGGAGAAAGAACTAGTTCCTCACTTATCATCACTCTTCTTGCTAGCATACATAATAGCATAGTAATGAAGATGGAGAAGATGGAAAGTTTAAGCATTGAAGCATGGCAAGAGTGTTGGTGTAGGCTCTCAACCTCTACTTGCTTGGAGAAGGAGAGGGAGCTCTTGCACTGTGCTTTTCACACAATGAGTGTGTGTGTGTGTGTGTGGGAGAGTATACCCCCCCCCCCCCCCCCCCCCCCCCCCCCCCCCCCCCCCCCCCCCCCAAGCATGCCCCTAGCTTCCTTGGTCGCGCCCCCTTGTAGCTCATGCTTGAAGCTCATTGGACCCCTAGCCAATCACAAGCAAGAGTCATACCAAGCAACAAGGGTAGCCTTTGGACAAGTGTCCCCTTTTCTCCTTTGAGATAGAGGACTTGATAAATGCTAAAATAATTAATTAAATTAACTAGTTTATCATTGGACCCCTTGGGAGGCCAACCAATAGGCTTTAGGCACACCATGAGGGCAACATGAGGAGGAACTTGACAAGTGTCCCTTTTGCTTTATTTGTACCAAGCATGCCTTGTGTGAGTGTGTGTGTGTGTGTGTGTTCTCTCTCATCCCCCCTCTTGTAGGGTTCGCCCCCTCCTTGTAGGGATTGAATATTGACTTTTTGGCACACCTTATCTCAAGCACCTTAGTCACCAAGCATGACAAAGCAACTCAAGCTTGGGTGGTGCTCCCACAAGCACCTCAAGCTCCCTAGTTGGCAAGCACGACAAGCACCTCAAGCACATTATTCATCAAACACCTCAAGCACCTTAGTCATCAAGCACGACAAGCACCTCAAGCACCTTAAGCTTGGGCTAGGTTCCCACCTCAAACACATCCCTAGCTTACCTAAGGTCAAACTAGTAACAATAATTATTGGAGGTCATCAATGAAGCTAACCCTAAGGTCTTTATACTCCATTGGTTAGCCTTGCTCTTTGACTTACCATCTTTCATTTGGGCCACTTTACCATTGGCCCCGTGTTGGGATAGATCTATAAGCACATGTCTATATCCTAACCCTTGTTCCCGTTTACTCTCCCACATTAAATGATCAGTTTAATATGAGAAAATCATTTGGGTTGGTTAGATATTAGATTTTATGGCATCAAACATGAGACCAAAATGATATCTTGACCACATCTCAAATTAAATTTCAAGTATAAAAACCATGTTCAATTACATAATTGGATTAAACGATAGAGAGAGTTTGACTAGCAGGCGTCGCACCCTAGCTCGCCCAATTTTCAATGATCTAAAAAACTCTACCACTTGCATCATAGATTTTCTCTCTTTGCAATTTGGCAAGAACATCCAATTTCTGTGTAACATCGGAAAATAGCATAGACATAGTGAGCATTTCATTAGAATAGATTCCTAAGGAGCATAGCAAGAGTGCTTGGATAGAGAGAGCAACAAAAAGCATAACACCTAGTTAGATAGGCATGAACAATACTTCAAAAGAGAGAGAAATTAAGCTATTGATAACATTTGAGGACCGGATTTATATGGAGCCGATCCCCCCTCCAAAGGACTTTGTATTATAGGTTTCCCCCATCAAGGGAGACATTTTACAATACAATTCTTCTTGTTCCTTCAATAATTAGCTAGTGCAATGAAGATGCAAGCTTCAAGCACCAGCAGACACTTTAAAACACAACATCAATTCCCTCATGGTCTTAGACCCAAGACCTCACACACCTTCGAAGATGGTGAGAGCTAGTAGGTTATGAGAGTAGATTGAGAGGAAGGAGTAGTCTTACGAGAAAGAAGTATATCTCCTCACCTAATCACTCATAATAGCTTAGCATAGCTTAGTAACTAGCATGGTAGAGGAGATGAGCATGCATTGAAGCTTGGCTCTTGGTTGGATTTGCATCACAAAGCCAAGAGTTGTTGGTGTAGGCCTCCCTTGTCCAAGCTTGGAGTAGATGATAAGCTTTCCATTAAAGCTTGAGAAGGAGAGAGAGAGAGAGAGAGAGAGAGAGAGAGAGAATCTTCTTGCCTCACACATGAGATTGTGTAAGTGTGTGTGTGTGTGATAATGCCTTGCCAAAATCAGCCCCCTCTCTCTCTTGGTCGACCCCTGTTGCAAAATACTCATGCTGACACCCCATTGGACCCTGCCAAGCTTAGCCAATGAAAATTGAGAAGCATAAGTGATAGCCTTCTGCCATGTGTCCCCCTTTCCCCTTTTAAGAGAGCTTTAGGTAATTAAATAATGCAACTAAACTCTCATTGGACCCCTTTGTCTTCTGGCCAATAGGAAGCAGACAATCCATTGGGCTGCTGAATGCTCATTGGACCCCTTGGGAGACTGTCCAATAGTCTTCTAGGAAGCTTAATTCTTATTGGTTCTTTTATCAAGTGTTTTTAAATGAATTAAACTAGATTTACTCTAGCCTAATTCTCATTGGTCCACCTCTATGGCCATCCAATAGGATTTGAGTACACCTTGGGGGCAACTGGGCTAGAGAGCTGACATGTGTCCACTATGTCCTTTGTGTAACGGGGCTTGCATGAGTGTGTGTGTGTGTGTGTGTGTTTCTCTCTCATCCCCTACTAAAAGGGCTCGCCCCTCCTATGTAGGGATCTAGGAAGGCTTTTTTGTACACCTACAAAGCATACAATATCCCTAAAGTTTGACCATTGGACTTTACATTGAAAATTGGAACCTTAGCATTTTGGAAGTCTTAATGGACTGAACCTTAGGGTCTTTGAAGCCCATTGTTGCACATTGCTCTTTTGCAAATGGCTCCCCCTTTGGATCCCTAGTTTTCCTCCTTTGGATCCCTACTATGGCCTGTCTGCCAACTTAACCAATACTCTAGCTTTTTCTCCCCTGGTACTTCCCCATATTAAATGATCAGTTTAACATGAGAAAATCATTTAGGATAATTAGATATTATCTTGAATTAGATATTAGTTATTATGACATTACCTCTTTTTTGAAATCATAGTCATCCTCGACTATGGGGTAGAGAAGATAAAGCCTATTCATTAGTCCTTTTTCTACCGGGTAGAGGATCCCTATTTTACCCTACGACATCGTTCCAGAATGGATGAATAATACATTTGGTGCTTGAGAGCCTAAGGCTGCCGCAAGCATGTCTGCCCATTAGTCCTATCAATCTTCCATAGTAGAGTGACAAGCTCTACTTGGTGTTTGGAAAACGTCATCTCCACAAACTTGATTCTAAGCATGCATACTACTTAGCATTTGTGCACAATAAAGAAAAACAAAGACTTATAAGACAAAAACTTTGTTCATTTTAAACATTTGTACATTTGCTTACTCTAGGGAAACATTGTAGGCATTGACAAGATTTAGGTTATCCTTTAATTGTATGCCTTGCATCCATCTAGCATCTTCAAAAGGATAATTCTTAAAATTAATAAGATACCGTCGAATAGTCTTACCACCTCTTAATACCTTGTCTTCATTTCGAAGAATGGACTCAGGTTGCAGCACCTCTTCTTGGTCCTCGATCTCTGGTGGGTCTTCAATAGTTGGTTCTTGAGGTAGCTCTTCTTTATAAGGCTCTAGTAGGCTCACATGGAAAGCATTGTGTATGAGCCAATGGCTAGGAAACTTGAGTTGATAGGCCATCCCATTGATTGGTCTAAGAATTTGGAAGGACCATAGTACCTTTTTGCTAACTTAGCATAGTACTTTTGGTGTCCCGTAGGATTCTTGCCCATCATGTGCCTTAATCGAGCCTTGGGAAATTTAAGCAAGACCCAATCATTTTCTTTAAAGGCTTGGGATCTTCTGTACTTATCAGCAACAGCCTTTTGCCTTTGCTGTGAGATAGAGATAGCATCCTTAATCTTTTGGAAAGATTCTTGTAGGTCTTGGCTATACTCATCTGCAACGAAGATCTTCCCGTGTACCTTAAGTAGCAGGGGACTTTTAGATCTTCCTTCAATTACCTCAAAAGGTGCTTTTGCCATGGAAGTATGTATAGTGTTATTGTAGGCATACTCCACTAAGGGTAAGTACTTCTCCCATTGGGACCCTAGATCTACTTCCGTTACATAGGCTTTTAGTAGATCAAGAATTGTTAGGTTAGCTTTCACTTTGGCCATCCCCTTGGGATTCACCATGGAAAACTTAACGCACCACATAAGTACAAGGGAGGGGGGGCTTTTTATAAGCTACATAAGTGTATAAGTTAGGGATAGGCCCCCAATAATTTATGTCCCAAGCATAAAGTAAGGGGGGTATCATATTTATTGGGGAAGGGGGGTGGGGGGGGGGGGGGGGAGATACCTGACCTGGGTTGATTACTTGTAATGATTGGTCACCGGTGTGCACTAGAACTCGAATGAGTTATTGGGAAGCTTTCTATCAGTCACACATATAATTTTGCATCAAGCCGCTCATAGATAAGGGCTGATTTGGAGTAGGTCAAGGATTGATTTACACCAGCTTTGGATGTGTGAAAAATGGACGAGCGGCCAGAGTGTAGGTTGATCGGGCACATAGTTTGAAAGTCAAACTAAGACACATTGAGGGTACGTCTAGTTATCAACAAAAATGGTTTCTTAGGACGTTGCCGGTCACTATGCTACACACTCTTTGACTAGTTTTACTCAGTTAGATCATGTGAGATCTAAATTTTATATGTAAGATAGGGATATGATAGTTTTCTTCATTAATTGTCATATAAGCGTAGAGAGGGGGGTCATATTCCCTAATATGAGTCGTATATAGGGGTTTTATCAAAGTTGTCCACTCGCAGGTGGCATCCCATTTTGTATATAGAGTGAATCCCTCGGGGGCCATCCGTTTGCAGGTGATAAGCCAAAGAGAAGCTGTTTAGCCTTGTCCCTAAATTCTCAAAGAGACCCTTCCAAAAATTACTGGTCATTCTAGGATCTCTATCCGACACTATGGACATTGGCAAGCCATGGTACTTGAAAATTTGTGATATGAAGAGGGTTGCCATTTGATGGGCTTTGATAGTCTTTTTGACAGGTATAAAATGACCTTGTTTGCTGAACATGTCTACTATCATCCATATTCCTGTATTCCCATGGATAGACTTAAGCAATCCAAAGATAAAATCCATGGATATGCTCTCCCATGGTGAATTAGGGATTGGCAAAGGTTGAAGCAATCCAGGTTGCTTCCCTCTATCAAACTTCGTCTTTTGGCATACCACACATCTAGAAACATACTCTTGTGTGTTTGCTTTCATGATAGGCCAATAGAAATATGCTTCAATCTCTTTTAGGATAGACTAAATCTCTATATGCCCCACATAACAGGAGCATGAGATTCATATATTACTTTCTCATGTAGTGAGTTAGTAACACATAGTCTATTGCCATAATGAGGATAACCATCTTGTAAAGTAAATGGTTCCTCTTTCTTCCCTAATGCAAGGGCTGAAATCACATCTCTAAAATCGGGATCAATAGCATATTCATCTATCATAGAAGATAGATCATTGTGAGTTGCTATGGAAATCACATTCACTCTTGGTCGTCTTGAGAGTGCATCGGCTACTTGATTATGCTTGCCAGCAATGTGAGCAATATGAAAATGAAATTACAAAAGAAAATTTTCCCACCTCATTTATTTGTCGGAGAGCTTGGTCTGCGTCATGAAGTACTTAAGGCTTTGGTGATCCGTCCGCAGAATGAAAGGAGTCCCCAGTAGATAGCGCTTCCACGAGTCTAAGGCATGTAGAACTGCGAGGAGTTCCTTTCATATATGCCTAGAGCTTGCTCAACACGGTCGAGCCTTCGACTTTCATAGGCTATGGCGTGCCCTTCTTGGAGCAAAACAGCTTCAAGGCAATCAAAAAGCGTCAGATTGGACCTCAAATGGCTTTGAGAGATCCGACATTGTAAGCATAGGTTGAGAGATAAGCTTTTCGAAAGCATTGTTTTCCTTGGTAGACCATGTATACCTAACGTTTTTCTTTCTTAGGTCATGTAATGGTCTTGCTATTAGTGAGACTTTTCTATGAAGCGTCTATAGTATGCACACATACCCTATAAAGCTTCTTAGTTCATGAAGATTCCTTGGATTAGGCCATTCTTTTGTTACCTATAGCTTTGATATGGATCCATTTGGATGCCATCTTGAAAGACAATGTTACCTAAATATTGAATCTCTTGTTAAAAAAATTCACTTTTATTTCGATTAATATAAAGTTTATTCTCTTGTAGAACTTGAAATATTACCTAGAGATGTTGCTTATGTTCGTCTAGCGAATTAGAGTAGATGATAATATCATTAAAGAACACTCCAGTAAAGGTTCTGTGAGGCCTGAATAGCTTCTCCATCAAGCGGTTGAATGTGGTTGGTGCATTGGTCAAGCAAAAAGGCATGACTATATATTCATAAAGACCAAACAAAGTGCAAAATGCTGTCTTTACAATGTCTTGATCAACTATCCTTATTTGATGGTAGCCAGTTTTTAGGTCAATTCTACTAAAGTAGGTCGACCTTTGTAGCTTATCAAATAGGTCTTCTACCCGTGGAATGGGAAACTTATTTTTGATAGTGATCCTATTTAGTGCTCTTCTATAGTCGACACACATACGATATGTGCCGTCTTTCTTTTGCACTAATAGCACGGGTGAACAAAATGGAGATGAGCTAGGCCTAACCATGCCCTTCTCAACTACTTCCTTAGTTGTACTTCTTCAACCCACCACCTCATCATGTAGTCAACACCCATTATGATGTCCAATTTACATGATTGGCAAAGTCCCAATAGCATCAATTCCCCATTTCTCAAATGGTCCATGTGACATTATAGGAGTCTGTTGCTCATAGGTGAGACTCATATCCCCTACCTTCTGACATTCCTTGCATGTTTTACACCAATGATGCACATCTCTCTATAAACAAGGCCACACAAATCCGACTTGTAGAATCTTCCTACGTGTTATGTCAAATGCAAAGTGCCCTCCACAAACACCATCATGGCAACCTGAGATGACTTCAAAGATTAATACGCCTAAGAATTTGATCCTTACCCTTGCAATATAGGTCGTTGTTGATAAGGAAATATTTTGTTGTGCTACACACAATCCACTAATTTTGGACTTTGGTAATATCTTTAGGGCACTCTCCTTGCATCACAAGCCACTCTAACCCAAGACTTAAGGCTGCATATTCTGCCTCATTGTTGGAGTGAGAGTCCAAGAGATGCCCAATGGAGAAAACCTTTCCCCCTTGCTCGTTGGAGATGACAATGCCACAACTGCAGCTTTGTCCATTGTCCTTTTGTAGGCTCCATCAAAGAAAAGAGAGTGAGCCCTTTCCAACTTAGGGATCTCCAACATAAGTGTTTCTTCTTCATCAATTGACATGATTTTTAGCTTCTTTCATAGTGGCGATGAGTGAGAATGCCCCCGAGACTAGCTCTTGTGGAGTTCTCCACTTGCATTGTGTAATCAAACTCTTGCAACTAGTGGGCCACTTGGAAGAAACATCCATGTGCTGCATCACATAAGGAAACACCTCTTCCATTGTTAAGATTAAGAATGGTATAGATAGTAAACAAGAGCAAAACTTGGTGGTAGCAAATATTAGTACAAGCACCATGTGCTCCACTGTTATGTATCCTTTCTTTGTCATGCGACTAGAGGAGCATGAAAGAAGTTTGAGGATCCTTTTGTATTAATATACCCCCAAATGTTTCATTTTCCACACTAGGATTAACATAAAATGGCTCATCCCACTTTGGAGGTGCAATGGTGGGTAGTGAGGCTAAGATTCATTTGACTGAGTAAACTGTTGCTCATTCTCTTCACTCCAAGTGAAGCTCTCTTGATGGGTAGCTTGCTGCAAAGGAAGAACCACTTGGGAGAGCAAGCAAATGAACCTACTCAAGTACCTTACCTTTTGAAGGAAAGAGATCAATTTTTTGGCCGTAGCTCATGCACTTGCCGCATAATCTCCTCTTGTTGAGCTTGAGAAACTCTATAAGGAGGTTTATTAGGCGGTGAACTTCCTGGAAGAAGTTCAATTGCATGGTCACCATTGCCTCGTTCAGGAGGTAGTTCCCAAGGGATGTCATTAATAAAAACATCTTGAAATCTCTTGAGAAAATTGGATAGCTCTAACTTCTTGTGATTGTTTATATTTTCTTTTGCTAAATCATTAGGTTCATTTTGAGAATCTTTAACAAAAATCATGTACACGGAAACAGAGCTCTTTATTGACTTATTAAAAGCTTGCATATGTACAATGGGTATGGTGTTACCCAACTCCTTAGCATCTATGTACATATCTTTTTCCATGAACCTAAAGTAGATTTTCCTTTCAAGGAATTTAACATTGGCAGCCATGAGATCAAACCATGGTTTCCCTAGGATTACATCCTCATGCTTGAGAGAAGAGATAAAGAAGTCCTCTTTGTCCACATAGCTTTGGACATGGAGCCTCAATTTCCCGATTAAGGGAGTGACTGAAGCTTCTTACCCCTTGAAAGCACCATCGGTGGGTAGGACATCTCCCATCTCATAGGCTTGGATACCTAGCTTGGTGGCCAACTCTGTGGATATGAAATTGTGAGTAGAACCAGGGTCAAAGAGATACCTTTCCCCAAGCATGGCATAGAGGAGATCCTTTGTGGTGAGCTTCCTCTTCTTGGATTTCAACCAAGGTAGCTCTATGAGGCTCATGGAGGGTGTTGTTCTTTTGGGGGCAAGCACGGTACGCATGCCCTTGAGATAACGCTCAAGCTCTTCAGGAGAGAGTTTGTTTTTGCCTTTTGTAAACTCCCTTCTCCGTAGCTTTGTTGTTAATTGGAATTTCCCTTAGGGGACTTTTGGACATTTTCCTTCCCCTTAGGCTCATTAGAACCCTTGTTTTTTGTGGGCTTAGGATTTCTCTTAGCCCCTGTTTTGGAGGGATGGATTGCCCATGGCTTGTTGAAGCCTAGAAACAAGGCAGTTAACAAGCATAGGGGCATCATTAGTAGCCTACTCATTAGCAAAATCAAAGTTATCAACATTAATTCACTCTCTTTATTATTGTCATCCATTCTAACAACTTTTAGGTGTAAACTTTTTTAGGTGTACTTTGGCACTTTAAGGCCTAGTTGCTACTCCTCTTTACCCCTTTAGAAAAGCATTCAAGATCCTGTACCCATGGCTTAAATATCATTAAGTGCAAGGAACAGAAGAGAGGGTCTTTCAACACCAAAATAGTACCGGCTCCTATCAATCTTCTATTAGCCGTAGGCAAGCCCCGTAGGACTCCACTATTAAGACCATAGCTCTCGACAGTGATGCCACGTTATCTCCACAAATGCAAGCGCATTGCAAGGCTGAAAAATCCCTATTCTACTTACTCAATTGCAATTCATAATATCAACCATTTATAGCTTGAGGACCTCCCTTCTTGAGCAAGAAAAGAGAAACCTTGTTCTCTAATACCAATGTAACATTTAATGCCCTAGTAACTTGTGTGTAGTGGAAAATAGCATAGACATAGTGAGCATTTCATTAGAATAGATTCCTAATGAGCATAGCAAGAGTGCTTGGATGGAGAGAGCAACAAAAAGCATAACACCTAGTTAGATAGGCATGAACAATACTTCAAACGAGAGAGATATTAAGCTATTGACAATAGTTGAGGACCGGATTTATATGGTCCCCCCTCCGAAAGGCTTTGTATTAAAGGTTTCCCCCATCAAGGGAGACATTTTACAATACAATTCTTTGTGTTCCTTCAATAACTAGCTAGTGCAATGAAGATGGAAGCTTCAAGCACTAGCAAACACTTTAAAACACAACATCAATTCCCTCACGATCTCAGACCCACGACCTCACACACCTTCGAAGATGGTGAGAGCTAGCTGGGTATGAGAGTAGATTGAGAGGAAGAAGGAGTAGTCTTACGAGAAAGAAGTATATCTCCTCACCTAATCACTCACAATAGCTTAGCATAGCTTAGTAATTAGCATGGTAGAGGAGATGAGCATGCATTGAAGCTTGGATCTTGGTTGGATTTGCATCACAAAGACAAGAGTTGTTGGTGTAGGCCTCCATTCTCCAAGCTTGGAGTAGATGATGAGCTTTCCATTAAATCTTGAGAAGGAGAGGGAGTCTTCTTGCCTCACACATGAGATTGTGTGAGTGTGTGTGTGTGTGTGTGATAATGCCTTTCCAAAATCACCCCCCTCTCTCTCTTGGTCGACCCCTCTTGCAAAATACTCATGCTGACACCCCATTGGACCCTGCAAAGCTTAGCCAATGAAAATTGAGAAGCATAAGTGATAGCCTTCTGACATGTGTCCCCCTTTCCCCTTTTAAGAGATCTTTAAATAATTAAATAATGCAACTAAACTCTCATTGGACCCCTTTGTCTTCTGGCCAATAGGAAGCAGGCAAGCCATTGGGCTGCTGACCCCTTGGGAGACTGTCCAATAGTCTTCTAGGAAGCTTAATTCTTATTGATTCTTTTATCAAGTGTTTTTAAATGAATTAAACTAGATTTACTCTAGCCTAATTCTCATTGGTCCACCTCTATGGCCATCCAATAGGATTTGAGTACACCTTGGGGACAACTGGGCTGGAGAGCTGACATGTGTCCACTATATTGTCCTTTGTGTAATGGGGCTTGCATGAGAGAGAGTGTGTGTGTGTGTGTTTCTCTCTCATCCCCTACTAAGCTCGCCCCCTCCTATGTAGGGATCTAGGAAGACTTTTTTGTACACTTACAAAGCATACAATATCCCTAAAGTTTGACCATTGGACTTTACATTGAAAATTGGAACATTAGCATTTTGGAAGTCTTAATGGGCTGAAGCTTAGGGTCTTTGAAGCCCATTGTTGCACATTGCTCTTTTGCAAATGGCCCCCCCTTTGGATCCCTACTATGGCCGGTCTGCCAACTTAACCATTACTCTAGCTTTTTCTCCCCTGGTACTTCCCCATATTAAATGATCAGTTTAACATGAGAAAATCATTTAGTAGAATTAGATATTAGTTATTATGAAATTCTGGCTTTATAAAGTATAGCGTCCATGGTGGATTTTTTGTGGGTACTGTCGCCCATCCACAGATCTTGTATTGTCTTCCAAAAATCATATAGCACTTGCAGTAAGTATCCTAGAGCGTAGACATCGCTTGCCGGATTATAGGCATCTTCAAGCAGGGGATCACATAGCTCAGGCGCCATCCATCCTTGCTTATGTCGCTCTCAATCTGTAGTAGATTGAGTATGTGCCACCTTTTTTGGGTTTTTGTCTACCTCATATACAAAATTAAGCGAAAATTGCTTTTTGGGTGCTCTTAGTAGAATTCTACAATCAATGATGCCAATGCATGCCTTCAACTCTTTAGTGAAGTCTAACACTATATTAAATGGGTGTAGGTGAGTGTGAATCATGCCCGCCGTATGTGTAGCTGCCATGCCATCCAGCAAAGCATGCATAATGTGGGGTATATTCATCACTACCTCCTTGACTTTGGCAAGTTGCTCATGGATTAGTAGCATGTCGAGAGGGGGAGGCTTTTTCCACCCTTGATCCAAGCGAAAAATTGCTTTGGCAAATTCTCTCTACTTGAAGGGCACCTTCAAGAGTATGTCGTCAAGCGAGCTGCCATTATAGTATGGAAAAATTGTAATCCAAGGCGACTCGTCTGTAAAAGCAATGCACCTGACGATTGTTGGGTGCAATACTTGCATGCACTACTCTGTTTGAAAGCTCTCAAACTTCTGATGTTTCCCTTGTATAGCTTCCCACAATATGTTACGTGCTCAGGAAGAAAAAATATCCATCGAACTTCGTTCTTTTTTAATTCACCGAAGGTTCCTGAATCAAATTTTTGTCCTTCAATCAACACCTTGTGCAGAATGTTGATGAGATGGACGCACATGGAGTTGTAAAGATTGCACATAATTTCCCATGTCCATGTAATGTTTGGCTGCACAAATGATGCAACGGTTGTGTCTTGGGCGATGCGCACTCTTTTTGGAAGTGACTCTGCATCTAATGCCCTCATGAGCTTGCTCTTTACCTTTTGCTCGTTCCATATTGCATCCCATAGATGTAGTCAATGTAAATCAACAGAAGCTAGTGCCAAATCTTTCAAATCCTCGCACACAACTCGCATACTTCCCAAAATGGTGCGAGTTCTGTGTTGATAATCAAAGTCGGCTAGCTTCTACCTTTTCACACAATTCTACATTGCCTTCTCTTTGGAGCCGACACAATGTATTTTCCCAGATCTGCTCAACAAGATCTCGCATGAGGATATGAGACTCATTGAATTTCCTTATGTCCTCATTTGCATTTTTCATTACTATAATGACTGCCTCTGTGTGTAGGACATGCAAGATGACTTTTCACTCGTCGATGGAAAGCATGGTGGTTGCCAAGATGGCAAGAGCTACAACTATTACAACACAAAACACTTATAAATACGCATAGATATCATTTGAAATAAAAACAAAAACAAAGTGTCAATGATAGCAACCATAAATATTAATTGTATATCAAGCAAAATATTGCATTAATATCCATTTATCCTAAAATGAGAGTCAAACAACAATAACTACACCATTAATTATACTTCAAGACATACTACAACAATAGACACTTAATACGCATCCATATCTTTCAAAAAAAAAACAAAAATAAAGTGGCAGATAGGAGTAACTAGAGAATTAGTTGTACATCAAGCAAAACATCACATTTCTATCCATTACACTAGAGAGAGAGAGAGAGAGAGAGAGAGAGAGAGAGAGAAGGAGAGTGGATATTAGAAGGCATTTAGAGTAGTTTCCTAAACTTTTAAAGATGGAAAAAAGTATTGTTTGTTTGAAATTGTCTAATATTTTCATGGAATTGTTTTATTGTTTGGAATTGTTGCACTACATATGATTTTGAAATCTTGAAAATAGATTAACAAGGAGTAGCTTTTTAGGGATTTTTAACTTGATCTATATTTTTAGAGAGAGAGAGAGAGAGAGTGAGATCCAGACTATGTTTTGAATCAATCTTTATAATTACTTCATGTTGCAGACACAAAAAGCAATCTTGAGGTTTATTTTATATTTTGAAAGTGTCGTAAAGAGAAATAGAGTGAATTAAGAGTAGTGTTTTCAATTGCTTTATAGGTTCATATTAACAGATAGAGAGAGAAAACGACCAAGTATCCCATGAATCACGCACAAAAAAACAATACAAGCCACATCACTGGAAAACCAAACAAATTTACAACATTTTTTGGCCGTGTTATCGGCCAAATATTGCAATATGCAAAAAATACAACGTGCACTAGCAAACGACACCATTTTGTTGTGCTACCAACAAGGTGCTGCCCAAATCTAAGGGAAAAGGAATTGTATACAAACATAACTTAGCCGTGTTACCGACCATATACCTGCATTTGATAAAGAGATGGGAATGTGACATCGTCATAAAGATACTATTATTGCCGCGTTATCGACTAGTACCACTACGACGTCCCATACTTATCATAGGACACTACTTGGTCGCGTTACCAACCAAGTGCCCCATGATAAGCACCATTCCAAAGAATGGCCTTACACATGTATGCATCCCTCGTGTAACAGGCTACACACATCTAGTCGTGCACTACGAGTGTGTGCAGCTGCTTGTACGAGCACACACACCCACTCACGCCCACACAGACAAATCTTAGTACCTATAAGTGAGAAGATGGTCAGGAAATATATCCCAAAGGGCCCGTTGGGGCCAGTTATATATAGAAAAATGTAGCTCATCGGGCTTACTGACAACCTCGGCAGTATCCGCTGGGTATTAGACATACCCGACGGGCTCGTTGGGCTAAGAAAAAAACCCAACGGGATTTTGGCCGATTTCCAAGTCACTCCAAACTGGCAATTTTGTGAACATGAGAAGCTGTTAACATGTTAATAACATGTTCGTAAGGGTTATTACCAAAAAAAAATCGTGATCACGTGATTATGAAATCCCTGGTGGTTACTAAATCTATGATAGGTGGCTAAATTTGAGGTGTTGATTGCTAAATTCGTGGGAGGTGTGGTGGTGGGAAATTCACCCTTACAAAAAGTAGCTCTACGTTTGTAACATCCCTCCTTAAGAGTGAATGACCTATTGTGGATAATTGCATATTCCCCCTCAAGAGGGAGTTCACCCATGTGGGAAAACAATCATTGTGATAATGGGTGCAAAACTTGCATGTCGGCATAAAAATATTTGGGGTGCCAATGTGGTTGAGTAAGCGGGAGTAGGAGGGAAATTTGATGACAAGGCTACAATGTGTGGAGAGAATGGTGGATGGCCAAGGATAAATGCTTCATAAAAAGTGTGAGTTTTGCTCTCTACATAGTCATATTGCTGAGAATGATCAAGAATAATAAATTTATAGACTATTGTAACTTCATGTTGGTATTCTTGAGAGGTATTGTCTCCATCATCGTGAGTGCAGAGAAAGATGATATTGTGGTTGAACTGATTTTTTGTTAGAGCTTTGACAAGTTGAAAAGGAGCAATAGCTACATAGATATCCTCCATAGAACATGTTGGTGTAGAATTGGAGTAACCATTTATGAAGATCACCTTATACTTGTTTCAGTAAGAGATGAGACATGTAGTGTATCACACACATTATCGTGGATAAGATCAAGTGGTGCAGAAGCTAATGAAGTGGGAATAGGAAAAGTGTGTAGTGTGCTTTGGCAAAAAAGTATGGATCTTCAGAAAATGATGTATGGATGATATGTTTTGGCAGACCTAGAGCTAGTTGGTCGTGTGTAAGCTCATATAAAACATGGTGTGAGATATGTAGAGTATTTGCACATGATGGGGTATCAACAATAATGGATAGGGCGGGGGATAGGGCTTGTGTAATGGAAGATTTTCCAAGTGGATAGAGATAACCAGCTTTGGAGACATGCAGATGAAATCGGTGACCCTTGTTGTCTCTAGCCATAAGCTTGCAACCTTCATAATTAAATTTCAATTCCTTTAGAAGTAAGCTCACTCCGATATTAGACTTTTGGTGAGTCCTGGAACATAGTATACTTTGGAGATGGTAGTCTGGAGGCCATTGGGAAGATCAATAAGAACATCTCCATAAGCTTTGGTATATTGAATATTGTCATCTCCTAGCAAGATATGTAGATCTAGTATCTAATAACCATAGATTAGTAGATGGAGTATTAATAGTAGTAGTGTGCCAAAAAGTCTTTGCAAGCTCCTACAAAGGAGGGGGAGAGCCCTTTTAGTAGGAGATGCGAGAGAAGAAAAAAAACACGCACACACACACACACACACACACACACACACTCATGCAAGCCCTTTTACACAAAGGGCATAGTGGACACATGTCAGCTCCCCAGGTCAATTGCACACAAGGTGCATTCAAATCCTATTGGATGGCCATATAGGTGGACCAATGAGAATTAGGCTAGAGTAAATCTAGTTTAATTCATTTAAACTAGATAACACTTGATAAAAGAACCAATAAGAATTAAGCTCTCTAGAAGACTATTGGCCAGTCTCCCAAGGGGTCCAATGAGCATTCAGCAGCCCAATTGCTTGCCTGATTCCTATTGGCCAGAAGACTAAGGGTCCAATAAGAGTTTAATTGCATAAATTAATTACCTAAAGATCTCACAAAAGGGGGAAGGGGGACACATGTCCTAAGGCTATCACTTATGCTTCTAAATTTTCATTGGCTAAGCTTTGCAGGGTCCAATGTGGTGCCAACATGAGTAATTTGCAAGAGGGGTCGACCAAGAGAGAGAGGGGGCTGATTTTGGCAAGGCATTATATCACACACACTCACACAATCTCATGTGTGAAGCAAGAAGACTCTCTCTCCCCTTCTCAAGCTTTAACGGAAAGCTCGTCACCCACTCCAAGCTTGTGAGAAGGGAGGCCTACACCAACAACTCTTGGCTTTGTGATGCAAATCCAACCAAGAGCCAAGCTTCAATGCATGCTCATCTCCTCTCCCATGCTAATTACTAAGCTATGCAAAGCTATTATGAGTGATTATGTGAGGAGATATACTTCTTTCTCGTAAGACTACTCCTTCTTCCTCTCAATCTACTCTCATACCCCGCTAGCTCTCACCATCTTCGAAGGTGTGTGAGGTCTTGGGTCTGAGACCGTGAGGGAATTGATGTTGTGTTTTAAAGTGTTTGTTTAGTGCTTGAAGCTTCCATCTTCATTGCACTAGCTAGATATTGAAGGAACACAAAGTATTGTATTGTAAAAGTCTCCCTTGATGGGGGAAACCTATAATACAAAGTCTTTTGGAGGGGGGACCGGCTCCATATAAATCCGGTCCTCAACTATTGTCAATAGCTTAATTTCTCTCTCTTTTGAAGTATTTTTCATGCCTATCTAATTAGGTGTTATGCTTTTTGTTGCTCTCTCCATCCAATCACTCTTGCTATGCTCATTAGGAATCTATTCTAATGAAATGCTCACTATGTCTATGCTATTTCCCGCTACACACAAGTTATTAGGCCATTAAATGTTACAAACATAAAGCACAATGATCACAAATACATAATGCATACATTTGGCATACAAGTGCTCTTAGTTGAACTATTCTAATACATGTGTAGATAAGTAAGCATGTATTCTCTCACATCAAGCCCATGGACCTTGCAATAAACCATACAAAGACTTTTTAAGCCAATGCACACTGTTTTTTGGTCTTTTTACACAAAACCATGATGCTACACTACACACACTTCTTCATGCAAACCACAACTCTAAAATACATAGCCTTTATGTCCAGCTTTTGTGCATTCCAACCATTATGTATTGTCAATGCACAAAATCCTACGAACGGTAATCATGATGCTACAAATGGTAGTCATATGACAAGTAAGGTAAACGCATCATCAAAATCAATGCCTTCTCTTGGACATACCCTTTTGCCACAAGTCTAGCCTAATAGGGATCAAAACTACCGACGGGCCTATGTTTTAACTTGAAAACTCACTCAGTACCAATGGCCTTTTTGCCAAGAGGCAAGTCACATGTCATTGCTCCATTTCTCTAGCCCATGTTCTCTCAATTGCTCTTTTTGGTCAGGCATGCATTGCCAAGGTTCAATGACCTCAAACAAAGACATTTTTAGGACGAGGCAAAGTAACATCACCATCATCGACAACATCATCATCATGTGTGTGTGTGTGTGTGTGTGTGTGTGTGTGAGAGAGAGAGAGAGAGAGAGAGAGAGAGAGAGAGAGAGAGAGAGAGAGAGAGAGAGTTGTTCTCCTCTTGTGCGACACCAGATGATAGAAGGCCATTCTCCTCCCATGCAAGATTAGGGGGATGACATATTATCGACGACAATCTTTCCCTGTAATTCACATGCATGCTTTGGATGCAAATATTATAAGAAAAAATGTAGGCTTTGGATTTGCATGAAAAACACAAGCAAGAGAGGTTACCCACACAACATATAATTTCACATAAACTATGTGTGTGCGCCAATAATTTCGATTGATAGTTTCCCCCAAATCTGCAAGTTCATTGCAAATGATAGTTGCCTAATAAGAGTAGATGTACTACCTCTTTAAGCAAGTTCACATTATGGACATCTGTTAGCCTAATCATGCATCACCTATATAAACCGATCTCCTTATCTTGGCCCAAGGCCAACTTCAATATGCAGTTCTAAACTTATCCATTATACGATGAAACAAATGTAAAAAGGGGATTCCATACCCTTTCAATATAATGTATATGCATATAGAAATGCTTTGTAGATATGGATGAACATAACTAATAGATAGGGTTGATTCCACACATCAACAAATGGGATTTGAACATATCTACCATGATAGACTGTAAGCTCAATTATGTTTCTTTTCTTCACAACACCTGCTTGCAGCTCTATCTTTGATATTAATGGAAGAAATAAACAATTTGCATCGTGTCATGAAGAAGCTTACAATTGTTACATAAGTTGATGCTCCCAATGTGTCTCCCAGTTCTAGTGCCAACGAGGAGAAAGATGACGTGTTGATCTTTTAATATTCTCAACACTTAGATACAAGTTTGATTATGGACATGTCTTTGAGATGAATTTAACGAAGACTTTGTTCGACATATACATTATCCGTAATAATCAAACTTAGATACAAGTTTGATTATGGACATGTCTTTGAGATGAATTTAACGAAGACTTTGTTCGGCATATACATTATCCGTAAATAGGCCTAAGTGACTCACTTTTTACCTTGTTGCAAAAGTGCTGGTGCCAATAAGGAGAAAAGATGACATGTTGATCCTTCAATCTATACTATCTATTAAAGAGAGTGAATTTTCAATGCCACGTGTCGCAATTTCCTTTATCCGGCTACAGTGAGGGCAGTGCGCACGCGGGGAGAGAGAAAGAGAGAGAGGCGGCCTTGGCCGCCGGCCACACTAGCATTCTCAACACTTACATACAAGTTTTATTAAGTCACTCTGTTGCAAACCAAGGCACCTTATGGTGACGCGGGAAGCTGTCGAGGCGATGGCGGAGTACCGACCCCTGCGGGTGCTCGAATTCTACAGCGGTATCGGCGGAATGGTACTTCTCTTCTGATCTCTCTGTACGAACTATTGAATGTCTGTTGTTTCGAAGCCGCTGTAGTATGGCCATTCCCGTGGGAAGGGAGGTTCTTGGAAACTTAGAAAGTGACAACTTTGTTTGTTTCGTATGTGTGAAGTGTGGGCATCCATTAGACCTACATGCTTTCATCAAGTCGAACTCAAAAATGGCTGTTCTGATGGCTGCGAAATACAATTCAAAGCAAGTACTACAAAGCCTGAGAAGTTTCCTTGCACCTGTAACTCACACATCTTAAGCCTTTATGAGGAAATTTGAAACAACAGCTTTATTTCCCTCGGCAGATGGATATCTATGTCTTGCTGTGGCAAATTTCAGGAATAGGGGTTATAAGTTTAGGGTTTGGGTTTTGTTTTCCTGAAGTCTTCTTTAAATATGTATTACATATTTTTAGTTATTTTATATTACTTGTTTTCCCTCGAAACCCTTGAAAAGGTGCAAGTGGACATTGTATGGCCAATGTGAAACGATTGTATCCAAATGGGTTTTTCACATCGTGAATCTAGGTCGGTCAACTGGTGACTGGTTGGGCAAGTTAGCACTGAATTTTGATGAGTATGAAAGCATGTGCGTGCCTAAATGGAATTTGGGCACGCTGTAATTCATTGACAACTTTATATGTTGGAAGCGGTTAGGAAATTGAATCATAAGGGAGCTTTTGCCTAGTAGCCATCTCGTCTCTCGACAACCTTATAGATTCAGCCTGAAAGAGGAGGACGAGATGGCTTGCAAAATTTTTTATTGAACCTAGTAAGCCTCCGTGGGGTGCTCCGGTTCTTCTTGCCAAAAAGAACGGAGGGATGCGCTTTTGCGTAGATTACAAAGGTCTCAATAAAGTTACTGTCAAGAATACCTATCCGTTACCTCGCATGGATGACCTTATGGATCGACTCTTTGGTGTTCGCTATTTCACTAAGATCGATCTATATTCCGGGTATCATGAGATACGGATACATCCGCGTGATGTCTCGAAGACCGCGTTTCGTACATGGTATCCAGTTCTTGGTTTTTGGGTTGACCAACACTCCCACTTTCCAACAAATGATGAATGATCTCTTTTGCCCGTATTTGGGAAAATGGATTGTCGTGTTCCTCGACGATATCTTAATTTATAGTAAAACACTCGCGGAGCATTTATAACATCTTCGCCTTGTCTTGCGTATTTTAAGACGAGAAAAGTTGTATGCGAAGCAAACTTAATGTGAATTTTTTGGGTCATGTCATCTCGGTTGATGGCAGTCACATTGATCCCGAAAAGATATGTGCTGTGCTGGATTGGCTCCTTCTTCGCACGATTAGGCAAGTGAAATCCTTTTTGGGTTTTACTGGCTTGTTTCGGAAATTTATGAAGGACTACGCTCGTATTGTAGAACCCTTCACTCGTCTGCTAAAGGGCGTCCAAAGCAAGAAGCGTAGTGTTTAGTCTGTCTGTTTGATGGACCGATGAGCTCGATCTATATTTCCAAACATTGAAGCGACTTGTTATTATTGCACGGATCTTGCAGATTGTGGATCCGAACAAACCCTTGTGGTGGAAACGGATGCCTGTGGCGGCTTGTAGCATTTGAAAAGCTTACAATGCAGACTCGTTATTTCACATAGGAAAATGAATTGTGGGCGGTCATTCATGCTTTGAAGTTTTGGCACCGTTACCTCTTTGGCGCCCACTATGTGGTATGGATGGATCACCATTCTTTGCTATATCTCTGTGATCAGCCCGCCGACCTTCGTGGTTGAAAGGTAAGGTGGGCAGAACTCATGCAGGAGTTCGATTTCGAGATATGCTACCATAAGGGTGCTACCAATATGGTAGCCGATGCCCTTAGTAAGATCTCTGAGGTAAATACTCTTGCTGAAATTTCGATTGACTTCCTTCTTTGCCAAAACGATCGTAACTTTGGTGCAATCTGGCAACGAGTTCATGATCAAATACGTAGCCCCGAAAGCTATGGTGGCCCGGATGCCTCTGTGTTGGCTACAGAGAGAAAGGTAGCGGAGAAGTATTCCATTCATAATGGATTACTTTTCAAGCGAGGCAAAGTGTGTGTGCCCATCGATGAGGATATCCGTAAGCCAATCTTTTTTGGATGTTATGATGCACCAATTGCAAGAGCGGGAATGCGCACAATGTCAGCTCAACAAAGCAGAGCGTCAAAAATGTGCAGGATTATTATATCCTTGGCAAATTCTTGACAGCAAATGGACTACCCCGAACTAGGCGTGGTCATGATGCCATTTGGGTCGTTATTGATCGACTTGTGAAGATGGCACGGTTTATGTAAAGAGTCACGAGTTAGCTCAGCTCTTTGTGGAACATTCATACAAATTTTATGGTTTGCTTTACGGAATTGTGAGTGATCGTGATTCAAAATTCAGAGGCAATGTTTGGCAAACGGTCTTCCAAAACTTGGAGACCTGTTTGTGCTTGTCGTCCTCAGCTCATCTTGAAATTGACGGACAAACCGAATGCACAAATCAAACTATGAAAGACATGCTATGAGTATATGTCTCTCGATGTCAATCTGATTGGGAACGCTACCTTCCGTAGATTGAGTTTGCTTATAACAGTACAAAGCAATCGGCTACTGGTTATAGCCCGTTTATGCTTATGTATGGTTATGCGCCGAAACCAGCAATTGCCACCGGATGCAAGGGGATCAAGATGCGATCCATAGCCAGTTTCTTGCGTGATTTGCAAGAAATGCTCCAAAGCGCAAAAAGAGAGCATAAAGACGGTGCAAGATCGTGCCACTTTTCACGCTAATCAACATTGGCAGCCCTATAGGTCCAATGCAAACTCCAAGAGGGCATGTGGGTGTACCTTAGGGTACCAAAGGATTCCGAAACGATCCGACTTGGTCCATGTTCGAAACTATTTTCTCGCTATTGTGGTCTGTTTCAGATCATAAAGAGGGTAAGTGGGGTTTCTTACAAGTTGGCCTTGCCTCAAGGCATTGCTGTTCATCTCGTGTTCCACGTGAGCTGTCTGAAAGAATGGTTGGGGTAGGATGACTTGGTGATTCCTCCCAAGGAAGTCCCAAACTTGCAAGATACCACCCATTATATTCCACTCGAACACGAATCATTTCTCAATGAAAGGGTTCGTAATTCTTGCAAGTCTTTGTACCTTGAATATTTGATCAAGTGGAAGCGTCGTCTTGTATCCTAAGCCACTTGGAAATTAGCTAGATCGTTAAGAAATCGTTTTTCCGGTTTTATAACCGAGGATATTGTTGAGGACAATAATAAAAAATAAGGGGGGAAGTGTTACGTCCCCAGACACTAGGATGGGCGCGTGCAGTATGTCTGGCCAGTGTGAAGCTGGCCCTTTGGTTATGAAGTCCTAAAAATAGGACTCGAGTCTCATTTGTGAGACATCTTGTGTGATTGCCACACTTGGACTCTAGGCCCTTGGTAGCTCTACCCGCACACTTGTTCCGGAGTGGGCTTGGTGGTATGGGACACCATCCCTTGTGGTAGAGGCTTACCCTGCTTGGCAACAACATAGTCACAAGGGACGCGTCCCGAGGAGTGGGGTCGGGGGACGTGGCTCAAATGGATTTTTAGTGTGAAAAAGAGGGGGGGACGGCAAGTGGGGACGGGAAGCCCAAAAATGGGCATCCCCTGTGACTATGGGCTATATGCTCCTAGGCTCATGGGTGAGCTGGTATTGGCTCTATGGCTGGGAGGTGAGCTTGATGTCCGCTCACTACGTGTATCTAGGTGTGAGTTTGGCTTGCGTCATGTCTTGTTTGCAGGATGGACCCGACGAGGGACTAACACCAAGCAAGAAATCAATAGCAACATACGAACGGAAAGTGCAAAATCATTGAACTTGTAGAGAGAGAGAGAGAGAGAGAGAGAGAGAGAGAGAGAGAGAGAGAGAGAGAGAGAGAGAGAGATAATAGGAGAATTGACATGGAACGACAAAGTTCCATCCCTAGATGCATTGGCCCCAGAGACTGGGACCCCTTTCGGTATTTCTTTATTATTGTTTTGCAAAGGTACGACTTTGGAGGGTCCAACTCTCTCCGAGACACTACGTCCAGATGCTCTACGAAAGAGTGGCCCTCTTGACTCTTTTAAACGTACAAGGGATGCCCAAAGTCAGAGCCCAAATGCAACAGTTCTAAAAGCACAAACATTCAAAAGCATCTGCTCTCAAAATCCACGCAGAAACCTTGCAAAATTTGCTAGCCTGCCACATCAGCTTGTCAACGCGATTTACAAAAATCAGCTTCAAAGATCAAGCTTTTGAGTTTTGGGTTTTAGGTCTCATAAGTTGGGCAGGCTTAGAGTCTTTAAACTACCCCTTAGGCCCCACGGCCACAACTTTAGTTCTTCTGAGTTTAATTCTCCGCGTCCTCTCGGCGTGTTTCTTTCCAATCGAGCATGCCACGTGTCACCAGGAGGTGTATTTTTCCTGTTGTCTTCCGTAAATAAGTACTAGATATTTTTATTTATTTTTATTTTTACTTGTTTTCCTCGGAACCCTTGAAAAGGTGCAAGTGGACATTGCATGGCTAGTGTGAAACGGCTGCGGCCGAATAGGTTTCTCACAGTGAGAGTCTGGGTCGGTCAGCCTGGGACTGGTCGGGCCAGTTAGCACTGAATTCTGATGAGTATGGAAGCCTGTGTGCGCCAAATGAAGTTTGGGCCACTCGAAAAGTCACTTATAACTTTATATGTCAGTGGGAACTAAAGAATTAACTCAAAAGGGGCAAACTGGACACATGGCGGCTCCAGGCAGTTTTGCCACTTCCAGCATGAAGAGGGGGCGCCCAATTTGAGAGAGGAGGCTGAATTTTACAGTAAGTGACCTACAGTGTGTGTGTGAGTAGTGGGTGCAGGTCTACAGCTTTAATGAAAAGCTTGCCTTCTCCTCTGTCTCATGTAGCGCGATGATTTGCTCTCGTGCATCTCTCTCTCCCCCTTTGGCACATATGGTAATGGCCCTCTAGTTGGGCTACTCAGATGAACATGTACAGTTCTGGGGGTTTATGCGCGTTTGCCAAGGCAAGAGCCTTCTGAATAAGAACCGGATTAGCTAATTGCTAATCCCCCACAAGTACGCACAGTTCTATCGCGAAAGATTGCGAGTTCGGAGAGTTTTCTCGCGTGAAAACTCGTCCAATTCACAGGGGAACTGTCCCATTGCGTGTGGGAGCCCTTGGGACACGCGTAGGCGTGTTCGCTCCGCTAAAAACGATCCGAACAGCGAATTACAGCCTGCTGTGTTTTTCTGCAGGTTTAGGGTTTCGCACCTAAACTGCAAGGGAACCCCGGGGGAGCCTTGTGAGAGCCTAGGGATGCGTGTACAGGCTTTTGGGCACCCGGCAGTGAAAAACAGGGAATTACAGCCCGCTGAATTTCTGTGACAGCTCACCAGAAAGCTTCCAGATAGCGAGGGAATCCGTCCTAGACAGGTGCTTTTGACCTACAGGGGTTTTTGCGTCGTTATGTTGCCAAAATCAGGTCGAAAACCTGCGTTTTCAGCCCTCGCCAGGTTTGGACAGCTTTGTGAAAGCTTGTGCTAAGTGGTCGGATCGTCTACCTTAATTTGAATAAAGAAATACCGAAAGGGGCGTCAGTCTTTGGGGCCTACAGGGTGTCGGTCTCGTGTGCGCAGTGACATTCTAGTCACTGGACGCAACTGTGTTCTCTTCCCTTCTCAGTGCTCTGTGTAAAGTTAACAGGTAATTGAAATAGTACCGCCCTCTACGTTGTACAGGCCGGTTTCATGGTTCCATTGACGGGATAGTCACTTTTTCTTCAAAAAGTGCAGCGTGGATTGTTGTGGGTGAAAGCAACACAGAGCTTGTCGTTATGGCAGGTAAGAGAGACCAAGTACCTGAAGAGGGATCTTCCTCACATGGCACGGAGAAAGTTCCTTCAACTCTTCAAGAAGAGGACAGGTTGTTTAGAACTCAACTGCGTTGCTGCAGGGACATGTTTCAGCAGTTGGCTAACAACCCAAGGATGCAGGAGTTCTTACAGGCTCCGACACAGTGTTTTCAACCTCCTACACAGGGCATGACTGAGCCGTTGCAGGAAAAGGAGATTTCCAATGCACAGAGGACTCATGATGCTCAAGGGAAAGCCCATGTGGTTGAGCAACTAGCGGTGTCCAATGATCCAAAGCAACTGCTTTAGCTAGACAGGAACCGTTTGTGAATGGTCAAGGGAGTAATGAACACGCTATGCGTCAGACCCTTCCATTACCTAATACTTATCCTGGTTATTTTGGAGGTGGTTCAGTGTTTCAAGCTATGGCTGGACCTTCCACAGGTTATATGCCAGGGAATGTGTTCGGGACAATGCAAACAGGCATGGGTAACCCTATGTACGCGAACATGGGTGTCCAACCAGGTTTTCAGGGTGCCTACGGCCAGTTTCGAGTGCCTGGAACACAATTTGGTATGGTTGGTTTTTCGCAGCCATACGTACAAAATGCAGATATGATAGGTAAAACAGTTGATGCAAGTGCTGGAATGAACAATCATGGAGCACCACTGTTACAGGCACTTGTTTATGATAATGTGGATCCTTTGCAAGGCTGTTTTCGTACGTACGTACGGACTGATTCCGTACCGTACGGTACGTCCGTACGATTCCGTACGTGCTAGGTGTTAAAAAAAAAATTCCGCCAACGGTGCCTAATACGCCTTGGTCGGACTGGTTGGGCGAGGCCTTTAATAAGTCCACCTATCCTATACTGGCTATTATCACAAGTTACAATAGAGAACCAGAGAGTAGAACTGTGAACAGAGTCTCTGCACAGTGTCTGCACAGAGACCAAGGAAGGATTTGCCGCCACCGATAAGGTTCTCCCTCCCTCCCTCCCTCCCTCCCCTAGCATCTGTGCCAGAGGAGAGAGCCCGATTATGATGACGAGGGCAATGTCTTGACAGATGGAGACATGCTCTCCGAGTCTTCATCAGCCTCTGATGATGATTTTGAGTAGTAGTTACTAGTGATTGCCCAATGCTTTGGGTCTTGGGACTTGGACATTTGTCATGACTCATTTATGCTTTTTATTTTGTTGCTTGAGCCACCCAGACTCTTTATTGGGTGACTATGTTATTTTTGTACGAGGATTCAACATTCAGTTATGTACTTTTGACCTACATTATGCCATGTGGTCTGGACTCGATTCTAGCGGTTACTTAACTTGTGGGGTGATATTAAGTGTTTTTTGAAAGTTGTGGCTATGTTTAAGTATTGTGCAGTGTTTATAAACTAGATAGGTTGTATATAAAATTGAAATTCTTTGTATTTTTAGCTTTTAAAAAATATACTACGAATTTTACATACCTTATGGCCCAATCCATACGGTACAACGTACAGTACGTATCGAACACGTACCGAATACTACGTACCTTACAACCTTGCTCCTTTGAGTCAGCTGAAGGATTACAAGGAAGGTGGGTAGGGAGTGAAGTTTGAAACTTTCAGAGGAACTAAGGATCAATTGAAGGCTTTGACCTTTATACAGCAGTTCGATGCAGCTTATGCTAGAGGAAACTTCACGGAATCTTCAAAGATACGCAAGGTTGCCACTTTCTTGAAAGGAAATGCGCTTCAATGGTGGACCGCATTGTTGAACCAGGGTCAAGCCCCAACAACGTGGGTCCAATTCAAACAGCTTTTTGCGCCTGCATGGCTGACAAACACTTTTGAAGTGGATGTGATGACAAAATGGCACGAGTTGAATGCTAAACAGTGTGCAAATCTGGAAGAGTACAATAAACAGTTTTGGGCCGCACTGTTGCTAGTCACCTCTCACAAGTTTGTGCCATTGTCAGAACAAATTGAGAAGTACTGTTGCGGATTGCCCAAGAAAATCAGGGACTATTGCACAAAGACTACTGTCATGAACTATGTTTCAGTTTTGATATAGAATGCAAGAGTGGCCAACAATCTATCGAAGGGAGATTCCGATGGATTTAATAGCCACAAGAAAGGGTTCCAGGGCAAACAGTTTTCAGCCAAGGGCAATGTTGCAGCAAAGCCTTCTGAGCCTCCCACAAAGAAGCCCTCCATTGAAGAAGGTGATACGTCCAAGAAGCAGTCTAAGTCTTCTTCGGGACGAGGACAAGGACAAAAAAGGCATTTTTATGGCAAAACTTTTGAAGAAAGGAAAGCTCTTAGGGAGGCCAAGAAATGCTATATTTGTGAACAGGAAGGACATTTTGCAAATGAATGCCCACAGAAGAAGTCACAGGATAAGGATGACAAGTCAGACCATAAAGGGAAGAAGCCAAAGCCAAGTGCAAGACTCGTTCCAGATTTGGTTGGAGACCAACCAAACACAGATGCCACGGAGCTGTGCAGAGCTTGGGGCAAAGTTAGAGACCAGACAGTGAAACCGGCCTGTTCAATCCAAAAAGGGCGGTAGACTTTACTTTAAACCTTGATTTAGCTTTCACCCATTATTAGTCGTCTATTTTACCTGTACTTTCAAGACACAACAAAGGGGAGAGGGATACAGGCTGCTAGATTGCACCTGTATGAGTAGACAGACACCAGATTGGCCCCTAACTTAGGCGCCCCTTTCGGTATTTCTTTATTGTTCAAAAGAGGGAATAAACGCTGTGGTTCCTACAAGCTGCCCCGCACAAACTCGGCTGAATTTCCACTGTTCCAGCCCGATTTCGGCAGCATAACTGTACTAGAACCCTTCACGGTCAGTATTCCCACGCATTGACCGACTTTCCCGACGCATACGGGCACTTTGCAAAACCTGGCGAGAATCTGCAGCACGCTGAATTCTCTGTTTTCAGCCCTGAAAATGCGCCAGATCGCCTATACAGCGGTCCCCTTGCGTCCCCGAACCTCCTGGGGGTATTAGGGTCCGTTTAGGGCCAAAACCCTAAACCTGCAAAAATACACAGCAGGCTGTAATTCACTGTTTCGGGCTCCGTTTCGCGTGCCGGTCGCATCCCTAGCAAGTCCTCGAGCTCCCGCACCTGTAGGGCTACTTGCCCTTTGAATCGGACGAGATTTCTGGCGTGAAACCTCTCCGAATTCACCTGTACCTGCGGGGGGATTAGCCGCTAGCTAATCCAGTACCTGTGCAAGAGGCTCTTGCCTCGGCAATCGCGCATGAACCCACACAACTGTACATTGGTCAAATGAAAAGCCCACTAGAGGGGCATAACATACTGCCAAAGGGGAGAGAGAGGGCAGTGCGTAGCGTGCAGGGCATCACTCCTGGCACCGCACTGTGCATAAGAGGGAAAGCAAGCACTCCATAGCTCTTAACCTGTGACAGAGACTTGCAAAATGAGCCTCCCCACTATAAATCACGTTTTTGCCTTCTCTATAAGTAGTAAACTGGCCTCAAAGTGCCAAGTGTCACTCATTTGTGCATTTTCCCGCTTTAGACCCTCGGGTCTAAAAATATCTCACCTGCAGCCTCTGTTGACTTGGCCACAGAGTAACAAAATGATCCCCATGTCAAACTGCACGTAATGACGTGAAGACATTTTCAGGTCCCAAAATAGCAGTTCCCTAAATTGTAGGAGATGCTGCCATTGTATCTTTCTAGGTCATCCGACCCTCTTTGTACACTGCGGCCACATCCAAAACTGAAATGTAGCCTCTGTAGCAAAGGATTCCACTTTGGCTAGTCAATGACCCCACTTGGCTAACCATAGTCCTTGTCCAACCTTAGTGCTCTCTTGCCCTCAGGCCTCGACTCCCTCTGGACAGTTCCACACTAGCTATGCAATGCAGGGCAGTTAGATTTCCCGAGGGGTGTTTCCAAAAAGTGAAAGTAAATAGATAATAAGAAAGAAATCAACAAAAAGGATAGATAGTAGTCACACACTGATGATGGGTGGACATGCCAAACCTGCCTCTGCTGTATACCCCATCTCTTCAGGTCTGATTCCCAACTTTGAAGCCAATTCTGGGGAAATGAAGTTGGCTTTGGCACCTGGATCAAAGAAGATAAGCACTGTTTGATCCCTAACCTTTCCCCATGCTCTGCAAAGCTCACTTGCATCTGAATTTGGCTTGTCGCCCACCATATCTGGCACTAGACCAGCCATGGGCTTCTTTCCTTTCTTGTCTTCCTTGTCTTCAGAATCAGCTGGCCTTTTCTTTGTAGGACAGTTGTAAGCGATGTGGCCAGGCTGCTCACATATAAAGCATTTGTTCTCTGTCCTCAGGACCTTCTTTTGCTCTTCTGACTTGCGAGGAAAACGTCTTTTCCATTTCTTTGCTGGTCCTTTTTCTGATTCAGCCGTAGCTTTGTCTTTCCCTGCGTTGGCTGACTCCTGAGTCCCTTTAGGAGCCTCATTGGGAACGTGCTTCTTGGCTGAATTTTTCTTGCCTGATCCTGCCTTGACGCCAGTGTTAAATTCACAATCTTCTCCCTTGAGCAAACCATTGCCAGTGTTTGCTACCTCGATGAGCTGCGTCAAAGTAGTGACTTTTGTCTTCGTACAGTACTTTCTCAATCCTTTAGGTAGGCCACAACAGTATTTTTCAATCTGTTCTGTCAATGGCACAAACCTATAGGAAGTTACTGGAAGTAGAGCTTTCCAAAACTTCCGATTGTAATCATCCAGATTTCTGCAAGTGGCAGCATTAAGCTGGTGCCATTCTGTCATGACATCTGCTTCGAAATCATCAGATAACCATGCTGCTGCAAAAATCTGCTTGAAGTAAATCCATGTGGACGGAGCTTGCCCTTGAAGCAATAAAGTTGTCCACCATTGTCCCGCATTCCCTGTCAAGAAAGTGGCTGCCTTGCGGACCTTTGAAGCCTCTGTAAAGTTTCCCCCTGCATAGGCCTTGTCAAACTGCTGGAGGAATGAAAGAGCCTTCTTCCTGTCATCAAACCCTGTAAAGGTCGTGAATGACACTCCTTTGCCACCTTCTTTGTACGGAGTTGGCCTCTCCAGCGGCGTTAAATTGTCATATGGAAGTGACTGAAACATGGGAACACTATTAGGGTTCATTTGTGTTCCTTGGCCGCTATTAACTTGACCTGGAAATGCCATATTTGGCTGCTGATTTGTAATTCCAGCCATACCAAAATTTGCTTGTGGCATCCCAAATTGTCCCTGAGTGCTTTGAAACCCTGGTTGCATACCCATGACACTGTACATGGGGTTAGGCATCATCGTTTGAGCACCCGCAAACACTGTTCCTGGCGTATAAAACTGATTTCCAGGTGCATGACCAGCCATGCTCTGAAATACCGATCCACCTCCAAAATAGCCAGGGTGTACTGAAGGTGGTGGGAAGACCTGTTGCATAGCCTGTAGGTTGCTTCCCTGCCCATTAGAACCAGCTATAGGCTGCTGAAAGGTGGCGGGCTGAATTGGTACAGCTTGAAAAACTGGCATCTCAGCCACCTGTTCTTGCACCTTAGGCATACGTTGTGGAGACTGCATGTTCTCCGTCAAGTGTACAGGTGTTTCCATTGACTGTGCGGTATGAATCACCTGTGTTCGAGCCTTAACAGGCTTTTGAATATGATCCAGTGACCCAACTTGCTGAGACGGAACCGGAGGTTGCAGAAAGGCTAAAAACCTCGGATTCTGCATTACTTGTGTGAACATAGCCACAGCAGTAGCCAACTGGGTCCTGAATATATCATCATCAGTCTGTGGTGGTCTTGAGGACTCACCCACTTCATGTGTCTGTTGACCCTGTGAAGAGGAAACCTCTTCAGTCACATCATCTGGTCTGTCAGCCATAATTACAATTCCCTGTGTCTCGTCTATGATCCCCTGTGTCTTCAAGCCCAAAACTGCCCAAGGCTCACTTCTATGGGAAAAAGTGATTTAATCCCGTCGATGGAACCATGGAACCGGCCTGTTCAATCCAAAAAGGGCGGTAGACTTTACTTTAAACCTTGATTTAGCTTTCACCCATTATTAGTCGTCTATTTTACCTGTACTTTCAAGACACAACAAAGGGGAGAGGGATACAGGCTGCTAGATTGCACCTGTATGAGTAGACAGACACCAGATTGGCCCCTAACTTAGGCGCCCCTTTCGGTATTTCTTTATTGTTCAAAAGAGGGAATAAACGCTGTGGTTCCTACAAGCTGCCCCGCACAAACTCGGCTGAATTTCCACTGTTCCAGCCCGATTTCGGCAGCATAACTGTACTAGAACCCTTCACGGTCAGTATTCCCACGCATTGACCGACTTTCCCGACGCATACGGGCACTTTGCAAAACCTGGCGAGAATCTGCAGCACGCTGAATTCTCTGTTTTCAGCCCTGAAAATGCGCCAGATCGCCTATACAGCGGTCCCCTTGCGTCCCCGAACCTCCTGGGGGTATTAGGGTCCGTTTAGGGCCAAAACCCTAAACCTGCAAAAATACACAGCAGGCTGTAATTCACTGTTTCGGGCTCCGTTTCGCGTGCCGGTCGCATCCCTAGCAAGTCCTCGAGCTCCCGCACCTGTAGGGCTACTTGCCCTTTGAATCGGACGAGATTTCTGGCGTGAAACCTCTCCGAATTCACCTGTACCTGCGGGGGGATTAGCCGCTAGCTAATCCAGTACCTGTGCAAGAGGCTCTTGCCTCGGCAATCGCGCATGAACCCACACAACTGTACATTGGTCAAATGAAAAGCCCACTAGAGGGGCATAACATACTGCCAAAGGGGAGAGAGAGGGCAGTGCGTAGCGTGCAGGGCATCACTCCTGGCACCGCACTGTGCATAAGAGGGAAAGCAAGCACTCCATAGCTCTTAACCTGTGACAGAGACTTGCAAAATGAGCCTCCCCACTATAAATCACGTTTTTGCCTTCTCTATAAGTAGTAAACTGGCCTCAAAGTGCCAAGTGTCACTCATTTGTGCATTTTCCCGCTTTAGACCCTCGGGTCTAAAAATATCTCACCTGCAGCCTCTGTTGACTTGGCCACAGAGTAACAAAATGATCCCCATGTCAAACTGCACGTAATGACGTGAAGACATTTTCAGGTCCCAAAATAGCAGTTCCCTAAATTGTAGGAGATGCTGCCATTGTATCTTTCTAGGTCATCCGACCCTCTTTGTACACTGCGGCCACATCCAAAACTGAAATGTAGCCTCTGTAGCAAAGGATTCCACTTTGGCTAGTCAATGACCCCACTTGGCTAACCATAGTCCTTGTCCAACCTTAGTGCTCTCTTGCCCTCAGGCCTCGACTCCCTCTGGACAGTTCCACACTAGCTATGCAATGCAGGGCAGTTAGATTTCCCGAGGGGTGTTTCCAAAAAGTGAAAGTAAATAGATAATAAGAAAGAAATCAACAAAAAGGATAGATAGTAGTCACACACTGATGATGGGTGGACATGCCAAACCTGCCTCTGCTGTATACCCCATCTCTTCAGGTCTGATTCCCAACTTTGAAGCCAATTCTGGGGAAATGAAGTTGGCTTTGGCACCTGGATCAAAGAAGATAAGCACTGTTTGATCCCTAACCTTTCCCCATGCTCTGCAAAGCTCACTTGCATCTGAATTTGGCTTGTCGCCCACCATATCTGGCACTAGACCAGCCATGGGCTTCTTTCCTTTCTTGTCTTCCTTGTCTTCAGAATCAGCTGGCCTTTTCTTTGTAGGACAGTTGTAAGCGATGTGGCCAGGCTGCTCACATATAAAGCATTTGTTCTCTGTCCTCAGGACCTTCTTTTGCTCTTCTGACTTGCGAGGAAAACGTCTTTTCCATTTCTTTGCTGGTCCTTTTTCTGATTCAGCCGTAGCTTTGTCTTTCCCTGCGTTGGCTGACTCCTGAGTCCCTTTAGGAGCCTCATTGGGAACGTGCTTCTTGGCTGAATTTTTCTTGCCTGATCCTGCCTTGACGCCAGTGTTAAATTCACAATCTTCTCCCTTGAGCAAACCATTGCCAGTGTTTGCTACCTCGATGAGCTGCGTCAAAGTAGTGACTTTTGTCTTCGTACAGTACTTTCTCAATCCTTTAGGTAGGCCACAACAGTATTTTTCAATCTGTTCTGTCAATGGCACAAACCTATAGGAAGTTACTGGAAGTAGAGCTTTCCAAAACTTCCGATTGTAATCATCCAGATTTCTGCAAGTGGCAGCATTAAGCTGGTGCCATTCTGTCATGACATCTGCTTCGAAATCATCAGATAACCATGCTGCTGCAAAAATCTGCTTGAAGTAAATCCATGTGGACGGAGCTTGCCCTTGAAGCAATAAAGTTGTCCACCATTGTCCCGCATTCCCTGTCAAGAAAGTGGCTGCCTTGCGGACCTTTGAAGCCTCTGTAAAGTTTCCCCCTGCATAGGCCTTGTCAAACTGCTGGAGGAATGAAAGAGCCTTCTTCCTGTCATCAAACCCTGTAAAGGTCGTGAATGACACTCCTTTGCCACCTTCTTTGTACGGAGTTGGCCTCTCCAGCGGCGTTAAATTGTCATATGGAAGTGACTGAAACATGGGAACACTATTAGGGTTCATTTGTGTTCCTTGGCCGCTATTAACTTGACCTGGAAATGCCATATTTGGCTGCTGATTTGTAATTCCAGCCATACCAAAATTTGCTTGTGGCATCCCAAATTGTCCCTGAGTGCTTTGAAACCCTGGTTGCATACCCATGACACTGTACATGGGGTTAGGCATCATCGTTTGAGCACCCGCAAACACTGTTCCTGGCGTATAAAACTGATTTCCAGGTGCATGACCAGCCATGCTCTGAAATACCGATCCACCTCCAAAATAGCCAGGGTGTACTGAAGGTGGTGGGAAGACCTGTTGCATAGCCTGTAGGTTGCTTCCCTGCCCATTAGAACCAGCTATAGGCTGCTGAAAGGTGGCGGGCTGAATTGGTACAGCTTGAAAAACTGGCATCTCAGCCACCTGTTCTTGCACCTTAGGCATACGTTGTGGAGACTGCATGTTCTCCGTCAAGTGTACAGGTGTTTCCATTGACTGTGCGGTATGAATCACCTGTGTTCGAGCCTTAACAGGCTTTTGAATATGATCCAGTGACCCAACTTGCTGAGACGGAACCGGAGGTTGCAGAAAGGCTAAAAACCTCGGATTCTGCATTACTTGTGTGAACATAGCCACAGCAGTAGCCAACTGGGTCCTGAATATATCATCATCAGTCTGTGGTGGTCTTGAGGACTCACCCACTTCATGTGTCTGTTGACCCTGTGAAGAGGAAACCTCTTCAGTCACATCATCTGGTCTGTCAGCCATAATTACAATTCCCTGTGTCTCGTCTATGATCCCCTGTGTCTTCAAGCCCAAAACTGCCCAAGGCTCACTTCTATGGGAAAAAGTGATTTAATCCCGTCGATGGAACCATGGAACCGGCCTGTTCAATCCAAAAAGGGCGGTAGACTTTACTTTAAACCTTGATTTAGCTTTCACCCATTATTAGTCGTCTATTTTACCTGTACTTTCAAGACACAACAAAGGGGAGAGGGATACAGGCTGCTAGATTGCACCTGTATGAGTAGACAGACACCAGATTGGCCCCTAACTTAGGCGCCCCTTTCGGTATTTCTTTATTGTTCAAAAGAGGGAATAAACGCTGTGGTTCCTACAAGCTGCCCCGCACAAACTCGGCTGAATTTCCACTGTTCCAGCCCGATTTCGGCAGCATAACTGTACTAGAACCCTTCACGGTCAGTATTCCCACGCATTGACCGACTTTCCCGACGCATACGGGCACTTTGCAAAACCTGGCGAGAATCTGCAGCACGCTGAATTCTCTGTTTTCAGCCCTGAAAATGCGCCAGATCGCCTATACAGCGGTCCCCTTGCGTCCCCGAACCTCCTGGGGGTATTAGGGTCCGTTTAGGGCCAAAACCCTAAACCTGCAAAAATACACAGCAGGCTGTAATTCACTGTTTCGGGCTCCGTTTCGCGTGCCGGTCGCATCCCTAGCAAGTCCTCGAGCTCCCGCACCTGTAGGGCTACTTGCCCTTTGAATCGGACGAGATTTCTGGCGTGAAACCTCTCCGAATTCACCTGTACCTGCGGGGGGATTAGCCGCTAGCTAATCCAGTACCTGTGCAAGAGGCTCTTGCCTCGGCAATCGCGCATGAACCCACACAACTGTACATTGGTCAAATGAAAAGCCCACTAGAGGGGCATAACATACTGCCAAAGGGGAGAGAGAGGGCAGTGCGTAGCGTGCAGGGCATCACTCCTGGCACCGCACTGTGCATAAGAGGGAAAGCAAGCACTCCATAGCTCTTAACCTGTGACAGAGACTTGCAAAATGAGCCTCCCCACTATAAATCACGTTTTTGCCTTCTCTATAAGTAGTAAACTGGCCTCAAAGTGCCAAGTGTCACTCATTTGTGCATTTTCCCGCTTTAGACCCTCGGGTCTAAAAATATCTCACCTGCAGCCTCTGTTGACTTGGCCACAGAGTAACAAAATGATCCCCATGTCAAACTGCACGTAATGACGTGAAGACATTTTCAGGTCCCAAAATAGCAGTTCCCTAAATTGTAGGAGATGCTGCCATTGTATCTTTCTAGGTCATCCGACCCTCTTTGTACACTGCGGCCACATCCAAAACTGAAATGTAGCCTCTGTAGCAAAGGATTCCACTTTGGCTAGTCAATGACCCCACTTGGCTAACCATAGTCCTTGTCCAACCTTAGTGCTCTCTTGCCCTCAGGCCTCGACTCCCTCTGGACAGTTCCACACTAGCTATGCAATGCAGGGCAGTTAGATTTCCCGAGGGGTGTTTCCAAAAAGTGAAAGTAAATAGATAATAAGAAAGAAATCAACAAAAAGGATAGATAGTAGTCACACACTGATGATGGGTGGACATGCCAAACCTGCCTCTGCTGTATACCCCATCTCTTCAGGTCTGATTCCCAACTTTGAAGCCAATTCTGGGGAAATGAAGTTGGCTTTGGCACCTGGATCAAAGAAGATAAGCACTGTTTGATCCCTAACCTTTCCCCATGCTCTGCAAAGCTCACTTGCATCTGAATTTGGCTTGTCGCCCACCATATCTGGCACTAGACCAGCCATGGGCTTCTTTCCTTTCTTGTCTTCCTTGTCTTCAGAATCAGCTGGCCTTTTCTTTGTAGGACAGTTGTAAGCGATGTGGCCAGGCTGCTCACATATAAAGCATTTGTTCTCTGTCCTCAGGACCTTCTTTTGCTCTTCTGACTTGCGAGGAAAACGTCTTTTCCATTTCTTTGCTGGTCCTTTTTCTGATTCAGCCGTAGCTTTGTCTTTCCCTGCGTTGGCTGACTCCTGAGTCCCTTTAGGAGCCTCATTGGGAACGTGCTTCTTGGCTGAATTTTTCTTGCCTGATCCTGCCTTGACGCCAGTGTTAAATTCACAATCTTCTCCCTTGAGCAAACCATTGCCAGTGTTTGCTACCTCGATGAGCTGCGTCAAAGTAGTGACTTTTGTCTTCGTACAGTACTTTCTCAATCCTTTAGGTAGGCCACAACAGTATTTTTCAATCTGTTCTGTCAATGGCACAAACCTATAGGAAGTTACTGGAAGTAGAGCTTTCCAAAACTTCCGATTGTAATCATCCAGATTTCTGCAAGTGGCAGCATTAAGCTGGTGCCATTCTGTCATGACATCTGCTTCGAAATCATCAGATAACCATGCTGCTGCAAAAATCTGCTTGAAGTAAATCCATGTGGACGGAGCTTGCCCTTGAAGCAATAAAGTTGTCCACCATTGTCCCGCATTCCCTGTCAAGAAAGTGGCTGCCTTGCGGACCTTTGAAGCCTCTGTAAAGTTTCCCCCTGCATAGGCCTTGTCAAACTGCTGGAGGAATGAAAGAGCCTTCTTCCTGTCATCAAACCCTGTAAAGGTCGTGAATGACACTCCTTTGCCACCTTCTTTGTACGGAGTTGGCCTCTCCAGCGGCGTTAAATTGTCATATGGAAGTGACTGAAACATGGGAACACTATTAGGGTTCATTTGTGTTCCTTGGCCGCTATTAACTTGACCTGGAAATGCCATATTTGGCTGCTGATTTGTAATTCCAGCCATACCAAAATTTGCTTGTGGCATCCCAAATTGTCCCTGAGTGCTTTGAAACCCTGGTTGCATACCCATGACACTGTACATGGGGTTAGGCATCATCGTTTGAGCACCCGCAAACACTGTTCCTGGCGTATAAAACTGATTTCCAGGTGCATGACCAGCCATGCTCTGAAATACCGATCCACCTCCAAAATAGCCAGGGTGTACTGAAGGTGGTGGGAAGACCTGTTGCATAGCCTGTAGGTTGCTTCCCTGCCCATTAGAACCAGCTATAGGCTGCTGAAAGGTGGCGGGCTGAATTGGTACAGCTTGAAAAACTGGCATCTCAGCCACCTGTTCTTGCACCTTAGGCATACGTTGTGGAGACTGCATGTTCTCCGTCAAGTGTACAGGTGTTTCCATTGACTGTGCGGTATGAATCACCTGTGTTCGAGCCTTAACAGGCTTTTGAATATGATCCAGTGACCCAACTTGCTGAGACGGAACCGGAGGTTGCAGAAAGGCTAAAAACCTCGGATTCTGCATTACTTGTGTGAACATAGCCACAGCAGTAGCCAACTGGGTCCTGAATATATCATCATCAGTCTGTGGTGGTCTTGAGGACTCACCCACTTCATGTGTCTGTTGACCCTGTGAAGAGGAAACCTCTTCAGTCACATCATCTGGTCTGTCAGCCATAATTACAATTCCCTGTGTCTCGTCTATGATCCCCTGTGTCTTCAAGCCCAAAACTGCCCAAGGCTCACTTCTATGGGAAAAAGTGATTTAATCCCGTCGATGGAACCATGGAACCGGCCTGTTCAATCCAAAAAGGGCGGTAGACTTTACTTTAAACCTTGATTTAGCTTTCACCCATTATTAGTCGTCTATTTTACCTGTACTTTCAAGACACAACAAAGGGGAGAGGGATACAGGCTGCTAGATTGCACCTGTATGAGTAGACAGACACCAGATTGGCCCCTAACTTAGGCGCCCCTTTCGGTATTTCTTTATTGTTCAAAAGAGGGAATAAACGCTGTGGTTCCTACAAGCTGCCCCGCACAAACTCGGCTGAATTTCCACTGTTCCAGCCCGATTTCGGCAGCATAACTGTACTAGAACCCTTCACGGTCAGTATTCCCACGCATTGACCGACTTTCCCGACGCATACGGGCACTTTGCAAAACCTGGCGAGAATCTGCAGCACGCTGAATTCTCTGTTTTCAGCCCTGAAAATGCGCCAGATCGCCTATACAGCGGTCCCCTTGCGTCCCCGAACCTCCTGGGGGTATTAGGGTCCGTTTAGGGCCAAAACCCTAAACCTGCAAAAATACACAGCAGGCTGTAATTCACTGTTTCGGGCTCCGTTTCGCGTGCCGGTCGCATCCCTAGCAAGTCCTCGAGCTCCCGCACCTGTAGGGCTACTTGCCCTTTGAATCGGACGAGATTTCTGGCGTGAAACCTCTCCGAATTCACCTGTACCTGCGGGGGGATTAGCCGCTAGCTAATCCAGTACCTGTGCAAGAGGCTCTTGCCTCGGCAATCGCGCATGAACCCACACAACTGTACATTGGTCAAATGAAAAGCCCACTAGAGGGGCATAACATACTGCCAAAGGGGAGAGAGAGGGCAGTGCGTAGCGTGCAGGGCATCACTCCTGGCACCGCACTGTGCATAAGAGGGAAAGCAAGCACTCCATAGCTCTTAACCTGTGACAGAGACTTGCAAAATGAGCCTCCCCACTATAAATCACGTTTTTGCCTTCTCTATAAGTAGTAAACTGGCCTCAAAGTGCCAAGTGTCACTCATTTGTGCATTTTCCCGCTTTAGACCCTCGGGTCTAAAAATATCTCACCTGCAGCCTCTGTTGACTTGGCCACAGAGTAACAAAATGATCCCCATGTCAAACTGCACGTAATGACGTGAAGACATTTTCAGGTCCCAAAATAGCAGTTCCCTAAATTGTAGGAGATGCTGCCATTGTATCTTTCTAGGTCATCCGACCCTCTTTGTACACTGCGGCCACATCCAAAACTGAAATGTAGCCTCTGTAGCAAAGGATTCCACTTTGGCTAGTCAATGACCCCACTTGGCTAACCATAGTCCTTGTCCAACCTTAGTGCTCTCTTGCCCTCAGGCCTCGACTCCCTCTGGACAGTTCCACACTAGCTATGCAATGCAGGGCAGTTAGATTTCCCGAGGGGTGTTTCCAAAAAGTGAAAGTAAATAGATAATAAGAAAGAAATCAACAAAAAGGATAGATAGTAGTCACACACTGGTGACAGACAGTGCTGGTTTTCTTTGATCCAGGAGCCGGTGCAAATTTCATATCACCAGAATTGGCATCAAAGTTGGGCATTCGTGCAGAGGAGATGGGTATGACAAGGGAAGCAGGTTTGGCATGCCCAGGTCATTCAGAGCCTGTTACTCCCATTTTGGGAAAGCTTCGTCTGCACATTCAGAGCTATGTGGATGCGGAAGAATTTCATATTATGCCACTTGAGGGCTGTGATGTGTTATTGGGTATCCCATGGTGTTATAGGTTGCATGCTATGGTGGATACATACAACAAAAAGATTACCCTTGTACATAAGAGGAAAGACTCATGTCCTTGATGTAAAGCTTAAAGGCGAGTTTGTTCCAGTTGTTTCTGCTTCTGCTATTTCATCTGTAATAAAGAATCATCTTTCTGCGTACTTGATCTTTGCAAAAGAAGTACCTCAAGTTGTATCTAATTTGTCATAGGTCAACTTTTTTGAGTGGTTTCAGTGATTGTTTTTCGGACTCTTTGCCAGGGGAGTTACCTCCTGAGAGACCTGAGGATCATACCATAGATCTTGTGCTAGGTTCTAGTCCACCGAATAGACCACCGTACAGGGTTAGTGCAGCCCAGTAGAAAGAGATTATGAGTCAGGTCAACGAGCTTTTAGAGAAGGGGCTAATTTAGCCATAGTTACATGAGACGGCGGGTCGGGGTCGGGAACGGGGTCGGGACGGCAAAAGTCAGGAAACGGGGACGGGGGTCGGAACGGCAAAAAAAAAAAGAGTTTTTTTGGCATTTTTTGACCTACACACATGCCACACACATAGAGCATCACTTTGACCATAAATTTACACTAAATAGACCAAAGAACACGAGTCATATAGGCTGAAATGTGCTAATAAAACATCGATGATCGATGGATACAAAATGAGAAGTGCATGCCACAAGGGCTCAAGAGTCAAAAAGCCTAAAGGACTTAGGACAAGCCTGAGACCTCAAGGATAACAAAAAGTACAAAGGGCTATGTAGTAGGTAGAGTCGTAGACTCGAGAGTCGAGTGATCAATGATCATCAAACTCAAGAAGTGCTCGCCTGCTGAATCTCCACATCGTCGTCGTAGTCGAGGTCGTCAGCGATGTATGAGGGCTCGGGAGGCTCGCATTGAGGCTCGAAATCCTCCTCTAGCTCCTCCAAAAGAGTATCGGCCATAGATGGATTCTCTTGTGCCATCTCCCACTCAGTGAAAGGATCTGCCTTGTGTGTGACGCTCTTGGCAAGCACGCGCAAGTTAGCGCTCACAAACACCAAATCATTGGCCCTCTGAACCCCAAGGCGATTCCTCTTCTTAGAGGCAATGTGGCTGTACACACTCCATAGTTGCTCCAAGCAACTAGTGGTACATGCTTGGCTAAGGACACGAACAGCCAAGCGCTGCAAATGTGGGCCATCTCCTCCATAGTCCTCCCACCACAAAACTGAGCCAATCTTGTTGCGATCAAGCTGTGCATCTACACATCCATAGGAGCCCTTCTTTTGCCTGTAGTTGAGTAGCTCGTCTCTAATCTTGCGCCTAATGTCACTGCTAGGCTCAAGGCGCTCCAATGCAAGCCGCCATCCTTTGCTCACCTCCTTGTCGGTCTCTTGACGCCTTCCTTGAAACTCAGGGTCAAGCACATAAGTTGCCGCATGAAGTGGAGAGTAGTATCCATTCCACCTCGACTCACACAAGCCATGAATCTCCGCATACTGAACAGGGTCAAGCACAAGCTTCTCAAGTGCCTCTATCATCTGATCCATGGCTTCGTAGACTTTGCCAATGCATGGCTGCAAGCCATCCACCACTCGAAGTAGGTGTAGAATAGGCTTGACCATGGCGTCAAGAGTCTTCACCTCCTCCCACCAAGCGGCGTCGTCGGCCCATTCTCAGCATTTCAATCCTACTGCTGATGTAGACTCCGGCATGGCCTGGAACTCATCACTGAGAAAGAGGCCCCTTAAGGCTCCGCCACATGTAGACAAGCGGCCTAGCATAAGCCGATTAAATGCAAATCTTGTTTCTGAATATTTGAGCAAGGACAAGTGGCTCCTCTTTGAGAATTCATGGCGCACTTTTTGATGGTTGAGCACAAAGGAGACAATTCGAGAGGCGTTACCAATGGTGGGTGAAATCCATGACAAGTTCCCTATGTCCTTGAGGAGGTTATTGAGACAATGCGCCATGCAAAATGTGACATGGATGCTGGGATACATGCCCTCAATGATAGCTCCGGCTGCCCTATTTGACGTCTCTCCATCTGCAACCATACAAAGGACATTCTCTGGGCCGGTGATCTCTATGGTGCTTGTCCACTCCGCAGCAAGCATCTCAGCGGCCTTGCCACTATCGGATGCATCATGTGACTCCACAAAGTACATCTCCCCTCGAGAGTAGGCCACCACCTCGTGGATGGACCGCTTGCGGGTGTCGCTCCATCCATCTACAAGAAGAGAGACGCCATTGATCTCCCACAAATCCTTTGTTGCGTGGGCCGCTTGCTCCACGGCAAGCTTCTCTTTGTCAAGGAGGGTGGTGCGAAGCCTCTCCGATGAAGGTGGCACATAAGAGGAGCCATATTCCCCTATTTTCGTAACCATGGTTCGAAAGTATGGAGACCTATCCACACAAAATAGAGCATGTTGTGTTAGTATGGAGAGTCGAGAGTCGAGAAGTTATAACCCATTATGAATACAAAATGGAAGATTGCAATGTGCATATGCCAAGGGAAACTCACCGCGAAGCATGGAAGGCAATGTGGTCGTGGAAGAAGAATCGGGCAACCGACCTATCTACTTCTTCCTTCAATTTAGGATTCGAATTTTCGTTGAGAGTGGTTTGGCGATGCGGAACGGAAGAGGACGGTGTAGATGCATGGCTCTTGAAGGTTCGAGAGATGTCGTCAAGGTTGGCTTCCCTTTGCTCTCGCGGTGTCGCCGTGGCGGAGGGATCAACGGCAACAAAACGGCACCTCTTGGCCGCTTCCGCAAGCTCATACACCGTGAGCTTCTCAAGAAGATCCAACCTCTTCTCAAGAGCTACATGAGGGCAAAACTTCACCTCGTGACCGGGTTCATGAAGAAGATGGGCTCGCACTTTGTTTGAACGACCCGTTCTCTTGTATGGACATAGCTTGCATGTCCATGGTCTTGCACCGCCACCTTTGCCACGCGAGCTAAAGTCGACTTCATCCCACCACGACCACGTTTGCACGGTGGGCCTCCTTCGAGAAGAAGCGGCTTGAGAAGTGGAGTTGGCTTGAGATGGCATGATGGTGGAGAGACTCGAGAGAGTAGAGCTTAGAGTTAGAGGAGTTAGAGGAGAGCTTGTGTGGAGAGAGAGTAGAGGAGAGCTTCAAAGTGGGTAGAAGAGGGAGAGGAGAGCTTCAAAGTTCAAACTTCAAAGTGGGTAGAAGAGGGAGAGACTTGAGAGTGGAGACTAGAGTGTAGAGTGAGCCTTGAGCTTGAGGGAAATTGCAAATTGGAATGAGCATTGAGACTATGAGTATTAAGAGGCCCAAGGGAACCTTTTATAGCCTCCCAAGGGCCAAGGCTCCCAAAATGTGGCAGTTGGGGCTGCATAGATCCGTTAAAAACGGTAAAAAACGGTCACATTTTTTGAATGGACTGCAGCCGTTCCCGGCCGACCCCTGCTGTTCCGTCCGTCCCCGGCCGTCCCCGGTCCATCCCCCCTGCGACCCGCCCGTCCGGCCCGATTTCCGTCCGTCCCTCAACGTTCCCTTCCGTTGCCGGCCCGGTTACGGCCGTCCCCCGGTCCTAGGGCCCATTGTCACAAAGTGATGACGTGGCGGACGGCAAAAACCCTAAAATTCTTGCAAACCCTAATTTCCAGAAATCGCGGAGGCGGATTATTATTATACGCAAATCTGTGCTTTTTCCTATGATTTGGGAGAAAGAGAGAGAAAAAGAGAACTTGCTTTTTTATTGACTCTCATTGAGAGAGAGAGAATCTGCTTTTGCTTTCAAGCTTTTGGGCTCTACTTTTGGGCATCCCTTGTAACCTTTAAATTAGTGGTGAGGGCCTCACTTCTCAGAGCATCTGGACGCAGAGTCTGAGAGTGAAACCCTAACCGCTCTCTTGTACTTTGATGATTGATTAATACAAAAAGAAATACCGAAAGGGGCGCCAGTCTTTGGGGCCAATATCTCTAGGCATGGAATTCCGCTGGGCCAGTGCAAATCTATTGTGATCTGTGAATTGTTTTGAAGTGGTTATTTGGTGTTGTCGCGGTTGATTCTTGACTTGGAGTGTCCAAGTTTGTTACAGTGGTATCAGAGCACGACCGATTTCTCTTCTACGGGAAATCCGATCCTCGAATTTTTTTCCGCGGCACCTATGGCTTCAGGCAATGATCAGTCGACTCCCTCTGCATCTGGAGATGCAGGCTGGGATCACAATGAAGATTCTGACAGAGAGTATGGCCCGCCTCGGCCTACTCAAGCGGAGCAAAGAGAGATGGCGCGTCGTCAATTGATCGGCGATGCAACGAAGATGATGCTCAGTTTTGCCAAGGACCCGAAGATGGCAAAATATATGAACTAGACCTCTTTGGAAGAGGTACAGACGGAGTGGCAGAGAACCACAACACCACTCCCGAAACCCGCTCTCAAGAAACCTTCTGCCTCCAAGAAAATATACGGAGAAGGAACTGGAGAACGTGGTTGATGCACGGATTGCTCAGCTTTTCGACGTGCAAAAGAAAGGCAAAAAGCAGAAGAAAGGCACTGACTTCCCGGGATATTTGGGTCGTCGGTCGACATTCGACAAGGCAAAGAAATAGAAGAAGCGTGTTCGATTTGAAGGAGTACCCAGTTCTTCTTCTTCTTCTTCTTCTTCTGATAGTTCTTCTAGCTCCTCGGATTCGAGCGAAGAAGACAGAAAAGGTAAAAAGCGAAGCAAGAAACAAAGCTTCGGAAAGGGCAAGAAAAAGGCAAAGAAGGCTACATCTCGCCTAGAGACTGACAGGTCTACTGAGGACTCGTCTACAGACAGCTCAGATTCCGATGATGGAAACTTTTATGCGAACAAGAAGAATTTTTTACAAAGCCAACCAATATGACTTTCTCGAAGATGAAAGCAAGAAAGTCCGAGAGTTTAAGGAAGGTGGCCACTCGATCAAGTTTGATACTTTTTCAGGATACTCGGATGCTTCGAAGGCTTTGTCTTTTTTCAGCAGTTTGACATCGCTTTCGCGGGAGGACGCTATTCAGAGCACTCCAAGATTCGGAGAGTTGCCTCTTACTATAAGGGGAATGCTCGTACCTGGTGGTCCACGCTTCTATTAAGCCAGACTGTGCCAGTTACATGGCTGAAATTCAAGAGGCTTTTTATTTCTTCTTGGTTGACTCAAGAGTTTGAGTGAGATATACGAGCTACTTGGAACCATCTCCAGATAACCAAGAGCGATACAGTGAATTCTTATTGTGAAAGATTCTGGAGCTCTTTTCTACCCGCCTCTTCATTCAAGAAGATCTCGTTCAAAGAACAGATTGAGCGGTTTACCTTGGGTCTACCTACAGAGATCCGAGATCACTGCTTGGAACAGAAGTCAGCTTCTATTCAGGAGTTGATGAGTCATGCGAAGCGGGGCTTTGCCATTCACTCTGGCAGTTTGACCTACCCCACAGATAAGGTCATGACACAACGAGCCGAACAGACTTCTGGGAATGAAAGTAGAAAGAAAAAGAGCAACCCAGAGAAAAAAAGATGTACGACCCAAGCTTACTCCTGAGGAGAGAGCTCGCTTCATCAGAGAGGGGAAGTGCTTTGGATGCGGGGAACATGGACATATCTCCGCGAAGTGCCCTAAAAAGGCACAGAAAGAACAGAATGATAAAGATGACCACAGGTCTGAGAGTTAGAGAGCAGCTGAGGAATGTGGCAGAAAAGGTAGATAGAAAAGCAGAATTGGTACCACATGGCGTGGGACTTGCACCGAATCAAATGAATGAAAGTACAAACTTTGTCGCTTTTTGGGGCAAAGTGAAGGATCAGAAAGCTCTTTTGAAGGAGCCAAGGCCAACTTCTTTTCACTTGGAATTGGTGGCTCGATTTGGAATTACGCCCGACAGACTGACGCCACAGGCGGAGGTAGTTCGACTGGCACCCGGATGGGATGTTGCCATTACACCGAGCATTGGCAAACTTCGTTTGCAATGACAGGGGTGTTCAGGGCACGCGAGTAACGTTCTACTCTGGATCCCTTGGTACCACAAGAACTACGCCGTGGTTGACTACCGGGCCGAGAAAGCGACTTTGATAAATGAAGGGCTTAGAGATTGTACTTGATGAACTTCAGTTTCTTACTCATTCTTTTGGGAGAGAATTGAACGCTGGATAAAGGTTGAATATGTTTTGACCTGATCAAAAGAACGCCAAGCTTTTTCTCCACACTCATGCCGATTGCTTTTCAGAGAGCCTGAAGATCAAACCATTGATATGATACCTGGAAGCACGCCACCGAATCTGCCACCTTACCGTGTGAGCCGAGTACAGAATGAAAAGATTATGAACCCAGTGAAAGACCTCTTGGAAAAGGGTCTTGTCCAACCTAGTACTTCACCGTATTGCTCTCCAGTGTTGTTGGTTTTGAAGAAAGACGGATCTTGGAGAATGTGCATCGATTATAGCACTCTCAACGAAATCACCATCAAGACCAGATTTCCGATTCCTAGGATCGATGATATACTCGACAAGTTACATCCTCGTGCTTTAGCAGGATTGACTTGAAGAGTGCATATCATCAGATCAAGATAGCGCCAGGAGATGTCTACAAGACAGCTATTCGGACGACTTTGGGGTTATTTGAGTTTTTGGTGATGCCTTTTGGCTTAACCAATGCTCTTGCGACATTTAACCAGATGATGGACATGATTTTTCGAGAGTACAGGCTATTTGTTGGCACTTTCTTTGACGACATCATTGTTTTCTCCAAGAATGAGGCAGAACACAGAGATCATCTGCTTCAAGTCTTTCAGGCATTACGAGATCACACGTTAGTGATTAATGCAAAAAGAAAAGTGAATTTTTCCTACCAGAGATGCACTTTTTTGGGACACATTGTGTCAGCAGCAGCGGGAGTACAAATGGACCCGGCCAAGATAGAGACTATCCGTGATTGGCCCGATTTGAGGAATGTCCATGAAGTTAGAAGCTTCTTGGGACTGTGTTCGTACTACAGGCGGTTCATACGAAAGTTTGCAGAGGTTGCTTCCCCTTTGCATACCTTGACACAGAAAGGAGTACCTTTTTTGTGGGGACCCACAGAGGTGACTGCCTTTCGGACATTGAAACAGAAATTGACTACGGGACCTATTTTGACTTTGCCGGACTTGCAGAAGTCGTTTGAAGTATATTGTGATGTTTGTGGTCGTAGTCTGGGTGCGGTCTTGATGCAAGAAGGCCATGTCATAGCTTACGAGAGCCGTTTGTTCTCTAGGTCGGAGATGATAGCACGGATTTTGCCACGGTTCGCGAGACTTTGCAGAAGTCTCAAGAACGACAGAAAAAGGCAGCTAGTCGCCATCGTCGTGACTAGAAACTGAAGGAGGATGATTGGGTGCTCTTCGTTTTGAGAAGGCACGCCTAAGAAAGAAAAAGGGAAAGGAGAGGCTTTTTCCAAAGCTTAGTATGTGATACTACGGACCTTTCCAGATTACTGACAAGATAAATGATGTCTCCTTCCGATTGAAACTACCAGATACTTGGAGGATTCACAATGCATTGCATGTGAGTCTCTTGAACCCTGTTAAGGGTGATGTGCCTGATGATGGGGAGCCTGATGAGCAACCCGAAGTGGAAGAAAACGAGGAGAGCCTTGTTCCTGAACAGATTTTGGCACATAATGATACGAAGAAAGGTAAAGTCCGAAGGCGGTCCTTGGTTAAGTTCAAGAACTTTCCTGCATTTGATGCGAAGTGGATGGAGGAGGAGGACCTAGCAGATACTCCTCGGATTGTGAAACTTTACCTCGATGTTTTGGTTTAGCATAGTCTACTCCAAACGGAACCCAGAAACTCAGCTTGGCCGAAGATCTGGTGCAGTGGGATGCACAAGAGGGGAGTTACTCCGCTCCTTTGTCAACAGATGCCTTGATTTTGATACTAAAGTCACTGATGTCTCTTTGAGCTTCAGGGATACTGAGAGCTGGCAGTATTCTGCTGGATGACTTTATGAAATGGAATTCCTGATTATGATACTAATTTGTTCTTGACTTCTTGTGAGTGTAGGAACTGATAGACGAAATGACTGCAGCATTTTGGTCTGATTGATCTCGACTAGACATGGTTGCAATAGGGGTTAGTGAATCGGACATTGATGAGCTCCCGATTGGACCTAGATGTGATTGCTAACTACATTGCCGATAAACCATGGTCTAAGATCCGAATGAATGTTGAATGTCATGTGATGTCCTGTGATGTGACTGTCGATTTTGTACATGTGCTAGATGTGTGTTCCTAGTACGTAGGTACTAACAGTCAGTGTCTGCTAAGACGGTTTATGGCTTTTGTCGGTTTTGCAAGCATAATCGCGGTCGATTACAATGCTTTCAAGAGGGGGGTATGTCACAAAGTGATGACTCGGCAGACAGCAGAAACCCTAAAATTCCTGCAAACCCTAATTTCTGCCAGAAACGCTAATTTTCGGAAATCGCGGAGGCGAATTATTATTAAAAAAAAATTAAAAAAAATTTTTTTTTTGGGAAAATTTGAGCGACGCAAATCTCTGCTTTTTCATATGATTTGGGAGAAAGAGAGAAAAAGAGAACTTGCTTTTTTATTGAGTCTCATTGAGAGAGAGAGAATTTGCTTTTGCTTTCAAGCTTTTGGGGCTCTGCTTTTGGGCATCCCTTGTGACCTTTAAATTAGTGGTGAGGGCCTCACTTCTCAGAGCATCTGGACGCAGAGTCTGAGAGTGGAACCCTAACGGCTCTCTTGTACTTTGATGATTGATTAATACAAAAAGAAATACCGAAAGGAGCGCCAGTCTTTGGGGCCAATATCTCTAGGCACGGAACTCCGTCGGGCCAGTGCAAATCTATTGTGATCTGTGAATTGTTTTGAAGTGGTTATTTGGTGTTGTCGCGGTTGATTCTTGACTTGGAGTGTCCAAGTTTGTTACACCCGTCCCCCCCGTCCCCTGTAACTATGGATTCAGCCCAGTTCATCCCCTTTTTGTTCGTCTGTACTCTTCGTGCAGAAGAAGGATGGTTCATGGCGCATGTGCATTGACTATCGCGCCTTGAATAAGAATACCATCAAGAACAGGTTCCCCATACCGAGGATAGATGACATTCTTGATCAGCTTGAGGGAGCGTCATTGTTTACAAGAATAGACCTAAAGAGTGGGTACCATCAGATACGCATTAGGCCAAAAGATGTCCATAAGACTGCGTTCAGGACAACATTTGGTCTCTATGAGTTTCTTGTCATGCCATTTGGTCTCACAAATGCTCCTGCCACGTTTAATAGAATGATGGACATAATTTTTACACCACATAGAAACTTCGTGGGTACCTTCTTTGATGACATGATTGTCTATTCGAAGTCTGAAGAGGAGCATAGGGGTCACTTGATTGCAGTTTTCAATGAGTTAAGTAAGAACAGGCTACTCATTAATGCGAAGAAGAGTGAATTCTTTTTGCAAGAGATTCACTTCCTTGGGCACATTGTTTCAAAGGATGCGGTACGCATGGATCCCGCTAAAGTGGAAGCAATTAGGTCATGGCCAGACTTGAAGTCCGTGCATGACATTCGAAGCTTTCTAGGATTATGTTCCTACTACAGGAGGTTCATCCGAAATTTTGCTGAGATTGCTTCTCCACTCCATGCACTGCAAGGAAAAGGAGTGTCACAAGACGGGAGCGTACACGAGCACTTAGAAATCTGTCGCTCCTTGCTCGGAAAAGCGACCTCCGTACTCCGTCGTCACCCGAACACTCGCAGATTCCCGTCGCCACACTTTGCTCCAAAACTTCAGCGTTGGCACTGCCTGCTACTCCTTTCGATCCCTCTAAACTGTAACGCTTGCTGCCTTTTTATAGGCCCTTGCACCCGGCAGAAATAGGGCACAAAAGCAGAAGCTCTGGTGCTTCTAGAGAGAGGAGAGAGAGAGATCGCTGTTTTCAGCCCATCCGTACAGCTTGCGTAGGTTTTTTACGTAAGAATTTGGGACTGCTTTTTTTATTAATAAAAGGGACCGGTCACTTAAAAGTGGCCGGCCACTTTATAAAATAAAGTGTGAACTTGTTTAAACTGTAAAAACTCACTCCATTAGTGAAAACAATGCTACACGAACACATTCCAGGCGTCCCCGGGTGCAGAACACGGCACAGATGCAATGCAGACATAGCTTCCTCGCGGGAAAGCATCTGCCCTCCCGCGAAGGTTCCTGCTTTTCGTAAAAAGCTTCTTTGAACCCATCTTTATTCTTGTGCTTGCGTTCTTACGCGTATTTTCTTACTCAGTTCGGATTTCCTCCTCAGCCTACGGAATGCCCCCTTTCTGATGCACCTGTCACCCATCATGTGACGCATCAGGGGCACTCGCAACCGGGCCCTTTCCACCGAACTTAGGGAAACTCCTTCGCGATGTTTACCGTCACCCATCAAATGACACATCAGAGTTGTCAGTTCTTGATGGCATTTCCTGTAGCTACAATCTTTTAACAGTTCTTAGTGTACACAATAAAATATCCTAGAAAAAGAAATTAGTCATTAAAAATAAGAAAATAGTCCAATTAGCAACATCCCTCTGGCTTTTAAACAGTTGACCTCAACTGTAGTGCTTGGATATATACCTCCAATATCTCGGGATAAGCTGCTAATTCCTCTTGCGTCATCCACTCAGCGTCTAGATTCGAATAGTTCTTAAACTTAACCAAATACTTCCGTGTTATTTTTCCGGACTTGAGGGGCCGCTCCTGATGACTTACTATCTGCTCCGGTTGGAGTATTTCTTCTGTTTCCTCAACCTCATGAGGTTCCTCAGCACTAGGCTGACTCGGAGGCGGTCCCACATACGGCCGGAGTAAACTGACATGGAAAGCATTATGGATCCTCCAATCAGGCGGTAGCTCTAATCGGAATGTGACATCATTCACTTGCTTAGTGATCTTAAACGGCCCATAATAACGGGTAGAAACTTTTACCACCTTCCCCTTATGAGACGCTTGTTTCTTAAGTCTTGCCTTCTCAAACTTGAGTAAGACTAAATGTCAGACTGTTAAGTCTAGATTCCTCCTGTGCTTGTCTGCAGCTTTCTTATGCTTTTCCTGAGAGCGTAGAATAGCTCTCCTAACTTGCCCGTAGGCTGTGTCCAAATCCCGGACAAATTCATCTGTTGCAAAGATCTTATCCTTAGTTAAAAGGATGGGTGGAAGCAAAGGCTTACCATAGAGAATCTCAAAAGGTGCCTTCCCCGTCGATGAATGTATGGTATTGTTATACGCATACTCGACAAGGGGCAAATATTTCTCCCAATCAGATTGCCGGTCTGACACATAAGCTTTTAACATATCCAATATTGTGGAATTGGCTATCTCACTTTTCCCGTCCGTTTGAGGATGGTAGGCAGATGAAAAATTCAACTTCGTACCAAGATTATCCATCAAGGCACACCAAAAAATTCCTGTCATGCGAGGATCTCGATCACTCACAATAGACTTAGGCATTCCATGATGCTTATAAGATCTGAGCCAGAAAGACCCTAGCCATATGATCTGCTTTGATCGTTTTCTTGACTGGTATAAAGTGTGCTTGTTTGCTAAACCTGTCCACAATGGTCCAGATCGCGTCATTTCCAGTATGAGTTCTAGGGAGGTCCATGATGAAGTCCATGGCAATACTTTCCCAAGGTTCATTAGGCACAACCAAAGGTTGTAGCAACCCAGGCGTCCTATGCCGATCATACTTCACTTTTTGGCAAACAAAGCATTCCCTGACATACTTATCAATGTTTGCTTTAAGGCTAGGCCAAAAGAAATATCTTTCCATTGCTAAGGTCGTAGGGAGAATACCCCGATGACCCGCATAAGGTGAAGCGTGTGCTTCATCCATGATCTTCTTTCTTAATGGTTCCGCCACACATATGGCGTGATGGTGGTAGAGATAACCGTCCCGAATGGAATAGGGAAACTCATTCTCTCCACGATGTAGCTTTCCCCAAACGGTGGAGAAGTCTAGATCATTCGGATACAAATCCGGTAGTGCTTCTAATTCTTGATGATACACCGAAGTGATAGCGTTCACCCTTGGCCGCCTAGACAATGCGTCCGCGACCACATTCTTACTCCCAGCCGTGTGAAGGATCTGGAAGTGAAACATAGACAAAAAGTTTGACCATCTCATCTGCTTCTCAGATAGTTTCCTTTGCGTAAGAAAATACCGCAAACTCTCGTGATCAGTCTTGATCACAAAATCCGCTCCTAGAAGATAGTGCTTCCAGTTGGATAAGGCGTGAATCATAGCCGTAAGTTCCTTTTCGTAGATTGATGCATGGAACTCTGCATCCTTAAGCCGTCTGCTTTCGTAGGCTACTGCGTGGCCTTCTTGGTTTAACACTGCTCCGATGCAATCGCCTGAAGCATCGCAGTGAACCTCAAATGGTTTCCTTAAGTCAAGCACTATCAAAATAGGTCCATGGCTTAGTACTTGAGCCGATCAAAAGCTCCTTGTTGTCTCGATCCCCATCTGAAAGGAATCTTCTTCTTTGTCAAATCATGAAGTGGTCCTGCTACATGGGCAAATCCTCGGACAAACCTTTGATAGTACGAACATAATCCCAAGAAGCTACGTACATCATGTACTGTAGTGGGAATAGGCCAATCTTCTACCACTCGGATCTTGGCAGGATCCATACTCACTTGATTGTGAGAGACTATATGGCCGAGATAGTGTATCTCTGAGAGAAAGAACTCGCTCTTCTTTGCATTCACATGCAACTCATGCTTTCGCAATTCTTGAAACACTAGGTCCAAGTGCTTCCGATGTTCCTCTTCTGACTTAGAGAAGATGAGTATGTCGTCAAAGAATACTCCCGTAAAAGATCGATACGGGCTGAAAATGCGGTCCATCATGCGATTGAACGTCGCAGGAGCATTGGTCAAGCCAAAAGGCATGACCAAAAATTCATATAGTCCAAAGGTTGTGCGGAAAGCAGTCTTATGGACATCCTTAGGGGCGATCCGTATTTGATGATACCCACTCTTTAAGTCTATGCGACTAAAGACACTTGCACCCTGCAACTTACCAAGTATATCATCAATCCGAGGGATCGGAAAGCGATTCTTGATCGTGATCTTGTTTAAAGACCTATAGTCTATGCACATTCGAAACGTGCCATCTTTCTTCTGCACCAGTAGAACTGGAGAGCAGTAGGGTGAAGCACTTGGCCATACTAACCCTTTCTCTAGAAGCTCGTTGACTTGCTTCAAAATTTCCTCTTGTTGAGCAAGACTCACTCGATAAGGGGGTTGATTGGGAGGCGAGCTACCCGGTACGAGATCTATGCGGTGATCTTTCGGGCGTACCGGAGGTAGTTCATCAGGGAGTGTTTCCGTGAAACAATCTTTGTATTTTTCAATAAATTGAAAACGCTTAATTTCCACACTAGAGAGTGAATCCCTACTAGTTTTATCCTTCTCACGTGCAAAAATCAAGTAAGCAGAAACACACTTCTTCATTTCTTTCTTAATGGAGATATGACTTACAATTGGGAACTGCCAATCTCCTACATCAACATGAATCTTTATTTTCTTACCCCCATGATCAAAAGTGAGGGTCTTTTCCACATAATCAAGGACAGGTGTCATGTGGAAGTGCTATGGCATACCCAAGATGATATCACATCCCTCGATGGGTGCCATCAAAAATGATTCGCGGTCCTTGTACTCGCCAATCCGAAGATTGAGCTGTCCTTGCACGGGAGTTGCATTGGTTGTCAACCCCTCGAATGCCGATCCGGATGTAACCGCTGTGCCAAGCTGAGCCGGTGTGAGGCACAAACATTCCGCAGTATCTAGGGAGATGAAGTTATCCGTGGATCCTGGATCATAAAGAATCAGTACTCACTGGTTGTTCAAAGACCCCCAGCCCTTCAGAAGTTGACGCTTCCCTTTCTCCGTTTCTGTGTTTCCTTGAACATCTGGAATTGAGTTCGAGCTTGGTGGAGCGGGTTCCTTCCTTGCTTTATCTTGCCTCGTAGGGGCATGTTCTTGCCGTTGCTGCTTTAGCGGGCAATCCGGTTTCATATGTCCTTTCTCGCCACAATAGAAGCATCTTTCTTCCTCTCTGAAGGTTTGAAGTTGAGTAGGAGAAAGATACTTAGTTCGCGTGACATTGCCCTCTGGCTTCTTAGAATGATCATAGTCCCTAGATGGAGGACGTTTTCTTCCTTGGCCCCCTTGGTCATCGTAGACCCCTCTTTGTCTCGCACGGTAAGTGCTATGCTCCATTTTTCTGGGCGTCCCAGTTGAGTGCAAATCCTCAGCAATGATTGTTGACTCCATCATCCTTTGAAGAGTGTCATGCATATACACTTTCATACTCTTTCGAAGCTGCAGTTGGAGACCCTTCGAACTTTCGTTTCTTTTCCTTGTCGGCAATCTTCATGAAGGGAGTGACCTTCAGAAGAACCGACCAGTACTTGTCCACATAGGTCGTTACTCTCTCATGTTCCTTCTGGGCGAGCCAGTCCCATTCCTTCCGTATGTCGTGCTCGAAGTCAGGCGGAAGAAACTGTTCATAAAATTCAGATTTGAATCTCTCCCAAGTTCTGGCCTGAGAACCTTCCAGAATCTTGGCTAACCACCAATTACTTGCCGTTTCCTTGAGGTGCATCCCCACATGGCGCAATTTGGATCTTTCTGTGAAGTGTCCATTGGTAAAGGCGACTTCAAACTGTCTGATGAAGGACAGTGCTTTGGAGATATCTCTCGGTCCGTTGTAGGTTTCGAACTTGATGTCCTTGTCGCCCGATTTGAAGACTCTCATGCGATGTTGAGACTTGCGACCATGCTTCTTGAATCGAGGCTTATCTGTAGGTTGATGTAGGGTAGTAGTAGTAGCGGCTTCCTTCTTCTGGCGAGACGATTGAGAAGTAGAAGTATAATCAGGAGAGTAAGATGGAGTTGAGATAGAGATGTCCTTGCTCTCGTCTAGCAAAGAGAGCGCTTTTTCCTGGCCTTTCCTCGGAGTAGGCCGTTCATTCCGATCAGAAGATCCTTTGTGCACCTCAGCACGTTCTTCTTCCTGTGGTCTCACGCCAACAGTGTGGTCTGGATGCCCGGCTGCATCGGTTCCATTCGTTCTCTTCCTTCCGCCCAAGAGCTTTTGGACATCTGGCAATAGTAAGACTTGTTGCAAATCTGCAAGCTGAGCTTGCACTTGTTGAAGCTCCTCTTCAATGCTTCTCCCTTGGCTCGACATGGTTCTTCCCGTTCTTCCTGGAATTGTCCTTTGCAGAGAAAGAGAGGAGTCCGAGCTCTGATACCACTGTCACAAGACGGGAGCGTACATGAGCACTTAGAAATCCGTCGCTCCTTGCTTGGAAAAGCGACCTCCGTACTCCGTCGTCACCCGAACACTCGCAGATTCCCGTCGCCACACTTTGCTCCAAAACTTCAGCACTGGCACTTCCTGCTACTCCTTGCGATCCCTCTAAACTGTAACGCTTGCTGCCTTTTTATAGGCCCTTGCACCCGGCGGAAATAGGGCACAAAAGCAGAAGCTCTGGCGCTTCTAGAGAGAGGAGAGAGAGAGAGATCGTTGTTTTCAGCCCATTCGTACAGCTTGCGTAGGTTTTTTACGTAAGAATTTGGGGCTTCTTTTTTTATTAATAAAAGGGACCGGTAACTTAAAAGTGGCCAGACACTTTATAAAATAAAGTGTGAACTTGTTTAAACTTTAAAAACTCACTCCATTTGTGAAAACAATGCTACACGAACACATTCCAGGCGTCCCCGGGTGCAGAACACGACACAAATGCAATGCAGACATAGCTTCCTCGCGGGAAAGCATCTGCCCTCCCGCAAAGGTTCCTGCTTTTCGTAAAAAGCTTCTTTGAACCCATCTTTATTCTTGTGCTTGCGTTCTTACGCGTATTTTCTTCCTCAGTTCGGATTTCCTCCTCAGCATACGGAATACCCCCTTTCTGATGCACCTTTCACCCATCATGTGACGCATCAGGGGCACTCGTAACCCGACCCTTTCCACCGAACTTACGGATACTCCTTCGCGATGTTTATCGTCACCCATCAAATGACACATCAGAGTTGTCCGTTCTTGATGGCATTTCTTGTAGCTACCATCTTTTAACAGTTCTTAGTGTACACAATAAAATATCCTAGAAAAAGAAATTAGTCATTAAAAATAAGAGAATAGTCCAATTAGCAACAAGGAGTTACTTTCAAGTGGACACCCAAGGAAATTTTAGCGTTCAAACACTTGAAAGAGAAGCTGACTTCAGATCGAGTAATCATTTTGCAAGATCTTTCCAAACCTTTTGTGGTTCAGTGTGATGGGTGTGGCCATAGTCTTGGTGCAGTTCTAATGCAGAATGGCCGAGTAGTCGCATATGAGAGCAGAATTCTTTTGAAGACTGACAAGTCTATGAGAAAGAATTGTTGGCAGTGATTCATGCTCTCACTAGTTGGAAACACTATCTGCTAGGGGCTGATTTTGTTGTCCAAACAGATCATCAAACCTTGCGACATTTTCCCACACAGACGAAGTTGTGTGAGAAGCACATGCTGTCACAAAGTGATGACGTGGCGGACAACAGAAACCCTAAAATTCCTACAAATCCTAATTTATGCCAAAAACCCTAATTTCCGGAAATTGCGGAGGCGAATTTGAAAAAAAAAGGGTTTTTTTTTTTAAATTTTAATGATGAGCGACGCAAATCCTAGCTTTTTGCTACGCAAGGATTTTGGATGAGAGAAGGAGTTGAATTGCTTTATTTTAACTCTCATTAGGAGAGAGAGAATTTGCTTTTGCTTTCAAGCTTTTGGGGCTCTGCTTTTGGGCATCCCTTGTAACCTTTAAATAAGTGGTGAGGGTCTCACTTCTCAGAGCATGTGGACGCAGAGTCTGAGAGTGAAACCCTCACCGCTCTCTTGTACTTTGATGATTGATTAATACAAAAAGAAATACCGAAAGGGGCGCCAGTCTTTGGGACCAATATCTCTAGGCACGGAATTCCTTCGGGCCAGTGCAAACTATTGTGATTTCTATGAATTGTTTGAAGTGGTTATTTGGTGTTGTCGTGATTGATTCTTGACTTGGAGTGTCCAAGTCTGTTACAGTGGTATCAGAGCACGGCCGATTTCTCTTCTACGGGAAATCTGATCCCCATTTTTTTTTCGGCGGCACCTATGGCTTCAGGCAATGATCAGTCGACTCCCTCTGCATCTGGAGATGCGGGCAGGGATCACAACGAAGATTCCGGCATGGAGTATGGCCCGCCTAGGCCTACTCCAGCGGAGCAGCGAGAGATGGAGCGTCAAAAATTGATTAATGATGCAACAAAGATAATGCTCAATTTTGCAAAGGACCCGAAGATGGCAAAATATATGAACCAGACCTCTTTGGAAGAGGTATAGACGGAGTGGCAGAGAACCACAACACCACTCCCGAAACCCGCTCTCAAGAAACCTTTTGCCTCCAAGAAATATACGGAGAAGGAACTGGAGAACGTGGTTGATGCACAGATTGCTCAGCTTTTCGACGTGCAAAAGAAGGACAAAAAGCACTGCAAAAGCAGAAGAAAGGCACTGACTTCCCGGGATATTTGGGTCGTCGGTCGACATTCGACAAGGCAAGAAACTGAAGAAGCACGTCAAGTTTGAAGGCCTGCCCACTTCTTCTTCTGAGAGTTCTTCTAGCTCTTCAGACTCGAGTGAAGAAGACAGGAAAAGCAAAAAGCGAAGCAAGAAGCAACGCTTCGGAAAGGGCAAGAAAAAGGCAAGGAAGTCTAAGTCTCGCCCAGTGAGTGACACTTCTACAGAGGACTCGTCTACGGACAGTTCAGACTCTGACAACGGAAACTTTTATGCGAACAAGAAGAATTTTTACAAAGCCAATCAGTATGACTTTCTCGAAGATAAAAGCAAGAAAGTCCGAGAGTTTAAGGAAGGTGGCCAAGCACTTAAGTTTGATACTTTTTCGGGATACTCCGATGCTTCGAAGGCTTTGTCTTTTATACAGCAGTTTGACATCGCTTTCGCGGGAGGACGCTATTCAGAGCACTCTAAGATTCGGAGAGCTGCCTCTTATTTTAAGGGGAATGCTCGCACTTGGTGGTCCACGCTTCTATTAAGCAAGACTGTGCCAGTTACATGGCTGAAATTTAAGAAGCTTTTTATTTCTTCTTGGTTGATGCAAGAATATGAACGAGATATACGAGCTGCTTGGAACCATCTTCGGATGACCAAGAAAGATACAATCAATGCTTACTGTGAAAGATTCTGGAGCTCTTTTCTACCCGCCTCTTCATTCAAGAAGATCTCGTTCAGAGAACAGATTGAGCGGTTTACCTTGGGTCTACCTACAGAGATCCGAGATCACTGCTTGGAACAGAAGTCAGCTTCTATTCGATGAGTCATGCGAAGCGGGTCTTTGCCATTCACTTTGGCAGTCTGACCTACCCCACAGATGAGGCCATGACACAACGAGCCGAACAGACTTCTGGGAATGAAAGTAGAAAGAAAAAGAGCAACCCAAAGAAAAAGGATGCACGACCCAAGCTTACTCCTGAGGAGAGAGCTCGCTTCATCAGAGAGGGACAGTGCTTTGGATGCAGGGAACAAGGACATATCTCCGCGAAGTGCCCTAAAAGGGCACAGAAAGAACAGAATGATAAAGACGACGAGCGACAGGTCTGAGAGTTTGAGAGCAGCTGAGGAACGTGGCAGAAAAAGCAGATAGAAAAGCAGAACTGGTACCACATGGCATGGGACCTGTATCGAATCTAATGAATGAAAGTACAAACTTTGCCGCTTTTGGGACAAAGTGAAGGATCAGCAAGAACAGATTTCCGATTCCTAGGATTGATGATATACTCGACAGGTTACAGGGATCCTCGTGCTTTAGCAGGATTGACTTGAAGAGTGGATATCATCAGATCAAGATAGCGCCGGGAGACGTCTACAAGACAGCTTTTCGGACGACTTTTGGGTTATTTGAGTTTTTGGTGATGCCTTTTGGCTTAACCAATGCTCCTGCGACATTTAACCGGATGATGGATAGGATTTTTCGAGAGTACAGACTATTTGTTGGCACTTTCTTTGACGACATCATTGTTTTCTCCAAGAATGAGGCAGAACACAGAGATCATCTGCTTCAGGTCTTTCAGGCATTACGAGATCACAAGTTAGTGATTAATACAGAGAAAAGTGAATTTTTCCTACCAGAGATACACTTCTTGGGACACATTGTGTTAGCAGCAGGAGTGCAAATGGATCCGGCCAAGATAGAGACTATCCGTGATTGGCCCGACTTGAGGAATGTCCATGAAGTTAGAAGCTTCTTGGGACTGTGTTCGTACTATAGGCGGTTCATACGAAAGTTTGCAGAGGTTGCTTCCCCTTTGCATATCTTGACATAGAAAGGAGTACCTTTTTCGTGGGGATCCCCAGAGGTGACTGCCTTTCAGACATTGAAAGAGAAATTGACTACGGGACCAATTTTGACTTTACCGGACTTGCAGAAGTCATTTGAAGTATATTGTGATGCTTGTGGTCGTAGTCTGGGTGCGGTCTTGATGCAAGAAGGCCATGTCATAGCTTACGAGAGCCGTTTGTTCTCTAGGCCGGAGGTGACAACACAGATTTATGAGAAAGTGTTTTGGCGGTTATCCATGCTCTTACTCAGTGGTGACATTACCTACTCGGAGCGGATTTTACTGTCTTCACAGACCATCAGAGTTTGCGCTACTTCTTGTCACAGAAGCAGCTTTCGAAAAAGCAGATGTGGTGGGCGAACATCTTGTCACAGTTCCACTTCCAGATTGTCTATGTGCAGGGACAAAAGAATGTGGTGGCAGATGCTTTGTCTCGAAAAACGTTGGTTCTGGCAATTTCCGCGATACATCATAGGAGCTTCGAAGATATGGTCGATCAGTATGCCACAGATACAAATTTTGTAGATATTTTCACATGTATACGGGATGGGGAGACAGTAGCTGGATACTTCCTTCGGGAAGGCTACATGATGAAAAAGACTATGTTGTGCGTTACACAACCGTTGAGGGAAAAGGTTATGACTGAATGCCACTGTCCACCTTTTACGGGTCACCGCGGCATTACTACCACCATGAAGGGGTAGAGAGATACTGTAACCGGCTTGTTAACTTCAAAAAGGGCGGTAGACTTTACTTCAAACCTTGATTTAGCTTTCACCCATTATTAGTCGTCTATTCTACCTGTGCTATAATGACACAAGAGAGGGGAATGGGATATAGATGCTAGAATGCATCTGTATGCGAGTCAGACACTAGATTGGCCCCTAAATAGGCGCCCCATTCGGTATTTCTTTATACTTTGAGAGGGTAAATTTACAAAGTAGAGTCCTGGGAATCCTTTGTCTATATCCAACTAGATACCACTTGATTTGGCCAAATTTCGGCAGCATAACGGCCCAAAACTTGCGCGAAACCAATTCCCCTGGTGGAACTCACTTCCACTGGCATAAACCCTCTGATTCCAACTCAAAAAGACCAATTACAGCTCGCTGGAATTTCTGGTTTTTCACTTGTTTTGAGTCCCAACACTTCCCAGAAGTGTTCTCTGACAATTGGGCACTGTTCCCAATGCATCTGGCATCCATACGACTGCAAAACAGTAAATTTCAGACCGCTGTATTTTCTGGTTAGGACCTGTTTTTGACCTAATTTCAGCTGTCAACTATCCCTGCACTGTTCCCAATGCCTTGGACTACGTGCCCCTTGATTCTGGTATGATTCCGAGCACAAAACAGTCCCAAAACAGCCCAAAATCAGCAATAAAACAGTGCTGATTTTTGTGTGTTTACTTGAGAGGTTATCACCCTCTCGTTTCCTTGCTTTGGAGTAGCAGTTAGCTACTCCTGTTCCTGTTCAGGGAGGCTCTTGCCTCAGCAATAGAGCATCAAACCACAAGACTGTACATGGTCAATCTGATGAGCCCACTAGAGGGGCATAACCATAAAGAATAGGGGGGAGAGAGAGCAGTGAGAGGTGTGCAGGTCATGACATCCTGCACCTCACTGTACATAGAGGGTAAGCCAGCACTCCATTGAAGCTCTCCCACCTGTGACAGCACTCAAAAACGAGCTCACAGTTGAAAATCACGTTTTTGCCTTCTCTTTAATTAGTAAACTGGCCTAAGAGTGCCAAGTGTCACTCATTTGTGCATTTTTCCGCTTTAGATCCTCGGGTCTAAAAATATCTCACCTGCAGTCTCTGTTGACTTGGCCACAGAGTAACAAAATGATTCCCATGTCAAACTGCACGTAATGACGCGAAGACATTTTGCCGTCCAAAAATAGCAGTCCCTAAAATTTGGGAGTTTCTGCCATTACATTCTTCTAGGTCATCTGACCCTCTTTGTACACTGCAGCCACACCTAGAAATGAAATGTAGCCTATGTAGCAAAGGTTTCCGCTTTGGCTGGCCAATGACCCCACTTTGGCTAACCATAGTCCTTGTCCAACCTTAGTGCTCTTTAGCCCTCAGACCTGGACTCTCTCTGAACAGTTCTACACTGGCTATGCAATGCAGGGCAGTTAGATTTCCAGAGGGTGTTTCCAAAAGGTAAAACAAACGAAATTCCCCAAAGAAAGAGAAAATAAACAAAAATGGAATTGCCACTGACTGGTGACATACCCCCCTCTTGAAATCTCAAACGTCCTCGTTTGCACCTATGTCGTACATGCTTACAATCAGCACTCGGATGTCTGACATTGTGTCGACACATGTACGACACATACATGCTCACAATCAACACCTCGTTGACACATGTATTGCCTGCGTGTGAACCCTGTCCCAATGACATAGTGGAAGCGTCACACTCTACCATTGCTTTGAGTCCATAACTTTCCAATGACAAAATGGAAGCGTCACATTTTGCCACTCTCTTTTAGTACACGTTGGATCCAGTAACCTTTCGAGCATACCCAAACCGACAGTTTAAGAATGCAGTTACACATGTACTCTTCAATAGAAATAATTGCTGTACCCTTGACAAATTGACAAGAAATACTCACTTCTATAGCACTAAACAAACTTTTGGACATTCCATAAGAGCAATTGCCAAACTAACAATCTGTACAGCTCTAACATTCATGTAACATGCACTTCATTTGAGCTCAGTGTAAGTAACATGTACATCATTTCTTTCATAAGCGATTGTCACACTGACAATCCATGTAGCTCTGAATCTCAAGGGGTCAAGGTAGGTTGCAAACCAAGGTTTTAAGTTCCCATACTTTTAGTGACTCTGCAAGTTCACTTTTGTCCATCCACTTGACATCCAGAGGTGAATAGCTTTTGAACTTTACCAAACAGCACCTTGCAACCTCGCCTTTTCTTTTCTTTCTTTATGTGCCAAAATCTATTCCGGGACCAAGATCTCTTCAAGTTCCTCGACTTCCGGCTGATCTTCAGGTGGCATATCTTCTGGCGCATCACCCACATAGGGTCTGAGAAGACTCACGTGAAACGCATTGTGAATCTTCCAACTCTCAGGCAATTTCAGTCTTTATGCAATATGACTGATTTGTATACTGAGCATTGAAATCTCTCTCTGCTCTTCATCTTGATCTTTGGAGATTAACCTGTGATCTACCCTTATGCTGTCACTTTTATTGGGCTGAGAATTCTCTTTTTGACCCAATTTTGGCAGCATAACTGTAGTAGAACCTTCACAGCCAAAAATCCACATATCCAAGTGATTATCCACGCATAATAGAGCACTTTTGCAAACCTGTCCTGGAAATTCAGCACGCTGAATTCTCTGTTTTTAGCTCCTAAAATGCTCCAGATCACTTGTATTACTGTCCTCTAGCTTCCCCGAAGCTCTTGGGACAAAAAAGCATCAAATAGGGTCAAAACCCTAAATCTGCAGAAAAATACAGCAAGCTGTATTTTCTTCTTTCGGGCTCTGTTTTGCGTGCCAATCGCACCAATTCGTAGCCTTTGATCTTTTGCATCAGTAGGACTACTTGCCCTTTGATTTACACGAGATTTCTCGCAAGAAATCTTGTTAAATCATCCTGTACCTGTTTTGAATTAGCCTTTAGCTAATTCGGTACCTGTATGAAATCATTCCAAGTGGAAGGAGTCTGTCCTTGTAACAACAGTGTATTCCACCACTGACTTGCATTTTTTTTTCAGAAAAGTGGTAGCTTTCCTGACTTTAAATGCTCCTTTCAACAAATGCTTTGTCAAACTGTTCGAGGAAAGAGAAAACCTTTGTCCTCTCATCAAAGCCATTGAATGTGTCAATGGACTCACTGATCATCTTCTTTGTATGGCTTTAGCTTATCCATTGACTCCAAATGACAGTTTGCATAATGGGTACACCTGTGGGAGCCATCTGTACTCCCTGGCCAGTAACATGTTGATGTCCAGGTGTCATATTCACTGATGGGATTGAAAAACCAGCCATACCCAAGTTGCCTTGGGACACCCCAAACTAACCTTGTGTGCCTTGAAATCCTGGGTGCAAACCAATGTTTGCATACATGGGGTTGGGCACCATGCCTTGCATACCCCTAAACACTGTTCCTGGCATGCCAAAACTGCCTTGAACTTGATGTGCTATTGATGAAGATTGTATGAACTACATAAATCTTGGATTCTTCATCAATTGCTTGAACATGGTCATAGTAGTAACAACCTGCAAAGCTTTCTCTGCTTGGCCTGAACTCTCGCCAATTTCATGTGCAGTTGGAATAGGTTGTCTGTCCTCTGAAGAGGAACCCTCTTCCTTTTTGCCATCCATCCTGTATCCAAAGAAAGACTCGTAGCCTTTCTCACCTGTATCCAAAGAAAGACTCTCATAGCCTTTCTCACCTGTAAATCCAAAGAAAGACTCGTAGCCTTTCTCACCTGTATCCAAAGAAAGACTCTCGTAGCCTTTCTCACCTGTAAATCCACTCGATCTACTTTCAAACTCTCTGTGTTTTCAAGATCATCCCAAACTCTCTCTGTGTCTTTAACCCACACTGACCATGTAACTAAGTCAGACTTTGTAAATAATTAATTTATTTACGAAAAAAGAATTATCTAATTAGTTGTGTGCACACCAGAATAGACCTAGCAGTTCTAAGGCCTCAGGTGAGCCTAAATGCGGGCTAGAACACCTCAGAGGGACCTTAGCAGAAATTACCTTGAAGCCCTAGTGATTGGGAAATCGGGTCTTCAGAAAGGGGTAAGTAGTAGCCTCAGATTTTAGGCTCAGAAAGATACGCGCGCTAGTGCAAGCACAGGAATGAGATCGGGTCCTTAGAATAATAATCCTAAGGCCTGAATCATTTTACGGCCTTAGGATAAGTCAATTAATGTATTTTTAAATTGTCTATGCCGGACCAAATGGCCGGACAAGTGCGAACAGGTAATGCCAGAGCAGTGTCGGTACGGCATTGCGCTGGGGAGCAGCGAACAATTTCATTAGTAGCATCTGTGTGTGCAATTGTGAGTTAATTTGCACATCTCATTAATAGCCTAGGGATTTTTAAAAGTGAAAGTTGAGGGGTTTTTAAAGTTATTAAGTAAGTGTGCAAACTAACTCTCTTTCACTCTCACTTTCACCCTCTCTCTCTTCCTAGCGCCCCCTCTCCTTGATGGCTATTTAGGAGCCCCCCCTTCCCCATTTTCAGGGCTGGCAGTGCACCTACCCCCCCTAATGTGAGCGTGCTCTACACGGTGGAGCCCTCCATTGAAGCTTGAGAGCAGCCCCTTGCGACATATGTGGTAGCCTTGTGCTCCCATTGTCAAGAACAAGGGATCTCACAGTCATAGACACCTTCTGGTAAAGTTTCATTGCGAGAAGCTGCCGTAGACGCTCTCTTAGCAAAGTGCGGCTGCTGTAATTCTCTGTTTTCAGCCCCTAATCACCTCGATTAGGGCTGTTTTCAGCAGATCAGCCATAGAAATTCTCCTCTCTCTCCTTATCCTAAGTCTACATCAAGTTTGGCGCGATTCCATCGCGAAGAAGACCTCTGTTTCGGCGTAGGGGTGTGCACAGGTAAGAATTTCAGGTTATGTGCAGAAAATTACAGCAAGCATGTGCGTGTGCATTTTGCTTGTTTCTCTTTTGTGTTCGATGCATGAATGAATGAGCATGAAGGCAACACATAACGGAAGATGGACTCTCCTCTGTGAGAGCTTCCGATGAGCTGTTTTGGAAGATAGACTCTCTTTTCAAGAGCTTCCAACCAGTCTCGCAGAAAAGGGGAAATCTCCTAAGTAGAAAGAAAGTGGAAACACTTTCTCAGTCAGTAGGCAGAACAGAACAGAAGAAAGAATAGAGGACGGGCGTATGCCCCGTTCCTGTGCTTGTAAAGATTCTCCCTTAGTAATAAAGATATTCTCTTTATGGGGGGGGACCAGCCCATCTTCTGGTCCCCAATGGAGTGTCAAGTTTTCTCTCCCCCTCTAATTCTCTTGAGTATTTGAAGTGCAATTAAACGTCAGTTTACGCTTCCGTATTTTTGTGACAGACCAAGCCTCACTTTTTGAGGAAAAAGTGATTTAATCCCGTTGATGGAACCATGTAACCGGCCTGTTAACTTCAAAAAGGGCGGTAGACTTTACTTCAAACCTTGATTTAGCTTTCACCCATTATTAGTCGTCTATTCTACCTGTGCTATAATGACACAAGAGAGGGGAATGGGATACAGATACTAGAATGCATCTGTATGCGAGTCAGACACTAGATTGGCCCCTAAATAGGCACCCCTTTCGGTATTTCTTTATACTTTGAGAGAGTAAATTTACAAAGTAGAGTCCTGGGAATCCTTTGTCTATATCCAACTAGATACCACTTGATTTGGCCAAATTTCGGCAGCATAACGGCCCAAAACTTGCGCGAAACCAATTCCCCTGGTGGAACTCACTTCCACTGGCATAAACCCTCTGATTCCAACTCAAAAAGACCAATTACAGCTCGCTGGAATTTCTGGTTTTTCACTTGTTTTGAGTCCCAACACTTCTCAGAAGTGTTCTCTGACAATTGGGCACTGTTCCCAATGCATCTGGCATCCATACGGTTGCAAAACAGTAAATTTCAGACCGCTGTATTTTCTGGTTAGGACCTGTTTTCGACCTAATTTCAGCTGTCAACTGTCCCTGCACTGTTCCCAATGCCTTGGACTACGTGCCCCTTGATTCTGGTATGATTCCGAGCACAAAACAGTCCCAAAACAGCCCAAAATCAGCAATAAAACAGTGCTGATTTTTGTGTGTTTACTTGAGAGGTTATCACCCTCTCGTTTCCTTGCTTTGGAGTAGCAGTTAGCTACTCCTGTTCCTGTTCAGGGAGGCTCTTGCCTCAGCAATAGAGCATCAAACCACAAGACTGTACATGGTCAATCTGATGAGCCCACTAGAGGGGCATAACCATAAAGAATAGGAGGGAGAGAGAGCAGTGAGAGATCCTCGGGTCTAAAAATATCTCACCTGCAGTCTCTGTTGACTTGGCCACAGAGTAACAAAATGATTCCCATGTCAAACTGCACGTAATGACGCGAAGACATTTTGCCGTCCAAATAGCAGTCCCTAAAATTTAGGAGTTTCTGCCATTACATTCTTCTAGGTCATCTGACCCTCTTTGTACACTGCAGCCACACCCAGAACTGAAATGTAGCCTATGTAGCAAAGGATTCCGCTTTGGCTGGCCAATGACCCCACTTTGGCTAACCATAGTCCTTATCCAACCTTAGTGCTCTTTAGCCCTTAGGCCTGGACTCTCTCTGAACAGTTCCACACTGGCTATGCAATGCAGGGCAGTTAGATTTCCAGAGGGTGTTTCCAAAAGGTAAAACAAACGAAATTCCCCAAAGAAAGAGAAAATAAACAAAAATGGAATTGCCACTGGCTGGTGACAGATACTTCTTTTGGTCGAGACTCAAAAAGGATGTGGAAGAGTTTGTGCGCAGTATGCCAGAAGGTCAAGTTTGACAGGCATAAGGCACAGGAATTGTTACAACCTTTACCCATACCCACCCGCCGCTGGGAAAATATTGAAATGGATTTCATTTTTGATCTCCCGAGAACACAGAATGATCACGATGATTTTCCGATTACATGGCACGTCCGAGACGATTGTCTCCGACAGAGACCCCAGATTTATGAGTTTGTTTTGGAAGGCAATTTGGGAGAACATTGGCACGCGGTTGCAGTTCTCGTCATCGCAGACTGACGGGCAATTTGAGATTGCCAATTCAGTGATTTTAGATTTATTGAAGTCTTGTATCTCGGATCAGAAGACTCAATGGGAAAAGAACTTACCTTTGGTGGAATTTGCCTACAATAACACGATACACTCTTCGACGGGGAAGACGACATGTGAGATTGTTGAAAGTGCTGCGAAGGTTCCATCCTTCCTGAGCACGAAAGATTAGATATTTGAAGCGGAAGAATATTCGCGAGATTGAGATACGGCTTTTGCCAAGGTGCGCGAGACTTTGCAGGAGTCTCAAGAATGACAGAAAAAGGCAGCGGATCGCCATCGTCGCGACTTGAAATTGAAGGAGGATGATTGGGTGCTCTTACGTTTTGAGAAGGCACGCCTATGAAAGAAAAAGGGAAAGGAGAGGCTTTTTCCAAAGCTTAGTATGCGATACTACGGACCTTTCCAGATCATTGACAAGATAAATGATGTCTCCTTCCGATTGAAACTGCCAGATACTTGGAGGATTCACAATGCATTGCATGTGAGTCTCTTGAAACCTGTTAAGGGTGATGTGCCTGATGATGGGGAGCCTGATGAGCAACCCGAAGTGGAAGAAAACGAGGAGATCCTTGTTCCTGAACAGATTTTGGCACATAATGATACGAAGAAAGGTAAAGTCCGAAGGTGGTTCTTGGTTAAGTTCAAGAACTTTCCTGCATTTGATGCGAAGTGGATGGAGGAGGAGGACCTAGCAGATACTCCTCGGATTGTGAAACTTTACCTCGATGTTTTGGTTTAGCATAGTCTACTCCAAACGGAACCCAGAAATTCAGCTTGGCCGAAGATCTGGTGCAGTGGGATGCACAAGAGGGGAGTTACTCCGCTCCTTTGTCAACAGATGCCTTGATTTTGATACTAAAGTCACTGATGTCTCTTTGAGCTTCAGGGATACTGAGAGCTGACAGTATTCTACTGGACGACTTTATGAAATGGAATTCCTGATAATGATACTGATTTTGTTCTTGACTTCTTGTGAGTGCAAGAACTGATAGACGAAATGACTGCAGCATTTTGGTTTGATTGATCTCGAATAGACATGGTTGCAATAGGGGTTAGTCAATCGGACATCGATGAGGTCCCGATTGGACCTAGATGTGATTGCTAGCTACATTGCCGATAAATCATGCTCTAAGATCCGAATGAATGTTGAATGTCAAGTGATGTTCTGTGATGTCCTGTGATGTCGTATGATGCGACTGTCGATTTTGTACATGTGCTAGATGTGTGTTCCTAGTACGTAAGTACTAACAGTCAGTGTCTGCTAAGACGGTTTATTGCTTTTGTTGGTTTTGCAGGCGTAATCGCGGTCGATTACTATGCTTTCAAGAGGGTATGTCACAAAGTGATGACGTGGTGGACAGCAAAAACCCTAATTTCTGCCAAAAACCCTAAAATTCCTGCAAACCCTAATTTTTGTCACAAGCCCTAATTTCGGAAAATCGCGGAGGTGAAAAGAAAAGGGTTTTTTCTTTTTTTTTTTTAATGATGAGCGACGCAAATCCTAGCTTTTTGCTACGCAAGGATGTTGGACGAGAGAAAGAGTTGAATTGCTTTATTTTAACTCTCTTTAAGAGAGAGAGAGAGAGAATTTGCTTTTGCTTTCAAGCTTTTGGGGCTCTGCTTTTGGGCATCCCTTGTAACCTTTAAATAAGTGGTGAGGGTCTCACTTCTCAGAGCATCTGGACGCAGAGTCTGAGAGTGAAACCCTAACCGCTCTCTTGTACTTTGATGATTGATTAATACAAAAAGAAATACCGAAAGGGGCGCCAGTCTTTGGGGCCAAATCTCTAGGCACGGAACTCCGCCGGGCCAGTGCAAATCTATTGTGATTTCTGTGAATTGTTTGAAGTGGTTATTTGGTGCTGTCGTGATTGATTCTTGACTTGGGAGTGTCCAAGTCTGTTACACATGCGATGGGCAAACATCTTGTCAATGTTCTATTTTCAGATTGTGCATGTGCAAGGGAAAAAGAACGTGGTGGTTGATGCGTTGTCACGAAAGCCCCAAATTTCAGCAGTGTCAATTCCGTATCATTGTGAACTAGACGAAATGAAGACACAATATGCTGAAGATTTAGATTTTGCAAGGATTTATGACCAGCTTGTCGATGGGCAACATCATGAGCACTATATGCTTAAGAATGTCTTTCTCATGATGCATGGAAAGTTATGCGTTACTAAACAGTTACTGCCAAAGTTATGCGTTACTAAACAGTTACTGCCAAAGATTTTGATGGAAAGTCACGCTCCACCTTATGCTGGGCATCGTGGAATTGATGCAACAGTAAAAGGGGTTGAGTCATTCTTCTATTGGCCAGCTTTGCGTCAAGATGTTGACACATTTGTAAGATCGTGCTTAGTATGCCAAAAAGTCAAATTTGACAGACAAAAGCAATCGGGATTGTTGCAGCCATTGCCGATCCTTGATAGGCCATGGGAAAGCATAGCAATGGACTTTATCTTTGATCTTCCAAGAACACAAACAGGCAATGATGGGATTTGGACTATCATTTGTAGGTTCAGTAAAGAGGCCCATTTCATTCCTGTGAGGAAGAAAATAAAGCCAAAACACATGGTCAAGATATTTATGAGCAATATCTTTAAATACCACGGGATGCCTCAGTCAATTGTCAGTGAGACAGGGATCCACGTATGACGAGTCTTTTCTGGAAGGCATTGTTTGAGAACATGGGCACTACGCTAAAGTTCTCTTCTTCGTTTCATCCGCAAACTAATGGACAGTCAGAAGAGACAAATTCTATTGTTCTGGACTTGCTCAAATGTTATGTGTCAGAGCACAAGGCAACTTGGGAACACCATCTTCCATTGGTTGAATATGCTTACAATAACACTGTGCATACGTTAACAGGTAAGGCACCATTTGAGATAGTGGAAGGAGGGAAGAAAGTCCCACCCATTTTGTAGACTAAGAACAAAATTTTTGAGGCAGACAAGTATGTGCAAGATATGGATGAAACATACAGGAAGATAAAGATTGCTCTTGAGAAGACTCAGGCTAAGCAAGAGAAAGCTACTGATCGTCACCGCCGTGAACTTGTATTTTCACTTGGTGATTGGGTGCTTTTGCGATTTGAAAAAGCCAAGTTAAGGAAAAGGAGAGGCAAGGAACACTTGTTTCCTAAGCTCAGTATGCGATATTATGGTCCTTTTCAGATTTCAGAAAAGATCAGCGATGTAGCTTACAGGTTAAAGCTACCAGAAGGCTGGAAAATACATAATGCTTTTCATGTCAGCCTTCTAAGACCCTTTGTTGGTAATGTGCCAGAGAATATGCTTGATGAGGAACAATCCGAAGTGGAAGAATTGGATGAGATCCTTGTTCCTGAACAGATATTGGCACATAAGGAAAGAAAGGTTAGAGGAAAACTTGCAAGACGCTATTTGGTGAAGTTCAAGAACTATCCATCGTTGGATGCCAAATGGATGGAAGAGTCTGAATTGCTTGATTCATCTCAGCTATTGCAATTGTATCTTGAAGCCTTTCAGATGGAACCCACAGTGACTTGATGTAGCCTTTTTGGAGCAAGGCAAGAGCATAGTTCATGATGCTCAAGAGAGTAGTTAAGCAATTGTATCTACTCTTTCCATACATAATTTAGCTAGAGAAGTTTGTGCTTCAGAGTACACTAGAAGACTTCTATGCTTGATATATGTGTCATAGCCAGGTTGGTGGGATTGTTTAATCGTCCAACGCTACATTTCCGGAAGCATATATATCTTGGATTCCCATCATAGAATATATGTGATATCAGGAGATACCGCATGTATTATTGGCATGCAAGCAAGGTCCCTTGCAGTATTTCAAGGGTGGGGTGTGTCACCAGGAGGTGTATTTTTCCTGTTGCCTTCCGTAAATAAGTACTATATATTTTTATTTATTTATATTGTTACTTGTTTTCCTCGGAACCCTTGAAAAGGTGCAAGTGGACATTGCATGGCCAGTGTGAAACGGTTGCAGCCGAATAGGTTTCTCACAGCGGGAGTTTGGGTCGGTCAGTCTGGGAGACTGGTCGGGCCAGTTAGCACAGAATTCTGATGAGTATGGAAGCCTGTGTGCGCCAAATGAAGTTTGGGCCACTTGGAAAGTCACTTATAACTTAATAAGTCAGTGGGAACTAGAGAATTAACTCAAAAGGGGCAAACTGGACACATGGCAGCTCCAAGCAGTTTTGCCACTTCCAACATGAAGAGGGGGCGCCCAATTTGAGAGAGGAGGCTGAATTTTACAGTAAGTGACCTACTGTGTGTGTGTGAGTAGTGGGTGCAGGTCTACAGCTTTAATGGAAAGCTTGCCTTCTCCTCTGTCTCATGTAGCGCGATGATTTGCTCTCGTGCATCTCTCTCTCTCCCCTTTGGCACATATGGTAATGCCCCACTAGTTGGGCTACTAAGATGAACATGTACAGTTTTGGGGGTTTATGCGCGCTTACCATGGCAAGAGCCTTCTGAACAGGAACCGGATTAGCTAATTGCTAATCCCCCACAGGTACGCACAGTTCCATCGCGAAAGATTGCGAGTTCGGAGAGTTTTCTCGGGTGAAAACTCGTCCAATTCACAGGGGAACTATCCCCTCGTCCAATTCACAGGGGAACTGTCCCATTGCGTGCGGGAGCCCTTGGGACACGCGTAGGCGTGTTCCCTCCGCTAAAAACGATCCGAAACAGCGAATTACAGCCTACTGTGTTTTTTTGCAGGTTTAGGGTTTCACACCTAAACTGCAAAGGAACCCCGGGGGAGCCTCGTGAGAGCCTTGGGATGTGTGTACAGGCTTTTGGGCACCCGGCAGTGAAAAACAGGGAATTACAGCCCACTGAATTTCTGTGACAGCTCACCAGAAAGCTTCCAGATAGCGAGGGAATCCGTCCTAGACAGGTGCTTTTGACCTACAGGGGTTTTTGCGTCGTTATGTTGCCAAAATCAGGTCGAAAACCTGCGTTTTCAGCCCTCGCCAGGTTTGGACAGCTTTGTGAAAGCTTTTGCTAAGTGGTCGGATCGTCTACCTTAATTTGAATAAAGAAATACCGAAAGGGGCGCCAGTCTTTGGGGCCTACAGGGTGTCGGTCTCGTGTGCGTAGTGACATTCTAGTCACTGGACGCAACTGTGTTCTCTTCCCTTCTCAGTGCTCTGTGTAAAGTTAACAGGTAATTGAAATATTACCGCACTCTACGTTGTACAGGCAGGTTTCACCACGTCAGCAACTTGTGACAAGGGGCGCTAGTCTATGGGGCCTACAAGGTGTTTGTCTTCGTGTGTGCAGTGACAATCTAGTTGGTGGACGCAAGAGTGCTCTCTCTCTCTCTCTCTCTCTCTCTCTCTCTCTCTCTCTCTCTCTCTCTCTCTCTCTCTCTCTCTCTCTCTAGTGCTCTGTGTATAATTAACAGACAGTTGAATTTGTACCCCCCTCTATTGTGTACTGGCTGGTTTCACAGACAACCCATCAGTCTCGATCATGCCGATTTGACCTAGATGATCTCTTGCAGCAGTGTGTTTGCAATGTGATGCAAGCTAAATTTTTGAAGATTCAGCTGTACATGTATAGATTTAAAAAAACATGTACATGTATAGATCTTCGAATACATATACATGTATACATGTACATGTACATGTATACATCTTCAAAAAGACAATCAGACTGTCATCGATAATTATGTCAAGTTTTTTCTTGTGGTTTCTGTGATGTGTTACAGTTATTTACATACAAGGATGCACGCGCACGCGCACATACGAGGCTTTGATTTGCTCTTGATTGCAGGCTTTAGTAGCTCACTATGTAACATTTCCAACAGTTGCGAGAACAAGGTCACGTACTTCATGGAGATAGCCTTGTGTGTAGAGTTTGTACCTGAGGTTATGCATTCTCTTTTCCATGATAGGGATACACTTGACAAAGTAATGAGTTGGTATTGGACTTTGGTTTTTGAGGAGTGAGTTAGTAACCTGATTGTTAAGTCTTTGAAGGGGCAGTAGTTAATACATTTGTTTATCTGTATACTGGTCATCACAACGGCTGAGGAAGATGAAGGGTAAATGGGTTCTCACTTGAAACACGTCGAGTACCGTTTGATTAGAAGTTTTGCCCCTGCTATGTGCACGTAACGCTCAATGCTTGCATCTGTAGAAATAAAGAAGGTCAATAAATTTTGAGACCCTTGAAGTGTTATTTCATTAAGGATACTAGAGCACACACCAAGAGCTTTAACAGACCGTAGAGAAACCCGTGCACGTAGTGCAAGCAAGATCATGAAAATCGAAAATAGCGGATTTACCTCCTTTGGAGGAGCTTGAGAACCTACCTAGCTAGGGCCAGCTCTCCCGTAGCTGTTGAGTTTTTAGAAAGAGCATCGCAAGAAGTCAAGCAGCCTCTGAAAGCTGTTTTTGTTTAAATTGCTGTACTACTGCTGCTTATATATAAGGATTCTCTGAAATTGTATGGAGTGTCTGATAGAGATATGGGGTGTCTGATAGAGATATGGCTTGGAACAAGCTGATGTATTGGCAACGATAGTGGAGGCATTCGAAATTAATGACATGGCCAATGATGTGTACGAGTACAATTTCGGCCATCGCCCTAATCAGGTAAGTCTTTTGAACCTCGGCCTTTATGGTAAATTTTAGTGAGCCATAGGTAAAGCCTTATTATTGGCTCAATTCACCTCATATAGTTTAATGGAATGTTCTGTACTTTGTCTGAGATTATACTATAGTATTTCGGCTGGACCGGGCTTTAATACGGTCAACCAAAATAAGACTCTTCTGAAGGCACACCACCAGGGCAAACCAACAAGCCTAAAGGTGACTGTAAAAAAAGAGAGGAAACCTTGCCGTAATTGCTAATGTCACTGATATCTGTGGCCTACTCATAGGAAGGTCTTAGAAATAGATTGTTCGTGGCTGTTTTAGGCCTTTGAACACAGCCAGCTTCTATCAATGAAACGGGCCTTCTAAGTGGATGCCTCTCGCTAGTTCCAGAGCTTAAACACATAGAAAGACTCGTACATTCAATTAAAAGAATATCAACGAGTCAAAGTCACTGCACATTTTGCGTCGTCGGTGGGATACATCAGCCGGCTCTGCTAGGGCAGCAGGAGAGTGTCACAGATTTTTTCTTAGGCAGTGGGCTCACACTTCAGTCTTTTTCAGTATGTATCAGGGGCACATTACTTGCCACTACACACCTTCCTGGTGGCTCATTTACCCTCTTGATACATGCCACCTTGTTGTACATATAGCTCTTGCATCCGTTTCCCTCATAGCCATTACTTAGTCTTGGTGACAGGATCACACAAGCATCCTCTTGGTGACAGGCTCATCATCGTTGTGAGCTCATGCACTTGTAGCAGATGAAGCCGGTTGCCTTTAATTTCATGACTTAGAGAGGTGGTGCAATGTACACTGGATGTTGTTTCAGGTCCCAATTTGGTCTCTCTCTCTCTCTCTCTCTCTCTCTCTCTCTCTCTCTCTCTCTATATATATATATATATATATATATATATATATATATGTGAGTGTGTGTGTGTGTGTAACCAGAGTTAGCACTTTTTGGCAGAAGAGGCAGCAGGAGCATTGCTCAGGTCGTTGCATCGTCGACATCGACATCATCATTGACATAGAGTCAGAACTCAGTAGATAGAAGATTTGCAGATTTCAGCCCTTCGCATTTTCAGATTTCAGCCCCGCCTCGTCGTCGACATTGTCGGCAAGTCCAAGCATTGTAGAGATTTGTGCAATCATAAGTAGACTACTCTCGCATAGAGAGTGGGGCCTTCGGAGGAGGGTTTTACAACGTCTCTGGTGTCGTATTCTTCTCTCTCTATCTCTCAGTCTCAGCACCTTCACTCACAGTGTCCATTCAATTTGTTTGTGTCCATTGCACTCTCTCACTAAAGGAACAGAAGGCTCTCCCTTCCGTAAGTAAAAGGAACCCTTGAGCACAGTTCGGAGCACTCATCTTGAGCAAAGTTCAACATTCACTTCCTCTGCATCTTACAACGAGAGTACAAAACTTTGCCGAGCTTGGGGCAAAGTGAAAGACCAAGAAGCCCTGACCTTCTTTGATGGAGGAGCCAAGGCAAACTTCATTTCACCGGAATTGACGGTGCGGCTCGAGATCACTCCCGATCGGATGGGACCACTTGCAGAGTCAGTTCTAGCGGCACCCGGTGTCACAAAAATACGGAAGCGTAAACTGACGTTTAATTGCACTTCAAATACTCAAGAGAATTAGAGAGAGAGAGAAAGCTTGACACTTCATTGGGGACCAGAAGATGGGCTGGTCCCCCCCCCCGTAAAGAGAATATCTTTATTACTAAGGGAGAATCGTTACAAGCACAGGAACGGAGCGAAAGCCCGTCCTCTATTCTTTCTTGGCCTTTTTCTGCTTCTGACTGAGAGAGTAGAAGAACTGCTCTCTGACTACTGAGAGGATCTATCCTCTTCTGCGAGATTTTGGGAAGCTCTTGTAGGGGAGAGTCTACCTTCCACAAAACTCATCGGAAGCTCTCATGAATGAGGGTCTATCTTCCGCTAACTGTGCCACTTTGGACGTAATCATTCCTGCAATTAAACAAACACAGAAACATGCAAAACACACACACACACACACACACACACACACGCTTGCTGTAATTTTCTGCACATAACCAGAAATTGTTACCTGAGCGTGTTCCAATGCCAAATTGGAGGTCCTTTTCGCAATGGAAATGCTCCAAACTTGGTGTATGTGTAGAATAGGTAGTGGGGAATAAGATTCTATTAAGACTTTGCTGAAATTCACCCTAATACAAGTGATTATGGGCTGAAAACAGGGAATTTGCAGCAGCTAGACAAGGGAGAAAGAGAGTTTTCTACTACTTTAACGCGATGAAACTTCTCCCAAAGCTGCAAGCCACCATGAGAGGCCTTGTTCTAGGTGATGGGTGCTCAGAGGCTCCACATACACCACAAGGTGCTGCTCTCAAGCTTCAATGGAGAGCTTCACTGCGTTAAGGATGGTCAACTTTGGGGGGGGTAGTGCACTACCAACCTGGCAAGAGGAGGAGGGGCTGCTCTCTTATAGCCTCCCAGAAGAGGGGGCGCTAGCATGAAGAGAGAGAGAGAGAGAGAGAGAGAGAGAGAGAGAGAGAGAGAGAGAGATTGCATGGGAAAGTGTGCCAAGTGGCACACTTACTTTAAAATTTAAAAACCATTCAACTTTTGACTTTAAAAATCCTATGCTAGTTAATGAAATGTGCAATTAAGTGCACAGCTGCACACATAGATGCAACAAATGAAAACGTTAGCTGCTCCCTAGCGCATTGCCGTGCCAGCAATGCTCTGGCATTACCGGTTCACACTTGTCCGGCCATTTGGTCCAGCGCAAATCATTTAAGAATACTTTTAACTAACTTATCCTAAGGCCGTAAAATAACCAAGCCTTAGGGTTAATAGTCTAAGGACCCATCTTATTCCTGTGCTTGCACTAGAGCGCGTAATTTTCTGAGCCTGAAATCTGAGGCTACTATCTATCCCTTTATTGAAGACCCGATTTCCCAATCACTAGGGCTTCAGGGTATTTTTCTGGTAGGGTCTCCCTGAGGTGCTCTGGCCCAAACTTGGGCGCACCTGAGGCCCCAGAAACTGCTAGATCTATTTTGATGTGCACACAACTAATTAGATAATTCTTTTCTCGTAAATAAATTAATTATTTACAAAGTCTGGCATAGTTACATCCCTTTTGGTTCTAAACAGTTACCTCAACTGTAGAGCGTCAACATAACTGTGCAAGATGTCTGGGTAGTCCTTAAGATCGGACTCAGTCATCGACTTTGCATCTAAAGGAGTGTATTCTTGAACTTGACTAAATACTTTTGATGTAGACTCCCCGACTTGAGTTGTCTCTCCGAGTGGTGTATTATCTGTTCAGGCTGAAGGATTTCCTCCGTCTCTTCGACTTCTGGAGGATCTTCTTGTACTGGCGCCACTAGAGAAGGTCCAACATATGGTCGGAGGAGACTGACATGAAAAGCATTATGGATGCGCCAGTTAGAAGGCAAATCCAATCTGAAAGTCACGTCATTGACTTTATCTGTAATTTTCAAAGGGCTGTAAAATCTATGGGAAAGTTTGACAACTTTCCCTTTGCCGACCCGCTTTTTCAATCTAGCTTTCTCAAACCGAAGCAGAACATATTGTCCTTTTTCAAGATTGAGATTCCTTTTGTGCTTGTCTGCTTTTCTCTTCTGTTACTCTTGAGTACGAAGAATCGCTTGCTTTACTTGTTGATGGGCAATATCAATATTGTGCACAAATTCATCTGCGGCGAAGATGTTTTCTTTGGTCACCATAATAGGAAGTAAGAGTGGCTTCCCATAAATAATTTCGAAGGAAGCTTTACCAGTTGAGGAATGTATGGTATTATTATATGCAAACTCAACTATTGGTAAGTACTGTTCCCATTCGTATTGTCGTTCCGAAGCATAGCACTTGAGGAGATCTAAAATAGTGGCATTAGCGATTTCGCTTTGACCATCTGTTTGAGGATGATAAGCTGATAAAAAGTCAAGCTTAGTTCCCAAGTTTTCAAACAATGCCTGCCAAAATAGACTAGTCATGCGAGGATCTCTATCGCTGACAATAGTCTTTGGCAATCCATGGTGTTTAAAAATCTGAGCTAGAAATATTCTAGCCATGTGATCAGCTTTGATCGTCTTCTTTACTGGAAGAAAATGTGCTTGCTTACTGAATCTATCTACTATAGTCCAGATTGCATCATTTCCATTCTTGGATCTAGGAAGATCCGTAATACAATCCATGGCAATACTTTCCCATGGCGTGTTAAGCACATGGAGCGGCTGAAGCTTGCCATGAACTTTATGTTTGTCATATTTTACTCTTTGGCAGACTAAACACTCACGTACATGTTTTTCAATGTCCGCACGGAGTGTTGGCCAAAAGAAATACCTTTCGAGGGCACTAGTGGTGGAAGCAATTCCCCGATGCCCGGCATAAGGAGAATTATGTGCTTCATCCATTGTCACAAAACGGGAGCGTACACGAGCACTTAAAAATCTGAAAAATATAATACTTTACAAACATGAGAGAAGGGAGAAGATCGACACAGTATTGGGGACCAGAAGATGGGCTGGTCCCCCCCCGTTAAGAGTATTCTTTATTCAGGGAGAATTCTTATACAAGCACGAGAACCCGAGGAAACCCCTCCGTTCTGTAATCTTAGACCCGAAGGTCGTGCTTTCCCGTAAAGGGCTTGGGCGCAAGGCCGTTCCTTCGGTAAGGGACTTAGGCGCGAAGCTGTACTTTCCCGTAAGGGACTTAGGCGTAAAGCCGTACTTCCCGTGAAGGGCTTTCTCGTAAGACGGGAGGTTCTTGCAAAACAAACCACACAAAGCAATAATTCTCAATGCGTATCAACACCTTATACCTGTCGCTCCTTGCTCGGAAAAGCGACCTCCGTACTTAGTCGTCACACGAACACTTGCCGTTTTCGTCGCCAACCTCTGCTCCAGAATCCCAGCGCTTGCACTTTCTGCTGCTTCCCGCATGTTGAAAACTGGAACGCTGGCTTACCCTTTTATAGGGTCTAGCACCCGGCGGGAATAGAGGCCCAAAAGGCAGAGCCTTGCGCTCCTAGAGAGAGGAGAGAGAGAGATCGCAATTTCAGCCCCCTGCGTTAGCTTTTAGCGTTGGCTTTTTTTTTAAGAGCCTTGCTTGCTTTATTTTATTAATAAAAGGGCTGGTCACTTAAAAGTGACCGGCCACTTTATAAAATAAAGTGTGAACCTGTTCAAACTTTAAAAACTCACTCAGTTAGTGACAACAATGCTACACGAACACATTCCAGGCGTCCCTGGGTGCAGGACACGACACAGATGCAATGCAGACACAAACTCCTCGCCGGAAAACATATGTCCTCCCGCGACTGTTCCTGCTTTTCGTAAAAAGCTTCATTAAACCCATCTTTATTCTTGTGCTTGCGTTCTTACGCCTATTTTCTTACTCAGTTCGGATTTCCTCCTTAGCCTACGGGATGCCCCCTTACTGATGCACCCGTCACCCATCATGTGACGCATCAGGAGCACTTGTAACCCGGCCCTTTCCACCGAACTTACGGAAACTCCTTCGCGATGTTTACCGTCACCAATCAAATGACACATCAGAGTTGTCCGTTCTTGATGGCAGTTCCTGTAGCTACAATCTTTTAACAGTTCTTAGTGCACACAATAAAATATCCTAAAAAAGAGATTAATCATTAAAAATAAGAAAATAGTCCAATTAGCAACATCCCTCTTGCTTCTAAACAGTTGACCTCAACTGTAGTGCTTGGATATATACCTCCAGTATCTCGGGATAAGCTGCTAGTTCCTTATGCGTCATCCACTGAGCATCTAGATTCGAATAGTTCTTAAACTTAACCAAATACTTCCGTGTTATCTTTCCGGATTTGAGAGACCGCTCCTGATGACTTACTATCTGCTCCGGTTGGAGTATTTCTTCTGTTTCCTCAACCTCAGGAGGTTCCTCAGCACTAGGCTGGCTTGGAGGCGGTCCCACATACGGCCGGAGTAAACTGACATGGAAAGCAATATGGATCCTCCAATTAGGCGGTAGCTCTAATCGGAAGGTGACATCATTCACTCGCTCAGTGATCTTAAACGGCCCATAATAACGGGTAGAAAGTTTTACCACCTTCCCCTAATGAGACGCTTGTTTCTTAAGTCTTGCCTTCTCAAACTTGAGTAAGACTAACTATCCGACTGTTAAGTCGAGATTCCTCCTGTCCTTGTCTGCAGCTTTCTTATGCTTTTCTTGAGAGCGTAGAATAGCTCTCCTAACTTGCCCGTAGGCTATGTCCAAGTCCCCGACAAATTCATCTGCTGCAAAGATCTTATCCTTAGTTAAAAGGAAGGGTGGAAGCAAAGGCTTACCATAAAGAATCTCAAAAGGTGCTTTCCCCGTCGATGAGTGTATGGTATTGTTATACGCATACTCGACCAGAGGCAAAAATTTCTCCCAGTCAGATTGCCGGTCTGACACATAAGCTTTTAACATATCCAATACTGTGGAATTGGCTATCTCACTTTTCCCGTCCGTTTGAGGATGGTAGGCAGATGAAAAATTCAGCTTTGTACCAAGATTATCCATCAAGGCACGCCAAAAATTTCCTGTCATGCGAGGATCTCGATCACTCACAATAGACTTAGGCATTCCATGATGCTTAAAGATCTGTGCTAGAAAGACCCTAGCCATATGATCTTCTTTGATCGTTTTCTTGACTGGTATAAAGTGTGCTTGCTTGCTAAACCTGTCGACAATGGTCCAGATCGCGTCATTTCCAGTCTGAGTTCTAGGGAGGTCCATGATGAAGTCCATGGCAATACTTTCCCAAGGTTCATTAGGCACAAGCAAAGGTTGTAGCAACCCAGGCGTCCTATGCCGATCATACTTCACTTTTTGGCAAACCAAGCATTCCCTGACATACTTATCAATGTCTGCTTTAAGGCTAGGCCAAAAGAAATATCTTTCCATTGCTAAGGTCATAGGGAGAATACCCCGATGTCCCGCATAAGGCGAAGCCTTCTTTCTTAATGGTTCCACCACACATATGGCCTGATGGTGGTACAGATAACCGTCCCGGATGGAATAGGGAAACTCATTCTCTCCACGATGTAGCTTTCCCCAAATGGTGGAGAAGTCTGGGTCATTCGGCTACAAATCCGGTAGTGCTTCTAATTCTTGGTGGTACACTGAAGTGATAGCGTTCACCCTTGGCCGTCTAGACAATGCGTCTGCGACCACATTCTTACTCCCAGCCGTGTGAAGGATCTGAAAGTGAAACATAGACAAAATGTTGGCCCATCTCATCTGGTTCTCAGATAGTTTCCTTTGCGTAAGAAAATACCGCAAACTCTGGTGATCAGTCTTGATCACAAAATCCGCTCCTAGAAGATAGTGCTTCCAGTTGGATAAGGCGTGAATCACAGCCGTGAGTTCCTTTTCGTAGATTGATGCATGCAACTTTGCATCCTTAAGCCGTCTGCTTTCGTAGGCCACTGCATGGCCTTCTTGGTTTAACACTACTCCGATGCAATCGCCTGAAGCATCGCAGTGAACCTCAAATGGTTACCTTAAGTCAAGCACTATCAAAATAGGTCCATGGCTTAGCAAGTACTTGAGCCGATCAAAAGCTCCTTGTTGTCTCGATCCCCATCTGAAAGGAATCTTCTTCTTTGTCAAATCATGAAGTGGTCCTGCTACATGAGCAAATCCTCGGTTTAACACTACTCCGATGCAATCGCCTGAAGCATCGCAGTGAACCTCAAATGGTTACCTTAAGTCAGGCACTATCAAAATAGGTCCATGGCTTAGCAAGTACTTGAGTTGATCAAAAGCTCCTTGTTGTCTCGATCCCCATCTAAAAGGAATCTTCTTCTTTGTCAAATCATGAAGTGGTCGTGCTACATGAGCAAATCCTCGGACAAACCTTCGATAATACGAACATAATCCTAGGAAGCTACGTACATCATGTACCCTAGTGGGAATAGGCCAATCTTCTACCACTCGGATCTTGGCAGGATCCATACTCACTTGATTGTGAGAGACTATATGGCCGAGATAGTGTATCTCTGAGAGAAAGAACTCGCTCTTCTTTGCATGCACATGCAACTCATGCTTTCGCAATTCTTGAAACACTAAGTCCAAGTGCTTCCGATGTTCCTCTTCTGACTTAGAGAAGATGAGTATGTTGTCAAAGAATACTCCCATAAAAGCTCGATACGGGCTGAAAATGCGGTCCATCATGCGATTGAACGTCGCAGCAGCATTGGTCAAGCCGAAAGGCATTACCAAAAATTCATATAGTCCAAAGGTTGTGCGGAAAGCAATCTTATGGACATCCTCAGGGGCGATCCGTATCTGATGATACCCACTCTTTAAGTCTATGTGACTAAAGACACTTGCACCTTGCAACTTATCAAGTATATCATCAATCCGAGGGATCGGAAAGCGATTCTTGACCGTGATCTTGTTTAAAGACCTATAGTCTATACACATTCGAAACGTGCCATCTTTCTTCTGCACCAGTAGAACTGGAGAGCAGTAGGGTGAAGCACTTGGCCGTACTAACCCTTTCTCTAGAGGCTCGTTGACTTGCTTCAAAATTTCCTCTTGCTGAGCAAGACTCACCCGATAAGGGGGTTGATTGGGAGGCGAGCTACCCGGTATGAGATCTATGCGGTGATCTTCCGGGCGTACCGGAGGGAGTTCATCAGGAAGTGTTTCCGTGAAACAATCTTTGTACTTTTCAATAAATTGAAGACGCTTAATTTCCAGACTAGAGAGAGAGTCCCTACTAGTTTTATCCTTCTCACGTGCAAAAATCAAGTAAGCAGAAACACACTTCTTCATTTCTTTCTTCATGGAGATATGGCTTACCATTGGGAACTGCCAATCTCCTGCATCAGCATGAATCTTTATTTTCTTACCCCCATGATCAAAAGTGAGGGTCTTTTCCACATAATCGGGAATAGGTGTCATGTGGAAGTGCCATGGCATACCCAAGATGATATCACATCCCTCAATGGGTGCCATCAAAAATGATTCGCGGTCCTTGTACTCGCCAATCCGAAGATTGAGCTGTCCTTGCACGGGAGTTGCATTGGTTGTCAACCCCTCGAATGCCGATCCGGATGTAACCGGTGTGCCAAGCTGAGCCGGTGTGAGGCACAAACGTTCCGCCGTATCCAGGGAGATGAAGTTATCCGTGGATCTTGGATCATAAAGAATCAGTACTCGCTGGTTGTTCAAAGACCCCCATCCCTTCAAAAGTTGACGCTTCCCTTTCTCCGTTTCTATGTTTCCTTGAACATCTGGAATTGAGTTCGAGCTTGGCGGTGCGGGTTCCTTCCTTGCTTTTTCTTGCCTCGTAGAGGCTTATTCTTGCCGTTGCTGCTTTAGCGGGCAATCCGGTTTCATATGTCCTTTCTCGCCATAGTAGAAGCATCTTCCTTCCTCTCTGAAAGTTTGAAGTTGAGTAGGAGAAAGATACTTAGTTCGCTTGCCATTGCCCTCTGGCTTCTTAGAGTGATCATCGTCCCTAGATGGAGGACGTTTTCTTCCTTGGCCCCCTTGGTCGTCGTAGACCCCTCTTTGTCTTGCACGGTAAGTGCTATGCTCCATTTTTCTGGGCGTCCCAGTTGAGTGCAAATCCTCAGCAATGATTGTTGACTCCATCATCCTGTGAAGAGTATCATGCGGATACACCTTCATACTCTTTCGAAGCTGCGGTTGGAGACCCGCTTCGAACTTTCGTTTCTTTTCCTCGTCGGCAATCTTCATGAAGGGAGTGACCTTCAGAAGAACCGACCAATACTTGTCCACATAGGTCGTTACTCTTTCATGTTCCTTCTGGGCAAGCTAGTCCCATTCCTTCCGTATGTCCTGCTCGAAGTCAGGTGGAAGAAATTGTTCATAAAATTCAGATTTGAAGCTCTCCCAAGTTCTGGCCTGAGAACCTTCCAGAATCTTGGCTAACCACCAATTACTTGCCGTTTCCTTGAGGTGCATCCCCACATGGCATAATTTGGATCTTTCTGTGAAGTGCCCATTGGTAAAGGCAACTTCAAACTGTCTGATGAAGGACAGTGCTTTGGAGATGTCTCTCCGTCCGTTGTAGGTTTCAAACTTGATGTCCTTGTCGCCCGATTTGAAGACTCTCGTGCGATGTTGAGACTTGCGACCATGCTTCTTGAATCGAGGCTTATCTTTAGGTTGATGTAGGGTAGTAGTAGTAGCGGCTTCCTTCTTCTGTCGAGATGATTGAGAAGTAGAAGTATAATCAGGAGAATAAGATGGAGATGAGATAGAGATGTCCTTGCTCTCGTCTAGCAAAGAGAGCGCTTTTTCCGGGCCTTTCCGTGAAGTAGGCCGTTCATTCCGATCCGAAGATCCTTTGTGCACCTCGGCACGTTCTTCTTCTCTTTCCTCCTGTGGTCTCACGCCAACAGTGTTGTCTGGATGCTTGGTTGCATCAGTTCCATTCGTTTTCTTCATTCCGCCCAAGAGCTTTTGGACGTCTAGCAATAGTAAGATTTGTTGCAAATCCGCAAGCTGAGCTTGCACTTGTTGAAGCTCCTCTTCAACGCTTCTCCCTTGGCCCGACATGGTTCTTCCCGTTCTTCCCGGAATCGTCCTTCTTTGCAGAGAAAGAGAGGAGTCCGAGCTCTGATACCACTGTCACAAAACGGGAGCGTACACGAGCACTTAAAAATCTGAAAAATATAATACTTTACAAACATGAGAGAATGGAGAAGATTGGCACAGTATTGGGGACCAGAAGATGGGCTGGTCCCCCCCCCCCCCCCGTTAAGAGTATTCTTTATTCAAGGAGAATTTTTATACGAGCACGAGAACTCGAGGAAACCCTTCCGTTCTGTAATCTTAGACCCGAAGGTCGTGCTTTCCCGTAAAGGGCTTGGGCGCAAGGCCGTTCCTTCCCGTAAGGGACTTAGACGCGAAGCCGTACTTTCTCGTAAGGGACTTAGGCATAAAGCCGTACTTTCCCGTAAGGGACTTAGGCGTAATGTTGTACTTCCCGTGAAGGGCCTCCCGTAAGACGGGAGGTTCCTGCAAAACAAACCACGCAAAGCAATAATTCTCAATGCGTATCAACACCTTATACCTATCGCTCCTTGCTCGGAAAAGCGACCTCCGTACTCCGTCGTCACACGAACACTTGCCGTTTCCATCTCCAACCTCTGCTCCAGAATCCCAGCGCTTGCACTTTCGGCTGCTTCCGACATGTTGAAAACTGGAACGCTGGCTTACCCTTTTATAGGGTCTGGCACCCGGCGGGAATAGAGGCCCAAAAAGCAGAGCCTTGCGCTCCTAGAGAGAGGAGAGAGAGAGATCGCAATTTCAGCCCCCTGCGTTAGCTTTTAGCGCTGGCTTTCTTTTTAAGAGCCTTGCTTGCTTTATTTTATTAATAAAAGGGTTGGTCACTTAAAAGTGACCGGCCACTTTATAAAATAAAGTGTGAAGCTGTTCAAACTTTAAAAACTCACTCAGTTAGTGAAAACAATGCTACACGAACACATTCCAAGCATCCCCGGGTGCAGGACACGACACAGATGCAATGCAGACACAAACTCCTCGCCGGAAAACATCTGTCCTCCCGCGACTGTTCCTGCTTTTCGTAAAAAGCTTCATTGAACCCATCTTTATTCTTGTGCTTGCGTTCTTACGCGTATTTTCTTACTCAGTTCGGATTTCCTCCTTAGCCTACGGGATGCCCCCTTACTGATGCACCCGTCACCCATCATGTGACGCATCAGGGGCACTCGTAACCCGACCCTTTCCACCGAACTTACGGAAACTCCTTCGCGATGTTTACTGTCACCCATCAAATGACACATCAAGAGTTGTCCGTTCTTGATGGCAGTTCCTGTAGCTACAATCTTTTAACAGTTCTTAGTGCACACAATAAAATATCCTAAAAAAGAGATTAATCATTAAAAATAAGAAAATAGTCCAATTAGCAACATCCATCACCTTCTGTCGTAAGGGCTGAGCTATGCATATTGCTTGTTGACGATAGAGCGTATTATCCCTATGGAATAAGGTGGCCCAGCTTGAAGATCTGTTCAAATTGTGGTGAAGTCTGGATCTTGAGGATATATCTCGCTGAGAGATTCTAGTTCCTCATGATAGATTGTTGTTAGTGCATTGATCTTTGGACGCCTGGAGAGAGCATCTGCAACTGCATTCTTCGTTCCAGAAGTGTGTAAAATCTGAAAATGGAACATTGAAAGAAAGTTGGCCCATCTCATGTGCTTTTCTGATAACTTTCTCTGTGTGAGAAAGTAGCGAAGACTTTGATGATCTGTCTTGATAATAAAATCAGCTCCTAATAGATAGTGTTTCCAAATGGAAAGAGCATGAATTACTGCCATTAGCTCTTTCTCGTATATGGAGACATGCAACTCTGCATCTTTAAGGCGCCGACTTTCATAGGCTATCGCGTGACCCTCTTGGTTCAAAACTGCTCCTACACAATCTCCAGATGCGTCGCAGTATACCTCGAAAGGTTTGCGAAGATCAGGGACGGTGAGAACAGGTCCGTGACTGAGTAGATACTTAAGCTTTTCGAAAGCTTGTTTTTGTCCAGAACCCCAATGGAATGGAATCCGCTTCTTTGTCAAGTCGTGGAGGGGACCTGCTATCGCGGCAAAAGCTCGAATGAAACGCCAATAATAAGAACAGAGGCCTAGGAAACTTCGTACATCATGTACTGTAGTTGGCGTAGGCCATTCTACAACTGCTTGAATCTTATCAGGGTCCATTCTCACCTGATTGTGAGATACTATATGGCCCAAATAGTGGATTTCTTTTAGAAAGAACTCACTCTTCTTAGCATTCACAAATAGTTTGTGTTTGCGTAATTCTTCAAACACTAAGGCAAGATGCTTATAGTGTTCGTCTTCCGTCTCTGAGAAGATTAAGACGTCATCAAAGAAAACGCTTGTGAAGCTTCTATATGAGTGGAAGATTCTATCCATCATTCTATTGAATGTGGCTGGTGCATTAGTGAGTCCAAAAGGCATCACTAAGAATTCATACAACCCGAAGGTTGTTCTAAATGAAGTCTTATGCACATCCTGAGGAGCTATGCGGATTTGATTATAACCGCTCTTCAAGTCTATACGACTAAAAACACTTGCTCCTTGTAACTTGTCAAGAATGTCGTCAATCCGAGGGATTGGAAATCTATTCTTGATTGTGATCTTGTTTAGAGATCTATAGTTTATGCACATGCGGAATGTGCCATCCTTTTTCTGTACTAGCAAGACAGGTGAACAATATGGAGAAGTACTAGGCCTTATTAAGCCCTTCTCCAAAAGTTCGTTAACCTGCTTCAGAATTTCCTCTTGTTGCATTAGACTAACTCGATAAGGGGGCTGATTTGGAGGAGAACTTCCTGGGATCAAATCAATTGTATGATCCTCAGGTCGAGGAGGTGGGAGTTCATTTGGAAGTTCATTTGCAAAACAATCTTTATAACTTAAGTCTTTTTTGCTTTAAAGAGGAAGAAAGTTGTGAAACAGACACATCTCTCTCTCTTGCAAAAATCAAGTACGCTGAAACACACTTTTTCATTACTTTCTTGATGGCAATGTGATTGGCGATAGGGATACGCCAATCACCTGCATCTGCAAGTACAAGATACTCCTTTCCTTTATAAGCAAAGGATAAGGTTTTCTGAACATAGTTAGGAATGGGATGCATCTTGTAGTGCCAAGGCATTCCCAAGATAACATGGCATCCTTCAAGTGAAGCTAGTAAGAAAGACTCTTGATCCTTGTAGTCGTCGATCTTTAGATTCAACTTCCCTATGATTGGAGTAGAGTTTGAATTCTGCCCTTTGAAAGCAGATTGTGCTTGAATAGAAACTCCAAAACGATTGGGCTGCAAGTTCAAATCATCAACTAGCTTGGTAGAGATGAAGTTGTCTGTACTGCCAGGGTCAAACAAAATGAGAGCCCATTGGTTGTTGATGCTACCCCATGCTTTAAGAAGAGCTCTTTCTTTTCCATCCTTGGTTGTATTTCCTTGTACATCTGGGACTGCATTGAAAGAGGGTGGTTGTGGAGGTTTGGTAGGACAGTCACCCTTCATATGACCAACTTGTCCACACTTGAAGCATCTTCCTTCACTAATGTAAGTTCGCAACTCAGCAGGAGAGAGATATCTCCCTTTCTTGGGCTGATTTGGCTTTGCTTTTGCTTCGGAGGCGGTTCTTTTCTTCTTTTGCGAAGAAGAAGTAGAGGTAGGCTGCTCATGGAGAGCCTTCTGCTTGGCATGGTAAGTGCTTTGCTCCATCTTCTTGGGAGTACCCTTGTCATGTATTCCATCAGCTATGCGGGCTGATTCCATAAGTATCTGCAAGTTACCTCGAGGGTAAAGCTTCATAGCCTTTTGCAAGGCTTCATGCAATCTTGCTTCAAACTTGCGCGTCTTTTCCGAATCGTCAATCTTCTTGAATGGAGTGACTTTCAAGAGAACGTCCCAAAACCTATCCACATAGCGTGGAGCAGTTTCGTTCTCCGACTGTGAAAGTCGATCCCATTCTTTCTTTACCTCTTCCTCATAGTTTGGAGGAAGGAACTGTGCGTAGAACTCCTTCTTGAAAGCAGTCCAATCTTGGGGTTTATGATCTTCCAGGATAAGGGTTAACCACCAACTGCTGGCGGTGCCTTTCAGGTACATACTAACATGGCGAAGCTTGGATCCTTCTTTAAAATTCCCTTCAGCAAATGCAACTTCGAATTGGCGGATGAAAGCCAAATCTTTGTCATTATCACGCTGTCCATTGTAGGTGTCAAATTTCACATCTTTGTCTCCCGACTTGAATGTTTTCTGCCTGTGGTGCTTCCTCTTATGATGCTCCTTCTTTCTATGCTTAGACTCCTTATGGACAGGAGTCTTTTCCCTTGAATGCACTTCTTGCTGCGACGGATCGTCAAGAAACATGTCAACCGGAGCAACGATGGCATCCAGATCCTTCATGAAAGAGAACTGAGGGGAATCAGGGGGATCCTGCTCTTGAACCTTTGGGTTAAACCGCATATGACGTTCTGGAGGTTTCCTTTGCCTCTCGTGCATGCGGGAGGTTTATCCGCAAATCTTTATATGCTGAATTCTGACTCTATGTCGGTGACGACGACGCGTTGAAAAGGCAGATGCTGAAATTTGCGTTTTCCGGGCTGAAACTGCAAACTACGCGGGATCTGACCGTGCGGCGAGGATCTGCTGTGGGAAGGTAAGATTTGCGAGGTTCGGGGGTCTACTACGGGATCTGATTGCTGAAAACTGAAAACGCTGGTGCAAGGGATGATCTTGTCGCGATGAATCTGCAAAGCGCTAGGAGGTAATGCTGATGCAAAAACACTAGGGTTGGTTCTGTCCTTGCGGTGGAAATTTGCTAACGCTGGGGCTGATCTGTCTTCTTGCTATCGCCGGGGCTGATCTACACTGCAAAAACGCTAGGTCTTTGTTGATGGGGGTCTTGCTGAGAAGTTGCCTGTTGAACGTGGAGTTTCTGCTGCCTCTTCTGCGAGAAAGTGCTAGCACTAGGTTTCTTATATACTTGCCAAGTCAAATTGCCCTACCTAGTTCCCAACAAAAGTCACTTAAAAATAATAAGTGAAAATTGGCTAAAATAGGGAAAATAGGTCTATGCACTGTAAAAATGCTCCTGATGGGTTTTGATGGAAATCTGATGATCATGATGTGTGCAACCAGAGGATATGCATCTAATCTAAGTGTCTGGACATGCACGCAGACTCACAAAAGTGCCAGATCACTTCCTAATGTAACTAAATTGAACCCATGTCATGAAGTAGCTTGTCCACCTGCACATAGGGTTAGATGTGTCACATGACAACAAGCTACTCCTAGGTGCCCACGCGAGAGGGGCTGAATGGTGCGCATGGAAAAGAATTCGTAAGAGCTGTTTTTTTTTTAATGTTTCTTTAAAAGAGGCTGCCACATTAGCATGTTTCCATATCAACATATGCCACATCAACAGTCTGCTACATCATCAAGCGCCACCTCAACATGCCATGTCATCGTGTGGACACCTTGAGAGAAAAGCTACATGCAAAGAGGTGGTTTTCGCCAAGAGTTGTGATGAAAAGTCACATGTGAAGAGGTGCTTGCGAAGAGGTGCAATGAAAAGTCACAAGAGAAGAGGCATTCGCAAAGAGGTGCGATGAAAGGTCACATGTGAAGAGGCATTCTTGAAGAGATGCGATGAAAGGTCACATGTGAAGAGGCATTTGCGAAGGGTTGCAACGAAGAGGCATGTACGAAAGGGTGTAAGGGTGCGACGAGGCACACTTTATAAGTGGCAATGGTGCAAAGATACACGAAGGGGGGTCGTTTTTGTGTAGGTGATAAAGTGGCCCCTCTTTTAAAGTGGTTTTTTTTTTTAAAAGAGGCCAGCCGCCAGCCGCCTACCAGATTTGGCCACTTGTTTTAAAAAGTGAGTTTTAGGTGTGAATGAGCACCTTAATTAAGTGAAAGGACACTTAGAAAGGGCATAATCTTTCGGGTGGGGTGCGAAGCTTAAAAGAGGGGGTATGGGGCAGCTAGAGGCATTGCGGGCACATTACATGCGTCGCAGACAGTTGGCCGACACACTCGTATATCAGCAAGAAGGCCGCGGGGGGGGGGGGGGGCGCATGAAAGCACTACCTTTCATGACTGTCTTGCTCTTTCTCTCCTCTAATTTTGTCGTGTAAAAAGAGCACGAGATGAGGTTTTCGGCTACCGGGAATCATCGCAAAGAGAATCTACTGTTCTGCTTCTTCCATACAAGTCCGAGAAGGGGAGAGGTGAGAGTGTAGCGGTGAGGCTGAGAGGCTCACAAGCTTCGGGTCCCGAGAAAAAATCCTGCTTTGATACTGCTGTGAGTGCTTATCCTAGAATTAAGACTAAAACTTTATACTTACGATTAAATTGAGACTCAAGAGAGGAGAACACTCATTGAATTGATTCGATTGATTAAATGAAAACGTAGCCTCCTTTATATAGGAGATGAAAAGACACATATGAAGAGGCATGTGAGTCCGGATTCTCATTGATAATGCATTTGATGCTTTCAAGTCTCAAGTTTTTCATAGTATTTTCCAAAATAATTGTGTATATTTCAAGTTTAAGTCACCACGACACCCGTCACGAATGCAAACTCATTCACCCTCGATGCATGTTTTTTGCCATCCGGCAAACTCGAATGCGAATCCATGCAACTTTGCTATTAGCCAGGGGTAGAAACTAGTCCACTTGTTGAAAGTGTCTCTTGAAGACCAGAGTTGGGGAGGGAACTCCAGGAAGATAGTAAAGGAGGCTCGGGGGACAACAACTTTGGAAACCAGATGTAGAAACGTGGTAGAGCAAGTCGAAAGCAGAGTGGCAAGTCAAGAAACGTAAACCCAATGCGAAGAACGCAAGGAATCAAAGAAGGCAAGAACACAGGGGAAGATAACAACAAATAAGAAACCGAGGAAATGAAATGAAAGAAACATGCTCTAAAAACAAACTTCACTCACATCTACACACCCACCCACACACACACACACACACACACACAAAAACGTCGGTTGATATACTATGAAGAAAACAAAGCATGCAAAACCAACTCTAATCGATATAATTAACTACCTACCGGAAAAAAAATGCCAAAACAGAAAAAGAGAAAGATAAACACCCAGGCACGTGACTCCTGACCTTGGTGAAAAATGCAATAATTGTCTTCAAGCCTGCCTGTGAAGAGAGTGAAATTCATGAGTTGGAATGACTGTAGGGAAACATTCAGCACCTAACAATCAAGAAACTTGATGGGTATGATGCGGATGCCTGGCTCTTGTCTCCACCGTGCCAGCCATATACTCGTCAAGGTAGGCAAGGCCTCAAGTTTTAGATGCTCTTCTTTTGGCAGTGGATTTCATTCTCCCCACCTCTTTGTACAAACGGGATTTGTACTGCCCTTACAAGCGTTACGGTTCACCAAAGGTGACAGGGTTGCAGAAGGACGCAGACGATTTAAGGGCCTCATCTTTTCTGAAGCTGCTGGAGATACTTCCCCTCTTGTGCAAACCTCCAGCATTTTTGTTCATAGAGAATGTTGTGGGATTTGAGGTAATTTTAGTTGGTAATGTTTTGACCATTTGCACCATTAATGCTTACTGTCTAATTTTGTATATCTTTTGTTAAGTCTTCTGTCAGCCATGACATTCTTGTGGAGGCGTTGAAGAAAGCAGAATTCTCAATACAAGAGTTTATCTTGACCCCACTACAACTTGGCATTCCGTATTCTCGTCCACGCTATTTTTGCTTGGTTAGGAAACTGCATTTTCTTAAAAGATTTTGTGTGCACGCTGAATAATTTTGCATAATATATACTTAGATGGCTTCTGTTTCGTCCTTTACAGGCCAAAAGAAGACCTTTCTGTTTTTCGTATCCTCAGTTCAATAATCAGTTACTTGACAATCTCGGCCCTGCAGCTCCCACTTTCTCTGTATCAGTTAGCCAAACGTTGGACTCTTCTCCACACACAAATCATTCTTTGGAACTCCCCACGGGCAATTTCAGTCATGATTATCCTTGTAAAGCTGTCAAAGAATATCTAGAAGATCAGCTATTTGATGAAGGTGGACTTGATGACAGTCCTTGTATGGAAACACATTCAGCAAACATTGATGGAAAGAAATTGGAGCATAATACTTTTGAAGTCCCTGGCTATTTAATAGATCGCTGGGGTGATGTATTTGGTAGGAACCTCATTTACTGAGATATGCACATGCATACATGCATAAGTGCGTACACTGAGGTATGGACGTGCATGCATGCATATTCCTGCACACGTATGTGCATGCACATGATGTGCACTCATTATGCATGCATATTCCTGCACACACATGTGCATGCATGCTCGCACAGAAATACATGTATGTGCTTTCTATACATGATTATCCTCAAGGCTGTTGTCAGTGAAAAAGACAATAGTTTTGTAGGTTTTCGCAATCGTTTCTTGTTGTAGTGAGATTGCTGTCTGGACATTACTGCAGATGTTGTTACACCGAATTCAAGGAGGTGTTGCTGTTTCACCAAAAGCTATGGTCGTTTTGTCAAGGGCACAGGCTCTTTTATAGCTACTAAGGTAAGTGCTTCTGGCAGTTCCTGCAGGGTCAGTGCATTTTATGGAGCTCCTGCTCTTCCAATGCGCAGAATTCTATTCTTTATGATGTGCTTTCCTTTGGCCTGGTATATGGGAATAGCTATAAGGGCTGTATCAGCCATGTCGGGAGTCCAGTGGTGTGACTCTATGGCTAGCTTTTGATTGGTCAAAGAGCTAGTCTTGGCTTATCATGGCTTGGAGGGGGTAGTCCTGATGTGCCAAGAGCCATGTACATATTAGAAAGGTGAAAGTATTTTTACCTGTGTGAACTATCGATCTTTTATAACTAAAAGGACGCAGCTTATGCCCACAGTAGCCTTTTTCACGGTCCAAGTGAAGGCTCCGTAGTGTCCATATGTAAGGGTCTACCTTTTCCCATCCATAGGACTTAATTTATTTTATTTTTACATCTTTAATCAAATTTTCTGTGCAACTAAAAAAAGTAGCCAGCTATGGCAATGTGTAGAAGTTTCTCACTAAGTTTTGCCACAGTTGACAAATGAGCATGGACTGGAACAGTTGAGCAGTGAAGGTGATTCTGGTGGAATCATGAAGAGCAATCTGTGTTTGAAACAATTGGGGCTGCGGTACTTCACACCTCGAGAGGTAATTATGAATCAAAATTTCCAGAAGATGAATATTGCTTTTATAAGGATGGCTCGGTTGGCCGATGAGCTGGACCTGACCTAGTCACACTGGTCCCACTTCTCCCACTGTGCACTGTGGCAGATGGCTCGGTTGGCTGATGAGCTGGACCCGACCTAGCCACGCTGGTCCCACTTTACCCACTGTGCACCGTGGCAGATGGCTCAGTTGGCTGACGAGCCGGACCCGACCTAGTCCCGCTTCATGCACTGGGACCAGCTTGCCTAGGTCGGGCCCGGCTCGTCGGCCAACTGAGCCATCTTCCCCATTTAGCTTTCCTAAACGACCCTTGACATGGTGTCCGACAGATTGCCAACTTACATTCTTTTCCAAAGAACTTTGGGTTTCCGGATCGCATAACTATAAAGCAGAGGTTTGTGGATCTTGATTTCCTTACTTGCCTTTGATGGTAGGTAGGCTTACTAAACAGATTTTGGCAGGTATGCGCTACTAGGAAACAGCTTGAGCGTAGCTGTTGTGGCTTCTTTGCTGCGGTACCTGTTTCGAAACAACTGACACTGACCAGCATATAGCCCTTTTGTCTTTGCTCCAAAACAGCAGCATAACATGAAAGAGCAATCATTCATGTTTTCAATAACTAAAGATGCGAGCATGGTCGTGAAGATCTCAATGTGTGGGCTGGCTCTCAGTGAGAATGGCGGCAGGTTGCCATGAAGTAGCTCTCATTTTTTATGGTGTCTTTATAAGCGAAAGGAGGCAGAGTGGTGTGCTTTAAATGAGTCGAAGTTTACGTCTTGTTAGTAGCACATATTGAGCAATTTTGTAGATCAATGGTTGTTGAGAGCTTTGCCAGTCAGATATTGAATAGTCTACCCTCTTTGTAGTTTGTTGAGCAAATGGTGCAACAATTCTCTGAGTCAAAGCTTGCAAAAGAGCGGGGATAGTGTTCTCCACAGAACACGAGAGAAAAAAGAAATGAAAAACTTGCGCACGGGTCCCTGAGTGTGTTTTTAGCTGTTCAGGATTTGTGAACTACAGTTCGGAGGTCAAGGAACAATATTACGAGGGAATGGTTGTGCTTCTTCAAAACTCGTGAACACAAGACCTGCATAGTGAAACTGTTGTGTCATTTTATTCTTGGAATCCAATGTACAGATTTTTACTTCAGGCTGGATGGAATGTGTTTTTTGATCCTTTTTATGATGTTTTGTACAGGAAAGCATTTTGAAAAAGATAAAAAGTGTGTTAGTATTGTTCAAGACATGATAGAGAAATTAGATCTGATACCTTTTTTACTCCAAGATTAAGGCAGTCTACAAGCCTCTTGACAAGATTTGGAATACCAAAACATGATTATATTGTGCAAGCAAAACTGACTAATCTACATGCAAATATTAAATATGTTCTGTCATATAATAGTAAGGGCAACAAAGTATACTCAAAGCTTATTTGGCATTGTCTCTATTGGGTGCAATAGACCATGCAACATGTATATACATCTTTAAGGTCTCTTGGGATAGTTTCCTACGACGTTAAAACTCTCTTCTTCTCTCTGTCTCTCTCTCTTCGGTGGCCCTTTACGTCACATATCAAAATAGATTGCACAATTGCAAATGAACATATAAAGGCTTAGTGGAAAGTTTCCAAAAAAGCAACTTAGGACATAGATTTGAAGCATCCACTCCACTTGCTGAGAAGAAGTAACACAATGCCAAAGGTTACCCCATGGTCAAATAGTCAAGATTGCATAATTTGGCCACAAAGAAGCATGCCAAGGCAGGCAACTTTTATTGACAAAAATTGACACAGGCTACCGGAAAGAGCATACGAATCTAAAGATTTCTTAGTCACCTGCACATTAGTACAAGGCATAAACATAGTCATCAGAATAGGCTTGTCCCACAATATGAGTGCAAGAAGGTCAAACCATGCCATTGACAAATGATAAGTGTGAAGTTAAAGGACAACCTTGACGTGTGAAACGTTGGAGAGGCCAATCACTGACTATTGAGTCTCTAGGAACACTATGATCAAACAACACTAGACCACAATTTACATATGAGGACCAAATCCAATTTCAACATTGTTTTTTCACAATAAATCAAGTAAAAACAATAAAAATATTTTCTCAATGTATTTGTGTAGCAAGAACAGCTTGATTAGGGCATTTTTCATATTTAATTCCCAAAAGACACTAGTTTATTTGTGAAATGTCAATGGGGTATAAAAGCATACCAGAATGGATGCAAGTTTGAAGAATAGCAAGCACTAGTAAATTTCTCTATTTCAAATTAAAAGGATGATAACCTATGATATCCCCAAAATTTTCCATAGTGAGGGAAATGATAGTGAGTCCATTGTATAACCTCATGGAGAAAGACTCGAGAAACCTCACGGGGCCTCTCACTTTGAAAAGATTATGTAAGGAGTGTTTAAATGCAAGAAGGCAATAAAAACACATTTTGCTTATGCTTTCAAGTTTAAAGCTGCACTAGTTGATAAATCAAAATGAGTGGTTTCTATAGGAATTTTTCACCTTAGTGTAAGTGAGTGAATATGGGAATTTCTCCAAGGTACCTTGCATCTGGTATTTTAAAATTTTGTGTGAGGTTTATTACCTTTTGGCATAGATCAATTTGTGAGTATGCTTTGGATGAGCTAATAAGTGTTACTATTGGATGTTGAAAAAGTCACCCTTGTATATCTAGTGTTGATGCTACTGAGCATACGAATAAGGGTCATCTATACATGCTATCGAACCTTATAATTGTGGGAGAGGCTTATAATCTTGGACCATATCCAGAGGTTTGCCTTGGGATAGTTTAGCCATGCCTCAAGTAGTGATTATTATAGGAAATAGTGAGGCACAAAAGGTAGGTATAATCAATGATGTTAGGCAAAGGTACTATGTTTTGTAGGTTTGAATCACTTTTTCTTGGAAATGTCAAGAGGATGGGTACAAGTATTGGATTAAAGGTTGAGAAATCAACTAGTTGAACCTATGTTGTATAGATTTAATCATTTGTTCTTTGGACAAGCTCAAGATGATCGGTACATGTATAGGATAATAGGTTGAGACATTAGGTGCTAGCCTACATCATACATGACATAATCCTATGTTGTATGGGTTTAACTAGCTAGTAGGAATAAAAGTCCACACAAATAGAATAAGAAGGATTGTTATAGCCTTTATCTAAAATGGCTAGGTTCCATTGAACCCCTAAAATTGAAATATTTTTTTATTGAAAGATCATATTTCCTCATGAAAGACTGGGTTCCTCGCAACTACCAGTGCGCTCTGGCTGTCAGTGTAGATAAGAGTATCAATCAACTCCCAAATCAAACATAAGGCCTACATATGCGTGAACTGGCGAGCATGAGACAAAACCACTAGTGTGTTATAGAAACTAGCTCAATTTAAGTTTTTTAAAAAAGTAAATTTTGTGGCAAGGATCCGTCGAGATAAAAAATCCAAGATGTAGAGTGCCACTCAAGCATCAAAAGATCCTCTTAACTACCTGCCAATGCTTAGACCCTAGGCTATGCATAATTCTACTCACTTGTGAGACTACAAATTGCATACATAAATGAGGCAACCAACAACTATTTATAGAGGATAACATATGTAGGATCTTTAGCATCATGTAAACTTAACTTATAACCTTTTTCTAGAGGGGTGACAATAGGTTTGCAATCATTAAGTCCAAATTTCCTTAGTAAAGTTTTCACATACTTTGTCTAACATAATGTGATATGCTCATCATACGGATTAAACTAAATGCTTAAATAATGATGTAAAAGCCCAAAATCGGCAAATCACATAAAGTCCATGTCTCATTTTCTATTAGTGCATCATATTCTGATTGCATGGCAGCCATCCAATTTTTTGAATTCTATGCTTCATCAAAAGAGAGAGGTTCCTCAACATCATGTAGGCTAGACACAGCCAAAGCATAACAATTTGATGCATAAGATGCATGGCAAGAGCCTGAACGAGTATGACTAGACAAAGGTGCATCCAATTTACTGTCATGCAATGTATGCACCAGCCACTTTGTCATACCTCTAGCCTGCTCATTTTCAGCCCTTTCCTCATGAAGTACATCATGTACATATGCATCAGTAATAGGCTGATCTGTAACATTTTTGAAAATCCCCATAGGCTATAAATTTGCCTCATTGGAATTTACATTCAAATTCCCACCACTGAAAAGAGGCAACAAAGTGTCATAAATGTCCTGTGAGCTTACATTACTGTCTCTAGTACATGACAACAAGGGTTGAACAGAATCTTCCACAAATACTACATCCCGTGAAACCAGAATACGCTTTGTTTGCGGATGATACAAACTGTAACCTTTGCTTTTAGCACTATAACCAACAAAAATACATTTGGCGCCTTATCATTCAATTTTCTGCAATGTGTTTGTGGCACCAAAGCATATGCCAAACAACCAAAAACATGCATGTGCTCAATAGAAGGCTTTCTATCATGCCATGCTTCATATGGAGTAATAGACTGCAAATCTTTCATAGGAAACCTGTTAAGTACATAAGTGGCACACATGATGGCCTCAAGCCAAAAAGAATGCGGCAAAGCTTGATTTTTGACCATACATCATGCCATTTCCGTAAGTGACCTGTTTTTCCTCTTAGCAACACCATTTTGTTGAGGTGTATAAGGCACTGTACATTGGTGTTTTATCCCATGACTAGCTAGAAATGCATTAAATTCATGAGAAATATACTCCCCCCCTCGTCAAAACGGAGGGTTCCCATAGTACATTTGGAGACATTTTTAGCCATAGCAAGAAATTGTTTGAAGCACATAAAAACTTAGGACTTTGCTTTAAGCGGAAATACCCATGCATGCCTGGAGTAATCATCAATGAAAGTCACCAAGTAAAGGTAATTGTCTAAGGACGGAGTTTGCATGGGCCCACAAACATCACTATGCAGCACAAGCTGCAACCTGCATGTGGCCCTAACTGAACCATCCTTTGGAAACTTCAAATGTTGCACCTTACCCAAAATACAGCCTTCACAAACATGTTTGACAGGTGCTTCAAGAGGCGGCAAAGAAGCAACCATATCAGATTTCTACAAACGCAACAAACTGGCAAAATTTAAATGACCAAAACGTGCATGCCAAAGTTTTGCATCTGAAATAGCCCTTAAATCTGCAACTGCATTTGCAAAAAAAATTCCACACTTGTCATACAAAGTGATCTTATACAGCCCACGGTACAAAAGGTATGATGCAACAACTTCATCACCAAAGCTGAGATCATGAATTGTACATTTGTCATCCACAAATTTAACTACAAGTCCAAGTCTAGCAAGTGCAGACATAGACAAAAACTTCTTCCTGATCCCATGTACATAAAGTGCATCAACAAGTGTGAAAGAACTTCTATTTGCAGCAGTAAGCACAATCTTTCTAACTCCCTGAACTGAAAAAGAGGCATTGTTGGCACAAGTGACTGAATTCCCATGAGGGACAGACTCGAGAGAGGTGAACAATTCACGATGTGAGGTAATGTGCTTTGTAGCACATCTGTCGAAATACCACACGTGTGAATCTCACAATTGACATGCATGCATCATGAACAACATGATTGTAAGTGCACTTTGCACTAAAAGCCCATTCTGCATCACAATCTACTTTCATAGAAGAATCAACAATGGCTGGCATTTGTAGTGGAACCAGCATTTGCAGTGGAACCACCCTCTTTCTTCTTAGCTTCTTTGGCCTTCAACTTAGGACATTGCTCGATCAAGTGATCATTAGCTTTACAATAATGGCAACACATCTTCGTTTTGCCCTTATCACCATAGTTTCCAGACGAACTGCTGCCAGCAGCAGCAGCATTAGGAAGAGGTGATTTTCCACTCGCAGAAGAACCATAAGAAGTGGCTGCATTGTTGTTACCACCCTTTCTTCTAGAAGCAATAAAAGCATATTCAATTGCACGCTTTCAAGTCCTGTTTTTTCTGTAAAGTGACTCTTGCAAAAGCAATGTACACAATGCATCAAACTTGACAACTTCAGGATTTCCTTAGGTCATAAGTCTCGAAGTACTAGCAAAAGTCTAGTAAGAATCTGGTAAGGCATCAAGAACAGTCTGCACAAGGGAACTGTCTGAAATGACTTCACTTGCAGAAATAAGTTGCTCATTGGTATCCTTGACACCAGCAAGGAGAGTGTCCATATCATCTTCCTCATGCATAATCTTCGACTCCATCTCTTTACGCAGCAGCAATGCAATTTTTGCCTCATTGCAGCTTGCATAAAGACCAACCAGAATCTCCCAAGCCTGTTTTGCAAATTTCGTTGAACGAATGTAAGCAGTAATGGTGCGCTTCACAGACAACACAATCAATGCATGAGCATGTGCATCCTTTACATCCCAACGATCTTGTTCTACCGTAGGTAAAACAACTCTAATAGCAGCAATCCTTGCAGCAAGACCTGCCACATCCTCAACATCGCCTACATCCTCAAAACTAGGACAGACATCAATGCCCTGCACAATATTCTAGACGCCCTTTGACACAAGAACATGTTGTATCCATCATGTAATCCCACATAGAGTAATTGTCCCCATCCAATTTGTGCTCAGCAGCAAACATCTTGAATACATCTGTGTTGCTATTAGCCATGGAAAATGCATGCACCTAATGTGAAAAATGTCCAAAATGAGAAGAAACTGAGTGAGATCAGCACATGCTATATAGCACAACCCGTAGAAGAATGTATGGGACTGGTTATGCAATATTTGGCACTGAAAAAAATTCTGCACAAAATGATAAAATTGCATGGGCAGACCTAGCTGTAGTGGAAACGAAGGCTGAAATGAGCCCGAATAAAAAATCTGAGCTCTCCCAAAAAAATTGTCGACCTGCGAACGCTCGCCAAAGCTCACTAAAATTTGGAGAAAATGAGCAGGCGTGTGCTGGAGTTGTTGGCGACTAAGCTCGGAAGGACTCAACGTGCTCTGATACCAATTGTTGGAATTAGGGTTGCAGAAAAACACACACAGCTTGGAGAAGATGAAGGAAGCTCAAGGTGCACAACAGAGAGTATATTACTTAGTGTGCAATGAAAAGATAGATTGCCCTAGAGTGATGGGCGTATATACAATGCACGGGGAAAAAAACCTCCTAAAGAGGGGGAAAATGCCCCAACATTCCTAGTGTGTTCACACACATCACTACCACATGTATATGGTAACACCCTGGACGAGGCTGACGATTAACATTTCCATTGTTGTTATTGTTGACAGGCGGTCCATTCCAAACAAAGGTGAATTGCCTGGTCTAAAATTCCCTTGGTTTTGAGGTTGTCTCTGGTTTCAGTTAAAGTTTTGCTGATTGAAATTCCTCTGAACTGTCGATGGTCTAGGTCTAAAGTTTTTGAAATTCCAATTTGGATTAAAGTTTCTATGTTCTAATTGTCCACCAATCCTATGAAGCTTGAATTGCTAAAAGAACAATCCTTGGATTGATAATCAGGATCAAGACAAGTGGAGCACAAATGATCCTGTTTAGCTTTCATACGTAATAAGTTCTCTCTTCTTTGTTGTTGATTTTCATATCTTTGTTCCTCCTCAGGACGAGGCCTTTTGATTTCACAAACAGGAATAGGTTCTAGTTTCCTCTTTCTGGTATTTGATAACTCTATTTCAATGGGTTTTCTTGCATCAAGGACATCTGCAAAATTGGTAAGATGAACACTCTAAAGTCTAGTCTTCATAGGATTATGTAGCCCTGACACGAATCGAGCTACCTTGACCTCTTGAGTCATCCCTACTGGAGCATAAGAAATGTTGACAGTATGATTCTAGATCTCTGGTCCCTTGAGTACAGTCTAGAAACTCATTCATACGGTCTGAATGATAAACTTTGTTCTGATAGTTCTTCTTAAGTTGGGTCTTAAGATAATCCCAAGTTGCAGCATTATGATTCCAGATCTCTGGTCCCTTGAGTATAGTCAAGAAACTTATTCATACGGTCTGAATGATAAACTTTGTTGATAGTATGATTCCAGATCTCTCGTCCCTTGAGTACAGTAAAGAAACTCATTCATACGATCTGAATGATAAACTTTGTTCTGATAGTTCTTCTTAAGTTGGGTCTTAAGATAATCCCAAGTTGCAACACTAGGATCAACATTGTTTTCTATACAATAGTCTCTCCACCAACGCTTGGCTATTTTCTCTAGTTTGAACTTTGCGATGATAGCTTTGTTTACTGCCGACGAATGAGCCAAATGAAAGTAGTCATCCATGCGTTCAATCCAATATTCCAGAACTTTGTCTACATCTTTGCCTTCCCTACTAAAATTCCCAGGTTGAGACTTGCGAAGCATAGCATCGATGTCTCTATCTAATGATGGTGTGTTAAGGAACAATAGGTGCATTTGCATTAGTAGCAGTCGCATTTCCTCTAGTAGGCATTGTAACTTACTGCACCATATCAACCAAGGTCACACTTAGTAAAATATTCTATTCCACTCAAAGTCCTTAAATCAAATAGAATAGACGTTTAAAGATAAGATGAGAAGAAAATAGGAGAAAGAATAATGAATAAATTAATCCAATTTTTATATCACAAAACTTTGGGGTTTTGAAAGTCTACAAGGTGTCTCGAAAGTTTCTAATAAATCCTAATGGCTCTAACATCATGCACTTGGTAATATCCATTGTGATATTCTTCCACCTATGGATTATAGTTGTCCCATTCCTTGAGTATGTCTGATGGTTGATTCCAATAATCCTTTATGATCTTTGGCTGGAACATCTCTTCGATAGCGTGTGAGTCATATCATTCTTGAGTAAGAGATTTGTTTTTGCAGTTACCCCCATTTCGGTATGGACAATCGCCTTCTTGTATTCGAAGTAGTCATCAAAGAAACCAGATTCTTTTGGAAACACATCCGGTGTGTCCCATCCCACTAAGCTATGAATGTTTGCACAATCTGCAAGGCATTGAGGTCTGTTGTAGACATAGTATAATTTTTTTACATTACGAGGATTGTAGATTAGTGAATTCCCAAATAAGTTGTAGAATAACTTTCAAGGTACTAGGCTAAAGGAATGTCGGTCATTGTTTTCGCATTGCTGGCTCCATACATTAAACATAACAATGTCAAAGCATCCCGTAGCCATTACTAAAGGAAGTATGTTTCTAGCCATCCACATTTCTTTTGTCAGTCTTAGAGTAATTTCATAAGCATTTATGTACAATATTTGATTAGTGACAACAATCTCCGTTCCCAACTTGGATTGTATCCACTCAATACTCCGAACAGGGGAGGGTTTATGCTCAGGGGATCTAAACTCAGGGTTCCCTGCAACATAATAATACCAAGATCGGAAGGTATTTGGTGCAATGAAATCTGTAGACATCAACCTTTTCTTCTCTCCCCCATTATGTGAGCCTTTGCACTTCCACTCCAGTTTGGAAATGCTCTTCCATCATAACGTAAGAGAGTATATCCACCCTTATCCCTCGAGGTAAACGGTCAGTCATCTACACATCCACCCCATCACTCATGTTAATTAGAATGATGAAAACCAAGATTCAATCTCAAATATTATATCCTCAAAACAATTTGTGTTATATCAAAATGAAATTTTTATAACCGCAAAAGACCAAAAATTTACATAGTGTTTCTAGGGAGATACATAAATAGAAAGGGTCCTATGAATCAATTCTTGGTTCCTACAATTGTGGTTCTACACTTATACTTGTTCACATCTTGGGTGTCAAAGTCTAACACTTCAACTTTGTGCACTAAAAGTCGCGTCTTTCTTTTCGTACCATTCTTCCCCCCGTGATACATCCTTGGGTAATAATCCATTAAAGCAGTTTAAATGAGCATGTCATTCATTTACATCATTTCTATAGAAGTATCTACTCGAGTTTACTGCCATTGGTTGTGCTTGGACAAAGTCACCAATGCACCTTGGTTTCTCGTAGTTATCAAAAGTAATGGTGACATTGTGAGGGTTGTATTTGAGGATAGGTCCATAAACTCTATTGAACCAATCCTGGGGTACATAATATAATTGGTTTCCGCCATTTGGCTTCTTCCATACTCTGATTATGACCTTCTCACAAAAGCCGTATCTTTGGTTTAGCATAAGGGTCTTACTAAGTATGAGTTAACGACTTGGTATGTCCAAAAGAGAGCATAAGTTAAGGTAAAGAACATATCCTTGCACTTTAACATCGCCTTCTTGGATCTTTTCCTTCACCCAAAGCTGTGGGTTGGTCATAAATCTATCAGGAACTTGTGTTTGGTGTTCAGGCTGAGCTTCAACATATAACTCCCATGCTACGTAAGTGTTCGGTACAAGGTAATCTCTAGTCTCCTTTGAAACTCGAACCACTTCAATTCCCCAATGGAGACTGAATCCAACCGCATAACTAAAATTCTTTGTGCAAAGTCACTTGAGAGTTCATCTAGACAACTAAGAAGACCCATCTAAAACAAGACAATGAGAGAGAGAAAACTTAGTACATATGTGAACCAAAATTGAGTCTCAGCTTCTTTTATTCATCAAAATTTGATCTTTATGGTTTCATTACAATGTTATGGGTGTCTTGGAGCTAATTCTCTAAATATTTTTTTAACTCTCATAACAGGGTATTCCCTCAAACCTCCCACGCAACAACGTGGTTTGTAGTTATCCTCTAACTTTTATTTTCCTATAATAGCTGCAAGAGCTTCAAACTTCTTAGCGATGTTGGAAATCCTTAACATTTGGAAACACATCGCTAAGTAGTAGAATATGTATCCTAGGCCTAACCATATTCTGAGTTGAAGTAGTCTGAGGTTGGCAACCGAATCTCTTGGTTTGTTGTCAATATAGATGAAGATTTGACGGAAGGGTTACAGGTAAGGTAACTACAGTCAACACTCTTCCAACAAGTTGTGCTTCCTAGTATGCCAAAGACTTTGGTCCCGATTTCTAAGTAAAAGAGTTTCCGTTCATCCCTTGACAACCATGTCGCCATATTGTTGAGCACTATGGCCAAAACCTCATTCCCCTGGCTAAAGCATTCAGACGTTACTTTGGGAGCCATTTGTTACTACAAAACAAACATTCAAAGAAATTACAAAACGACGTTCTTTGAACACTTAAACCATGACTCAGACCAAACACTTCCACTCAAGAAGACAACTCAAACAAGTACCACCAACCAATGTCACTTATAGATGCATCATGAATACAATATCCTTTCTCAAACAGCATACATGAATGCGTGCACAATGCATAACTAACCCGATTAGTATCAGGCTTTAGGCTATCCCCGTAACCTTAAGCATAGGCTCTGATACCAGGTGAGAGATACCCCTCCCCGGGGGTCTATGCACAAAATATATAATTTACACCTTTATACAATTTTTAATATACATCAGAGTTGCAGAAGCATTTGCATAGGGAAGGAGTTCTCAACACTCGATCAAGCATGGAGTTTAGGCCATGAGCCGGACTACATCTAGAGGTACCTAGCGACTAATGCTACCCTTGAATGGGTGTTATGAATGAAAGCATACTCAAGAAAAATATAACTTTGTGGAGGGTGAATATATGTTTACACCGCGTTGTGAGAAGAGAGAGAGAGAGAGAGAGAGAGAGAGAGAGAGAGAGAGAGAGAGAGAGAGAAGAATATAGTGGAGGGTGAAATAGAGTGCACAGAGATTTGAGAAAATGACAACAGAGAATCCTCAAATGCCCCTTCTAAATGAAACAAGCAACCATGTATTAATGATGATAAAATGGATACACCATAGAATCAAAAGTTTATGACAAAATTATTAGCAGAGCATCGGACCCTGTGTAGGGATCGATCGGTCCACCCATCCACTTTCGCTCTACTACAAACAAAGAGAATTTCACTTCATCGGGATCGAGCCAAAACACCTCCAATCTATCTAAGCCAGACATAAGCCGAGGCCGCTTTGCCTCCCTCCATTTCGCCTCCCTCCATGAACCCGAGCTCTCAAAGGATCCCAAGTATGAGTAGGTGGTAGGGTATCAACACCAACCATACCAGTTTAGGCACCACGCCACTTCGATGCTTAGCACCGGGTGTTTAGGCAAAGCCAAGGCAAAATCTCCGACGTGTTAGCCATGTAGGTCATTCAACCCCCGATGCACTAACCATGTAGATGAGCCTAACAAAAGAAGAAGACCTAGGCAACACCCCCGATCCAGCAAAGTCCCAGGTCAATGACCCTTTAGTCGTAGTCTTGTAGTGACGCTGTCAAAAGAAACATAACACATGAGTCCAATCACAATAGCATTTTCCATATACACAACAATCTCTTCCAAGCAGTTAGATTGTACAGGCTTACACGTCTACCATAAACCATCTTGATCACTTCATGATCCAAATCCAAGACCATAAATCATAATCCAATCACATCACACGAATGAGCCCTCTACCCAACTCGGGTGAGGCACGACCAATCCCTCATAACCACTTTAGAACATAACATGACTGCAAAACTTTCGGCAGCATGATCAAATGTTGAAAAAAAAACATGAGGTTCACCGGCTTACACCATAGAATATCAACCATAATCCATAAGGGAATCTCAGCCCTTAACCATGAATCATAATCACACTGAACCAACTCCCACACTTGGAGTTTGACATACCCCTGCAATCAATCGAGGTCCACATACATGTGACACTTAAGACGTGATTCTTTCATGCATAAAAAGAGTCCAACCAGCAACTAATCATGATATAAAAATTCAATTTTTGGCAACATCCAACCACGGAAAGTTGATGCATCTCATCTGCACTTCACCTCCCTAGCACGTAGAGCTAGTTTTGACCTAGGAAGGTGGAAAACAATCATAACCATGCATATGAGGCATCCACATCAATCCATAAGTTCTCATACATCATATGATAATATTCCAACACCATAAACATGATCAAAACTGCTCTGACCTTTAGGTCAACCATAATTTCACATATATGCAAAAAATAATTTTTTGACATTTTCAGGAGCATGCAAAACATGCAAATGAAAGTATGACCTCAAACCAATGCATGAAGTTCAGCTCCAATGGTAACCCCAAAAGAAAGCCGCTTTAATCATATCTGTCTATGCGGTTCGGGATGTTTAACCATATACTCTCACATAATTTTATGGCCATCTAATAGTTGAAATCAACTCACCAAAAAATTTCATAAAACATATAAAAAAAGCTCGGTTAACTCACGACGTCATATGGTACCCCCCCTTGGTAGCACCCCTATATGTGTAGGTAAAACCGATTATAGAACGATTAATGACTCGCATTCTCGAAGTGCTAACGGAGACCTAAACTCATTTATCATCAAGTTTCATTAATATTTTCAATTGGTTAAGTGGGTTTTCCTATCCGGTGAATCTTTATAGTGGTTCTCCAAGGAGCCTGGAGTCAAAAAATTTGGTTTGTGCAGTGGGCAGCAAGCTGTTTTTTGACCATATCTCTTAGCTCGTGCGTGTTTTTCACATGACACCAAAGAGAGAAAAGGTTCTAAATGATGTGTTTTATCTCTGGTATAAAGGGTTCGGGCTGAATTATAATGGTTTGTGATTTATGACCAAAACAATGTTCCTACCATCTGTATGACGTGAAATAAAAAGCGCTTTTTATGCGCACATGTGACCATAAACGCATCATTGCATAAATCAGCATGTTAAACATGATGAAATAATCATTGGGCAACTTCATATGTACTCAGTTAATCCATACATGCACTCGTTTGCGAAAAAACAATCACCGAGAGGGTGACTTTTCAGAAAAACGACATAGAGAAAGAGAGAGATGATAGCTATGGAGTTCAGAGCTTCTCACTGTGCTTTAGAATCGATTAGGAGCTGTCAAAAGGCTTCTTGCTTTGCCGCAAGAGAGTGTGATGAGAGCTACTTAGAGGTACCCGCCACGAAAGCTTCCAGAGAGCGCGTACACCTTGAAACGAGAGAGGAGATAATAAGCAAGTAGAGAGAGAGTATCCTTCTTCTTCTTCTTCTTCCCAAGAGAGAAGAGCTTATGGAGATGGTGAAGAAGAGCTTACATTACTCCGTATAATAGATACATATAGCCTTGCGGTAAGTAGATGCAACAGACGGCACTGAAAACTGAGGCTTGCAGGTGAATTTATAGGCTCTGTAGAGCTGGCTGGAGTGTGTCCCAAGCAGAAAATCAGTGCTAGTTTTTGAGCCAGGAATAGCGGCAAGCTTTTGGGGACTTTGCTAAAAACATTCCTTTGCTTTTGGTGGTCAACTCTCCTACTTACCATTCAATTTTTACAGCAAAATTGGCCATCTGAGTAGTATCTAGCCACTAATGGAAACCGTAGCTAGACTATGCCGCACCGTAATGTCCTGATAAAATTATGACTTTCATGTACTGACCCAGCGTATTTACGGTATAATTTTCGTAAAAATCTCTTCTGGTCCCGTTTTTTATGCGGGTGATCATTTTTAAAACCGACAGAGACTAAAATTAATATTGTTATGTCATCATAAAAAGCACACTGCTTTTCAAAAATGCCGAAAGTACGAAAAGCTAAAAATAGCGTAAAAAGAAAAAAAAAATAGCCTTGTCATCTTCTTCTTCTTCTATTTCTTCAAGTACTTCCGGATAGTATGTATGGATAATCTCTTCCAAACAACCTAAATCATATTTTCATATGTAATTCATGAATTTGTTGTATTTAATTGAGTGGGGAGAACCAATCATGTGATTTCATAAGAGAAAGATACATAGTCTTTGTTTGGGGTTTTAGGAAATGTCTTTTCACAGGCCAGTGCCATGCTTTCCACTCGAGCTTTGACTCACAGTCTCGCATATACCACAAAGTGAGTTCTCCAAGGGCTCTACTGATCAGCAATCTTTCTAGCCAACTGAGGCTAAACTCACAAGCCAATTGATTGATTCCTTTTGAACAGCCTCTACTGTAGTTCCACAGTTGGCCAATATGCCTAATACCTTTGTTATTAACTTTCCTGGCCACTTCCCTCCAAAAAGGGGGTCAAAAGGATGCCTCCAGCCTTGGATAGACAAGGGGACCAATGAGATATAGAGTTGTGAAAGTATCTTGACAACTCTCCCCATCTTGAGGACCCTGTTACTCTGTTGCATTTACGGGCAAGCTCACCTGTCATACCCCCAAGTTTTAGGGTGACCCATTGCAGGGCCAACAGCTTGTTGTGCACCTCAACCTCTTTACACTGCCCGCCTTGTGAGCGAATTTTGGAGTTGTCCATCATATCTTTAGCCATAATAGCCCAAGCCTAGTGTTCCTTAGCAAGGGCTATCAAAAACTTGGCACATTGAGCCTCTATGTGCGTGCTCGGGGTAAGAATCCCAAGCCCAACTTGCTCCACAGGTCTCGCAACTGTCTCCCATTTTGCCCATTGCCAGGGTGTTGTGCCTTTAGTGTTGTTCTTCCAGAGAAATCTCTTTCCTGGTTTCAAGAACTCTTTCAAGTTGCATTTAGCTAGCTTAAGCAGCGGACCATTGAAGGCTATGTAGGGTAACATGAAAGAATTGATAACCTTTATCCTGCTCCAGAAGGGGAGAAGCACATACTCCCACCTATGCATCTTAGTTTTGACCTTCTCCATAACCCATAAGAACCTCTATTTGTGAGTAGCTCTCACCCCCAGCGGGTCCCAACGGGGCTCCTAGGTGACAAAAAGTCTTCCCTTTTGAAACTATCTCCCCGGTCCATAAAGACGGATCAAACGAGTCATTCTCCGAGAGAGAGATCAATCTCGATTTTTCCACACTACACCTTGACCCTGAAGCTAAGGCGAACGTTTGCACGATTTCCAGAGCTTTCCTGATAACCTCAAGAAAAGCTTTAAGAAAGAGCAGGGAATCATCCGCAAAAATGTTTGCTAGTAGCTTGTCGTTATTTGGCAGAGCCTATCCTTGAATCTCTCCTTCGGCAGCACTGTTTTCCAATAACGTAACCAGAGGGTGGAAACCAATGGCGAACATAAGAGGGGCAAATGGGCATCCTTGTTTAATGGATCTTCTAACCTCAAAAGCACCCACAATTCTCTTATTGAACACGAGCTCCGATTGGCTTCCAGCACCTAGGGTGCTGACTAGGTGGCACATGTGTGGCCCAAATCCTAATGAGAGAATTGTATCATCTATTATATATGCATAATCACAAATGATTTTTATATTATAAGGGCCCCAATTAAGTAATAAGATAAAAGTTATACATTGCATATCATCATTTTGAAACAAAATAAAATCAAATCAAAGTAAAATAAAGTATAAAAAAATTAAAACAAAAGAATATTTTATAATGTTTCTTATAAGAAAAATAGGCTTAATAAGCATAGAAGATAGTAAAACAAGTGAAATGAAATTTTTTTGAAGTCCTTAAATGAAAGGATCACCCTTTATCAATATCTACCATCATGGGATTTCTTGGTTAATATTATTTATTCTTTTTGTACAAAGTTGTGAGTGGATTCACTAAAAATAAAAAATCAAAACCCTTCACCAAATGTCTTAACCTCAAAGTGATTAGGTCTCCACAATTTGGGAAAAGTAAAAACTATTTACAAAACATCTAAAATGCAATAGTGGTGTGCAAAAAAGAAAATTGTAGAAAATGTAAAGCTTCTTGCAATTGGAAAATCAGAAGACTTTATTGGACTACATAAGTAGTGCTTAGTAAAGGGTTGGATTTGGGGGGCACATTGGGAGAGAAGGTGAAGGGAGGGAAATAAAGTCACCTAGTTTTGTTGTTTGTGCAATCTATTATTATTCAAGAATCACTACCTTCCCTTTTCTCCCATGCTTTTCAAGTGCATGCCTCTAATGAGTGCCATGACGCCTTCCTGCTCTTCTACTTGCTGCTAGGTCACCCTCTTCACCACCTTTCTTCTCCCACATTGACATAGCATGCCTTCCTATTTTTATGAGATGTAAATATGCCAACTGAGATGTAAATGCATTTTTGAGACGTAAATGCAATTGTTCTTCCACATTGACATGGCATGCCTTCTATTTTTATGACATGCAAATATGCCAACTGAGATGTAAATGAATTTTTGAAATGTTAATACCCCAATTTTTGTTATAATAAAAGAACCTGTGGTGTTGGTTAAAATACGATAACCTTCAAGAACCCTTTCTAATCACATATATTTTTCTTTTTGGTGTGTCCAAAGGGGTAAGGCCTTAGTAATGCCTTCCCTTTTTGCCAATGAAAAAGGGAAGATTACTTAGAAAAGATGCACAATTTTTTGATTGGGTGAAAGAAATAGAATATAAAAGATCCTCGGACCTCATTTTGAAGACTCCATTAGACATGGTGGTGGGATTGAGTGATACTCTCAAGAAATAGAATATAGAAGATCCTCGAACCTCATTTCAAAGACTCCAGTAGACATGGTGGTGGGATTGAGTGATACTCTCAATAACACATGCATCGGGATTTCGAAGGGATTTGTGGAAGATTTTTTGTTAGTATTCTCCACTCAAATAATGAGTGGTGGCCTTAATTTTTGGCATACTCTCCTTTTGATGCTACCAATCTCTATGTCACCCTCACCTCCATAGCTGCGAGGAATGCTTGCACGTGCTTCTTACCACCATCGCCTCCAAGAGGTTGCTTATCACCATCGTCCTACTCTTGAAACCTTGTGAGCACAGGTTATTCTATAGACAAATGGGAGGGAGAGAGACATTGTCGTGCTCTTGGGGCTAGAGGGAGAGAGACATGAATGGTGTCACGTGTGGCTGCACACAAGCCAGAGGGAAAGACACATGAATGGTGTGGCTGCAGTCGCGGCCTGCCCTGTGTAGCTACCCCCTCTAGATGAACGTCAGTCTGCATCCGTCCAATTGGTTGCGAGAATATAGATGCCATTGATGACACCTCATCCATTTTTAGAGAAGGAAGGATTGGAGAAATAGAAGTGACGGAGGTCTCTATTCTTCATGGCTGTATAAGGATCCTACATCGCAAGCTTGATAGTTAGGCCTTCCTTTGTTCTTAGGTGCCATTGATGACACCTTGCTCCAATTTTCGAGAAGACGGGATTGGAGAAACAGAATTGACGCAGGTCTTTATCCTTCATGGTTGTGGATATAAGGGTCCTACACCACAAGCTAGGTTGATAACCCAAAGGTTATGATGGGAGTCAAAATCCTATTTTAGCTATATTAAAATTTTAAGATACTTAAGATATATAGATGACACATTTTTCCCCATGTTTAAGAGGCACGGTTGCCATCCATAAACTCTTATATATGGTAAGAGACTTATCATTAACTAGCAACTAGTTTTAAGAAAAGTACCCCACTAATCGGGTCCACCCATCTATAGACATAGTATTAGTTGGTTACCAGTCTCCCAATTTCCACACTGCACTACAATCAAAGTTTCTTTATTACTCTATCATAATTTTATTCATAAGTGAAGAGTGCATGGTCTGTGCGAAGTGCAAGGGAGAAGAAGAGCAGACATGAGCACAATGTGGATGGAACTCTTAATGAGGATTCAAAATTACCTCACTACTCCTTATTGTTCTATATGATCAAAATAATAGAAAAGGTTAGTACGGTTAGTGTGATGGGTATTTGACCAATTGGATTGAACCCTAACAATTTTCCACTTGAAGGCCACATGGCCCAATTCACCTATGTATGTACATCTAGACAATCGTGAAGCAATCCTATGGCTTCTCCCTACACCCATCATCTCCATGAAATGTGCAAACCGCTCGGAGAGTAGGCTCTTCATGAGAGCATTTGCAAGGTTGTCATCTGTATGAACCTTGACTAGCTCAATGCACTTGCTAGCTAATATGTCTCGTGAAACATGATAACGGGCTTCTATGTGCTTCAACTTGGAGTGAAACATAGGGTTCTTCAGTAACACAATTTCACTCTTACTTTCACAATGCAACACTGGAGTCTAAGTAATACCAATATCTCCCAGTAGACAAGCTAACCCCACATCTTCCTTCTCTAGCATCAAAAAGTGCCACATACTCTACCTCTATGTAGTGAGAGATGGCGTACAATTTTGGAGACATGATCTCCATGACACAACTACTCCTGCAAATAGGAAAACATAGCCACACAACCTATATAATCCGCATCAGTGTAGCCCACAATGGACGCATCACTATTTCCAAAGTGCAAGCACTCAGTGTCTGTCACATCTTTCAAATATCTCAAGATGTGCTTCACCGCTTTCTTGTACTTTTTGCCAGAATTTGCCATAAATTTGCTCACCATGCCCACTACAAAAGTGATGTCTAGTCTCATGGTTACCATGGCATACATAAGACTGCCAACCACCAAATAATATCGCACCTTGGCTGTTTATTCTTTCTTAGCATAATATTTGTGAGCATCATTCTTGCTATCCAATACCTTGTGGATAAATGTTTCATGAGAAAACTCCAAAATTCTACGTTTTGGATCCCTCTTGATATGCATATCAAGAAAGTGACTTGCATCTCCCAAATCCTTCATAGCAAACTACATGCTAAGTGACTTCTTCAAGATGGAAATCTCATCTTTAGACTTCCCAGGCATGCACTAATCATCAACATAAATTTTCAAAATGATAAGTGAACCATCATTCAACTTCTTGGTATACAAGCATTGATCTTCTAACATTACCTTGGGATTACATGTACTTGTCAAACTTCATGTATCATTGCCTTGGGCCCTACTTTAGTCCATAAAATGCCTTACGCAATCTACACACCAGTTCTACCCTTATAGACTTTTAAAGTTTGACTTCAAAACCATCTGGCTATTTCATGTAGACATCCTTGTCAAGATTCCCATGAAGGAAAGCCGCCTTCACGTCCATCTAGACAAGTTCCATGTCCTCAATGGCTACTAGTCTAGGCACAAGATGTACTACATAGTGATTTTGACTACTTGAGAGAAAATTTCATCAAATTTCATGCCATTCGTCTGCTTGAATCCCTTAGCAACCAATCTAACCTTATACTTAGGCTCAAGATCCTTACCGTGTTATTCTTCTTATACACCTGTTTACCAAGAAATGCTTGTTTGCCCTCTAACAAATTTGTCAATTTGCAAGTGCATTTTCCATAATCATCTTATACTTAGATTGTAGATTTGCCCGGGTCCTCTTGGGAGCCATGACTTTTACCATTAAAAAAGGTGTATAATCATTAGGTAATCTATCAAAACTTGACTTTACCATAGAAATCCCATAACGTATTTCCATGAATTAATTAATTTTTCGTTTACCTAAAAGTCTGGGACAATTTATTTGTTTATAGTCTTATAAGTAGATTCTTGTGGGTTGTTATCATTTTGATAACTCTTTATACCTTAATTTAGCCATAAGAATCCATGACTAATTTTTGGAAATAATCAACTAGTATTTTCTTTTAATTTGTAGTCAAAATTAGTAACGTCTTGACATAGTAATTTTCTAATTATTCAAATATGTAAGACATTTTTATCCTAGATTACTTATAGAATTTTTTAGACTCTACCAATTATCTTATAATTTTCCCATTCATTTTCTTAATTTTCCCCTTTTAATTAAGTCTAAAAATGGCTTATTTTTTGCTTGATAATTATTATAGTAATTATACTATGATAATATATTTATATCAACTTTATAATATATTATTATAAATTTACTAATTATCTCATAAACTTATAAATGGATTCACTAATTATCCCTATTGATTTTCAGCTTAATAAAGTGTTTTTATGCCAATATATTAAATAACACGAGCTAACTAATTATTAGCTAATTATCATAGATTATAAATACTATAAAATTTCTCTAATATCTATCTTAATAACTTCTAAACATGTTTTCTAATTATCTTGATTAAGTTTTAGCTAAAAATTGAGTTTTTGAGTCAAGATAAATAGTAAAACTAACTAACTAATTATGACCTAATTATCACAAGTTAATAACGTTATAATATTTCTTTTCTATTTATCTCATCAACTTCTAAACACATTTTCTAATTATCTTGATTAATTTTTAGCTTAAAATAGGATTTTTAGGCCAAGATAATTAGTAAAACTAATTAACTGATTATGAGCCAAATATCCCTCATTTTTAACACTATAATATTTCATTATAGATTATCTCACTAGCTTTGAAACATGTTTGCTAATTATCTTGAGTAATTTTAACTTTAAATATTTTTTGGCCAAGAAAATCAATAAAACTAACTAACTAATTATGAGTTGATTATCATAAATTACTAACACTACAATCTCTCTTTGATAATTATCTTACTAATTGCTAAACATGTTTATTAACTATCTTGATCAATTTTTAGCTAAAATTAGGATTTTTAGGCTAAGATAGTCAGTAAAATTAATTAACTGATTATGATCTAATTATATCAAGTTTCTAAAACTATAATCTTTCTTTGATAATTATCTCATACTTTATCAAGCTATATCTCTAATTTTCCCATTAATTTTAGGTTACAAATTAGATAAATTCTACTTAATTAAATACTTCAATTAATTAGAAAATTATGACATAACTCCCACAGCTTCCTAACATTGTGCACCAGCTCTAAAAACTATCTTGTAATTAGTTAAGCTAATTGATATATTTCCTCTTAATTAAGGCCAAAATTAATCAATTTCAATCCTAATATTGGTTAATAAGTACTTTGATTACCAATCATAATTAAGAACTTAGTAATCAAAAGTCTAAGAGCATATAAGAGTGTAATTAGAGAGAGGTTTAATATTTCCTAATTAATTAGGTAATTAGGAAAATTAAACATATATTAATGTTTCTTTTACTAATCAACTAGAATTTACACTTATTACCTTGATTAATCACTCTCTTTGTGATTTTTGAGAAGGATCTCTCTAAGCACAAGACATTTTTGCCCAAGGTCTCCGAGTCTAAGAGCAATTATGAAGCCTAAGGAGCCTATTTATAGGTAGCACTTCCTTGCACCCCAAGCAGCCCTCAGCTCCAAATGGTGCCTCTTGTTCCTATTCTTCTCCCTAACAGGTCCCTGATGTCCCCTCCTAGCATTTGCTCATTTTAATTTTCAAATTTGCTAATTTTTAGGCCAATTTTTTGCTTAATCAGGAAATATTGGAAAATATCTAGTAGGCCATGTGAAAAGTCTTGAGTTTAAATAATTACTTAAAGTCTTCAAAAAAAAATTGAACTTAAGTAACTAAAAACTTCCAGAGGGAATAGTGGGGTCGATTTTTTGCCGAATTAAGTTTTGAAAATTTCTAACTATAATATTGTCGTGCTTAAGATTTCAAAAATACCAATCTTTGTTATAGTTGGGCAAGTTCTCATTGATTTTCAAAATCGATCCTCTTTAAATAGGCTTTGTTGTAGACATGTAGTAGTGTTAGTGTGTATACGCGCTTTACCAGGGGCACTTTTCTCCCACTGGGTTTTTCCCCCTGGACATCTGGTGTGAAAGGACACCTTATCTCTTAGGGTCTCATATAAGCTTTGTAGCTCTCAGTTTGAAAATACTCTATTATTCTAATACAGAGATATAGACTACAGAGATCTCGTACGCAAGCTCTGTGTCTTCTCCTTCTCCATCTTCTTCCTACTTTGAGTTGCTATCTTCCTTCTGTTTCGTGTTTCATCATCTTCAACAATTGGTATCAGAGCAAGGTGATTTCCAAAGCCTCTACTTGCGTTTTCGCATCCGCGCGCACAATTGCAGTTTTCAGGCAGTTTTTGGAAAATTTGCTCGTGGGAGCATCCTCGACGTTCCGGGAGTATTCTCAGTACGTGACCTGTAGTTTTACCCCCCTTTTGAAGCCGTTCGAGCCCTCATAATTTTGTTCTGAGCATCGTAGCAAAAGTTACTTTTCGGAGGCGTTTAGATCAAGAGGGTGTGCTTTTTGACATATTTTTTTCAGGTAAACAGTTCTTTTGGGAAGCAGCTTGTCTTAGCTTTGTGCTGAGATTTTGTGTAGAGTTTTGCTTGCATTGGAGAGGAGATTTGTGAATCTCTTGGAGGTTCTTTTGCTCTCTTGTGTGCATCCACAGTATGGCTCAATCTACGGAGAAAGAGATTTTTGGTGCGTTTACATCCGAAGACAAATTGGATGGTACCAACTATTCTCTTTGGTCTTTTATGGCCAAAAATGTTTTGGTTGGTAAAGGATTGTGGGATTATGTATCTGGAGATGAAGTTCGTCCAGGTAGCATTGTACCTGCCACTCCTGGTCGTGATGCAGCTGTTGGTGCAGGACCCTCACAAGTCACTCCAGAGCAAAAGAAATGGGATACTAAAGATGCACAAGCTATGGCTGTGATTGCCTTAACCATAAAGAGGACAATCACACCACATATCAGATCCTGCAGAACTTCTGAGAATTCTTGGGACACTCTGCAAGCTATGTTTGGAGAAAGAAACGCTGCCAGAATAGAGTTTTTGAAGAAACAACTTGAGAAAATACAGATGGACGAAGGTGACGATATCATCGAGCATCTTACAGAAATCAGGGATCTTAAAGAGCAATTGCTTAGCATTGATGAAGTGATTCCAGAGAAGGACTTGGTTTCCAAAACACTCAATTCACTACCACCATCTTATTTGACTGTTCAGACTTCTTTGACTCTGTCTTTGCGAGCTAATCCTGAGCCTCTTCGTTTTGAAGAGTTAGTGGCTTTGCTATTGCAGGAGGATCAATCACGTAAGAACAAGTCTTTACAGGTAGATGGTATAGATCATGCTCTTGTTGTACATAACAAAAACAAGGGTAAAGAGAGTGCTCATCACTCCAAGTCTGGTGCAGGACAGTCTTCAGAGAAGTCTAAAGGTGATTCTGACAAGTCCAAGAAGAAAGGTAAATGTCACTACTGCAAGAAACCTGGTGACTAAATTAGTGAGTGTACAAAGCGAATTGCTAAAGAAAAGAAGAAAGAGTCAAGTTTGGTTGTTTCAGCTTCTGGTGATTCTTCTACAACTAAAGAAGAGTCTGCAAACTTTGTGCAGGATTCTTATGCTTTCTTAGTATGTTCAGATTTTTCTACTTACAGTGTTGATGAGACACAAATGATTTGGTACTTTGATAGTGGTGCATCTAGGCATATTACTTCAAGGAAGGATTTGTTTTGTTCATTGGATGCAGCTCCAACAGGAAAGAAGGTGACATGTGCAAATAATGCTTCTTATCCAATCAAAGGCGTTGGTAAGATTTTGATTACCATTTCAGATGGTTGAGATTTATGCTTGCCAATTGTCTTCTATGTTCCAGGGATCAAGAAGAATTTGTTGTCTATATCCTCTCTTGCAAAAAATGGTCTTCGGGTCATTTTTGAGGATGCAGATGTGTTGTACGAGATTGAGAGAATGGTTATTCTCTTATCACTACAGGTACGCTGGAAAATGGACTATTTGTGCTAGATCGTTATGAAAAGCAGATTCAGGTATGTATTGCAGAAACAAAGACTCGGGCCATGCAGGATGCTGAGTTGTGGCATGCTAGATTTGGGAATGTTGGTTATGGCAGTTTGATGACTTTACAACGTCATAATATGGTGCATGATTTGTCTTTATTGGAGATGCCACCAAGACATGTATGTGAAGGTTGCCTTCTTGGAAAGATGCACAGATTTTCATTTTCGCAGCATGGTTCAGTTAGAGGGACACGAAAGTTGCAGCTTGTACACAGTGATGTATGTGGTCCTATGAGGACGCCATCTATAGGAAACAGCCTTTATTTTGTGACCTTCATTGATGACTTTTCCAGGTTTTGTTGGGTGTATCCACTCAAAGCAAAGTCAGATGTGTTTGAAATTTTTCAACATTATGTCGCCATGGTTGAAAATGAAACAGGTTGCAAAGTACAGACTCTTCGTACCGATCGAGGAGGTGAATACATGTCAGGTGCATTTAAGGATTTTTTGGGAAATAAAGGCATTAAACACCAATGCACTATGCCATACACACCACAACAGAATGGTGTTGCAGAAAGGAAGAACAGGTCTTTAATGGAGACAGCTAGATGTATGCTCAAGGCTAAGAGTTTGCCTCATAAGCTATGGATGGAGGCAGTTGCTTGTGCAGCACATGTTTTGAACAGGTCTCCTACTCGTGCCTTGAAGACCATTACTCCATATGAAGGTTGGTATGACAGAAAACCTTCAGTCAGTTATCTTCGTGTTTTTGGTGTCTTGCTTATGCTCACATCCCTCAGCAGTTACGTGGGAAGCTTGATGATAAGGCAATCAAATCTATATTTGTGGAGTACAGTAGTGGAAGTAAAGGTTATAGACTTTACAATCCTGCTACAAACAAGATTTTTGAAAGTCGTGATGTAATTTTTGCAGAAACTACTGCTCAACCTATGGTTGCTTTTGATGTACCTCATATGCAGACACATGATGTATTTGAAGGTTTGCTTCCTTCTTTTGTGGAGAATCAAGAATCACAAGAGGTTGATAATCTTGATCAATCTTTTGATCAGCATGTGACACCTCATGATGTAGAGGAAATTGTGCGTGAAGAGCAAGAAGTTCTCAGGGAAGAAAGAACCTTGCCTAAATGGGTTCAAAAAACTTTGCAGAATAGCAAGTTGGATGCACCGTTGCCACGAAAAACACGTGATGGTACTACTTTTGACAGAGAGCAAGTAGATTTGGCTTGCTTTAGCACTCTTTGTGATGCAGATGAGCCTGATTCATTTGAACAAGCTTTAGAGTGTGTTCAGTGGAAAGATGCTATGCAGCAAGAAATTGATTCTATTCATAAGAATCATACATGGGATCTAGTGGACTTGCCTACAAGTAAAAAGCCTATTGGTACAAAGTGGGTTTTTAAGGTAAAAAGGAAACAAGATGGTACTATTGACAGGTACAAAGCAAGGCTTGTGGCAAAAGGCTATGCGCAACAGAAAGGCATAGATTATAATGAAACCTTTGCTCCTACTTCTCGTGCGTCCACAATTAGATCACTAGTTGCAATTGCTACTCATCATGGTTGGAAAGTGCATCAGTTGGATATCAAAACTGATTTTTTGAATGGTGATTTGTAGGAAGAAGTTTATGTAAGTCAACCAAGTGGTTTTTTTGTAAAAGGTCAAGAGCAAAAGGTATGTAGATTGCGTAAAGCTTTGTATGGTCTCAAACAGGCTCCAAGAGCATGGTATGAGAAGATACATACTTATTTGATTGGCCAGGGATTTCAAAATAGTCCAACAGAAAGTACTTTGTATGTCAAAAAGAGAGATAGAGTTCTCATTATGCTAACACTTTATGTGGATGATATGCTTCTTACAAGCAATGCTGTAGATGAAATTGAAGCGTTTAAAGATGCTTTGAGAAAAACCTTTGAGATGTCTGATCTTGGTTTGCTACATTATTACTTGGGTATTGAATTTGTGCAATTAGAGGATGGCATATACATGTTGCAGGCAAAATATTTGCATAAAATTTTGGACAAGTTTGGTATGCAAAATTGTAAACCAATCTCTACACCCGTAGAAACTGGATCAAAGTTGAGCATGCACGATGCTGGAGAACCTTTTGATGTACATACTTATGCAGCAGCGGTTGGTTGCTTGATATATTTGGCAGGCAACACTCATCCAGACATTCAATTTGGGGTTTCACAAGCAAGCAGATTTATGCACAGCCCAGGTATGCATCATTGGCAGGCTGTGAAGCGCATACTTCGTTACCTTTCAGGTACCCCTTATCTTTCCATGTTGTTTCCAAGGGGGGATATGTATGGAAAGCACAGTTCTATGCAGCTTCTTGGTTACAGCGATTCAGATTGGGCTGGTGATTTTGACACACGACATTCCACAAGTGGGAATTGTTTTTTCTTGGGAAATGCATGTATATCTTGGCTAAGCAAGAAGCAACCCACAGTGGCTACATCAACTTGTGAAGCTGAGTACAGGGTAGCTTTCACGGCAACAGTTGATTGTGTATGGATACGCAGGTTATTGGCAGATCTTTGTGAGTGTCAACAGGCACCCACTACCATTTTCACTGACAGTCAGAGTGCTATGGCAGTTGCAAGGAATCCAATATTTCATGCAAGAACAAAGCACATAGAGGTTCACTACCATTATTTCAGGGAAAGGCTACATGCAGGGGAGATCACACTAACTTACTGTCCTACACAAGATAACATTGCAGATCTATTTACGAAGGCGTTATCACGAGAAAAGTTTGAAGCTTTCCGAAAAGCTTTGGGCTTACTCTCATACACATGATGATCTGCTACCTTGTACGGATTCACACTATCACTACAGGGGGGATTTGTAGACATGTAGTAGTGTTAGTGTGTATACGCGCTTCACTAGGGGCACTTTTCTCCCACTGGGTTTTTCCCCTTGGACATCTGGTGTGAAAGGACACCTTATCTCTTAGGGTATCATATAAGCTTTGTAGCTCTGAGTTTGAAAATACCGTATTATTCTAATACAGAGATATAGACTACAGAGATCTCGTACGCAAGCTCTGTGTCTTCTCCTTCTCCATCTTCTTCATACTCTGAGTTTCTATCTTCCTTCTGTTTCCTGTTTCATCATCTTCAACATTTGTACCTTTTTTTAAATTGCAGAAGCTGGAAATCTTACTAACAAACTAAAATTAGAATCATTTAACAGAGGGATATAACCAAACTGCTGAAGTTGTTTCATTCCCTTCAGACTCATATGACCAAGTTGGATATGCCACAACTCAGCAGAAGGCAGCTCAGCTATGTAGATAGAGTTCTCTTTCACAGAAGAGACATACAAGGAATATAATGAGCCAGACTTTTGGCCTTTGAGCATGACCAAGTTACCTTTTTTGATAGTCTGGGAACCACTGTCAAACACTGTAGTATATCCAAGATCATCAAGCCGTCCTATTGAAACCGAGCTCTTAGCTAGGTTTGGCACATGTCTAACACCTTGTAGTATGAACTAAGTTCACATCTGCAATGCCACATATCTCAAGCTGAAGAGAATCACCCAACATAATTGAACCATGTGTGCAAGCTTAACAAGAGAACCACTCCTTATGAGGAGTAACATGAAAATTTTCATTGAGTTAATGATCCATTTCTGCGCATAACATTCATCAAGAGATAATAACGCCTTTGGACTCAAATCAAAAGTGAAGACTAGTACATTTGACAATTGCATTGCAGCACGTTAGGAACGATATCACCATGTGGAGACTCAATGACATTAAGCTCCTCTATCTTACACTACTCTTAGGAGGTGCAAAACGTACGACAATGGCTTTACCCTTCTCTTTTTGCAACAAACGGCAATCCTTTTTCATGTATCCTTTCTTGTGACAATGGTCGCATTCAATGTTCCGTGTGTCATGTCCATGACTCTTGCTATGCAAATTCTTGTGATCTTGAGAATGATTGCAACAACAAGCATGACCTTTTTGCCATTGATGGTTTTTCTAGCTACTTCCACCAACCATATATGCATCACCATGCCCACTAATATCAAGAGATTGATGTTGAATCTCTCTCGTGAGCAAAGCACTAGTAACATCACTAAAACAAGCTTTCTCTGAGGGGCAAAGTTACTAATGGTAGTGTTGAATGTATCCCATGATGCAGGCAAACAGCATAGCAAGAAAATGGTTTTCATTTCATCTCATCAAAATTCAGCCCTTTACAAGTCAATTATGTGTGAAAACACCAACTTGGCATCAAAGCACCTATACCCATCTATACATGTCCTATGGCAAGGCCACAAATGGGACCTTTAGTGACCTAATCCATCTCACATTGGGTAACCGGGCCTGTAGTGCTCAACTTCAGTACACCTCATGCAATGACCTTCACAAAAGGCTATGCAGACACGACTAGATACAGTCTCAATGACGTACAATGGCAGTATCCGTAGCACAATGTACATCCAAAGTGTGAAACTATCATTGAAAAATTGCAAGACACATGCTCAAATAGGTCTGCAATAAAAATCATAGAACTAGCTCCCTACCGGGAATAACACACTCTCAACAAAGCATAAGCGCTCTCAAGTGCTAGTCACGCATAAACCATATATATACATTCAAACTCCCAATGGAGCTCTAATAGCTATCGCTACCAAAGATACTCACAAATTTGTTGTGTCAAGAGAACCTGTAACTTTCCCTATGCTTGTAAAAACCCTATCTAAGAGCTATCTCTAAGACAAACTTTTCAGCAAGATAAACACTTCCTGCATATGTGGCATCAAATAACCATAAGGCAAGTGTATCTTGTGTATGTCAAAAAACCTAACACCATAGCATGTGTCCAATACCTTGCATCCATATTGAATATGCGTCTAAAGTATCTAGATCCACTGAGTTCACATTTCATGGATTTCATATAACATCAATGGTCCATTAAATGCATAAGAACTTGCCCTGAATCAAAAGATAACATCCATATCCCATTGGTAATTGGTATCAATGAGTATCTATCAGCATGCGTACAAGAGTAGTCACTCCCATTTGTTGGAAACCATAGTAGCCTTGACACAATCAATAATAGACAAATCACCATAAGTCAACTACATCTTGTACACCCTCCAAGAAGGCTAGCAATTATGTGCATAAAATTTGGCTTCCCTTGCAACATTAATAAACAAGTCAGTTCAATCTTCACCCCCTCTAGCTTTGTAACCATCATGCATATTATAGCAATCCAGATCCACACCACAGTTATCTACACTTGGCGTTTGTGAGTCACCATAAAAAACCTTTGTATCATATGTCATTACATCCACATCTTTAGCATCCAAACATGCAAGTTCAACTTGTACAGTAGAATCCTATATACCATCATCATCTACCAAAAGTCTTACAATCATAGGGGTAGATTCTCTATTGATATCCTTCATTGCACCCCTCAAGTGTAGAGTACAAGTCATCCATAGAGACTCGTATATGCACATGTCCTCTATCAGGACTTCTTCAAAATGCTCTATATCAATTGAAGACCCATCCCTCTACAATACCTACACCCCCTTTGAATAGGCATTCCCATAAATAGGGGTACCATCACATGTCAAACTATACGCATATAAACCACATAGAAAAGCATCAATAATTGCGTCCTCTTCTTGTTTTTCACCATCATTGTATGCATTTACCTCTTTTGCAACAGACATAGGCTCTTGCTCCTACTCATATGTACGTGTAATACATCCATAATATCCTACTCTTGATGTTGCTCATATGTACGTGATACATCCATAATATTCTATAGATTTGTCAAATCATAGGAAGTGTCTTCTTTCAAACTCGAAGATTTTCTACATACCCACATTAGAAAATATTTGGACGTTCTAAGGGCCCTATTAATTAAATGCATATTAAGGATGGGCCAATGAGAGGAGGGTGGTGATATTAGCTATAGCCTAGGAAATTCCAGGTGTATCATAGATTGTCCCCTCTTTCCATGGTTTCTGCTAAATCAGAAGCACTTTGAATTGAGGAACCATGGTTTCAAAGAAGCTAAATTAATAGATAGTGTTGGTTGATTTAACTCACCTTTGTAGTGGGGACCATAGGTAGTATCTAAAATCTTTAGAAAAGGGTCCTATCTTGTTAAATTTTGAGCTCAAATACTCTAATGTTAGATTAAAAAACACATCATTAACTTGAGTTGTGAGCATTGAATAGTGGGTAATAAGGTATTCACTCTACTTAGGAGGGAGGAAGTGAGGGGAATTTTTTAATGTGGTTTTTAAAAATACATGATAAAGATGAAGACTAGGTTTTTCTTCATTTTTATTGGTTGAATTGTTAATATTTTGAGGTCTAATGCAAAAATGACACTTGCTTTCACCTAAGGCATATTTTCCAAGCTCACTTGCCATTGCCCGCACATGGAAAATGACACGTCTTTAGGGCACGTGACTGCCATAGATTGGCCCAAGACATGTGTGCCTAGTCTGAGAGAACAATGTGAGCCTAGTAGCATAGCACCACTTTAAAGGCATCCATAGCCTTTGACAGGTCCATGACTTGTAGTTTAGTATCCTTGCACCATGTGTCCTACGATGACCTACAAAAATGGTAGCACCAGCCTAAGGCTATGGTCACACGAGGCTTAGCTTCCCATCAGAACGATCGACAAACTTCAGCACGAGACAACTTTCCACTTGCAGTGACTTGCTTCGTAGTTCTTATGGAGTGCTGGTTAGTTCTCTTTTTCTCTCTCCTCATGCTCCCTCTCACTACAGACTGCTGCATGTGACGCTTGCAACTATTGTACCTGCCATGGTTAGAGCCTGTCGAGGCTTAGTGATAACCAAGCCTCGTATGACCATGCCCTAACAAGAAAAATCATTGTAGCTATCACCTTTGACAACGTTACTCCACGACCTGTAGTTGAGTATTCTTGCACCATGTGTCTTGCGGTGACTTTAAAAAAGGGCACGAGCCTAACAAAACAAGGTGAAATGTTCACATGGGCCTTCAAAAGGCAAAAAGGTGACTATTGAGGAGTCATGAGAGTTAATTTTGTTTAAAAAAGGTTAAAACTCATAATAGTCTCTGACAGACAAAGAAAGAGAGAGAGGGTGGTGTTTAAAAGAAACGTTTAACTTAGCCCTTAATGTAAAGGGTAGATTTACAAAATTTACGCTATTAATTGCAAATTATGATTAAAAATACACAGACTTCAACCATAAGAATTAAGGTACAAAAATAGAAATAGATTATTATTATTTATTTTTAATTGAAAAGTCGCTTACCAAGCTTAGAAATTCACATTTTATTTTGAGCTATTAATTGTTTGCCTAGGCTTTCTTAGAGAGTCTCATTAACAATAATCTAAAATCATGCCTCCTTACAATACATCTTTCTCTATCTCATGTGCCATGGAGGGAGATTGGAGCCTTAAAGAATCATGTATGTCACTATATAAAAATTTTCACAAAAAAACATCCAAACATATTGAAGATTTTTTTTTATAGATGACTTTATATATATATGTGTGTGTGTTGGGGGGGGGGGGATAGAGAGAGAGAGAGAGAGAGAGAGAGAGAGAGAGAGAGAGAGAGAGATTTAAAAATCTACTTTAAAAGGATGTTTGGTTTAACATTAACAATATGAGACTACCAACTTTCAAACCATCCACCAAATCATATACTCACAATTGTGAGTTTGGCAAAAAAAAACATTTACAATATGAGATGAAAATTTTGCATTAACCCTTTTTTGGCATGTACAAGCGGCATTACCTTAACTTGACCCCCTCTTTTTGCCTTGACTAAAAGAAACTTTGTATTTTTTTGGTTCTTATTGGGTACAATTTAAAATAAAAACCCTTTACCAGATGTACTAAGTTCAAAGTGATTAGATCTCCACAATTTGAAAAAAAATAAAAATTCTATCTAAAATGCAAAAGTGAAGGGTGTAGAAAATGAAATGCAAAAGTGAAGGGTGTAGGAAATGAAATGCTTCTTGCAATTGGAAACCAGAAGACTTTTACTCTATATAAAGGGGTGGGTGGTACACAAAAAAGAGTCAAAAGTTTTTTTTTAAAATATTATATTCAAACTTCAAATTGTTTGTTGCATCCCCTCAAAAAACTTTGAAAAATTGAATGCATCTTTTGGGAAAGATCATTTGAAAGGACATGGTTTCTTTCTTTTCAATTCTCTTCAAGACTTTTTAAGGCTCTTTTGAGGGACACATGTACAGCACCAAGAATTGAACTACCTTCATCCATATGGACACTAAGGCCTTTAGAGGCCAACAAATCATCATAGCCCTTTGCCAACCCACGGAAAGTATTCATTTGTTTTAGCACACAGCACAGGGTGCTCAAGATACATAAATTTCAAATGTGTTTCAATCAATATTTTATTTCTTAAAAATACGTTATGGCACAGAGAATATATTGCTTAGGGCACACAAATGTATAAAACATGAGATATTTTTGAAAAGAAACCCATCCCTTTGATATACCTTTTTGAAAAAGACCTTTCTATTCATGTTTTTGTTAGGAATACTTTCAAAAGCGCCTTGGCCAATGAAAACTTCGCAATCAGTGAGTTTGGGCCAAATATATTGTTTTGCCTTATTTTGAAAAGTTGAATGTTCTATTGGTGAAAACAAAATCAATTGTTTTCTACAAGAAATCTTTTGAGCAAGCCTCTAAGTCCATTTTATTTGGCCTTGGGCACATTTAAGAGTCCTCAAAATCACTCCCTATCCTACTTATGGAATGATTATGTTCCCTTAAACACCTACAGATTAGGCACTTGATCCGATTCGTTACAAGGCCATGTGAGGTCCATATATTTTCTAATGCTTGTAGAGTCATGGTATCCCTCTATAACCAATTATAAAACAATAGACATCTTCATTAACATCATCATCTAGGTTGCTAATGGTACAATCATTAGCTTTCGATGTCCTTCAAAAATTTCCATCGGCTTCAATTTTGACTTTTGATGGCCCTTCAACCTATATTACGTTACCCAAAGCATTAATCAAATCTCCAAACTCCTCCTTCCCCTTCCCGTGACACTTCTTACCCCTTTTAGAAACTTTCACCCTCCCAATCCAAAAGTGGGGTTCCCCTTTGCATGTTGGCCCCAACTCTGTTAGTATAGCTACAATGTACATCTATGAATTTTTCCCACCATCATATATGTTACATAGTTTGTAAGGCCCTCATATGAGGAGAAGCCAATAGTGCACATATATTTTGTGGAGTCCAACTTTCACGTTGATGAAGTCTTTATTTGTGATCATGGATAGTACCGTCGAGACATATTTTGAAGGAATATTCCTAGAATATTCTTTGCAATACTAGGCCATATGTACGTGCAAATTATTACTATAGTCGGTGGCCACATACGGTGGGTTGGTGTAGTCCACATAGCATATGCCACACACACACACACACACTTATCTACTACCCACTGTAGCAGTATATAAGGAGTCCATCTCCATGAAAAAATGCATGCTGTATCGAAGGATAACCAGTCCCTTCTATTCTTGCCTACTATCTCTAGTTGTCCATATCACCATCTAAGCTCTACCTTGAGAGCGCATGGTTAGATGATGCCATCACTTTGTAATAGTGCTAATCTAACTCTTGATTTTCCACTAATCCACTTTGCATTATATTTCTCTCTACTACTCTTCTTGCTGTAAGATCCTATTTTGTTCTACGTTTCCTACATGGTATCAAGCTTAGGTTCTTGTATCAGAGATTGTACTAGAAGTACTTGTATTACATTGCACAATCAATCCCTTATTATTTCGGTGTCTTCAAATGTTGCTTCTAGTGCTACTCCACTACGCATTTGTCCACAACCTTCATGGAAGGCAAGCTTAATGCCACCAACTACACTTTGTGGAAATTCAAATTTTTTGCAATTTTGAATCTGTATGCATTACTAGATATAGTGTTGGGGCAGAATGGAGTTGACCGAGAGCCTACTGCAACTACTAATTCAGACAATCCAAGTCTTGTAATTCCTCTAGATGCTACTCTCATACATGTCTAGAAGAGAGGGAATGCAATGCATTGTGCACCATTATCATGTGTGTAAGTGATTTTGTTCTCACTTTGATTTAGTATGCCACTAAAGCACATATTGGCTTGTCAATATGAGGGGCACAATCACACTAAAATTCAAAATCTAGAAAAGTAGCTTGTTATTGAGAAACTTGTTGACAGAGAGAAGATGGATTAAGGATCTCCAAGATCAAATTATTAATGTCGGTGTGGCCTTTTTTCTAGAAGATTTAGCTCAATGTTGCATTTGCATACTTTTACCCAAATATGATGCTCTTGTTACTCAACATTCAAATTTGTCCAACCCCTCTTACATTTTAAGAAATGAGTGTAATGTTTCTTAAAGAGGAGCTACAATTGAAGACTAGGGATATGGTGACGGTGATGTTGCTTTCATGATCACTGTAAATGCAAGGGGACTATTTCAAATGCCTCTAAGATTAAGCCCAAGAAGAATAAATTTACACATAGCTATTTTTATTGTGATAAGAAAGGTCGTGTCGTTAAAGAGTGCAAAAAGAAGAAAGTAGATGAGAAAAGTAAAACCATGAAAGCTTCTCAGAAGGAAAAAGAATCCATAAACAATGCTAATGCACAGCTTGAACTATGAGTTGCAATTGGAGAGGTATGCTCATCATCATAAACTCCTTTTGTTGATGGTAGTTGGATTCTAGATAGAGGAGCATCCCAACACATGACTAGCAAAGAGAGATTGGTATAGTTCTTGGAAGCCTATACAAGAACCCATCAGTGTAGCAAAAAATATTGGATATTCAAGGCAACATAGTGGGAAAGGGAGTAATCTGCAACAATCTTTATGAACTTTCTATACTTATGGTAAGTACAAAAAAAAGGTACAACTCAGTTAAAGCATGAGAGATTTTGTCACCTAAGTATTGTTATGCTAAAAGAGATACGGTGATTTGGGATAGTTGCATATATGCCTCAAATCTCATATGTGAATGAAGTATGTGAGTCTTGCATGATGGGCAAGCAACAATGGAAGTCATTTCCATGAGAGACTAATAATTGATCACAGTCTCCTCTAGAGTTGGTACATACAGATCTATGTGGTAAACTGTCTACATCTCCTTTGGATGGGTCTTTCTATTTTTTGCTATTAGTAGATGATTTTAATAGAAATATGTGGGTGCATTTCATTCATAAGAAGTATAAAGCGTTTGGGTGTGGCACAAGCTTGTAGACAAATGCAGTAGGAAATAAGGTCAAGAAACTTTGCACAAATAGAGGACGAGAATTCAATTCAAATGAGTTCAACAACTACTACAATGAGCATAGCATCAAGCATCATCTTACTATTGCTTACACACAACAATAGAATGAAGTTGAAGAATGTTGAAACAATTTGTCTATGGTAGAAATGGCATGATGCATGCTCAAAGCCAAGGATATACCAAAATCCTTTTGGTTTGAGGTAGTAAATAGAGCGAAGGCTTTAAAAGGAAGAACACTTCAAGAAGCCTATTCTAGTAGAACCCTTGATCTTTCATTTCACAACTTTTGGGTGTTTTTTTTTATGCACATGTTTTTTATTCCAAAAGAACAAAGTTAGAAGCCAAAAGCAATAAATGAGTTTTTCTAGGATATAGTAAATATTCTAAGGCATACAAACTCTATGATCTAGAGGCAACGAAGATACTCACTAGTTGTAATGTGGTATTTGTAAAAGGGCCACATTTGGTGGAGAAAATAGGTTCATACACTATGAAATAGCCCAACCTGTGCCACATCAAAGTCACGTAAAAATTGAGGAGGAGGAGTTGTTTGATGATAACAACTCAAACAAAACGGGATATAAGAGATGGTGAGTGAATATTTTTTAGCAACAAAAAAAACAAGCAAGTCTCTTTTAGGTTTGTCACTACTAGTCTAGAACTGGAATGGTTATTTACCCTAATTGGAATAGTCTGGAACTGGAATGGTTATTGACCCTAACCCAAGACCTATACATTTGCTTTCATCACCATGAAAATCAGTGTCATTGTAGTCCTCCTTGGCTGACACACTGAACTCACCTGGTCACTACAAAGTGGATTATGAGAAACAAGGCTTGATCTCCTTCTTCTTAAGAGCTTTTCCCAATTGCAAGACTACATTTAGTTTTCAAACAAAGTGAGAACATTCCATTAAACATAGGACAATGATTGGTTCATTTTGTGTCTATCTAAAATTAATTGTAAGAAAATAAATTAAGTAAACTTAGTACGGATGACCTGAATTCAAACAAAGATAAGATCTCTTTACAGTCAATTTCATAATACAATACTCTCTTGTCATGTAATTTTGCATCTGAGTGAAAGAGGTGAAAAAGACCCTCCTCCTGACATGTCATCAATACTTGGAAGACGATCAAAATCTCTCCAAGGCATTGCCAAACAGCTTTGACCACCATTTGAGCATCGATGGCACATTGGGAGGGTTTAGGGTTTCACTCTTTTCACTTGATATCGTGGCAACAAAAGAGTATCACTAACAAGGATTTCACTAACTTGCCAATGTTGGCACTCCCTGAGAGAGAGAGAGAGAGAGAGAGAGAGAGAGAGAGAGAGAGAGAGAGAGCGAGCACTACAATAGCATACCTTGCACTCCTCTTGCTCGAGTCTCTTTGTGTTGCTACTACCAACAGATTAGCTTTTCTTGCGCAAGTGCTATTTTTATTACAAGCATGGATCCAAAGGAATGTTGAAGAGAAGCATCTCAAAATAGCCTAAAAATTATGTAAACATTTCATTTTATGGGCTTAGCTTCAAAAAGCCTAAAATTGTGTACAGTATTCCATTTTTTAGGCTGTATCAATCCCTGCAAGCAAGCAGGCAGTGCCAATAATGCAAGAACAAAAATTATTTAAAAAATCATTGATACAACCAGTCTGTGTCGGCACGTTCAATAGGCCTTTGAGGTTGCCTTTTCCATTCAGGGGCAGACTATCAAGTTAGGCACTTTTGGAAAATTTTGCAGTGTGAAGAACATTGTCTCTTCAACAACTTAATTCTTGTCCTCCTTTGGCACCACCACAGGATGAGGTATCTCAAGATGACCGCCGTGGTGGTGAACAACACTGATGTTGGCATCGTCTTCAGGTTAATTTCTGATCGTCCCACATGGATGGACTCCTTTTTAAGCATGCCAATGAGGAAGTTTTCCAATCTTCCTATGACATTTCATTGTTCATAATTTTGGCTTGTAGCCACGGGTTGTGAGTCCAAAAGGCTCCTGCTTGATACAACGTTGCCCAAGGTTTTGTCTTTGATGTGGCGAGAGGGCAGAGAACAAAACAGTGGGAGGAGTGGAGGTCTAGGAGGAGGAACGACACAAAATGACAAGAAAGAGCAAAGTTCCAAAGATGCATGCAGCAGCCGTGCAAGGTGTTGATGTTTAGGAGAAGTCTGACAACGATGGTGTTGTGCTCATAGAGGTGAGAGAGGTAGAAGTCTTTGCCATGGTGTGCTCACCAGCTTTCCCAAGTGCTACAATTATCTGAATGCTCAAATCATCTCAGCATCATTGAGATCGTCCCAAATCATTGCAGCTCAAATGATCAGCTTTGCTCATCCCTTCTCTATTATGTGAAGCTCCCTCACAACCAGAGGTGCTAGCACAGAAGGCCTCTCTCAAGCTAGACTTCACTATCGGCCACTCTCCAGCTATGCTTAGCACAGAATTCCGCTCTCCATGTAGACTTCTTTGCGGGCCACTCCCTTTTGAAACCTGTCAAAACCGGTCCGTGCCGGTGTGAACTGGTTCGAGCAGGTTTAGCTCATGCCCTATACCAATATATATGGCAACGGTTGCAATGAGACAGTAGGCTTTTATGGCTTGCAATGCACCTAAAGGGAATTCATTGGTGGAGTGCCATGCCTGCGTGTGTGATAATGGGGACAGCTAGTTTGCACGTGGTGATAGGTAGTTTAGGATTTAGGGACAACTACAAACTAGCTGTCTACCGTGGCCGCCATCCTGAGATACCTCATTCTGCAAAGTAGCTGTTGCTAGAGACGTTGCAGGTGGCAATAGCTTGTGAATAATAGAAAAAAACATTATTATTTTTTCAAAATTGCTAGTTTGCAAGTGGTGAAAGTTTAAGGATATTAGGAAAAGAATACCTTCCGCCATAGGTGCCGATTCCGTGGTAGCCTGCTGGTTTGCTCCTACAAATAGTCCACGCTAGCGCGGACTAGTTGTGGCAGCAAACTAGGAGGGTGTTGTGGCTAGTGGCACATTTGGAGGGTGTTCAATGGCGAACCACCGATTTTTGATAAATTAAGCATGATGCATTCATTCATGCTTGATCAAAAATGCAATTGGAGCAATGCAATGATCAATTGATTTATTTTTTGCATAAAGTTTTGGTCTAAAAGGGTGTGTAATGCCATTCAGTGGCATTAGGAATCTAATGAATGATTAGTGCTTAACACTAATCATAATGTTTATTAGGACTACCAAGATTGGTGTGTGCATGATTAATCAATTTGGGGTTAGAGTGGATGACTCAATTAGTGCATGATTGGGGATGACTGAAGTGCAATTCCGTTACCATATGTGTAAGAGAGAGAGAGAGGGGGGGGGGGGTGAGAGGAGGGTAAAACAGAGTGCATAGATGACACAGAAGAATGACAAAAGAGAATCTTTAAATGCCCCATCTAAATAAAATAGGAAAACCATGAATTAATCCATATCAAAATCTAGATATACCATAACTTTAAAACCATAAATGACTAATACAAGCACTCGATCATATATGGGATTGACCAATCCACCCCTCCACATCTACTCCTACTATGGATAGAGAAAATATCACTTCATAAGGAGCAAGCCAGAACACCTCCACCTTACTTGAGTCAGACATAAGTCGAGGTTGCTTCGCCTTGCTCCATGAACTCGAGCTCTAAAATGATTCCAAATACCAGTAGGTGGTAGAAAATTAACGCCAACCATGCCCATTTAGGCACCGCACCTCTTTGGTGACATATCAAGTGTTTTAGGCCAAGCTAAGGCAAGATCCTCAATGTGCTAGTCGTGAAGGTCATTCAACCACCGCTGGTCAAGTGGCTTAACGACTAGTGCACATGCACTAATCGAGTAGATAAACTTAACAAAAAAGAAGAAGATCTAGACAACACCCCCGATCCAACAAGACCTAAGTTATCAAACCTTTTGTCTAAGGTTAAGAGATGTAGGTGATCCAAATCTTGTATCAATGCTATCGTGAGAAACACAGCGCATGAGTCTAATCAAAATAGCTCCTTGCATATGCACAAATAATCCTTTCCAAGGCAGTCAAAGTGTACAAGGTCTCTACCCTTTCTGACATAAACCATTAAAACCACTTTATAATCCAATCCCAAAACCATAAACAATAATCCAATCTTCATCTCGTGGGTGAGCATACCACCCTACTCTGGGTGATGCACATTCATCCTTCAGAACCACTTTAGCAACATGGCTGCAAAAAATTTGATAGCGTTTTGGCAATACAGCCACCAAAAAAAAAAATCCAAGAGCCATAGTGGCTTCCACAACCAAAACCATAAGGGATCTTCAGCCCTTGAAACATAAACCATATTTCTTGTTGAACCAACTCTTCCACTTGGAGTTTTTACCATTTATGCTACAGTCAAGTTGTGCCAACAGACATGGCCCTCAAAGAATAGATTTTTTATGTGTAAGAAGACGTCCGACCAGCGATTTAACATAATGTCAAAATACCATGTTGGAAGTGTTTATCCATGCATAAATGTTGTACCATGACAGTGCCTCACCCCTCTTGCACATAGAGCTAGATTTGACCTAGTAGGGTGGCACAAAAAGCTAAAAAACAACGCACAAAAAGCTTAAAAAATCAAAATTTCTAATATTGAACCACAACTTCACCTAGCCTACCTAAACTAGGAAACGAAGTTGCTTTTCACCGAAAAGCACAAAAACCGCGAAAAGCACTCAAAAAGAAAATTTTTTCAAAATTAATCCCTAGATTCCCTGGAACTTGTAGATTACTTTTCACAAAAAAAGCATCAAAAAACACAAAAAGCAAGGAAAACAAAAATGTCCAAAAGTGTATGTATGACCTACTATAACATAAAAAGTGTATGACCTACTATAACATAAAAAGTGAACCAAGTGTACGTCTGACCTACTAGAACATAAAAATGACCTTTGTTTCCACTTTAAAACCTCCCAACATTGCGCAGAATGAATACTTTCCCATTTTTCTTATGTTTAAAAGAGATTCCAAAATCAAGGATCTTATAACGTATCAAAAATTAGTGGTTAGGTTAGCAAAATTTAGTCAAATTTATACATTGCACACATTATGTCATTGAAGGTAGCCTCTACTTTAGTCCCCCTATCACTATTCTTAATCCTACACACACAAGTAATGTAGTTACTAACACTAGATTGGTGACAAGATACTTTAATGTCCTTGGACGCTTTTGTGTCCTCTTAACCCAGAAACAATCACCGAGAGCATGGTATGTTAGGATAGATAGATTTTTTAAAAAGCTTGGATGTAAAAGGATTACTCTTGTGATGCAATTTTTTATGTACAAAGAGAGAACAAAAAATATTGGCTTTAAAAGGATTACTTCTTATGCAAATGTGTATGTACTAAGAGAGAATGGAAAGCAAGTCATTGTTATCTTTTATGTAGATAACTTAACTATCGCAAGTGATTGTGAAGAGCTCATTCAGAAAACTTGAAAAAGTTTGAGTTTGAGTTTGAAATGATAGACTTGGGACTTTTACATTATATATTGGATATTGATGTTTGGCAATCCACAAAGGCCACATTCATCTCTGAGCAAAAGTATGCAACAAAAATTCTAAAGGAATTTGGGATGATGGATTGTAAGCAGGACACTCCAATGGTAGCTAATGTGAAACTCTCCATGGAGGATTCTTCTCCCTTAGTCGACATCAAGAAGTATAGGAAGCTTGTGGGAAGCTTGAATTTCTTGTGTAGTACTAAACCATAAACTTATTTTACAATTGTTGTTTTGAGAAAGTTTTCCAACTAGCTTAGGGAATCTCATTGGAAGGTATGCATGTGTGTTATAAAGTATATTAAAGGTACTTTGGACCATGGTATTTTTTATGGCATTGTCACAAATACCCTCAATGCGTATTGTGATTTTGATTGGATAGGAGATTGTGATTCTAGAAAGTTAGCTTTTGTATATTGTTCCTCACTTGGTTTTGGAGTGTTTTCTTGGATTAGCAAGAACCAATCAACCATTGCTCTTTCTTTAGCAGAAGTAGAGCATAAAGTTGCATGTTTTGCAGCTTGTAAAGCAGTTTGGCTGGGACGAGTTCTCATGGACTTAGGTGTTCATGTTAATTCAACAACAAAACTTCAATGTGACAACGAGAGTTGCATGGTGATTTCCAAGAACCCTATCTTCCATGCACACACAAAGCATATTGAGGTACAATACCATCATCTTCATGAATTTATTGAGATTGATATTGTGGAGCTAGAGTATTGTCATTCTAAAGATAACTCTGAAGATATCTTCACCAAGGGTCTTAGAATAGATCAACCAATTCAACACCTTAATTGACTTGGAGTTGGTGGAACATGGCCAACATAAAGCATCTTTGGGTGTTCATTGAGGAGGGGTGTTAGTATAGTTGCAACGCCCACCTATGATTTTTGCACATCATCATGTATGTGGCACAATTTGTAAGGAGAAGCCAATAGTGCACATATATTTGGTGCATAATCAATACCACACACACACACACACACACACACACACACACACACCTATCTACCACCCACTATTAGACTATATAAGGAGGCCATCTCCATGAACCAGAATGGCATCCTATATTGAAGAATAACCTTGTGTTCTTGCCTACTAGCTCTAGTTGTCATTATTGCCATTTAAGATCTACCTTGGAAACGCATGGGTGGATGAATCCATCACTTTGTAATAGTGCTAATCAATATTTTTATTTTTCACTAATCTACTTTGCATCATATCTCTCTCTACTCTCCTTGCTACAAGATTCTACTTTGTTTTACAGTTCTTAGAAACTGCCCTTTTCCATACAAACTACCCTTTCTCATGCAAACTCTAGCCTTCTCCTTACACCACACAATATGTGAGTTGTCTCTCAAAAAGGCCACTAATGGGTGCTCGGGGTGGAAACACCCCCTTCAACAAAAATATCACCATCAGTATTGCATGCCACCATCATGAACACCATCACCCAGCTTGGTATGCTTGAAATTTGTTCTCTGTAACCTTAATCCCACACATCTTTCTATCCCAACTCCTTTGCCTTATACTCATTCATCACTCACTTGAAAAATAGCTTCTCTAAAATACTCCCAATGGTCTCTATATTCTCTAGCAAGACCTAGTACATGTTTGCATAAGTCTGAAATTACCAACCACCCAAATGATTTGGTCATAAGCTATTTTGGTACTCCTCGTGATAGCATCTCTAACTTGTAGCATGTAAGGTATCCCTTTGGATCAAAACATTCAAATATAGTAGATTTGGTGTGCACAGCATCTAGTGTTGCTTCCATAGCATCATCCAATTCTTTTTGCTTTGCTTCTTGCACCTCTTCACTAATTGATAAAGTATTGAGCATTTGCATTAGTATCACAAAATCTAGCATCTTTTTAACCTCTTCAGAGAAGTATGGCATGCTATTTTAATAAGCTTCTATAAAATATGTTGGATTTTTATCTAAAATCCATATGCACCCTCTCACCTCGACCAAATTTACATTGAATTCACTGAAAACATGTCACAGTGTGTCATTCTCCAGAGGAGATCAAGAAGGCATTTAGGTTCTGGTTGTGAGAGTAGCAAGAGAGAAGAAATAGAGAGAAAAACAAGGATCCAACACGTTTTGTACTGAGTATTTTGGATTTATATCTGTGCTTTGTTTGCACACTCTCACCCATGTCAAATTCACATCCAATTCACTAAAACTACATCACAATGTGTCCTTCTCTACAGGAGATTAGGAAGGCATTTAGCCTTTGGAACTTAGAGTAGTAAGAGAGGAGAAGAAACAGAGAGCAAAACAGCAACAGATGCCAACTTGAGCAATGAATCTATTGAACCACTAGAAATTTGTACAATAAATGAATAACAAGATCCCCAGTAATCACCATACATGAGCTCCAGCACCAATAAATGATAAAAGACTTTTTCTTGTCTTTCAATCAATCACAAATATGGTTGTTGGGGGTACCATCATAGCATAGCTCCAATGACCAACAATAATTGTCAGTCTGGAGTGATGAGCCACCCAATTAGGGCATGGAAATAGTCACGTGATTAATGAGCTAATCATGGAAACAAGAACGACGACTCTATGGGGTGAGCTTCTCGGCCTATGGAAGAGCTAAGCTACAAAGATTGGCAATCTCCACATCCACTTCTCTTCACCTCAAATCAACCCAATCACACACACTACCGATTACAACGATATACACAACACTAATCCCATACTAATCACAAGTCCACACATAGATCTATTGAGCATCCACAATCCAATCAAACCTACATGCACACACAAGAATAGAGGGCAATCACACAAGATTAGAGCAAGATTAATCACTAATTAGTTAAAATCAAGCTAATCAAGCATCATTAACAATCACAAGAGAGTATGAGAGAGGTATAGTGAAAGAGAATTAAGCATTGATTAGTGTTAATCAAGTCACATGAGCAAGGAGAAGCTCAAGGACTCCATAGCCACACACCTCATGAGCTCTCACTAAAGAACGGTCTCAACAAATGAAGCTGAGAACCCTAATTCCATTTACACATTGCCTTATATATCTAGGGTAAAAATATGCAATGTCTGAGTGCCCAAGGCCTTAAGGGATCCACAACTTATTGAATCTGCAACCTAGGTACACTAAATGAACTTTTCTTTATAGCTTGGAACCCTCATTGAGTCCGCAACACATTACTATTATTACAATGGCTTGAAATAAATCGAGAAATTACAATACATGGCCATTTTGGGAAAATGTGAAAAATGTAACTCCAATCTTCATTGCTTCTTTGTATTCGTCTTTGATGTGAACTTGCAAGGCTTTAGTCTTTAGCAGCTTTGGTTAATTGATGTTGGCTCAGTTAACATTCCCCCCTTTCAATTTTAGTGTCTGTCTTAGGGGACTATTGAAAAGTGTCCATGGAGGCTGTGGAAGGTTGTTGATTAATTGTTAATGGGAAGTGTTTTCTTTATTTTTCATTAAATTTTTTGATGAGGTTCATTCCACTGTAGTATCTTGACTGTCCAAATTTGTCTTTGATGTGAGAGATGATGTTGCATATGTCCATTGTAGCAACATATGACGAGGTTTGCTAAAAATTGACACAATCAAAGAGTGTAAATTATTCATTTGAGCTCAAAAATACAGCATTTAACCATTACACACATCAGATTTTCAATAAATCATCAAATCAATCATACACATTAATAAACTTTTATGCACACACACACTAATAATTGGCATTTTTTACTAACTTTTAGGTGCACACACACACACAAGTGTTAATCATGTCAAAATTGTAAACCAAACACACAAATCTTTAATTGGAAATAACCATATCACAAATCAATCATCCCATTTGCAAAATCAATAAGCACACATTGATTTTTAGAGGCACACGCAAGGGTAAATTAGTGCACCCCACACCTAAAATTAAGCATACACGCACTCAATTAAAGTGCACACACACTTGATTTGGATTCACACAATTTCAATTGACCATTCTAGCATGCAATTAGGAAAATCAACAATGCACATTACCACATGAAACCATCAATTTATGCACATTCAATTATAGGAAAAGGTCGGCATTACGATGGCATGCAAACACACAAATCAAAAGCTCAAAATCACCAGATTGAATAATGACGATGCATATTGTACAAGTATTGAATCCAACAGCACCACACATTCACCAATTACCCATTGTTTAGATCGATTTTGTCGAAGCTTCAAGCCCTAATCTTGCATTCCAAAAGTCAACAAAGGGTGAAGGGAAGGATTAGCACAAACCGGCATTGTTAGAATGCAATCCAAGCCTTTAACTAGGCAAATATCAAAGCATAAGCACAAAATGTTAGTACAACTAGTAGAAAATTATAGTGTAAGTTATCAAAAGTTAGTGAATTGACCAAAAAAATAGTGAGAAATTAGAGTGTGTAAGCGCACAATTAACAAGATTTGGCGACAAAATGAGGGAAATTGAACACGTTTTCTTATGCACACACATCCAAGATCCACAAAACAACAACACAGGTGAAATTAGTGAAGAAATTGGTAAGGAAACCTATTCAATTATAATTACACTAGCGTAGGCCATCGCTCCCCGGCACCCGCGCCATGTGAAAGAGTGAGGGAGGAGATGAACACAATACAAATATGAGAGAGACAATGATATACTAAAATAGAAAGCTTTATTGATCAAAGGACTAAAATGAGATACAATCTGAGTACTTAAAGTACGCAAATAGGTATTGTTTACTGTTTGCATGAGGTACTCTCTGGAGTACCTTGATATGTACTTCGGAGTACCTTGATAGGTATTGTAAAGTACCTATGATACACAGTACAAGTACTTCTGAGAGACTCAAAGGATGATCCCCAACCCAAGCTAGAGGCTAAAATCCCAAGTACAATGAGTGTGTTTTCCCAATTAACAACACTCTATACAAGATTCATATAATGCCTCACAATGTCTCTCGCTATGTTCTCTCTTCTTCTTCACAATGATACGGTGTGAGTGTGCTTCCCAGTATCATCACTTCGCCACCTTGCTAAGATCACTACTTAAGATGTAGAGCCATCCCTGCTCTAGCCCAATATCATCTTGGAGCTAGGCACCAATACTAGGCTCTAGGCACTAGGGTACTCCTAGGTACAAATGTGTACAAAGGGACCACTGCAGCCTTCTTTGTTGCACTCTTTATAGCTATTGTAGATGAATCCTCCAAGTGACTTTTGGGGATTACTTTGGTAGTGGCATCCCTGCTCTAGCCCAATATCATCTTGGAACTAGGCACCAATACTAGGCTCTAGGCACTAGGGTACTCCTAGGTACAAATGTGTACAAAGGGACCATTGCATCCTTCTCTGCTGCACTCTTTATAGCTATTGTAGATGAATCCTCCAAGTGACTTCTGGGGAGTACTTTGGTAGGTAGATCCTCCATGATGTACGGAACATTTTGTCTTCACACTTCATCAAGGGATCATTGCTTTGTCTTTTGGTAGGTCACTCCCAAGTTGGTATGTTAGCTCTTGTGTGCTCAGTTTAAAGCTCTGCAGCTTTGCACATAGCCAACTTGGCACCTTTGCCAAACATGTTGGATGTGGAACTAGACTAACCCCTTTGACCAAATTGTAGTGCATATTGATTAGAACAACTTATCTTTGTATTGATCCATAAGATCACTATTGTAGGTGGTTGGTATCACTCCTATAAGGCTACCTGCAAATGTCTTGAAATTGCTCTCGACTTTTAGGTACTTTTCGTACTTTACTACCCAACTGCTTGGTAGTTATTTTAGATTCTTCCCATGTGTAGATGGGATAAAATCCATAACCATGGGCATGTATTTTCATGCCATAACGTCATGCTTGAGTCCATATTGACTCACTTCCATATTGCCTTCTTCCTTAGCCCTTGTCCACACATGTAGTAAAGATGATGTGAACTTGCATATTTCAACACGCCAAATGTTGGGGGTACCATTGTAGCATAGCTCCAATGACCATCAATAATTGTCAATCTGGAACAATGACCCACCTAGCAAGGGCATGGAAACACTCACCCGATTAGTGATCTAATCATGGCAATATGAACGTCGATTCTATGGGGTGAGCTTCTTGGCCTATGGAGGAGCTAAGCCATAAAGGTTGGAAGTCTCCACATCCACTTCTCTTCACCTCAAATCAACCAAATCACACACACTAACAATTGCAACGACGCACACATCACTAATCTTATCGTGCAACACATTAATCACAAGTGCACACACATAATGTATTGAGCATCCTCACTCCAATCAAACCTACATGCACACACAAAGAATAGAGGGCATTCACACAATATTAGAGTAGGATTAACCACTAATTAGTTAAGGTCAAGCTAATCAAGCATCACTAACAATCACAAGAGAGTATGAGAGAGGCATAGTGAAACAAAATCAAGCATTGATTAGTGTTAATCAAGTCACATGAGCAAGGAGAAGCTCAAGGACTCCATAGCCATACACCTCATGAGCTCTCTCTAAAGAGTGGTCTCAACAAATGAGGCTAAGAACCCTAATTCCATTTACATATTGCCTTATATATCTAGGGTAAAAATATGCAATGTCTCAGCACCCAAGGCCTTTAGGGCTCCATAACTTATTGAATCTGAAATCTAGGTACACTAAATGACCTTTTCTTTATAGTTTGGAACCCTCATTGAGTCTGCAACACTTTACTATTATTACAATGGTTTGAAATAAATCAAGAAATTACAATACATAGCTATTTTGGGAAAATGTGAAAAATGTAACTCCAATGTTCATTGCTTCTTTGTGTTCGCCTTTGATGTGCACTTGCAAGGCTTTGGTATTTAGCATCTCTTGCTAACTGATGTCGGCTTAGTTAACAACGGTCCCTTCTTGATTTATCATCAAGTCCTTATTGTGGCATACACTCAAGGCCCTTAATGATAGCAAATTGGTATTGTCCTCAAGCATTGGCATCATTCTCTTGCACTCTTGCTCGCCCCTTCCCTTTCCAAAAACATCAAAAAACTTATCCATCAACTCTCCTAAAGAGAGCACAAACACATGCTCATGACAATCCTTTCACTCTTCATGAGAGAGCTCTTAAAAAATTCATACCAAAGAAAGAAACAATCCACCTTTTTCACTTCTTCTCTAATCCAAGAGTGAGGGAGAGAGAGAAATAGCAAGAACATCCAAGAGCATTACAAAGCTCACTAAGAACCCTGTGTTCATCCCCTCTCCATCACGAGATGCAATTATTTCAAACAAAAAAAACAAGCCCCTCTTCTACTCCATTGAGAGTGAGAGAGACCCGACCAAACTATGATTGGCTAAAGAAGCTTCATCTTGAGAAGTATCATTTCATGCCAATTCCGTTTGACCAAACCTCGAATGCAACATCTTTTTAATAGACCATACTAACTGAGAGTAGGATCATCTTGCGAGTATTGAATTAGTTGCTTAGTGCCTTCAAGTACATAGTGGGTGATGTTTTTTTGTCAAAGAAAATACATTATGAGGGTCTTGGCTATTGATTAATTTTAGGATCAAGAATTTGGCAAGTATTACACCTGATGCACCAAAAGAGATCAATTACACCAACAAGTTGAGTGCATATTGTAGTATGTGTGGATGCTCAAGGAGCTTCTTGCCTAGATTTCACATGCTAATGAAGACGAGTAAATTGCATGGACCAAGAAGACTGATCCTAAAAGCAATAAGAAGTGTTCTTGAAACCACTAGATTCTCACAAATGGGATAAGCAATAAGAAGTGTTCTTGAAACCACTAGATGCTCACAAATAGGATAAGCCTACAATTAGACCTGGCTACAAGGAGATGGACATTTTTGGCAAAGGTAATCATAATTATCCATGCACCTCTTCTTTGCTACCATGATGCATTGTAGGTCTCCACACATGCAAGCACAAATGCTATTCTAGCTACTAGTGCCACCACCATGCCAATTATTGTACAAATGCTTGCCACACCATGCTTTCAATTTCTAGGACAACTCATGGAAAATAAACATAAGGCATTGGTTCTGCAAACTTGGTGTTGCTATGTGCTTTTGGTTTCCAATGGACAACCAATGGCAAAAGGCATAAAGGCACAGTTGTAAGTAACTATTTTGAACTTCAAAATCAAGACAAGTTTTATAGACTTAGACCTTCAATCAAGATGCTAGCATTGGAATGCCCATTCAGATAGTTTAAGGTAGCCTTGGTAACAAAATCAAAGGTAGTATGTGCATGGCTACTTGGAGTATGAAATTTGGTCAAAAGTGGTTATTGCATGGCCACCTAAGTCCCTCGCTAGACTCACATGCAAGAGAAAACTAGATAGTTACCCATATGAGTTAGTCCCTCGCTTGAACCCTTAGATAATGGAGACATCTTAGATTGTCATCCTAGGAGGAGCTAGTCCCTAGTTCAATAGAAATGAACAAAAAAATACTATCAATCATGTTTGGCAATTAAGATACTAGTCTCAATAAAACGGAGCAATGATCCTTAAAAAGACTTTGTTAACAAACCAAACTTGAATGAAGCCATATGGTATGTGACACAAGGTTTCATCTAATAGCTTTGTATACATGTTTGTGCTTGGCTTCTAAGAGGTTGTTATACCTGACAAGCAAGTTTTATATGAGCACATATAACGTCCTCAAAGCAAGAAGTACAGAGATGAAAATAAGTTATCTTTAGGAAAACATGAGTCTAGAAACCATGAACAGAGAGTTTTTTACCTTATGGTTTTCTCTCCTTAGATCTCCAAGGATCTTTAGGAGGACATAAACTCTTCTTCAAAGGAAAACATGAGTCTAGAAACCATGCAAAGAGAGTTTTGTATCTTATGGTTTTCTCTCCTTAGATCTCCAAGGATGTTTATGAGGATGTAAAGTCTGCTTCAAAGGGAGGCAATGTCATGTCATCTATATCATTGAGACCATGGAGCACATGTGGCATGCATATTTGGGTACTTAGTGCACATTGTTCATGCAAAGCTAGGGGTTGGAGTCCATGTTAGGGATATTAGGAGGTCTAGGATGGTCACACAGGTGTGTAGCGTGGCAGCACACCACATGATCGTCCAAGCGTGATTGTCCATGGCCCAATATTAATTTGAGAGACTCCCATAGTTGGGTGGAAATTATTAGAGTGCTCTTATGTAAAGATCTCTCTCCTCTCAGAGAGCTCACATGAGACACCTCAGATTTCACTTATGTTTCCATGATAGTACCCAAAAAAAAAAATGAATTGTAGGAAAATTTTCTTGAAAGCCTTGTGTTGCCTTGAAGTCCATGCTTCACCTTAGCCTTGCTTTGCCTTGAAGAAGCTTTAGTTATGTATTAAAACCTTGCACAGGAAGGGGCCCTTAGAGTGGACTCTTTAGGCATGTTAGGGCACCCATTAATTAACTCAAATGTTAAAAATAAGGGATATGGCACTACAAGTCGATGGAGGCCACGTGTGGGAGAGAAGAAGACCTTTGAAGGAGAGAATCTAGGGCCATCAACAAATGATGCAAGTTTATGGCGACTGGTTGTGTAAGAGAAGACGACATTGCAAAGGAGAAGAATCTAGGGCTATCGACAAAACATGTTCACCTCAATATGCATATGCACTCCCAATAATGAGTTCAAGCATGCCTACTTGATGTAGGTTGGTGTAGGTTGATCGCAAAGATTGTATGTGTGTAAGCAGCTCTACACATACTACCTATATTTAATATCACAAGAGGAAGAGGGAGAGTTAGACACGCAAACTAACCGTGGCCATGCAAGGCTTTTTCCCCCTCCTAAACTTTGATACTAATGTGAGAACCACTAGGTGATGGCCTATGCACTGCTCCCTTCCAACCTCTATATACCGACTTTTTATGTATAGGGTCCTTGTGCATGCCATCTTTAAGGCTTGCTCCCTAGGGTCTTTGCCATGAGGCTGTGCTCCCTAGGACCCTTGTCTTGATAGTAATACTTGATGCATTTGGAGAAAACAATGCAAAAAACAGTGGATTACAACCCATATTTGAATGGATGGTAAAGCAAGGGCCCATAAGTGAACAAAATCAAAGGCTAAGGGCCCACAAAGACAAAATGGGATGGATTTCCATGAGAATGTAGAGCTATTACTGAAGGGTGAGAACGAGGTTCCACTGAGGGGATTAATCAAATAAGGGCTATGACCCCATTGAAACTACTTACTTTCACCACTAATTAATTCAAATGGTGTTTAGGCAGGGTATATGATCCCATTGATGATGCTTACCTTCACCACCTATTAGATGCTTTACTTGATATATTGACTATTTCCTATGATGTAAGGTTTTCTTGCAATGAGGGGCTATATATCCATTAACACCAATTACCTTCATCTCATTAACTATTTGAAATATAAACAATTCATACATGATTATGCTCATCAATAGTGTATGTTGGTCATTTTCTTCTAGATCCTAGTCCTCGTGACAAAGTTAGGTCAACAAGTTTTCTTGTTAGGTCTATATACATCGTCTTCGTCTTTCTTGTATTATGTCACAAGTACTTTGTTTTCAATAGACCAACATAGAACCTCATGATTGCATGCATACAAGATGTAAAAGAATGAATATAGATGTTCATAAAACTACTGACAGATAGTGATTATTGGACTTGAAGAAATGGGCAAAAATCAAAAAATTATTTGCACATTGTAACTAATGAAGATGGTCCAATATATCTTGCAATTAGCAAAAGGTGGATTGCATCGTAGAAATCAAGAAAACAGCATCAGTGTGTCGTGCCATTCAAATGGACATCTTGGTTTGCAAGAAAACATTACAATTATTACCTCTACATGGTGCACTAGCATTAGGAAGCATGGAATATCACTTGTGTATGTGAATAAACGTGGACATGTGTGGTTGTGCAACAATTAAATCTTTTTAGGAGGTTCATATGTGTGAAGGATATTGTCTTTGTGCAAGAGAATGGTGCCTTGGTTTACAAGTGTAAAGATTGTATCGAGGAACACATGGTGAACAAGGATTATGGTCAAGAAGTGCCAAAAATTATTGTTATCAAGCACAAAGCTAGATTGGTTACACAACAATGTGGCTCCAAAATGTAAGTTGATCTTGTGTGTCATTAATAAGGCAAGTAGGTTTGCTTTTTGCTGGAAATTTCACATGTTTTGGATATTTTTCCCTTTTTTTACTGGTGAAAATGTAAGCTACCTTGCAAAAAATACTCTAGATCACCATGAAAAAACATAAAATCTACAAAAATTGAAGGGCAAGAGTGTAAGTCAAAAATCAACCATGGGGCAAGGCACAAAGAGTGGGTCATGATCATCTTAGGTTGCACACATCCAAGACGTGTGGTTACCCCTTCATGATTTTGATTAATATTTATTAGGCTTGATGGAGAAGGTGACAATAAGAGTGCACAAAGGCCATGTGCCAAGATCACAGGATGACCTATAGGGTAGAGGAGTCAGCTTAGGGATGCTCATATCCTAAGGTCAAATTTAAGGAAATTCAAATCTTTGCAAATACATATGTTATGATATACCATGATTTTGAATCAAATTTATGCCAACAAATAGCTAATGTAAAAATCTTTATGCACAAATGTCAATCTCGTCAAGTATTCATATAATAAAAACTTTATAATAAAAACAGATAGCTAATGTAAAAATATTTATGCACAAATGTCAACCTCGTCAAGTATTCATATTCAACTCTTGTCTTAGTTTTTTTACCTATCCTTTTATTATCTTCTGTACCCTAGCACTTACTGATGCATCTTGTTGTCAAGAGATGGTGCATCTTCGTGTTGCCTATGTTGCCATGTTGGAATGATGAGCATCCCAAAAGAAGCATTCCATAGTGATATGGCATTGCCAACAGGGCAAGTGTCTAGTTCTCTTTCTTGTATTTGACACAACATTTATAGAAATGGCAAGATGTAAACCACATGCCTTTCAAGTGGAGATAAAATTCTCTGCAGATATGCTAGTGACCCCTCTACAATTCAAGTGGCTAACAAAGTTGCACTCATGTTGAAGGTTGTTAACATGCCATGCTCTAAGGCATATCATGTCAGCATACAATCAACCTATTGTGACTGCCTAGATTGGTATAGCAACTTAAAATGCCTATATGGCATGTAACTAATTTTGAGAGACGTCTTACCACACCATCACCACATTCTCCCCATCATTGGCACAATGATAGAGATGGTCATGGAGTGTTATCAAGTAGGCTTTGAAGTTTTCCCCTTGGAAGTACAATCGTCCATCGAGGTGGATGTGTAAGACCTGCTTTCGTCTTACACATTAAGCCAATGCATCAAGGAGTTAAAATACCTCTTGGATATGCTTATAGAGCACATGCCATCATACCATGAGTCACAAATTCAATCATTGATGGGACTATTGAGAGTACTGTGTGATGGTCTTTGCAATGGAAGAGCACCCACAAAGATCTATTTGTGAAACAAGGGAAGTATTTCACAAGTACATGCACATGCCCAAAGCACAATGTTTTCTCAATCAATGAGACAAACAAATGGGTTAGGATGAAAGCATCAAAAGGGTCAAAAACAAGTGTGGCCTTCAAAGCAAAAGTGGGTATTTTGTCCATTGCTACACAAAGACTCGGGGTGTCGAGACATGTTAGTAGACTTGTCATGCACTATTGTGCAGGCCCCCCATAGCTCGCTACATGAGTGGCCCTTGGCACATTGATAAATTGGCAAGTCACCATGTTTGATAAGTCATATGCATATCAATGCCTTGTTGTTGTCAAGAACATGCAAAATCTTCATTAGATTTAGCTTGCTTTAGGCATAGACTCACCTTTGCATAGGTTGCATTTTTGGGTGCATAACCAAGATCTTTTCCACATACACCTTCAAATCAACATGCTTATAACCAAAAATAGGATAAGACTATTAACATGAGATGGAACAAGATTGAGGCGGATTTTTCAAGTTTGACCCCCCACCCCCCCAAAAGGCTTTTCATTACTCATGCTCTTGGAGCTCTTTGCAACAAAGAGAAGCTTGAGTATACATAGGATCTTAGAGACTAAGATCTCTATGACCCAAGTAGCTTAACCGCTTCCTTGATCATCAGATGTTGTTCTCCTCTTCTTCAAAGCATCAGTGAATAACCAATACAAGTATGTTGTAGAGAAAAGGAATGGAATCCTTAGGGATGTCGTGTTGAGCTTGATAAGAAGAAGCTCTATAGCATAGTAGTATATGGAATGCTAGTAGAAGTTCCTAAAATTTCTAATAGTATCTGATAATCCCTTCAAATGGCTTTTGTAATCTCAAAAAGAGCTTTCAACTTATTCTACAAATTTAAACTTGAAAAGAGCTAAATTTTGATAAAAACACTTTTTATATCCAATCGTGGATGAGCAAGATGTGTCCGATTTAGTGGAGACTACTTTTTCTCCCCTTTTAGAAATAGTAGCTTTGAATTTTTAGGAGGAGGTGAAAGAGTCCAACCTATAAGAGTATGAACGTGGAAATTTGGTATCTCTTGGGACTTTCAAAGAGTCAAATGAATGTTCTAGGCCCCTTTCCCATTCACATGTCCTTCTACCCACTTTGCCTTCCGTTCCCACCCTTGGTTGGCCATATTCTACCATTTTGAGCCTCATAAAATTCTCATGGGATGCACTTATAAAGTGGCATTCATCTTTTGGCACTTTGCTAGCCATGAGTGCACTTCCTTGCATGCCTCATTGTCCTTTGACACGTGCTTTCTCTCTCTACTAGAGTCATTTCTAGAGAGACAAAAGCCATGGTAAAGCCTAAAGTTCATCAACATTAAATTTTGATGATAGCATGTGGTTTGAGAATGAGGATGAGAAATGTTGTTTGGGGTTGACATTGGACAATGGGCAAGACATGAGTGTGTTTTAACATCAACACATTCGATTGTACTTATGTGAAACAAGCTTGTTGACACTAGTGGTGAATGAAGTGTTCGAGTCTACCTATGATAGTCGGAGATCAATTGATCTGCTACTACCTTTACAAAAGGTAAAATATTAATGTGGGAGGTAGTTGAAGCACCCCATAATTAAATTGAAGCAGTAAATCTGCCTTTTATGATAGTGGGCACCTCAAGTTTGTATGCACAGTATGGGGCACTTACAACCTAATTAGAGGGCCCTTCCAAATCACCTTTTGGGGTTCTATGGGGGACCTCGTAGGCTCTTTATCACACGCACATGCATGCATACACACACACACACACACACACACACACACACACACACACACACACACACACACACACACTCATGAGGCATATTTATGCTTAGCTTTAATTGACTTAATAACGGTTCCAAGTTGATTGCTCCATAACCAACCCATCGACTTCCGTTCAAAGATGCTATGATGCAGCACGAATTGTTACTACCTATGAAGATATCATCCTCCACCTCTATTAGAATGCAACTCCATCATCTGGCATCGTTTGCTTTACCCTCTACCTTCAACATGCATCACCTCTTCTCATCAATGTATTATTGATGGCAAACTACATGAGAAATTTAGTAGGAAGTTTGTGAGCATGGAAACCTATTGGAGAGTAAATGATGTTGGAATTAGGGTTGCAAGAAAACACACACAACTTGGAGAAGATGAAGGAATCTCAAGGCACACAACATAGAGTGTATTACTTAGTTTGCAATGGAAAGATAAGATAGCCCTAAAGTGATGGGTGTATATACAATGCACGGGGAGAAAACCTCCTAGCGAGGGAAAAAAATGCCTCTTTGATCCTATATGTGTTCACACACATCACTACCACACGTGAACTCTCCTGCTAAGAGCCTCTCCCCGACATAGTGGTAATGCACCTCAATGTGCTTTGTGAAAGCATGAAAATTTTGGGTTCCTTGCAACAACTGCCAATGCGCTTTTACTGTCAGTGTAGATAGTGTTGGCAGTGTCTTGTCCAACACCCAAATCAGCCATAAGGCGTTTGAGTCATACACACTCAACCGTAGCTGTGAAGACTACCCTGTAGTTAGCCTCACAACTAGAAGTGGCCACAATAGGCTGCTTATTGCTCAACCATGATATGCATGAACTGCCAAGCATAAAACAAAAACCGCTTGTAGACACTCGTGTGTTAAAACAACCAGCCCAACCTGAGTCCGAAAAGGCATGTAAATCTAGCAGCAATTAAACAAGCCAAGCTGTAAAGTGCCACTCAAGTAGTAAAAAATCCTCTTGACAATCTGTCAATTCTTAGATCTTGGGCTATGCATAAATCCGTTGACATGTGAGACTACAAACTTAATATTCGGCCTCGTGTTGCATACATAAATAAGGCATCCAATAGCAGTTTGTTAAAGAGTGATATCAACACCATCACTAGCATCATGAAGACTCAATTTCAAACCTATTTCCATGGGAGTGGCAATAGGTTTGCAATCCTCAAGTCCAAACTTACATAACAATGTCTCTATGTAACTTGTCTGACACAAGGCAATACCACCATCACACTACTTAAATTGTATACCCAAGCAATGATGCAACGACCCCAAATCTTTCATCTTGAAAGTAGCATTCAAATCAGCCTTAAATTCAGCAATATGTCTCTCATTTGTTCTAGTGATCAGCAAATCATCCACATAGAGAACGACAATGAGAAGTACATCACCCTCATGCTTTACATACAATGTGCTTTTTGTGGGACTGTTACGAAAGCCTCATTTTACCAAATGAGTGCCAGCCTTCTCATACCAAGCACGAGGAGATTGCTTCAATCCATACAAAGCTTTCTTACATTTGCACACTTTATCCTCTTGTCCTTTCTTGACAAAACCGCGAGGTTGTGTTACATTAACTTCTTCAAATATGTCACCATTCAAGAAAGCAGTAATAGTGTCACACTGATGTACATCCCATCCAAAATGAGCTGCCAATGCACATAGAAAACACACAGTAGTCATACGACAAGTGGGAGAAAAAGTCTCTTAATAATCTATGCCTTTTTGTTGTGCATAACCCTTTGCAACAAGTCGAGCTTTATAGCAATCAATCTCACCATCCAACTTGCATTTCAACTTGTAAACCCACTTCGTACCAATGGCCTTTTTTCCAGGAGGCAAATCACATAAAGTCCATGTGTCATTTTCTATAAGTGCATCATATTTTGATTGCATGACAGCAATCCGATTTTTTGAATTATGTGCTTCATCAAAAGATAGAGGTTCCTCAACATCACATAAGTTAGACACAGCCACAACATAACAATCTGATGCATAAGATGCATGGTGAGAACCTAAAAGAGTACGACTAGACAAAGGTACATTCAATTTTCTGCCATACAAAGTATGCACCAGCCATTTTGGCATACCTCTAACCTGCTCATTCTCATACCTTTTGTCATAAAATCTAATATCTAACCAACCCAAATTATTTTCTCGTATTAAACAGATCATTTAATGCGAGAGAATAGACGAGAACAAGGGTTAGAATATAGACATGTGCTTACAGATCTATCTCAATACGGGGCCAATGGCAAAGGGGTCTAAATGAGAGATGGTCTATGAAAGAGCAAGGGTAGACAATGGAGCTTAAAAGACATTAGGGTTAGCTTCATTAAAGACCTCCAAAGGTTAGTGTTAAAAGTCCTTTGACCTTAGGTAAGCTAGGGCTGAGCTTGAGGTGGGAACTCAGCTCAAGCTCGAGGTGCTTGTCATGCTTGATGACTAAGGTGCTTGAGGTATTTGTCGTGCTTGCTGACTAAGATGCTTGAGGTATTTGTCATGCTTACCGACTAGGGATCTTGAGGTGCTTGTGGGAACACTACTCAAGCTTGAGGTGCTTTGTCATGCTTGCTAACTAAGGTGCTTGAGGTTAAGGTGTTCAAAACTCAAATCCCATCCCTACAAGAGAGGGGGCGATCCCTAAAGCTAGGGAGATGAGAGAGAACACACACACCCTCACACAAGGCAAGCTTGGTACAAAGAAAGCAAATAGGACACTTGTCAAGCTCCTCCTCGTGTTGCCCACATGGTGTGCCTAAAGCCTATTGGTTGACCTCCCATGGGGTCCAATGATAAATTAGTTAGTTTAATCAATTGTTTTTGCATTTATCAAGTCCTCTCTCTCAAAGGGGAAAGGGGGACACTTGTCCCAAGACTACCCTTGTTGCTTGATATGCCTCTTGCTTGTGATTGGCTAGGCCTGAAGGGGTCCAATGAGCTTCAAGCATGAGCTACAAGGGGGGGGGGGAGGGGGGGGGTCGATCGAAGAAAGAAGCTTGGGAGGTAGAGTGTTTAACACGTGTGTATACTCTGGTGATAAAAAAAATATGCTAAAATTTTCCATAAGTAAATAATCTTGATTATTTACTTTTGTTCTATTTTCAAACACTTTTGGGAAACCAAGCATACCACAAGCTCTATCATGTTGTATTGAGCATTCACATCAAATTTGGTAAGATTTGGATCTATGAAGTAGAAATTGTGGCCAATTTTATAAAGACACTTTGCAGACACAAAACTATTGACAAATTGAGCAAGGTTCATCCAAACTTAGTGAAACCTTGCTAGGGAGCTTAAGTTGAGTTGCTTTACCTGTTTGTATCATCATCTTGGCAAAAAATTGCTAAAAATCCTCAAAAGTAAATACTCGCGATTAATTACAACTACTCCAAATTTGAGAGTTATTGCACAACTGAGTATACCACAAGGTCAAGCACATCAAGTAGAGCACTCATATCAAATTTGGTGGAATTTGGATCACAAAAGGGAGACTTAGACCATATTCTCAACAAGTTTCACTGAAAATTGAGCCTGCGAACACTAAACAATTGATAACTTGGACAATTCTTGTTCAAACTCAGTGAAACTTGTTTAGAGTCTACAACAAGGTGTCTATATGGTAAAACAATTCTAAAAAGTGAAAAAATTTGAGAAAAGTAAATAATCAAAATTATTTACTTTTGAGTCCCAGAGACAAGATTTTTGACTTTTGAGCTTGTATAGTGTTAAAACAACATAATACAAGGCCACTGGTCAAGTTTGGGTTTCATCGAATCCAAATTAGGATATGTTAACTCAGTTTCCAAGTTGTAGATTAGTCCTTTAACTCCTTGCAAGGGTAGAATTTGGAAGTCTCATTTGCTAACTCACTTAGCTCAGGTCGAAGTGGTATACACGGACTAATCACAATAGTTAGCAAAAATTGTATAGTCTTTGAGAGAAAATTGCTAACTTGGTTAAAACTGACACAGGAACCAGGTTGTAGACAAAGGATTGAGAGCTTGAGAGGAGTTCATTTCAAGTCAAGTGGAAAAATGGATAACAATTCAATCCGACAGTACTCTATCTAGGGCATAACAAGTCTATATGAACCTTAGATCTGGTTGTATACTAGCAAATCAAGGCATATTTGGAGAGATCACTAGTAGAGTATACATCGGAAAGAGTGTGAATCAAGGTGATCAATTGGGCACTATCTTTGAAGAAGTCTCAGACACTTATTCCGACTCGACATCTGAAATGTCTTCCTATTTGACTCAGTCTAGGAACCGGAACAATAGTGCGATATAAGCACATACTCACCTTTTATAAGACTAATGTCCATGGAGCTTAGGTTTACCTGGATCCTAATGAAGAGTATGGCATTTACATTGATGACCATGACATAGAGTTTGAAGAGGAAATCAGGGTAAACAAACAAAGAAAAATGTATATGGATAAAACAAAACTCAGTATGTAAAAGTTGAAAACCCTGATGTGATAGACAAATGGGGGTTAGAAGTGAATATAATAATTTCGGTTATGGCAACAAAAGAAGGTCCACCGACTTTAGAATTTGAGGGATATGATCAAGTTGATATGAAACCTTTGAACGGCTTAACACTAATAATCCTAGGGTTGGAGTCTATTGTTGGGATGATAGGAACGTCAAGGATCTTTTATGGACTTCTCATGCCAAACCAGAGCAATTAACACACATGAGGATCATCTATATCTTCAAAATCAAGGACAAGGGTTCATCAGATCTACCATCTTACCTATTTAAGGATTGTTATAACAATAACTTTGTTATGATGAGTCCTGAGGAGGTAGAACATACCAAATATCAAGGGTACTCTATAAGAGATTGGATATTGGTGCAAGGACCTGATCATATTCCAAGAGAGGAACTCCACGAGAGATCTTTTGGGAGCAATGTTAAATAGAGATAACTACCTTTTCCAATCACCGTGCATGTTTTAGAATGAGTTGCAAAAAATAAAGCTTATAGCTTTTTAGACGGCTTTTCGGGGTACAATCAACTTTTGGTTGATCCAAAAGATCAACATAAAACTGCATTTGCAACCGAATGGGGTATTTTTGCCTATAGGGTTATGCCTTTTGGGCTAACTAATGCTCTTGCCACCTTTCAAAGATTGATGAGCCATGCTTTCAAAGAATATCTTAGGAATTTCTTGGAAATTTATATAGATGATTTATTTGTACATTTATCAATCCGGACTGATCATTTTGAACATCTCAAAAGGTCTTTGAAAAATGTAGACATTATAGGATTTGCTTAAATTAAGAAAAGTGCACATTTATGGGTGGACAAGGAAAAATTCTTGGACATACAGTGTTTAAAAATGAAATAGCGACCGATACGGATAAAATTCATGCTATTGCTAAATTGCCTAGATCGACACAATCAAAGGGGTTCAGGCTTTCATGGGACATTGTGGATATTATAGACGATTCATTTACATGTATGCTATAATAGCAAAACCCATGTATGGCCTGATTACATTCTTTGTATGGACTAATGTGAGTGTGAAGAATCCTTCATGAAGCTTAAACAAGCTCTCACTTCAGCCCCAATATTGAAAGCACTAGATTGCAATAAGATATTCCATATACATGTTGATGCTTTCAATTTTGCCATTGGGTATATATTAGCTCAACCACGAGAGGAAAAATTTGATTTTCCCATTTCTTATTCTAGTAGACAATTGAATGTGGTAGAAAAAAACTATACAACCACTGGCAGGGAAGGATTAGGGATGATCAATGCCGTAAAAAAGTATAGACATTACCTATTAGCCAGCAAATTTGTGTTCTTTGTAGACCACCAAGTTTTATTGTACTTGGTCAACAAGCCATGCAACACAGGGAGAATAGTGAGATGGTTCATCATTCTTTTGGAATTTGATTTCACTGTAGTTATAAAAAAGGGCACCACACACTAAAGAGCAGATCATTTGTCAAGGATTATTTCAAGAGAACCACCAAAAGGGATAGACAATGATCTACCAGTTGCATATCTGTTCTCTGTGGAAATGATACCCGTTGGTCAAAAATATGGTTTCATTGATGATTATAGCTTAAGTGGATTACACCAGGATTAATTGGCAATCAACTATGTATCAATTACTAGCTGGAAGGCTATACAAAATAAATCAAGATGGAATATTGCTTTTGTGTAAAACCTAAATCAAGCACATATGACCATAGTAGGACTTCACCTTGCGAAAGACCAAACTATGCAACGAATCTTGAGACTTGGAGTATTTTGGCCAACCATGAGGAGTGAGAATCACTCATTTGTGAAAGATTCTCTTCAATGCCAGAAACAAACACCCATACCTCATGTGATATTATTTGAAATCTCCCTAGTGCAAGTGGAGTAACTATATAGTTACTTACTTATCAAGCAAAACATTTTCAGAGAATATGAGCGAGTGCCGCCAAAGAGCTATTGAAACTGAAGCAAGAGACTATGCTCTTATTGGAAACCAATTGTATCAGAGAGGAAAGGATCAACATTTGCGTCTCTGTGCAAATGAAGATAAATATATTCCCACTCTAGAACAAGCACATGCTGGATTAGCTGGAGGTCACTTTTCTAATGAAACCACTGTTAGAGAAATTTTAATGGCAAGCATATGGTGGCCAACACTTTTTGCATATGCCAAAGAATATGTTCAAAGATGTGATGCATGCCAACAAGGGTAGATAGCATGGCTTTAAGACCAATGATGGGGGCTAGAGCTTTTGCAAAATGGGACATAGATTTTGTCGGATCAATACAACCACCTGCTTATAGAACTCAAGCTCAATATATCATTGTAGCTACGGACTATTTGACCAAGTGGGCAGAGGCTAAGGCAACCAGGAAGAATGATGCTAGAACCACAACCGCATTCTTGTATGAGAATATATTCACAAGATATGAACTACCAATAGAAATTGTTAGTGATAGGGGAACTCATTTACTCAATGAGGTAATTGAGTATCTGTTGAATGAATTTATGGTCATCCATAACAAATCCGCTCCATATCATCCACAAGCAAATGGACAAGTTGAGCACACTATTAAAATTCTTAGCCCGGTATTGACTAAAGTGGTTAGTTTAGGACGAATTGATTAGGAAATGAATCTACATGCCACTCTATGGGCTTATAGAGTTTTATTCAAGACAGCTTTAAATGCTAAAGCCTATGAGCAAAGTCTCACCAAGTTTGGACAAGATTTATCAAGTCAAACTCAAATTTTTGACAATTAATATAAATTTTAGTTTTTATCGAGTTTTTGGTATCTTTTGTGATCCAAACTCTATGAGACTTCACAAAAGATATTTGTAATCATGCATAGAGTCTTGGTATCAACCTTGATCAATTTTGAGTTAAAAGTAAATAATCACGATTATTTACTTTTGGCCTAAAATGAACACTTTTTACAAATTTTTCAATTGTGACATGTTTAAAGCCTTTGAGTCAAGTCAAAACTTAATTTGGCCTAAATTCTCAAGAAAATGTAAATAGTCTGAACTCTTGAAAATTTACCTCAAATGCATCCTTATGCTTACCCACTAGTTCATACAACTTTTATGAACATAATCTCCAGCTAGATTCAGTGGTTGAGAGTCGTTTCAAGTCGTAGACATGAAATTTTGCAACTTCACATAAACAACTCACAAATGATTCCTTTGGAGTGAGCAATGATTGAGATCCCACCTCGTATCTGCAACTTCACATAAACAACTAATAGATGATTCCTTTGGAGTGCAATGATTTGAGATCCCTACTCCTAGGTTCTCTTGTAATTGGGTTGTGGAAGGTGCCACAAACACTTGTTTCCTTGTTTTTTATGGTTTTTTGAGTCTTGATCTTAAGATTTGTCTTGTCCATCAATCATTCTCAAAATCCTAACCTAATCCTACAATCCTACAAGGTACTTAGCAAGTACAATCTACTCCCAAAGCTACCTCTACACAGCAAAAGACGACATTCTTAAGCTATGTGGTTTTAAAGAGAAAGTTTAACTCTAGGTGGTCTTAGAGAAAGTTAAAGGACAACTACACAAGACGCTCTTGTTTTCCCTAGTTTAGGTCTATTCTTCCCCGGCAGCGATGCCAAATGTGGATGGGTTTCCTAACCTCACTCTTATCTTATTGTAGACATAGCGAGAACCAGAAACATAATTGTCAATCCATGGGATGAAACTGACTTGACTAATGCATGGAGGATACAAGAGGGTGTCAATCTATTGGAAAGCAACAAACGACTTGCATCTAACACAAGCTATACTCAAATGACCTAAGTCATCAAAAGTTAATCATTAATCGGCAAACAAAACATAATTGTTACTGCATCAAACAAACGACATCCAAATGCTATGAAACTTCTAGGACAAGTATGTAAGACTTAAGCACACATGCTTACGGTCTCAAATCTCACTTTTGATGAAGTGCAAAAAATGTGATTATTAACATGAGTGAGATTTTGACCTAGTCGTTTCTGACCCCGAATGCATCTAAATACTTAGCAATGATGCCCCAATACCCCGCCTATGCTTATTTTGTGATTTCCTAGCTTAAATTCCTACTTATGATGAAATTAGGTTGCGGGTCCGGCGATGCCAAATGTTATGATTTATCATGATATGTTTACGTCAATGCGTAGAGCTCTTACCTGTGGTTGCAACGCAACAGATGGCACTGCAATGTGACAACCGACAAGGGAGATAAAAGCACGAGAAGGACATAAGTGAGTGTCGTAAGCTCACGCTGTGTATTTCTTATCCAAAACTTAGAATTAACTTTACAAATTTGGTTTTTATACCTTAGTCAAGGTTTCTTTGGTCAAAAACTAATTATTTGGGGGCTCTAACTAAGGATAAATTGATACAATCTGAAAGCTTATAGCTCCAGCTCATAGATTACAATATCCACTTGTCAAATAGTAGTTACAATATTCCCAATTTATCAAAGAATAAGTATTTTTTCAATAAAGCTCCCAAAAAATGTTACATGGGTTAGCTTGTTGCTAATAGTGTTACAACCCGGAGCTATTCTTCGGCATGAAAACAAGGTCGTACGACATGGTAAGATTATCCGACGATATCTTATTAAGTTCAGAAATTATCCTTTTGCAGATGCTAGATGGATGCAAGAAATACAACCTAAGGATAGTATGAACCTTGTCAATGCTTACAATGCTACATTAGAGTAATCAAATGTACAAGTTTATTTCAAATGACCAATGTTATTGTCTTATAAGACTAGCTTTCTTTTTATTGTGCATAACTTTAAATAGTATGCATGCTTAAAATTATGTTTGTGATGACGACGTCTCTCAAACACCGAGTAGAATTTGTCACTCTACTTGGGAGAATGAAATGGACTAAAGAGCAGACATGCTTGCGGCAGCTATGTCTTCCGAGCACCAAATGGATTAGTCATCCATCTTGGAATGATGTCTAAGGTAAAGAGGGATCCTCTACCCGCTAAGAAACATTGACTAATGACTAAGGCTTTATCTCTTCTACCTCATAGTCGAGGACGACGATGATTTCGAGAGAGAGGCAATGTCATAAAATCTATATCTAACCAACCCAAATGATTTTCTCATATTAAACTGATCATTTAATGTGGGAGAATAGACGGGAACAAGGGTTAGAATATAGACATGTACTTACAGATCTATCTCAACACGGGGCCAATGGTAAAGGGGTCCAAATGAGAGATGGTTTGACAAAGACCAAGGCTAGCCAATGGAGTTCAAAAGACATTAGGGTTAGCTTCATTGCAGACCTCCAAAGGTTAGTGTTAAAAGTCCTTGGACCTTATGTAAGCTAGGGTTGTGCTTGAGGTGGGAACTCAGCCCAAGCTTGAGGTGCTTGTCGTGCTTGATGACTAAGGTGCTTGAGGTGCTTGTCGTGCTTGCTGACTAAGATGCTTGAGGTGCTTGTCGTGCTTACCAACTAGGGATCTTGAGGTGCTTGTGGAAACACTACCCAAGCTTGAGGTGCTTTGTCATGCTTGCTGATTGAGGTACTTGAGGGTAAGGTGTTCAAAAGTCAAATCCCATCCCTACAAGAGAGGGGACGAGCCCTAAAGCTAAGGGGATGAGAGAGCACACACACATCCTCACACAAGGAAAGCTTGGTACAAAGAAAGCAAAATAGGACACTTGTCAATCTCCTTCTCATGTTGCCCTCATAGTGTGCCTAAAGCCCATTGGTTGACCTCCTAAGGGGTCCAATGATAAATTAGTTAATTTAATCAATTGTTTTTGCATACATCAAGTCCTCTCTCTCAAAGGGGAAAGGGGGACACTTGTCCCATGACTACTCTTGTTGCTTGATATGCCTCCTGCTTGTGATTGGCTAGGCCTGAAGGGGTCCAATGAGCTTCAAGCATGAGCTACAAGGGGGGGTCGACCGAAAGCAAGAAGGGGGCTAGCTTGGGGGATATACTCTCCCACACACACTCACACACACTTTGATTGTGTGAAGTGCAAAGTGCAAGAGCTCCATCTCCTTCTCCCAGCTAGTAGAGAAGTCGAGAGCCTACACAAACACTCTTGGCTATGGAATGCAAATCCAACCAAGAGCCATGCTTCAATGCTTAAGTTTTCCATCTTCTCCACCTTCATTAGTATGCTAGCAAGAAGAGTGATGATAAGTGAGGAACTATTTCTTTCTCCTATGGAATGTTTCTTCTTCCTCTTTCCTACCCTCATTCCCCGCTAGCTCTCTCCACCTTCGAAGATGTTTGAGGCCTTGGGACTGAGGCTTGGGATAGTCGATGTTTTTTGCAAAGTTTATGTTATGCTCGTGATGCATGAAGCTTTCCATCTTCATTGCATCACCCAGGTCACAAGCACAAAGATTGTATTGTATCAAGTCTCTCTTGATGGGAGAATCTATAATACACAAATGCCTATTGGAGGGGAGACTCGCTCTACATAAATCCGATCCTCAACTGTTGTCATGTTCTCTAAACTCTCTCTCTTGCAAAATTATCATTCATGCCAAGTTAACTAAGTACTATGTTTATGTTTCTACCATCAATAAGTTCACCCTCTATGCTCACAAAGTAATCTCACAATAATGATTTCTCTAATTTTCCTAATTACACTACTCTCAAAGTTCATAGGCCATCTACATTACACCTTTCCTCATCAAGTACATCACGTACATCTGCAACAGTAATAGGTTGATCTGTAACATTTTTAGAAATCCCCAAAGGCTATACATTTGCCTCATTGGAATTTACATTCCAAGTTTCGCCACTGAAAAGAGGCAACAAAGTGTCATAGATGTCTCGTGAGCTCACATTATTGTCTCTAGTACATGACAACAAGGACTGGATAGAATCTTCCACAAACACAACATCTCGTGAGACCAAGGTACGCTTTTCGGATGATACAACCTGTAACCTTTGCTTTCAGCATTATAACCAACAAAATTACATTTGACAGCCTTATCATCCAATTTTTTGCGCGCTACGTTAGTGGCACCGAAGCATATGCCAAACAACCAAAAACACACATGTGCTCAATAGAAGGCTTTCTATCATGCCATGCTTCATATGGAGTCATAGACTACAAAGCTTTCAAGGGATGCCTATTAAGTACATAACTGGCACACATGATGGCCTCAAGCCAAAATGAATGTGACAAAGCTTGACTTTTGACCATACATCGTGCCACTTTCATAAGCGATCTGTTTTTCCTCTCAGCAACACCATTTTGTTGAGGCATATAAGGCACTGCACATTGGTGTTTTATCACACGACTAGCTAGAAATGCATTAAATTCATGAGACATATACTCCCCTCCTCAATCTGAATGGAGGGTGCCCATAGTACATTTTGAGACATTTTCAACCATAGCCAAAAAAAAATTGAAGCACATAAACACTTCGGACTTTGCCTTAAGCGGATACACCCATGCATGCCTGGAGTAATCATCAGTGAAAGTCATGAAGTAAAGGTAATTGCCCAAGGACGGAGTTTGCATGGGTCCACAACCATCGCTATGCACAAGCTGCAACCTGCATGTGGCCCTAAATGAACCAGCCTTTTGAAACTTCGAACGTTGCATCTCACCCAAAATACAGCCTTCATAAACATGTTTGATAGTTGCTTCAAGAGGCGGCAAAGAAGCAACCATATCAGATTTCAGCAAATGTAGCAACCCGGTCAAATTCACATGCCCAAAACGTGCATGCCAAAGTTTTGGATGTGAAATAGCCTTAGAATCCACAACAGCATTTGAAAAATTCTGCCCACACTTGTCATACAAAGTGAGCTACGATATAAAATGCCAGATGCAACAATTTCATCACCAAAATTGAGATCATGTAACGTACATCTGTCTTCCACAAATTTGACTACAAGTCCAAGTCTAGCAAGCGCAGATACATATAAAAGATTCTTCTTGATCCCAGGTACATACAATGCATCAACAAGTGTAAAAGAACTACCATTTGCAATAGTAAACACAATCTTTCCAACTCCTTGAATCGGATAAGAGGTGTTGTTGGCATAAGTGACTAAATTCCCACGAGGGACGGACTCAAGAGAGGTAAATAAATCACGATGTGAGGTAATGTGATTTGTAGCACCATTGTCAAAATTCCACACATGTGAATCTACAACAACTGACATGCATGCATCATGGACAGTAGGATCATAAGTACACTCTGCACTGAAAGCCCATTCTGCATCAACATCAGCATCACAATCTCTTTTCACAGAAGACTAAAAAATAGCTGCATTTGTAGTGGAACCCGTCTCTTTGTTCTTAGCCTACCTTCAACTTAGGACGCTGCTTGATCACGTGATTGTTAGCTTTACAATAGTGACAACGCATCTTCTTTTTGCCCTTTTCACCAGAATTCCCATACGAATTTCTGTCAGCAGAAGCATTAGTAACAAGTGATTTACCACTCACAAAGAACCATGAGAAGTGGCTACATTGCCGTTACCACCTTTTCTTTAAGCAGGAATAAAGGTATGTTCAGCTGCACACTGTCTAGTTTTGTTTTTTTTGGAGAGTGACTCTTGCAACCACAATGTGCATAATGCATCAAACTTGACAACTTATGGATTTCCTTGGGTCATAAGTCTCCAAGTACTAGCAAAAGTGAGGTAAGAATCTGGCAAGGCATCAAGAACAGTCTGCACAAGGGAACTGTCTGAAATAACTTCGCCTGCATAAATAAGTTGCTCATTGATATCCTTAACATCAATAAGGAAAGTGTCCATGTCATCTTCCTCATGCATAATCTTCGACTCCAGCTCTTTACGCAGAAATGCAATTTTAGCCTCATTGCGACTTGCATAAAGACCAGCCAGAATATCCCAAGCTTGTTTTGCAGATTTCGCTGAACAAATGTGAGGAGTAATAGTGCGCTTCACAGACAACACAATCAATGCATGAGCCTGCGCATCTTTTACATCCCAACAAGCTTGCTCAACAAAATAGCTATGGCAGCAACAATCTTGCCAACAAAACTTGCAACATCCTCAACATCGCCTATATCCTCAAAACCAGAACGTCATCGATATTGGCCTTGCACAATGTTCCAAATGCCCTTTGACACAAGGACATGTTGCATCATGTAAGCCCACATAGGGTAATTGTCCCCATCCAATCTGTCCTCAGCAGCAAACATCTTGAACATATCTGTGTTGTTGTTAGCCATGGAAAATGCATGCACTTGATGTAAAATCTGTTTGAAAAGAGGAGAAACAAAGTGGGAACAACACGTGCTATATAGCACAAATCGTAGAAGACTGTAAGGGACATGTTATACAGAAAGCGGCATCGACAAATTTTTCTACACAAAATGACGAAATAGCCTTTGATGTACTATCTATAGTAGAAACAAAGGCCAAAATGAGTTTGAATAAAAAACATGAGCAAATTAAGCTCTAAGAGCCATCCCAAAAACTTTGTCAACCTGTTGACGCTCGCCAAAGATCACAGAAATCGGAGAAAGTGAGCAAGCGAGTGCTGGAGCTGCTTTGGCAACTAAGCCCGGGAGGATGCAACTTGCTCTGATACCAATTGTTGGAATTAGGGTTGCAGGAAAACACACACAACTTGGAGAAGACGAAGGAAGCTCAAGGCACACAATAGAGAGTGTATTACTTAGTGCGCAATGGAAAGATAAGATAGCCCTAGAGTGATGGACATATATCCAATGCACGAGGGAAAAAACCTCCTAGTGAGGGTGCAACAGTCCTAAGTGTGTTCACACACATCACTACCACATTTATATGGTAACAAACCCCCCTGGGAGTGATGCGATGAACGGGAGCTGGCACCTAGAGTATATGGAAGTGCCATGCCCTAAGGACATGATCAAATTACAAAGGGGAGTAAGCCCAAAGATTTGCGAAAAGCTTCAAACTTCTCACGAGACAATGCCTTTGTGAAAAGATTTGCAAGGTTGTCCTGTGTTGGCACATAAGCCAAGCTAATGGTTATGGGCCCACCACGCTTCCGCATGTATATGGTTACCATATGCGGTAGTGATGTGTGTGAACACACTTAGGACCTCCGGGGCATTTTTTCTCTCACTAGGAGGTTTTTTCCCTCGTGCATTGTATATGTGCCCATCTAGGGCTATCTTATATTTCCATTGCACACTAAGTAATATACTCTCTGTTGTGTGCCTCGAGCTTCCTTCGTCTTCTCCAAGCTGTGTGTGTTTTCTTGCAACCCTAAATCCAACAATTGGTATCAAATGGCCTACTAGAGATAACAATCGGAGACTGATTGACTTTATCCAAAAGGCACAAGTCCAATGTGGGGGGTGGTTGAAGCACCCCCCAGCTAAATTGAAGCGGTAAATTTGCCTTTAACAATAGTGGGCACCTCAATTTTGTATGGAGGATATGGGGCGCCTCCAACCTAAGTAGAGGGCCCTTCTAAATCATCTTTAGAGGGTCTATGGGGGAGCTAGTAAGCTCTTTAACTAACAGAAACACACACACACCCACACACACACACACCCACACACTCACAAGGCATATTTACACTTAGCTTTAATAAACTTGATTTACAGAAGGTTCTAAGTTGAGTGCCCCATAACCCATTGATTGCTGCTCAATGTAGCATGAATTGTTATAGCCTGCAAAGCTATCATCCTCCACCTCTATTAGCATGTGACTCCATCATTTGGCATCATTTACTTCACCCTCTGTCTTGTCTAGCTTCAATCTGCATCGTCTCTTCTCATCACTATATTATTGATGGCATAGTACATGAGAAAGCCAGAAGGAAATTTCAAGAGCGAAGAAACCTATTGGAGAGTCGATGACCTACTGGAGATTACAATCGAAGACCGATTTGCTTGGGCACCTCAATTTTGTTGGAGGCCCGATTCCCGAGGATATGGAGAAGGCCCTTTCAAATTGGAAGCCCGCTTCTGCCGGCAGGCCTCCACATTATCTCGCATGGGCATGCTCAAATAGGATCGACGGGGCTGAGGTGATCTGGGCCGTCAGATGCGCATTTGGTAAATTCGGGACGTTTGATAAATTCGGGAAGAAAAGTAAAATTGGATAGGCTTGTAAATCCGAGTCGATCCGCACCCTCTATCTCGAACCCTCGACCTCCCCACCACGAGCCATGTGCACTAACCATTACGCCCTCATGCGTACATTGAAATATAGAGGATTCAAATATGTCATATTGTAAATGTTGACCGAGTAGTAAATTCGGAGCAAACCTCAGCTCTGATGGTCCATAATTGACGGGCGTCGTCTTTTCCTCCTCCACCATTGATCCCATTTGACCATGCCCGTGTGATATACTGATGAGGGCAGGCAGGCCCGGAGGCGCACATGCGCACGCTCACGGGGCATATTTACGCTTAGCTTTGATCGACATAACTTAATGAAGGTTCCAAACGCGCGTATCAATTGGGAACATTCGTCGTAAGAGATTCAAAAACTATATACATACAGAGTTTCTGCGGTCGCTCCCTCCATTACGCCGTGCAAAAAATAGTGGAACACCTCCCGGATCGCAAGATCAGGTCTCTCTCTCTCTCTCTCTCTCTCTCTCACACACACACACACACACACACCCCCACCCACACACACACAGAAAGCTCAACTTCTGTCGACGCTTGGGGGTTCTCAGCAGCTGCAGGTCATAATCTCTTCCTCTGTGCCTCTCGTGTGTGTGTGTGTGTGTGTGTGTGTGTGTGTGTGTGCACTTCATCCTTGCCCATCTATCTATCTATGCGTGTAGCGCGCCGCGCCCCCCCCCCCCCCCCACACCAACACAAAAAAAACAAAAAAAACCCCAAAAGCCCAACCACACAAAAAGAAGGGAGGATTTCTTTTTACTTGTTCTGCTGCTTTAAAGCTGCACAAGCATAAAAGCTTCACACAGCTGGTGAATTTGAAAGAAACTATGGATCCTTACTCGGTTGGAGTACATTAGTGTAGCTAGTGGCGTGGAGAGAAAACTAGGGTAAATCAAGGAGTTTGAAAGCTTGTTTTTTACTTTCTGTGGCTCCTTGTAGGCTTCCACATGCCCTGTTTTTTTAATATTCATTATTCCTGCTGGAAGTTTTATTTGTTGGGCTTCTGGGCTTTTTGTGCATGGGGAGTTACTGTGGTCAAATTTTTTGTAAGATTTTGAGTGTATTAGTAGAAATTTTGTGATTATAGTAACTCGTTTTGAGTCTTTGAAGTTTTGTCCAGCTACATTCAGTTGTTGAAAATATCACATGAACAGGATTCTAATAGAAAAGAGTGTTTTGTGTATGAGAAAATTCATACACTGTTTACTTTTTCTGCAACCATTAACTCTGCCAAGAAAGAATTTTGCTGGTAATTAGCACCTTTGGCACAAGGTCCTCCTGTGCAATGTTTGCTTTATGCAGTTTTTACCGCTTTCTGACAGGATAGAGTGCTGGAAATTATACCAGAACTTTTAGCAAAGCTTCCTATCCTTGTGAAGTAACTTCATTCTTTTGTGTGGCTCTTTGGCAGGAGGGTTCCGATTTGTTTTTCTATTCGTTTTTGACTTTCTTCCAAGTATTGATTTTCTTCCAAGTAAGTATAGATCTCTTCAAGCGAAAAGACAAAGGACTCTGGTGCCATGTCGGATGCTCTCGTAAACGGGCTTGCTGGAGCCGGGGGAGGCATCATTGCTCAAATTCTTACGTACCCTCTGCAAGCAGTAAGTTGTTTGTTAAGGGTGTTCATGATTGTTGAAATTTGAGCTCCTTTTAATGTCCAAAGAAATGACTCTCTGCAGAGTAAGTAGTCAATCGATTGTCTTCTCTTGGCAGAGTCTTGCTTCGATAAGCACTAATGACCTCCCAAATCAGTGATCCATCAAGTCAATGGTTAAGGTCGCTGCCTGCTTGTTTTTGAGGATAATATGATAATGAACTCGAATACCTATTGTCACTAAAAAGGGTTTCAATCACCAAATTTTCTCTTATGAGTCTTCTCTGAATGAAAAAGCAAATTTCTTGATGAAAAATGTTTTTCTGTCTTTTGGAACAAAATGTCTACTAGCTCTGTTGTGATCGAAAGAAAAATCCAGCAGAATTTGATTCTAGACAAAGATCGTAAGCAATTTCCCACAGTAAGTTGTTTTTGTCTAGCAGTAACAGTAGAGACAGATTTTGCAAATAGAACTCCAGCAGAGCTTGATCATAGACAGGTTTAGGAAATTTCCTACAGGAAGACGAACATGAAAGAGTTAGCAGGAAACCACTGCCTTTTTAAAACAGGTTTGGCAGGAAAGCATTACCTTTTAAAACAAGCAGAGTCTGGTTTTCAGGTAGGAAAAGAATAAGTGGGGATAGGTCATGCTCCATACTATAATCATACATGGGCAAAGCTCCATATATAAATTTTCGTTATCTCTTATTTGGAATTGTACCAAATTACTTATTGTCAAGGCATTCTATTTCAAATTATTCCTGTTATTGCAGGTCAATACCAGGCAGCAAACTGAAAGAAAAGCGAAACAGTCTACTGCGCAAGCTTCTCAAATAGAGAAAGGTTTGCCAGAAGATGATAGGCATAAAAAAAAATCTCTTGGTACATACAAGGAATTGTGTAAGGCAAGCACTCAAAAGGCTAAAACCTTAAGTAGAAAAATGAGAGCCTAATGGCGAGTTCAAGTTCTGTTGCTGTTTGTAGGTGCTTAGAGAAGAGGGCTGGGAAGGCCTATTCAGAGGGTTGACACCCTCATTAGTTGGAACAGCAGCTTCTCAGGTGTGCAGTAGTTAATGCAATATTCAGATTAATTGCTAGTTGCTTCATTTGTTTTGTTTCACTAATCATAAGACTCAATGACAGGGAGTTTATTACTACTTTTATCAATTATTCAAAGATGAAGCTGAAGCTATTGCACTCAAACAAAAGAAAAGAGGTCTTAGTGATGGTTCAACAGGGATGCTTTCTGCTTTGATTGTGGCAGCATTAGCAGGGTACTTTCAAAACCAGTCTCTTGAAATACTAAACTAACTCTATCTGTTATGCTTTGTATAAGTAGGTTTAGCTCCATACACTTGATCCATAGCCTAATATCAGCATGAACGTGCAGATGCCTCAATGTTTTGCTCACAAATCCCATTTGGGTATTGGTTACACGTATGCAGGTAAAATTATCAGTCTTTGCACGAAATGATGATTTTTTTTGATTGGTCAAACAAGTATGGATGGATCCCCTGCTAATCAATACTTCGACTTTTCTAGACCCATGCGCAAGCAGAAAGGAATGCTGGCAAGGGCACGGATGTAACAGAAGATCTCCTGAAAGTTGAAGCTGGAAGCTCTTGTCAGAAGTCGTCAAATACACTCTCTAAGCATAAGCCGTATGGAACATTGACTGCTGTATGTTATTCATTCTCAAGACTCCCTTCACTTTGTTTGTAAGTCTCTTTAATAAATTGAAATCAGCTGAGCAATACTTGTGAACTATTGGAAGCATGAAGGATAGGCATATCCTGGATGGTGGACCGTGGTTCCCACCTGCATAACAACTGTAGCTTTCAGTCTTCTTATTCTAGCTCCCAGGGGATTCACTGGTAATAATAAGGGGACGTCACCTGTGTGCATGAAATGCCCCTTTTTCACCCCTATTTCTACATATGGGACCATTCTTTTTTGAAATGTCTCTTGCTTCTTTTATAATCCCCCTTCCTTTCACTCACGTGCTACCCCGAGTTCTTGCTGTGGTTACAAATCAAGTTCGCTGTTGGCTTTAAGTGGGTGGGTTAAAGACAAGGAGCATGGATTTAGGGCAGGTAAGAAGTTACATATGAAGCCAATTTAGCTCTTTCTTAAACAAAGAATGCGTCAGTGACTAGCAGGACCTACTAATTGGTGCACATACTTTCTAATTCTGTGTTTTGGTAACATTATTTGATTGGAACCGTTAGGTCTTTCATGTTTATGTTAGGAAAGCAGGTGCCACCTGACTGAAAAACGTAGTTTTGACCTCAAGCTGTTTTATTGGTGACAATATACGTGCCTTACATGAACACTTATTGTGGTTACATCATTTTAGAAGACATCTATCAGTGTGTTTATAAAAGTATCCATCTTCGGTGTTTAAGAAATTTGGTTATGTGGTTATTGCAGATTCGGGACCTATATGATGAGGCAGGGATAAGGGGATTCTGGAAGGGGGTTTTCCCAACGCTTGTCATGGTTATTCTCATGCCTTTGCTTTACTATTCATGGGTTTTGGGGATAGTAACTCTGTACTGCTTCTACTCTCAGGTAAGCAACCCTTCTATACAATTTATGCTTTATGAGGGAATGCTAAAACAGCTTCGGAGAAAACGAGAAGAAGATGTCAAGGGCTCAACAGGTGTAACTGCTCTAGAGGTTTGTGCTTTATGGTAGATGAGATTTATAACACACATATTCAAACGGTCCACCTCTTTGTCTCTTTTGGTCTTCAATGCTGTTTTCAAGCATTGGATCTCAGATTTGTCTCTAGTGGCAACTTGTCTTTAAGACAACAAGAGCAGGGATTTTTAAAGCTTCTGTTTGTGCTTCGGTTTGATACTTGTTACTTTGGTTTGCTGTCAATTTATTTGAATACCGCAGATATTTCATGTAGGAAAAGGGTAATCAAATGCTTTGATAGCAATGATGATAATGATTTAGCTTTTCTTATTTCATGTTCTTCTATCAACTTGTTGGTTGCAAAACTAGGATTTTTTATTCTTGACTTCTCTATTCTTACATTGTTTGTTTCTTTGTTGCTTTCTTTTTGATGTCATTGCATCTCTCTCTCTCTCTCTCTCACACACACACACACACACACACACACACACACACACACACTAGACTTATACGTCAGGATTTGATTCATCTAGATACCAGAAGCACATGGATACAGCCGATACAAGAGTTGGGCACGAAGGTGGCTTTCTATAGAGAGAATCTTCTCCAACTAATAGAGGATGGATATGTGATCAGATCGGCCTATATGGACGCTCGTTTATCCTATGGGATACGATGTGCTATTGGTCAGATGCGCACATCATCGCATCAGCTAGAGATTGAGACTAACAGATTTAGGAGAGTATTAGCAGAAGCTAGGATATGCCAGTTGTGTCATATAAAGCCAGAGATAGAGTAAGATCACTTTTGTCATTGTTCGGTATACTATGAGACGAGGCCGCTTTCACTGTCTGATCAGAGAGGCCTTTGGACCATTGGCTAGGGTCATGAGATATCAGAATGAGAGATGCCTCGGGTTGTTTTTGCTAGAGCTGCGCAGACACAGGGAGAGTGTTGAGGAGACCAAGCAATGGGAGAAATTCACGGAGGTAGATCAGTGACTTCTTTAGAATAGGGACTTAGCACCCGGATGGGCATGCTTCACAACAGACTTCAGAGCCTACCTCTACCAGAGGCATATTAGTGGACGAGCTTGAGAGAGCTAGACGCCCACGGCCCCACGCCTATGGGGGCGACCACGACATTGACGGAGGCTCCATTAGAGAATCAAGAATATTTTAGCATGACATGGGAGACGCCCAGTACGAATATTTACAGAGGCGGACATTGACGAAGCTCTTCAGCGGCGATGCATCAGTTTCTCGGACAATGCCCGATGCTTGGCATCCTCGGGCATGGATGATGATGATGATGATGATTTTCAGGCTGACGATTTGAGTCTTTTAGTTTTAGTCTTTCACTTTACTTCATTTTATTTTTTTACCCAGACATTGGATTAGATCCACAAGGATTGTATGAGTTTGGGGTCATAGGTCATTTTGGCCTTTTGAAGACGTTTAATATAACATTTCATTTCATTTCTCTCTATCTCTCTAGATCAGTGTCCTTTATGCACAGTCTATGGGATACACATAGAGGCAGATATACTAGATTGGCTCTTGAGTCTTCTAGACAGTTAGCGATGCAGGGAGATGCATCATGTTGGTATGCGCAGATGACCTCATGGTTTCAGAGGCATGGTCTCAGCATGGATAGATTGCCTCCTTTTCAGTATTCCCTAGATGCACCCTCCCTGCTAGTCACACGGACGAAGATCACTAGACTCATTCGTCAGGATCTAATACAGTTGGACACCAGGAGGACATGGGTAGAGCCGATGTAGGAGTTGGGCACGAAGATGGCTTTCTACAAAGAGCACCTTCTCCAACTTTCAGGAGATGGGTTTGTGACTCGTCCGAGCTACATGGACACTCATTTGTCTCATGGTCTGCGATGTGCTATTGGTCAGATGCGCACATCCTCACACCAGCTGGAGACTGAGATGGGTAGATTCAGAGGGATACCGCCAGAGTCTAGGATATGTCAACTATGCGGTAGAGAGCCAGAGACAAAGCTACACTACATATGCCACTGCACTGTGTATTATGAGATACGAGGGCGCTTCCATTGCTTATTCAGGGAGGGTTTTGGACCCCTAGATAGAGTCATGAGGTATCAGGATCAGAGATGCCTTGGCTTATATCTACTTGAGCTACACCGACATAGAGATAGTTTGTTGCGGAGACATGGAGCACGACAGTCGCAGAGACAGATCACAGACTTCTTTGGATCGAGGGAGCCAAGAGACCAACCACCAGCACAGGGTACCCACATTCATACGAGAGGCACCCTCATTGACAGGGCGACTGAGCTCGGGAGATCGAGACGACCACGATCGAGACATAGGAGCACACTCCATCGACGGAGACTCCAACAGAGGATCAGAGGCATTCTAGCACGACACCCAGATTGTCATTGAGGGCCTATTCTACATTTTCACATTTCACATTTCACACTTCATTTTCAGTTTTCATTTTTACTTTCAGTACTTTCTGTACTTGTACTTCAGACATTGTATTAGATTCAGCACTTTGTATCTGATGGTCTCATAGGTCATTTTGGCCTTTTGAAGACGTTAATATATCATTTCATTTCATTTCATTTCTCTTGCAATGAAAGTGGGGCTTGACCCTTTGCATCACATAAAATCGACCATCGGTCCATATACAAGAGAGATGGGAAAAACCTTGATGGGTGTACAATCAAATCATCCTAACAAACCACATGAAAAATCTGGGGATAAGAATACTTTAACTAGGCGGAGAAGTGTAGCTATCTGGATAGTGATTAAGTCTACACAAATCTGCCCAAAGCTTTGTCCACCTCGGGTGATGTAGTGAAAACCACCAAGCCCAGTGCTGTTTATATGACCGATATTAAGCATCTGCTGTAAAAACTCTTGTAGCAGCTCACAAAAGCCAAGGGACTATGCCGTGCCTCCAAAATCATTCGCATCCATTCTAACATTTTGTGATGATGAACTCCAAAACAGGATGCGGATCTACAACACAACCAATCTATAAGAGAGGCGGGGGGACCCAATCATTGTCCACCTTAAAAGCCAAGGGAAGGTACCAAGATGCACATCTCTTTGACTACACCAACCTCAAACAAATCTGCAAACCGCTTGATATTCATAAAGGAATTGCCCTCAACCATTGTCTGCTCCTGTAGGATATCGTAGACAGCCTCCCTCGTCTAGAAGGAGTCACCATGTAAAACCTGTACTCTGAATCTGATCATGGTTGGAACCTCCTCTCGATCCTCGTCTTGTGATCTTTCCTTCGGAGATCTGACTGTGGGTTGCCCTGCCTCTACCAACCTCTGTCTCACTACCCTTCTGTAAACAAGCATAGGCTATGCCTGTTCCTGTCTACTTGTCTGTCTCTGTGTCTGCTCTACACTGTGCTGTTGCTCAACACTGTTGTTGCTGACTCTGAGCGGGGTTTTGCTGCTGTATAGAATTCTCCTGTGGTTGTGAGGGTTGTCTCCTCCTCTGACCAGTTTGTCTCTGTTGGTGTCCTCTATGGCAATCCCTTACCAAGTGCCCCATCTTATGACATTTAAGGCATTGGTTCGGGCTGTCCATAACCACAACAAGGTAGGATCCGTATGTACGTACGGATCCGTACGGTACCGTACCGTATGGATCCGTACTGTACCAAAAAAAAAAAAAAAGAATTTCCTCTTCGCATTTTCGGATTTAATTTCGCCTCTGTTTTGGGGGTTTGGCCGCCTGGTTATTGAGACAGAGTGAGTTTGGGCGTCTGTTTATTGCAAACTATTGACTACAAAGTACTACAGAGAGAGTTTGGGCGCCTGTTTATTGCAGACTCCTCATCTTCAGAGTCTGATGTGGATTTTTGATTCTCATTCAGTTAGTAGTATGTACTTTGCAGCAGTGCAACTGCTAGCATGCTTCGTAGTTTTATTGAGTCGGGACTTGTGGCTTTCTTTGTGGATTATGGTTTATTAGATGTCATTTTTTTTGTATGGATTCTATCATGATTCATCTTGGTATTTTGATGAGATTATGGTCTACCATCTATGATTCTGTGTCATTTCAGTACTTTATGAATTGTATTGCCTCTCAAGTTTCAAGTCTCGTTTGTCGAATACTATACAGTGTGCAAATCATGATGAATATGAAGTTCTCTGTAGTTTGAAGTTTGAAGTTTGTTGAAGTATATTTGAGAGAGAACCGAAGCTTTGAATTGTATTTGTTTGTGAATATTGAATGTCGAGAAAGTGGTCATGACTCGCCTTGGATTGTCTATTTATGACAGCCTTGGATAGTAGAACAGTGAGCTAATATCCTAGAAGTGATACTTATGAATTTATTATCAAGTACGGACCGTATTGTAGGTTTTTGACGTTTTCGAAAAAAACCTTACGAATTTTACGTACCTTACCACTCAATCCATTCGGTACTACGTATAGTACGTACCGAACACGTACCGTACCTTACGTACCTTTCCACCTTGAACCACAATCCTCTGCAAGTGTAGCACCCCTTTCCACTCAAAAGTGATGGTATTTGAAAAGACAATGGAAGGGATAGTAGCCACCTTTATAGATGGCCTAAATGTCTGGGTCTGCAATGAGCAAGGTATGCCAAAGATAGAGCCCATGTGCCTCAACATGCCTGGCAACCAAAGTTGTGCTGGCAGCTTTGGAAAAGCTATTTTTACTGGATACTTTGGAACCTGACATCTGTCCTCAACAACAGCCAAAGAAAAACCCTCGTACCACAGGTACATAAAGACTAATCTGTCTTCGAAGCCGAGAGGAGTGCGGTTGATGACCTGAGAGGCAAGTTCCTTTGGAAAAAAAATGGCAATGAAAGTACCTCTGCCAAGCAAGATGATATCCTCTACTTGCCTTCGTCTGAACCAGCTAGAGTTCACGAGAGCCACTCCCGGACGTTGAAACTTGACACGAGCATAGGAACACGCTACCAGGCGGCCAACAGCCCCTCTTTGAGAGAGAGTCTCAATACGATCACCAATTTTGCGCGTTGTAAATCTTCTGAAATAACCATAGAAGGTGCCATAGTACTTGAGAGAGAGCCGATGAAAAATACTTTGAGCCGAATTCTAGGCGTTTCCTACCTCATCCCTTAGACGAAGAAGTGCAAAAAGGTAAAGCGTGAACGGGCTGTAAATGTGTGTGAGTGCGGGAGAGCGAGCTGGCTATGTGAGTACGGGAGAGAGTAAGAGGCGAGCTGGCTGGGCAGGGGGGGTGGGGATGGCCGGAGCAGGCAGGTTTGGATAGGTGGATGGGGGTGGGCTGAGCAGGTTGGGATTGCAGGGCGGGTAGGTTCGGCAACGTGAGCAGAGGTGGGGTCGAGCAGGGCACAAGGGTTCGACCTACAGTGGTGTGCAAATCCTAGGACTGCAGGTGTCACTGAATCGCGCAGATCTTATGGCTGCTGGGGCGCAGGTTCGCGCGCTGCCAGGGTTCCACTGCGGGCTAGGGTTCACTGCAGGTTCTCGTGCTGCGGCGTTAGGGTTCGTGACATAACAAGGGTTTTGCTTTGCAGCTTAGGGTTCGCGTCATCTCCTCTCTCTCTCCCCCTTAGCTCTGCCATTACATATGACTAGATTGTTCTTAATTGGCTTAAGGACTATCAACTTGTATTATTTTAACTTAATTCTCTTATCTGATCGCTAGAATGCCTTTAGAGTCTGTGTCCATTGTCACATCTGGCTGACTTCTGCTGGATTTTCCTTTGGCAAGCTTCTTATTGGGGCTGTGAGCCATTTGGATTGAGTGAGTGAAGGTTCAGACCATGGGTTGCTTAATTCAAGGCAGCTAATAATGGTAAGTTAAATCACAAAGGAGACAGGTTAAATTTGGAAAGCTGATTAGGTAAGGAGCTTTCAGAAGAAAGGAGTACTCTTTTTAACTGATAAGCATTCAATGATATGGAAAGTAGTGCCTTTTTTGCTGACAGAGTTTTTGATACTGCAATGATAATCTCTTTTAACAAAGGCATGATTTTAATGATAGTAGCATGTGATACTTGGTAACTTTCACATGAAAATTATTAAAGTGTTTTATGGATATTGATTGAATCTCCAATTCAACAATTGGAGAGATAATAGCAGGACATGATCATAAAAATCAAAAGACATGAATGATAACAATTAAACAAAAACGAAATGACAATGAGGTTAACTGGTTTCTTATTGGGATTGAATTTAGAGACTGGTTATAAAGAAGCAATTGGTGTCTATTGATGGTTGCATCAATATAATGGTTATTTTTCTGCCAAGGTTTTCTCACAGAGAGTGAACTTCTTTTATCGAAGAAGAGCTGTTATTTGGAAGTTGTCCCAACGGATGGGTCGCTTGAACGAGCAAGGACTAGGAATGGAAGTATTTGAAATTGCTCGTGTATCATGGCACCTCTGTCACCTATCAGATTTCATAGTTTGTGAAGGACTTGGCAAAGCACAGTAGTAGTTTAAAATATTGAAACAAATCAATCACAACATTTGGATTTCAGCTAAAGTCATAGTTTGTGAAGGACTTTGCAAAGCACATTAGTAGTTCTAAGTTTTGAAACAAATCAATAACAGCATTTGGATGTTTGATTGTCCCTGGAAGAGTATCAAAGATGCAATCAATCCATAATGTTTTCTTTAGATGCAAATCATGACCAGGAGGTTTTCAAATCAACCACATGCGTCCTCTGTTCAATTTGCCAGAGCCGATCAACAATATATTCCTCTTAGCCAGACCTGGCTTGACACCTATTATTTAAACACATTTAGCCCATGCTACTCTTTTGGGCAAAGTTTTGACCCTGCAATATATCAAAAGACTCTGAAGAATTTGTGACCTTTAATTGTTGTTGATGTAAGGTTTCAGTAGCTGAGACATGTTTATTTTCAGGTCTTTTTGCTTGGAGCAATTGCAAAGCTTGGTGCAACTGTTGCAACATATCCCTTGCTTGTGGTGAAGGTATACAACTTTGTTTTCTTATGCTGCATGCTTATATTGATGTCTGTCATCCTTGTGTGTGCGTGCGTGCGCCATGTTGCATGTATTGGCACAGAGGCATCCTGTATTTACTAGCTTTTTACTTCAGTGGACTCATTGGGGCACTCAAGTTGGCTATCTGTCTTTGGGAGCTTTTATGCTGCTGTTGTGTTTGGAGAACTAACTTTCTTTCTGATTTGTCTATGGTTACAGTCACGGCTACAAGCAAAGCAGGAAATTGGAGGAGAGAAAGCTCTGCAATATTCAGGTATAGCTTGAATATAGCACTTTGTAAATTTATAGTCTTGTTTGTTCATTCTTCGTAATTTTGTTGTCAAGTGTGTGCATTCTTTGTAAGTGTGCACATGCACACTTGCACAATGGACACGTGTCTTTTCAAACATACACAGTCTATCTGCTCATAGAGTCCAAACACAAGCTTTTTTCTCTATGAAAGGCAGCAGATAATGGATCGAAGTAGTATACATAGCATGACGCCAAGAGCTAGGTGCATGGACTCCCTATACACTTTTACTTCAGAGACTGATTCTGTCTACGTAGATGGTATCTACAGACGCTTATGCATAGAGGATCCGTGGAGACCTTTAGGGGAGCTCACTTATATATTGACAGAGACACTACAGGATGCAGCAGCAGAGGTATCCCCATACTGAGCCTGGGCAGCGCCAACGTTCTGGAAGCACACTCCAAAGTAGTTGGTATGATGAGGAGTGCAGAGAGACGAGATCCCGACTTTAGAGAGAGGTACTTCTTGGTGTCATTACAAAGATTTGCTTGCAGAGCCTTCCAACAGTGATGTTCAACTGTGCCATGTGCTACCCGATACTTGGAGTTTGTCCACGATCGTACCTATCTTCAAGTCAAGGGAGCCCGTGAACTATCGCACTATCATGATTGGACACACATTGGCACGGCTGAATGCATCCATCCTTGAGCAGCACTTGAGTAGATGGGCAAAGAGAGAGAGTGTACGGGTAGCGGGACAGGCGGGTTTCTGGAGAGGTTTCTCTACTCTTGATCATATTTTGACACTCAGAGCCATTCTTGAAGAGGGGAGATCACGTGGGAGACGACTCTATTGTTGCTTTGTGGACTTCCGCCAAGCCTTCGATACAGCACCTAGAGCCTCCACGTCTTATGGAGTATGAACGAATGGAGGTGCAACGTCAACAACAGGTTGATACTTGTGCTAAGCAGATGCTACAGTATTCGAAGGATCCCCAGTACGAGGAATTTTTGACCCGGCACCCGATTGATGAGATGCATTCCCGATGGCGTCCGGCCATCGATTCACCATTAAAGTCCGCATTGAAGAAACCACTTGCCCCATGAATGTACATTGAAAATGAACTTGATGTGATCGAACGACGAGCCAGCCAAATATTGAAGACCACGAAGCATTCAAAGAGACGGAGCAAGGGAACATATTACCCTGGTTATTTGGGTCGATAGTCTTCTTTTGCAAATTCTTGAAAAGCCAAGAAGCGTGTATGCTTCGAGGGTGTGTCCAGTTCGTTCTCATCCTCTTCTGAGAGTTCTGACAACTCTCCCTCTTCTGTTTCTATTGATGAGGACAGAAAGGGCAAGAAACGATAGAAGAACCAAAGATATGGAAAGAACAAGAAGAAGGCCAAGAAAAGCAGATCACACCGTAATTTTCTGATAGTTCTGAGGAGGATTCATCCTCTTTTGAGAGTTTGGACTTTGATGACCAAATGTTTTATTCTAAGAGGAAGCACTTTTATAGAGCCAATCAATGCGACTTTCTCAAAGATAAGAGCAAGAAGACCAAAGAATTCAAGGAGGGGGGATAAGCAATAAAATTTGATACCTTTTCAGGTTTTCGAGATGCGCACAAGGCCCTCACTTTTCTCCAACAGTTTGACATAACTTTTTCAGGAGGGCGCTACTGAGAGCATTCCAAGATTAGAATGGCAGCATACTATTTGAAAGGAAATGCACGGACATGGTGGTCCACTCTACTATTGCGAAAAGAAGCACCGACAATGTGGCTAAAGTTCAAGAGACTTTTTATTTCTTTGTGGCTCAGAGTAAGAACGTAATGTGATTACTGCTTGGTACTTTGGATGGTGAAGGCAGATACTCTGGATACTTATTGCAAGCCATTTTGGGAGATAAAATCCATAGCTATACTTTCCCATGGCTTATCTGGAATAGGCAATGGTTGCAATAATCATGGTGCTTTTTGCCTGTCAAACTTGACCTTTTGGTAAATCATGCATGCTCGCACAAAGGAATCCACATCTCTCCTCAAAGTAGGCCGATAAAAGAATGTTGCTACAGTTTTACTATCGTATCTATACCACGATGCCCTGCATAGAGTGGGAGATGACTTTCTACCATAACTTTTATGTCGCAATGGCCTAGTGACACAAAGTCTACCATGTGTCACAAGACGGGCACCACGTGCCAATAGAAAAGACCAGACTGAACAGACTTGTAGCACTTCAATAACAACTGAACTTAAAGAGACACAACACGCGATACGGAGTGTTGAAATTCCACCCCAAGAGAGCACTGGCCCCAAACGCTGGCGCTCCTTTCGGTATTTCTTTATCATTGCTGATTCGCAAAGTACAATAGCCGGGGAGCACCTCCTTTGCAATCTGCGCGCTAAAGAGTGCTAGAGAGGGCCAAGGCTCATATTTAAAGGCCCAAAGCCTAAAAGCATCAAATATGAAAAGCTAACCCCAAAAAAACACTTTCCTAAAATTTCGGGCTTTTCCTAAAAATCCACCGCGATTTGCGGAACGTCCGTACAGGTGCCACGTCATCATATTTTGTTGTGCAAAGTCTTCCGAGTGTGTTCTGCTTTATTTTTTAATGCCTTTATGTCACTTGGGCCCCATTGGACGGGGTCCCGTAAGTTGGTGGAAACTCGTTTGAAAATAGGCCACTCATCAAGACTTTGTAAGTCTGTAAAACTTTTTCTTCTTTTGCTGCTTCTTCTTAGGGTTTTGGCTCCTTGGCCGGGATCTGAAGGTTGGCTCCGTTCTTCAATGGCTTGACACGTTAGCAGTTTGTGACATCCCCCCTTGAAAGAAAGTAATCGTCCGCGATTACAACATATCTGCAAAACAACTCAAGTTAGTTGAAAAATTTCCGAGGGTCATTTCGAGGGACAATCAATTTGCTCTTTTTTTTGGTAAAGGAGTTGGCTTCTCCTTTCAGCTCTTTTGATCAAGGAGTTGGCTTCTCCTTTCGTTCAGATCGAAACTCTTGATATTTCGGCGTAGTAAAACACCTAGACCGAATTGATCTTCCACGCGTGTCTTGATGCACTAAAATTACTTACCCAGGCAATTTCATCCAATTAGGAATATTCAGTGGTTGGCACATCACAATGCAACACAAATGCTCACATATGCATGTTACAAGACATAGAAACATAAAGCCGCCAATAAACATTCCCCCCTCAAATAACCATCCAGGTCCGGGCCATGAGCTGTTCTCCCTCATCACTCCTCCCGCAAATAACCTAAGAGGGTCCGGGCCATGAGATATAGAGACCTTTTAGAACCAAACGCCCCCCAGACCGCAGCCTGCGTCATTTGGAGGTGCCGAGAGTAACCACTACTCAGACTTCTTATTACTCCCCCCGCAAATAACCACAAGGGTCCGGGCCATGAGTAAAAACAACACTTTTCAATCATTCGATACTTCCTCCGCAAATAACCACAAGGGCCTGGGCCATGAGTATGAACAAGCATTCTCAACATAGTCACAAGGGACGCATTCCGGGACGAGAAACGGGGGACGGGGCTCAAATTGATTTTTAGTGTCAAAAAGTGGGCGGGACGGCAAGTGGGGACGGAAAAGTGGGGACGGGAAGCCCAAAAAAGGGCGTCCCCTGTTACTATGATTCTCAAACATCATTTTTTATTACTTCACCCGGAAGTAAAATCACCAATCATTGAAACCATTATTAAAACCAGAGAAATAATTCAAATCGGCACCAAGATAGGTTCAAAACAAATACCATCTATTTCAAACAAATTCCAAACAGGATCACCAAACAAGTTCTAGATAGAGTCTCTAACAAAATTCAAACTTAAAAAGCAATCTCGACATCAGTCGAGCTCGAAAAGTCGATTGACTTTCCATCCTAAAACCTGCACCAAAAAAATTAGGGCTAGGTTCCTTCCATAAGGTCGTAGCTGACCGGACCATGGTCCATAAGCTCTTGGACAGACAGTGTTCCTGTGGCGGTGATGGGAGTCCCAAGACATAGCAGTCACACCAGACCTTCAAGGTTATCAACAAGAGACACCTACTAAGAGACGTCTAGAAATTTCAAGTTATAATCTGCTAGGGTTTCCATGGCAAGCATTTCAGGATACCTCACTCCAAAGGAAGATGTGAGAAACCATATAACTTCGGGCAAAATAATTTTCTTGAAAGCTTTCCAAGTCCTTGGGGTGTGCGGCTTGGTAGCTATAGACATCAACCTCTGTATGGCATTGTCTTTGAGAAAAACAGCAGCTTGAAACAAATCTTGGATCCTTCGTTGCAAGTGCCTGTAAGAAATGAGCGGTAAAGACGGGAGCGCGCTTGATGCGCGATTAAGTAAGGGTGGGAGTGTCTAATAAGTCCGGGATCGGGACACCAAGATACTTCAAATAAGATTCCAATAGACTTTGGAAGCGTTGGTATGCTCTGTCTGCTCTTTTGTAGGACCAATATGCTTTCAGAAAAGCACACGCCTGATGCTATGATACCGCTGTCACAAGACATGCACCACGTTCTAATAGAAAAGAACCGACTGAACAGACTTTTAGCACTTCAATAACAACTAAACCGAAAGAGAGACGACACGCGACACGGAGTGGTGAAATTCCACCCCAAGAGAGCACTAGCCCCAAACGCTAGCGCCCCTTTCGATATTTCTTTATGATTGCTAATTCGCAAAGTACAACACGCGAGGAACACCTCCTTTGCAATCTGTGCGCTAAAGAGTGCCAAAGAGGGCCCCCAAGGCTCATATTTAAAGGCCCAAAGCCTAAAAGCATCAAATATGAAAAGCTGACCCCAAAAAAACACTTTCTTAAAATTTTGGGATTTTTCTAAAAATGTGTCGTAAATTACGGAACGTCCGTAGTACAGGTGCCACGTCATCATATTTTGCTATGCAAAGTTTTCTGAGTGTGTTTTGCTTTATTTTTAATGCCTTTATGTCACTTGGGTCCCATCGGACGGGTCCAGTAAGTTGGTGGGGACTCTTCTTTGAAAATAGGCCACTCGTTAAGACTCTGGAAGTCTGTAAAACTTCTTCTTCTTCTCCTGCTGCTTCTTGTTAGGGTTTTGGCACCTTGGCCGGGATCTGATGGTTGGCTCCGTTCTTCGGTGGTTTGACACGTCAGCAATTTGTGACACCTTGCATCATCATAAAACCGTCTGTCACAAGACGGGCACCACGTGCCAATAGAAAAGAACAGACTGAAGAGACTTTTAGCACTTCATTAACAACTGAACTGAGAGAGAGAGAGAGACGACACGCGACACGAAGTGGCGGAATTCCACCCAGAGAGTATTGGCCCCAAACCTTGGCGCCCCTTTCGGTATTTCTTTATATTGCATCAACACAGTACAAGCCGGTACTCGAGACTCCGCACCTTCGCAAGGAAGCATGCCAAAGAATGAGCCCTAACCTCATATTTAAAGGCCCTTAGCGTGAAAAGCAGTTACAGTGAAAAGCCTTCAAAACTCAAAAGCTTTTGGTCCAAAAAGCAAAGCCAAAAGCTTCCAGTGTATTTTACGGAAATCCGTACAGCATGCCACGTCATCAGCCAGTGCAAAAGGTGGAAATCCGTACAGCCTGCCACGTCATGATGCTAGTGCAATTTTCAAAAATTTGCCACGTCATCAACAGCTACGCAATTTTCAGAAATCTGTTGATGCTTCTGCTTCTTCTAGGGTTTAGGCCCCTCGGCCGGTAGCTCCGTTCTTCAATAGGTCGACACGTCAACAGTTTGTTACATCTCCCCTTCTTGAAAGAGAGTAATTGTCCGCGATTACAGCATATCTGCAAAACAACTCAAGTTAGCTCTAAATTTTTTTTTTCCGAGGGTCATTCCAAGGGACATTCAATTTGCTCTTTTTGTTAAGGAGTTAGCTTCTCCTTTCGGCTCTTTTGATGGAATTAGCTTCTCCTTTCAGCTCTTTTGATCAAGAAGTTAGCTTCTCCTTTCGTCCAGATCGGAACTCTTGATATTCCGGCGTAGTAAAATTAGCCATCACACCCAGACCGTACTGATTTTCCACAGGTATCTAGATACATTAAAATTACATACCCAGACAATCTCATCCAATTAGGAATATTTAGTAATTGGCACATCACAATGCAACACAAATGCTTACATATGCATGTTACAAGACACAACAAACAGCGCCGTTGAGCACTCCCCCGAGACAAACGGTCTGCGGTATGAAGCTACTCACCGACTACCTTGTCATTCCCCCGCAAATAACCTAAAAAGGTCCGGGCCATGAGCTTAGAGGACTGTACAACCAAACGCTCCCTAGACCGCAGTCTGCATCGGTTGGAGGTTCAAGCATATAACCAAACGCTCCCTAGGCATCGGCCTGCGTCGTTCAGAGGTTTTCTAGCATACAACGGAACGCTCCCCAGGCATCGGCCTGCGTCGTTCCGAGGTTTTCAAACATACAACGAAATGCTCCCCAGGCATCGGCTTGCGTTGTTTCGAGGTTCAAACAATATTGAAACTGTCACCAGCGTGTGACTACTATCTATCCTTTTTTGTTGATTTCTTTCTTATTATCTATTTACTTTCACTTTTTGGAAACACCCCTCGGGAAATCTAACTGCCCTGCATTGCATAGCTAGTGTGGAACTATCCAGAGGGAGTCCAGGCCTGAGGGCAAGAGAGTACTAAAGTTGGACAAGGACTATGGTTAGCCAAGTGGGGTCATTGACTAGCCAAACTGGAATCCTTTGTTATAGAGGCTACATTTCAGTTCTGGGTGTGGCTGTAGTGTACAAAGGGGGTCAGATGACCTAGAAAGATACAATGGCAGCATCTCCTAAAATTTAGGGAACTGCTATTTTGGGACCTCAACATGTGTTTGCGTCATTACCTCCGGAATGACAAGGGGAACATTTTCTTACTCTGCCGTGAAGTCAACTAGGCAACCGGCTGGGAGATTTTTAGGCGGCAACCCCGAAACGGGAAAATGCTTGTAAATGTGCCAAGTGGCACCTTCTGGTGCACTTTCCTCATGCAACAAGAAGTGGCGCTGATTTTAGAGAGGAGAAGGGCTCATTTTCAGTCTGTCAACACAGGTTAAGAGCTATGGAGTGCTTGCTTTCCCTCCTATGTACAGTGAGGTGCCAGGAGTGATGCCCTGGATGCTACGCACTGCCCTCTCTCTCCCCTATGGCAGTATGTTATGCCCCTCTAGTGGGCTTTTCATTTGACCAATGTACAGTTGTGTGGGTTCATGCGCGATTGCCGAGGCAAGAGCCTCTTGCACAGGTACTGGATTAGCTAGCGGCTAATCCCCCGCAAGTATAGGTGAATTTGGAGAGGTTTCACGCTAGAAATCTCGTCCGATTCAAAGGGCAAGTAGCCCTACAGGTGCGGAAGCTCGAGGACTTGCTACGTGTCACAAACGGGAGCGCATAACAATATAAAATATACTCAGATAAATAGAATTTATCTCTTATTATTGAAGCCAAAGGATATATATATATATATATATATATATATATATATATATATATATATATATATATATATATATATATATATATATATATATATAGAGAGAGAGAGAGAGAGAGAGAGAGAGAGAGAGAGAGTGAGAAGATCGACACAGTATTGGGGACCAGAAGATGGGCTGGTCCCCCTCCTTAACGAGAATTCTTTATTAGGGAGAATCTTTTTACAAGCACAAGAACCGGAGAAAACCCCTCCGTTCTAAGTGGCTGCCCACTTATTAAGTGGACGGCCGGCATATTTTTAAAATTGGTCTGAACCTGTCCAAAAACTCAATAAAACCTTATAAGTTAAAATCAATGCTTTCACAGCACTTCCCAGGCGTCCCTGGATGCAACCACATGCACGAATGCAATGCAAACATAGATTCCTCGCGGGAAAGCGTTTGCTCTTCCCGGAAAACTCGTTCAACTTTTCCGCTTTTTAAGAAAAGCTTCTCAGAACCCATCTTTATTCTTGTACTTGCATCTTTACGCGTATTCCTCTTTCCAATTCGGATTTCCTCTCGACTATGGATATCCCCTTTCCGATGCACCCGTCACCCACCTTGTGACGCATCAGGAATACCCATCACCTAGTCCTTTCCTACCGAACTTACGGTACAATCCCCTTCACGATGCTCTATGTCACCCATCCTATGACGCATCAGAGATGTCCGTTCTCGGATGGTCGGATACTTCTTCCCGATGCTCCCTGTCACCCATCCGATGTGACGCATCAGAAGTACCCGTTCCTGGTGGCCTTATAGATATTCTCGTTCACAGTGCTATCGTCATTACTTTGAATGACGGACTAGGAATACTCTGTACTCGGATGTCTCCAGTGAGAAAAACCCTCACTTAAAATTCCAATAATTCATTTAGAATTATTTTTCCTTGATGTTCCAAGCGAGAAAACCCTCTCACTTATAAATCCAATAATTCATTTAGAATTATTTTTCTGTCAGATAAAGCCAATTTAGCAACATCCCTCTCACTTATAAACAATTGTCCTCAACTGTAGAGGTCCAACTGAACTGCCGGGGAGAAACCGGAAAGATTCCAAATCTTGCTCAATGGTGAGTTGAGCTAGTCCTTTCTCAAAAGAGAACTTAAAAATTAAATTAAACAAAAATTCAAGAATTCAATACTTACCTTACCGCTTCATGTCCTTCCTCTAGTACCTCGAGGATATCCTTCACCATTCATCAAACTTACGAGCCATGTAAGAACTCGTCATTCGCGTCTTGCCAACAGATTGGAAGTTTCCTCATACGAGAATCTGTTAACTCAATTCCACCTTCTCAATCCCGAGAAGAATAATCCTCCTAGAAATCAATCTAGGTATCTGTCTTTGCGCATAATCCTGCGCTGTTAGTCTAGAGGGTATTAAACCTCTTGTGTCCTCCCACATAGGGAATGCTCAAGTCATAGAGCATTAAGCTCGATGTCTTTCTTCCACAATTTGCGATCACCTTAAAGAAGGTTCTTGTTCCAAGCCGTCGCTCAACGTAGGCGGACGGTTCCAGGCCGAAGATTCCTTGTGCACGACAGCACTTTCTTCCAATCGTTTCCTCCTGCGAGTTATTACCACCAGCAGTGATTTTCCGATGCCCATTAGCGTCTCTTCCTTACAAAATCATAAAAAATGATTCACCTTGCGAGCATCAATGACGACTTGCAAAATCTCAGGCAAATAGGATTCTAGCCATAGCATTTTCTGAACGTATGTTCAAACCCGGTTCACAATAGAGCGAACCCTCTTTGATTCTCAGGGATGTTCTCCCATATGTAATTCTTACCATTTTGAAACGGTTGGCGAACTATATTCTTACGAACATAATAGTTCGAATTTATTCCAGCAGCGTGTAAATGCTACTTGACCTGCTCATGGAGAAACATATACCGCAACCAAAAGTTGCTACTGTAATGGTAAAAGCACATAGCGTACTCAATGATCAACGACCGTCGGAAAATCTCTTCTTCGTAGATTCCTTCTACCAAACACATCTCAAATAGAGATTCTCGTGTCGGAATATTCTTGCGTGCAAAAAGGCGCTCAAGAGAGTATAACAAACTCTCGTCCAGTTCCTTGGCATAGGTCTGCATCTTCGTGTGTTATCCATGTACTCAAAAGTGTACATAATTCTTAAGCTGTGTTAGAGTTTCAATGAACCTGGGAAATTAGCTTCCCTTCGTAAGATCCTTAGAGCAAAGACGCTCAACTTGACGATCCCTTGGCTCGATCTTAGAGCAAAACCCGCTCATCAAATAATCCAGGATTTCAATCCTTGGATTCCTCGAGCACAGGCCGTAGTCATCGCTTGTTCCTTCCCTCGTAAAGAGTGTTCATTCACTTGTGCGAAAAGCACTACCATATCTTCCCTTACCAGGTAGGGGGTGTGGGCTTAAAGAGTATTCAAGCTTAGTGAAAGCTTTTCTTGGTTGAAAGATGTGAATGGTTCCTTCCTTTCTGCCGTCCTACCCGCAATAGCAGGTAATTTGTTTGTGAACTACCGGATACGAGATCAATAGTTGACCTTTCGGATGGTTGAGCAAACCAATTCATCTCAGAAAACAATGTTTCAAATTGATCCTACTCTCATAAATACGCGAGAGTGATTGTCTTGGTCAGACACATGCATATCTCGTGCATAAAAGCAATACGCATTTTATGAGTTCCTCAAAGATTTAACTTTGATCCAAGACCTGCCCTCTCACTTAAAGTTTGAGGGTCAAAAACTCGGGAGTTAGATTGAATTCCCTTACTCCAAACTTTCTCCGGATAGCAATGTATCCTTCGAGGAGAGGTAACAAAAATTCGTTGTTTCTGTGTTCAATGGTTCTCGTCCCACTGTGGGGATTGTATTCTATGTACATCAAGGTGTACACTTTCAGCTTTTATTGTTGACTCCACCATCTGCTGCAAAGTATCTTGCAGATGGGTTTACAAAATTCGGCAAAAGTCCTTCGTTGAATTTCTTCATCTTTCCTTCCTTAGAGAGGGTCAAGAGTGGAGCTACCTTGGCAAGAGTGAACCACTACTTGCTTGGACTTGCTCGTATTTCTATTGGGCAAACCGATCCCAATCTTCTTGGATGCCTTCCTCAAAGCGTAGAGGAAAAAAATTCAGCCTTGAATTGAATCCAAGTCTTGTTGTAAGTTCCTTGCAAAGCTTTGGTATACCACCAAGTGCTTGCAATCCCCTTGAGGTGTTTGGTCACATGCCTTACCTTTGACGCTTCTCAGAAATTGCCGTTTGCAAAGGCAACTTCATGCTGTCAAATGAAAGCGGTAGCTTTCGGGGCATATTCTCTTCCGTCAAAAGTATCAAACTTGATCGGAGGGTTCTGAGATCTAAAGACCTTCTTCATATCCTTCCCGAGATGACGGGATTTCTTGGCTATGGTTCTGGATTGATGTTCATGGATATCTTCTGAATTCTGAAGGATCTCGAGCATTCCGCCCCTTGGATTCTCTAGGTTCTTTAGCATCATGTTCTTGTTGCCTTCTCAGAGAATCCCAAGTCTTGTGTCGACTTCTTGCAGAGAGAAAAAAAACTCGAACTCTGCGAGCTTTCTCCTGCAAGACTTAGGTTTCCGCCTGCTTACTTCTCTCTTGGCTTGTCATGGCTTCTTCCCGTATCTTCCCAGAGTCGTCCTCCTTTACAGAGAAAGAGAGGAGACCATGCTTTGATACCACTGTCACAAACGGGAGCGCATAACAATATAAAATATACTCAGATAAATAGAATTTATCTCTTATTATTGAAGCCAAAGGATAGAGAGAGAGAGAGAGAGAGAGAGAGAGAGAGAGAGAGAGTGAGAAGATCGACACAGTACTGGGGACCAGAAGATAGGCTGGTCCCCCTCCTTAAAGAGAATTCTTTATTAGGGAGAATCTTTTTACAAGCACAAGAACCGGAGAAAACCCCTCCGTTCTAAATCTCTGACTCGATGGTCGTTCCTTCCCGTAAGGGAAATCCGAGAGACAAGCTCTCAATCCTCTTTCCGTCTGTACTCGGAGTTGAGACTCCGCAGACAATTTTCGAATTCTGTTTCCGGAATTCCCAAGCGTAGGCCGAAGCCTTCTCGCTTCTCCTTCGCGATGAAGTACCTGCAAACACACACGCAAACACACGACAACAATTCGTATGGCGAATCCACAATAGGTACCTGTCGCTCTTGCGCGAGAAAAGCGACTTCTGTGCCTCGTAGTCTCGCGATCTCTCGCGTCTTCTGGCGGCAGAGTCTTCTCTTGCTGGCGCTGGCAACCTCCCTTCGGTGAGGGCATGTGGTGCTTTTATAGCTCCACCACGGCACGAATAGCTGCTCGTGGAGAGATCGCGGCTGTTTTTTTTTTTCTTTTCTTTTCTTTTCTGTTCTACCCGAAATAGGGAGAGAGAATTCGCTGGTTGGTTTTGTTGCTTTATTTTCTAAGTGGCTGCCGACTTATTAAGTGGACGGCCGGCATATTTTTAAAATTGGTGTGAACCTGCCCAAAAACTCAATAAAACCTTATAAGTTAAAATCAATGCTTTCACAGCACTTCCCAGGCGTCCCTGGATGCAACCACATGCATGAATGCAATGCAAACATAGATTCCTCGCGGGAAAGCGTTTGCTCTTCCCGGAAAACTCGTTCAAATTTTTCGCTTTTTAAGAAAAGCTTCTCAGAACCCATCTTTATTCTTGTGCTTGCGTCTTTAAGCGTATTTCTCTTTCCAATTCGGGTTTCCTCTCGACTATGGATATCCCCTTTCCGATGCACCCGTCACCCACCTTGCGACGCATCAGGAATACCCATCACCTAGTCCTTTCCTAACGAACTTACGGTACAATCCCCTTCACGATGCTCTATGTCACCCATCCTATGACGCATTAGAGATGTCCGTTCCCGGATGGTCGGATACTTCTTCCCGATGCTCCCGGTCACCCATCCGATGTGACGCATCAGAAGTACCCGTTCCTGGTGGCCTTACAGATATTCTCGTTCACAGTGCTATCGTCATTACTTTGAATGACGCACTAGGAATACTCTGTACTCGGATGTCTCCAGTGAGAAAAACCCTCACTTAAAATTCCAATAATTCATTTAGAATTATTTTTCCTTGATGTTCCAAGCGAGAAAACCCTCTCACTTATAAATCCAATAATTCATTTAGAATTATTTTTCAGTTAGATAAAGCCAATTTAGCAACACTACGGATGCGACCGGCACGCGAAACGGAGCCCGAAACAGTAAATTACAGCCTGCTGTGTATTTTTGCAGGTTTAGGGTTTTGGCCCTAAACGGTCCCTAATACCCCCAGGAAGTTCGGGGACGCGAGGGGACCGTTGTACAGGTGATCTGGCGCATTTTCGGGGCTGAAAACAGAGAATTCAGCGTGCTGCAGATTCTCGCCAGGTTTTGCAAAGTGCCCGTATGCGTCGGGAAAGTCATTCAATGCGTGGGAATACTGACTGTGAAGGTTCCTAGTATAGTTATGTTGCCAAAATCGGGCTGGAAAACTTGAAATTCAGCCGAGCTTGTGCAGGGCAGCTTGTAGGGAACCACAACGTTTATTCCCTCTTTTAAGCAATAAAGAAATACTGAAAGGGGCGCCTAAGTTAGGGGCCAATCTGGTGTCGGTCTACTCATACAGGTGCAATCTAGCAGCGTGTATCCCTCTCCCCTTTGTTGTGTCTTGAACGTATAGGTAGAATAGACGACTAATAATGGGTGAAAGCTAAATCAAGGTTTAAAGTAAAGTCTACCATCCTTTTTGGATTGAACAGGCCGGTTACATGGTTCCATCGACGGGATTAGATCACTTTTTCCCATAGAAGTGAGCCTTGGTCAGGTTAGGCTTGAAGACACAGGGGATCATAGACCAGACACAGGGAATTGCAATTATGGCTGACAGACCAGATGATGTGACTGAAGAGGTTTCCTCTTCACAGGGTCAATAGACACATGAAGTGGGTGAGTCCTCAAGACCACCACAGACGGATGATGATGTATTCAGGACCCAATTGGCTACTGTTGTGGCTATGTTCACACAAGTAATGCAGAATCCGAGGTTTTTGGCCTTTCTGCAACCTCCTCTTCCGTCTCAGCAAGTTGGGTCACTGGATCATATTCAAAAGCCTGTTAAGGCTCGAGCACAGGTGATTCATACTGCACAGTCAATGGAAACACCTGTACACTTAACGGAGAATATGTAATCTCCACAACCTGTGCCTAAGGTGCAAGAACAGGTGACTGTGATGCCAGTCTTTCAAGCTGTACCAGTTCAGTCCGCCACCTTTCAGCAACCTATAGCTGGTTCTAATGGGCAGGGAAGCAACCTACAGCCTATGCAACAGGTCTTCCCACCACCTTCAGTACACCCTGGCTATTTTGGAGGTGGATAGATATTCCAGAGCATGGCTGGTCATGCACCTGGAAATCAGTTTTACACGGAACAGTGTTCGGGGGTGCTCAAACGATGATGCCTAACCCCATGTATGGTGTCACGGGCATGCTACCATGGTTTCAAAGCACTCAAGGCCAATTTGGAATGCCACAGGCAAATTTTGGTATGGCTGGAATTACAAATCAGCAGCCAAATATGGCATTTCTAGGTCAACTTAATTGCGGTCAGGGAACACAAATGAACCCTAACAGTGTTCCCATTTTTGAGTCACTTCCATATGACAATTTAACGCCATTGGAGAGGCCAACTCCGTACAAAGAAGGTGGCAAAGGTGTGACTTTCACGACCTTTACAGGGTTTGATGACAGGAAGAAGGCTCTCTCATTCCTCCAGCAGTTTGACAAGGCCTATGCAGGGGGAAACGTTACAGAGGCTTCAAAGGTCCGCAAGGCAGCCACTTTCTTGACAGGGAATGCGGGACAATGGTGGACAACTTTATTGCTTCAAGGGCAAGCTCCGTCCACATGGATTTACTTAAGCAGATTTTTGCAGCAGCATGGTTATCTGATGACTTTGAAGCAGATGTCATGACAAAATGGCACCAGCTTAATGCTGCTACTTGCAAGAATCTGGATGACTACAATCGGAAGTTTTGGAAAGCTCTACTTCCAGTAACTTCCTATAGGTTTGTGCCATTGACAGAACAGATTGAAAAATACTGTTGTGGCCTACCCAAAGGATTGAGAAAATACTGCACGAAGACCAAAGTCACTACTTCGAGGCAGCTCATCGAGGTAGCAAACACTGGCAATGGTTTGCTCAAGGGAGAAGACTGTGAATTCAATACTGGCGTCAAGGAAGTCTCAGCCAAGAAAAATTCAGCGAAGAAGTATGTTCCCAAGGAGGTTCCTAAAGTAACTCAGGGGTCAGCCAACGCAGGGAAAGGCAAAGCTACGGCTGAATCAGAAAAGGGACCAGCGAAGAAATGGAAAAGACGTTTTCCTCGCAAGTCGGAAGAGCAAAAGAAGGTCCTGAGATCAGAGAACAAATGCTTTATCTGTGAGCAGCCTGGCCACATTGCTTACAATTGTCCTACAAAGAAAAGGCCAGCTGATTCTGAAGACAAGGAGGATAGGAAAGGAAAGAAGCCCATGGCTAGTCTAGTGCCAGATATGGTGGGCGACAAGCTAAATTCAGATGCAAGTGAGCTTTGCAGAGCATGGGGAAAGGTCAGGGATCAAACAGTGCTTATCTTCTTTGATCCAGGTGCCAAAGCCAACTTCATTTCCCCAGAATTGGCTTCAAAGTTGGGAATCAGACCTGAAGAGATGGGGTATACAGCAGAGGCAGGTTTGGCATGTCCTGGCCATACAGAGGCTGTCCCATCATTGGAAAGTTGCGTCTACATATCCAGTCCTATGTAGATGCTGAAGAATTTTACATCATGCCGCTGGACGGATGTGATGTGTTGTTAGGTATTCCTTGGTTATTTCGTGTACAGGGAATCATGGATGCCTACAACAAAAAGATCACTGTACAAAGCAGGGGAAAGACTCACATTCTAGATGTAAAGCTTAAAGGGGAGTCCATTCCCACTGTATCAGCTTCTGCTATTACTTCTGTAATGAAAAAGCATCTTTCTACGTACTTGGTTTTTGCACGTGAAGTGTCAGATTGTGATGAATCAAATTTATTTGTGCTAGATAAAGAAAGGTCAATGTTTTTACAACAGTATAGTGACTGTTTTTCCGATTCATTACCGTCTCAATTACTGCCAGAGAGACCCGAGGACCATGCGATAGATTTGGTGCCAGGCAGTAGCCCACCAAATAAGCCTCCGTATAGGGTTAGTGCGGCTCAGCAGAAAGAGATAATGGACCAAGTACAGGAGCTGTTAGAAAAGGGGCTGATTCAGCCCAGTTCATCTCCATTCTGTTCTCCAGTGTTGTTGGTGCAGAAAAAGGATGGCTCATGGCGTATGTGCATCGACTACCGTGCACTGAACAAGAATACCATCAAGAATAGGTTCCCTATACCTAGAATTGATGATATTCTGGACAAATTCGAATCAGCAGCTATGTTTAGCAGGATAGATCTAAAGAGTGGGTACCATCAGATCCGCATTAGATCAGAGGATGTGCACAAGACTGCTTTTAGAACGACGTTTGGCCTTTACGAATTTTTAGTGATGCCCTTTTGGTCTCACAAATGCTCCTGCTACGTTCAATAGGATGATGGACATAATTTTCCATCCACACCAGCAGTTTGTTGGTACATTCTTTGATGACATGATAGTCTACTCAAAGAATGAAGAGGAGCATAGGCATCACTTGGCCATTGTGTTCAAAGAGTTATGCAGTCATAGGTTGCTCATCAATGCAAAGAAAAGTGAATTTTTTTTGGAAGAGATTCACTTTCTGGGACACATTGTCTCAAAGGATTGTGGCAGAATGGATCCTGCAAAAGTTGAAGCGATCAAGTCATGGCCAGATTTGAAGACGGTGCACGATGTCCGAAGTTTCTTGGGACTATGCTCCTATTACACAAGGTTTATCCGAAATTTCGCTGAGATTGCTTCACCTTTACATGCTCTTCAAAAGAAGGCAGTCACCTTTAGATGGACACAGAAAGAGATTTCAGCTTTTAATCTCTTAAAGGAAAAGATGACTTCAGATCCAGTCATTGTGTTGCCAGATCTTAGGAAGTCATTTGTGGTCCAGTGTGATGCCTGCGGTAGTAGCATTGGTGCAGTGCTAATGCAAGATGGCAGGGTAGTAGCCTATGAGAGCAGAATTCTGCAAGGGCCAGAGATGACCATGCAGGTCTATGAGAAAGAGTTACTGGCTGTGATTCATGCGCTCTTAAGTTGGAAACACTACCTGCTAGGTGCAGACTTTGTTGTCCAAATGGACCATCAGACCTTGCGATACTTCTTGACACAGGCAAAGCTATCTGAGAAGCATATGCGATGGACAAATATCTTGTCCATGTTCCACTTTCAGATTGTGCATGTGGAAGGCAAGAAGAATGTTGTGGCTGATGCCTTGTCAAGGAAGCCACAAATTTCAGCTGTGTCAATTCCTTATCATCATGAACTTGATGATATGAGAGAACAGTACGTAAATGATGAAGATTTTGCAAGGGTCTTTGAGCAGCTAATGGATGGACAACGTCATGAACACTATCTTCTCAGAGACGGGTTCATGATGATGCATGGCAGATTGTGTGTCACAAAGCCATTGCGACGCAAAGTTATGGAAGAGAGTCACGTCCCACCGTATGCAGGGCATCGTGGTATCGATGCTACAGTTAAAGCGGTTGAGACATTCTTCTACTGGCCTACATTGAGAAGAGATGTGGATGCCTTTGTGCGAGAATGCCTAATTTGCCAGAAGGTCAAGTTTGACAGGCAAAAGACACCAGGGTTATTGCAACCACTACCTATTCCAGATAAACCATGGGAAAGTATTGCTATGGATTTTATCTTTGATCTTCCGAGAACGCAGATAGGAAACGATGGTATTTGGACCATTATTTGCAGATTTAGCAAACAGGCTCATTTTATTCCTGTCAGGAAGAAGATAAAGCCAGATCAGATGTCACGCTTGTTTATGAGCAATATTTTCAAGTATCATGGCATGCCATAGCCGATTGTTAGCGACCGTGATCCACGCATGACAAGTTTGTTCTGGAGAGGCTTGTTTGAGAATATGGGCACAACGCTCAAATTCTCTTCGTCATTTCATCCTCAAACAGATGGGCAGTCAGAAGAGGCAAATTCTACTGTCCTAGATGTGCTGAAGTGCTATGTGTCAGAGCATAAAGGAAAGTGGGAGCAGTATTTGCCATTGGTGGAGTATATACAATAATACTGTGCATTTATCAACTGGCAAGGCACCTTTTGAGATAGTTGAAGGTGGCAAGAAAGTTCCTCCCATACTGCATACAAAGGACAAGATATTTGAAGCAGATAAGTATGTTCAGGACATGGATGAAATGTATAAGAAGGTCAAAGTGGCCTTAGAAAAGACTCAGGCAAAGCAAAAGAAAGCAGCTGATCTTCACCGTCGTGAAGTGGTATATTCACTTGGTGATTGGGTGCTTTTGCGTTGTGAAAAGGCAAGGTTAAAGAAGATGAAGGGCAAGGAAAGACTGTTTCCAAAGCTCAGCATGCGTTACTATGGGCCTTTTCAAGTATGCGACATAATCAGTGATGTTGCATATAGGCTGAAATTGCCTGACAGTTGGAAAATTCACAATGCGTTTCATGTGAGTGTTCTCAGATCCTATGTGGGTGATGTGCCAGAGGATATGCCAGTTGAAGATCAGCCGGAAGTCGAGGAACTTGACGAGATCTTGGTTCCCGAACAAATTTTGGCACATAAGGAAAGAAAAGTGAAAGGCAAGGTTGCTAGGCGTTACTTGGTAAGGTTCAGAAACTATCCACCAATGGATGCTAAGTGGATGGAAGAAGGTGAACTTGCAGAGTCACCAACTGTGTTATCACTTTACCTTGAAGCCTTCGATTTGCAACCTACCTTGACCCCTTGAGTTTCAAAGCTACATGGATTGTCAGTGTGACAATGGCTTTTGAAACAAATGATGTACATGGTATTTAAAGTGAGCTCAAATGAAATACCTGTTACATGAATTTGGCAATTGCTCTTATGGAATGTCCAAAAGTTTGGTTAGTGCTATAGAAGTGATTATTTCTTGTCAGTGCGGGATGCCTCCTTTGAGCCGACGCCCACCTTGGGTATGGCAGTCCTACCGGACATCCGTTGGACGGGGGCCTTTTTCTACCAGGCGAAAATCCTGGAGTACCTGGGCAAGATTGAGTACGGTCTGTGAGTTACAAGGGTTTGTCCCTCTCTCTCAGCCTTGGTCCTTAAATGCATCACTGAATTCGTTTGGTGATTTCCCGACGTTACCCTCGGGTGGCGTGACTAACAAGGGAACATGGACTGACTAACATGGCATGAAAAGACTTTTTACTCCCCCGAGGGGGAAACTTGCTTCCATTCCCCGTTGACATGCCACGATACGGCATGGAAGCGCTTTTTCCTTTGTCGGCAAGTCCGCAAGGTAATTTGTCTTTGACTCGTTTGCGTGCACGCGAAGCAAAGGCAGTTCCTTGTTGGCTTGCCGGCTCTAGCCCAAAAAAGTAAAAAGTAAAAATTTCTTGTCAGTTTGTCAAGGATACAGTAATTGCTTCTATTAAAGAGTACATGTGTAACTGCATTCTTAAACTGTTGGTTTGGGTATGCTCGAAAGTGTTACTGGATCCAACGTGTACTATAAGACAGTGGCAAAATGTGCAGCTACCATTTTGTCATTGGAAAGTTAGTGACTCGAAGCAATGGCAGAGTGCGAAGCTACCACTATGTCATTGGGACAGGGTTCACACGCAAGCAATACATGTGTCGACGAGGTGTTGAATACACCAGGGTTGACAATGAGCATGTATGTGTCGTATATGTGTTGACAGGTGTTGAATACATTAGTGTTGACCGTGAGCATGTACGACATAGATGCAAACGAGGACGTTTGAGATTTCAAGAGGGGGGTATGTCACCAGCGTGTGACTACTATCTATCCTTTTTTGTTGATTTCTTTCTTATTATCTATTTACTTTCACTTTTGGAAACACCCCTCGAGAAATCTAACTGCCTTGCATTGCATAGCTAGTGTGGAACTGTCCAGAGGGAGTCCAGGCCTGAGGGCAAGAGAGCACTAAAGTTGGACAAGGACTATTGTTAGCCAAGTGGGGTCATTGACTAGCCAAACTGGAATCCTTTGTTACAGAGGCTACATTTCAGTTCTGGGTGTGGTTGCAGTGTACAAAGGGGGTCAGATGACCTAGAAAGATACAATGGCAGCATCTCCTAAAATTTAGGGAATTGCTATTTTGGGATCTCAAAATGTGTTTGCGTCATTACCTCCGGAATGACAAGGGGAACATTTTCTTACTCTGCCGTGAAGTCAATTGGGCAACTGGTTGGGAGATTTTTAGGCGGCAACCCCGAAATGGGAAAATGCTTGTAAATGTGCCAAGTGGCACCTTTTGGTGCACTTTCCTCATGCAACAAGAAGTGGCGCTGATTTTAGAGAGGAGAAGGGCTCATTTTCAGCCTGTCAACACAGGTTAAGAGCTATGGAGTGCTTGCTTTCCCTCCTATGTACAGTGCGGTGCCAGGAGTGATGCCCTGGATGCTACGCACTGCCCTCTCTCCCCTATGGTAGTATGTTATGCCCCTCTAGTGGGCTTTTCATTTGACCAATGTACAGTTGTGTTGGTTAATGCGCGATTGCCGAGGCAAGAGCCTCTTGCACAGGTACTGGATTAGCTAGCGGCTAATCCCCCGCAGGTAAAGGTGAATTCGGAGAGGTTTCACGCTAGAAATCTCGTCCGATTCAAAGGGCAAGTAGCCCTACAGGTGCGGGAGCTCGAGGACTTGCTACGGATGCGGCCGGCACGCGAAACGGAGCACGAAACAGTAAATTACAGCCTGCTGTGTATTTTTGCAGGTTTAGGGTTTTGGCCCTAAACGGTCCCTAATACCCCCAGGAGGTTCGGAGACGCGAGGGGACCGCTGTACAGGTGATCTGGCGCATTTTCGGGGCTGAAAACAGAGAATTCAGCGTGCTGCAGATTCTCGCTAGGTTTTGCAAAGTGCCCGTATGCATCGGGAAAGTCATTCAATGTGTGGGAATACTGACTGTGAAGGGTCCTAGTACAGTTATGCTACCGAAATCGGGTTGGAACACTTGAAATTCAGCCGAGCTTGTGCGGGGCAGCTTGTAGGGAACCACAACGTTTATTCCCTCTTTTAAGCAATAAAGAAATACCGAAAGGAGCGCCTAAGTTAGGGGCCAATCTGGTGTCGGTCTACTCATACAAGTGCAATCTAGCAGCCTGTATCGCTCTCCCCTTTGTTGTGTCTTGAAAGTACAGGTAGAATAGACGACTAATAATGGGTGAAAGCTAAATCAAGGTTTAAAGTAAAGTCTACCGCCCTTTTTGGATTGAACAGGTCGGTTACAGAAACAGTATTTCTCACTTCTCCACCCGGGAGTAAAATCACCAATCAATGAAACCAGTAGTAAAAGGAGAGTCAAACATTTCAAATCGCCACTAAAACTCGTTCAAAACAGAGACTATCCATTTCAAACAAATTTCAAACAGGATCACCAAACAAGTTCTCAAACAGATTTCAAACTTAAAAAAGCAATCTCGACATCAGTCAAGCTCGAAAAGTAGACTGGCTTTCCATCCTGGAACCTGCACCAAAAATTAGAGTTAGGTTCATTTTATAAGGTCATAGCCAAGCACATGATGGTCCATCAGCTCTTGGACAGACAGTGTTTCTTTGGAGGCTATGGTAGTCCCAAGATAGCAATCGCACTGGACCTCCAAGGTCATCTGCTCGTGAAGAGACACCTACTGAGAGATGTGGAGAAATTTCAAGTTATAATCTGCTAGGGTTTCCTTGGCAAGCATTCAGGATACCCCACTCTGCCAGAAGTTGCACTTTGAAGGAAGTTGGCAGAAACCATATAACTTCACGCATTTTTTTTTTCTTGAAAGCTTGCCAAGTCCTTGGAAGTGTGCGGCTTGGTAGCTATAGACATCTGCATGGTACTGTCTTTGAGAAAAACAGCAGCTCGAAACAAATCTTGGATCCTTCTCTTGCAAGTGATCTTAATGGCTTATGCCCTATAAGATATGAGTGGTGAAGACGGGAGCGCGCCCGATGCGCGATGAAGTAAGGGTGGGAGTGCCTAATAAGTCCGGGTTGGAGGGCGAAGATACCTCGAATAAATTCCAATAGCTTCTGTCTGCTCTTTTGTAGGACCGGTATGCTTTCAGAAAAGCACACGCTTGATGCTTTGATACCACTATCACAAGACCAGCACCGTGTGCCAATAGGGAAAAACAGAGTGAACAAACTTTTAGCACTTCATTAACCACTGAACTGAGAGAGAGAGAGAGAGAGAGAGAGAGAGAGAGAGAGAGAGAGAGAGAGAGAGAGAGAGACGACACGCGACACAGTGGCGGAATTCCACCCCAGAGAGTATTGGCCCCAAACCTTGGCGTCCCTTTCGGTATTTCTTTATATTGCGTCAATACAATACAAGCCGGTACTCAAGACTCTGCACCTTCGCCACAAGCATGCCAGAGAATGAGCCCTAACCTCATATTTAACGGCCCTTGGCCTGAAAAGCAGTTACAGTGAAAAGCCTTCAAAACTCAAAAGCTTCTGGTCCAATAAGCAAAGCCAAAAGCTGCCAGCGTAATTTACGGAAATCTGTACAGCCTGCCACGTCATTAGCCATCGCAAAACACGGAAACCCGTACAGCCTGCCACGTCATCATACCAACGCAATTTTTGAAAATCTGCCACGTCATCAACAGCCACACAATTTTCAGAAATCTATTGCTGTTTCTGCTTCTACTAGGGTTTAGGCCCCTCGACCGGTAGCTCCGTTCTTCAGTAGGTCGACACGTCAACAATTTGTTACACCGTCCCTACGGAGATAGTGTTCATGGCATTGTCCATCTTGCAATTGTTTTAAGATTCTTGCAAAATCTTTATCAGTAGCATATATTCCTTCATGTCATCAAGCTCATGATGATAAGGAATTGACACAGCTGAAATTTGTGGCATTCTTGATAACGCATCTCTTCTTGCCTTCCACGTGCACAATGTGAAAGTGGAACATAGAGAGAATGTTTGCCCATCGCATATTCTTTTCACATAACTTTGACTGTGTCAACAAGTATCGCAAGGTCTGATGATTTGTTTGGACAACAAAAGTAGCAACTAGCAGGTAGTGTTTCCAACTTGAAAGCGCATGAATCACGACCAGTAGCTCTTTCTCAGATTTGCATAGTCTTTTCTGGTCCTTGCAAGTTTCTGCTTTCATAAGCTACTACTCGACCATCTTGCATTAACACTGCCCCAATGCTATTGCCACACGCGTCACACTGGACCACAAATGACTTCCTTAGATCTGGCAAGACAATTATGGGATTTGAAGTCATCTTTTCCTTCAAGAGATTAAAAGCTGAAATCTCTCTTTGTGTCCATTTGAAAGCGACCTCTTTCTTTTGCAAGGCATGTAGGGGTAAAGCAATCTCGGCAAAGTTTCGGATGAACCTTCTAAAATAAGAACATAACCCAAAGAAGCTACGAACATCATGCACAATCTTCAAGTCTGGCCATGTCCTGATTGCCTCAACCTTGGCAGGATCTATTCGGACACCATTCTTTGATACTATATGGCCTAGAAAGTGAATCTCTTCCAAGAAGAAATTACTTTTATTGGGGTTGATGAGCAATCTGTGACTGTATAGCTCCTCAAACACAACGGCCAAGTGACGCATGTGCTCCTCTTCATTCTTTGAATAGACTATCATGTTATCAAAGAATGTGCCAACAAACTTTTAATGTGGGCGGAAAATCCGATCCATTATCCTATTGAACGCAGTAGGAGCATTCGTAAGACCAAATGACAGCACTAGAAACTGATTCGTATCACATCCTTTGGCTTGATACGAATCTGATGGTATCAAGGTAGGATTGGGGGGGGGGGTGTTTGGTGTGGTGTGTGGGGAAAAAACCCCCCTTAGTGTCGGCAAATTTTGGTTTGCCCTTCTTTAGCCTTATCCTAGCGCCTAATTTTCTGACATTTTCACACAACTTTCATTTGCAAAGCACACGAATGTCATTGCAGTGGTGAATATAGGAGGGCAAGTAGGAGCAAGAACTTGTATGAAAGCTTTGCCTTGGTTTGTAGAATAGTGAACTAACATCCTTGGAGTGATACTTATGAAATTTTTTATCAATTACAGACCATATTGTAGGTTTTTGGTTTTTTTAATTATAAAACATACGAATTTTACGTACCTAACAACTCTATCCATTTGGTACTATGTACAGGTCGTACCGAATACGTATCGTACCTTAGCACCTTGGATGGTATCCACTTTTAAGGTCTATAGTCTTGAAAATTGTCGCACACTCTAAACGGTCAAGAATATCATCAATCCTTAAAATAGGAAACTGTTCTTGATGGTATTCTTATTCAACGCACGGTAATCAATACACATACGCCAAGAGCCATCCTTCTTCTACACTAGAAGCACTAGGGAGCAAAAGGGTGAAGAACTAGGTTGAATTAGCCCTTTTTCTAACAACTCCTCTACTTGGCTTATAATCTCTTTCTACTGGGCCGCACTAACCCTGTAGGGAGGTCTATTTGGTGGGCTACAACTTGGCACCAAATACAACATATATACAATACGTTAGTTCACTTAACTACAAATAGACATCTAAATTACCACAAATAAACCACAAATCACTAGGAATTCACTGTTGGATAGTAATTAAAATTCATTAATCAAAAGTACACATTACAAGAGAGTTCTTAACAAAAATCACTAGTCAATCTCTCATCTTCTAGGAGAGCATATACACCAAAGACATCTATCTCTATGTGAACTTCTACATCTTCGTCAGCAAACTCCATGGCTCTATCCATCGCTCCATCTATCTCAGTATCTGATCGATCTTCTTTAGGTTTAGGCATCCGCTCGAGGAGAGCACCGACTTCAAGTTGAGACTCCTCATCCCGATCATCAGTAATCTCTGCACGGAGCTCAGGTGTCGCTTTCTCCACCTTGGCTTCCAATGATGGGGTCCATGTCGAAGAATACATCCAACATCTGTTCCATCTCAACTTCTTAAAAAGTAACATCGATGGTTGATGGGTAGACTTCACGGGTAGTGTTTCATTTGATGTTCGCCTCCTCTGTTGAATCCGTGTTGAGAGTGGAGCGATATTGAAATTCAAGATTTGATTGACGCTCTCTTGACCATGAGATTGATAACGCAGATCTTGTAGCTGCTCTACGGGAAAAACGCCGTTGCGTATATGTTGATCACATATCTTTCGTTTTTGACCATCCTATCATCCATAATTAATCTAAAGATTGCAAAACAAATTAATAAGTAATAGTGAGTGTACACGACTTGACTGTTATTAGAGTGTATAACATGAGCTAACAAATAAATGTGAACAAACGGCCAGCTAGCCCTAAGCGGATCAGAAAGGTCTTTGCATGGCTAACCATGATGGCCAAACCAAAAGCCGCTAGCCCGAATCGGCCAAACCATAAGCGTCTTCGCTCGGCTAATCCTACTCAGCCAAACCATTTGCCGGTAGCCTTGATCAACCAAACCAACATCGTCTTTGCAGGACCAGCCCTAATTAGCCAAATCAAAAGCAGATAACAATGTAACTTAACTACCTCACAATCTCTAGACACAGCGTACCCTGATTGTTCGAACACTGCGTGCCATCTATAAGCGGCCAAACCAAAAGCCGCTAACCCTAAGCGGCTAGCCCTAAGTTGATTGAAATGGCCAAACGCTACATTAATCCGATTTGGAGCGGCCAAACCTAAGCGGCTTTACACGGCGTACCTTAAGGCTCCAAATACAGCTATCTAATAACGACCAAACCAAAAGTTGCTAACTGTAAGCCTCTAACCCTTAGCAGCTAGCTCTAAGCAGATTGAATTGGCCAAACGCTCCCCTGATCCGATTTAGAGAGGCTTAACCTAAGTGGCTTTGCAAAGCGTACCTTAACCGTCAGAAAACGACGTCCATCTATTAGTGGCCAAACCAAAAGCCGCTAATCTCAAGCGGCTAGGCCTAAGGAGAGTGAAATGGCCAAACGTTACACTAATCCGATTTGGAGAGGCCAAACCTATGTCACGTGCACATCTAACCCTATGTGCATGTGAACAAGCTACTTCAGGCCAGGGTTCAGGTTAGCTTAGGAAGTGTTCTGGCACCTTTGTGAGCCTGTGTGCAGGCCGTGCATATCCAGGCACTTAGAGTAGCTGCATATCCTCTGGTTGAACACAGCATGATCATCAGCATGACAATCAGTACTCATCATGAGCATTTTACAGTGCACAGAACCCATTTTCACTATTTATCCATTTTTCACTTATTATCAATAAGTGACTTTGTTGGGAAACTGGGTATGGCAATTTTGCCAAGTCAATATAAAACCTAGCGTTAGCACTTTCTAGTAGAAGAGGCAGCACAAGTTCTAGCAACTTGCAGTGCACCTTCTTAGCAAGACCGGCAGAAGGCCTAGCGTTTTCCAGCCAACAAGAAGCAAACAACGTTTTTGGTTGCAGATCAGCCTAGTGTTTTCTACAACAGAATCAACCTAGCATTTTCAGCAGTACTAGATCAGCCCTGGCATTAGCAGATAGCAAATCAAGACCAACGTTTTTGCTACAATTCTTCTGGCGTTTTCAGTTGCAGATTTGACCTAGCGTTTTGTAGATTTTCGGTGTCAGATCAGCCCCTATCATCAGCGTTTTCAGTTTTCAGCACTTAGACACCGCAAGATCAGCCTGCTGAAATCTGTGGACAGTGGGCTGAATCTGAAAACGCTGGCTGATCTGACGATGCGGCGAAGATCTGCTTCTGTGGGTAGGTGAAATTTGCGTCTGCGTTTCCGGCGCATCGTTGCCGCGTCGTCGCCATCGCCGTCCTCGCCGACAACGTCAGAAATCAGCAGTTAGCAAAATTCAGCCTTAGCGTTTTCAGATTTCAGATCGTCTTCGGTGTCATCGACATCGTCGGCAAGGCCATTGCATCTAGACCATTGTATCAGATTTGTGCAATCAATAGCATAGACCTCTCTCGCCATAATAGAGATGCCGGCCCTTGGAGGAGGGTTTGAGAACCGTCGGGTGTCGTATCCTTCTCTCTCTCTCTCTCTCTCTCTCTCTCTCTCTAAGTCTCAGCACCTTCATTCACAGTGTCATTCACTTTGTTTGTGATCATTGCACTCTCACTGAAGGAACGGAAGGCTCTCCCTGCCGTAAGTAAAAGGAACCCTTGAGCACAATCTGGAGCACTCATCTTGAGTAAAGTTCAACATTCACTTCCGCTGCACCTTACAACCTAAGTGGCTTTACACGGTCTATCCTAACGCTCCAAATACGGGATCTATTAGCGGCCAAACCAAAAGTCGCTAACCTTAAGTTGCTAATCCTAAGCGGCTAGCCCGAAGCGGATTGAAATGGCTAAATATTGCCCTAATCCGATTTGGAGTGGCCTAACCTAAGCGGCTTTACACAACCTACTTAAACTGTCTAAACGTTACTATCTAACAAACACTAAGCTGCTTATCCTAAGCGGCTAGCCCGACCCTGTGCAGACTGAAATGGCCAAACGTTACCCTAACCCAATTCGGAGCGGCCAAGTCTACGCGGCTTTACACGACCTACCCTAACTGTCCAATATAGCCATCTATTAGCGGCCAAACCAAAAGCCGCTAACCTTAAACTGCTAACCCTAAGCGGCTAGCCTTAAGCGGATTGAAATGGTCAAACATTGTCCTAATATGATTTAGAGCGGCCTAATCTAAGCGGCTTTACGTAGCCTACCTTAACCGTCCGAACACGGCCATCTATTAGCGATCAAACCCTAAGCAGCTTTACGTGACCTACCCTAACTGTCCAAACACGGCCATATAACCAAAAGCCGCTAGCCCTAAGCTAAGCGGCTACCTCTAAGCAGAGTGAAACGGCCCTAAACGTATTGAAACGGCGAAACGCTAAGTTTAAGCCGATTGACTAAAACATGTAGCTAGCCAATTCTAAGCAGCAAGTTCTAAACTGATAAAAATGACCAAACCCTAACACTTTAATCTAAGTGTTTAGGTCTAAACGTATTAAATGGTCAAATGTATTAAATGAACTAAGTTTTAATAAATTGATTTAAAATAACTCACGAATGATTCTTTTTCAAATGTTTTCTTATTATCAAATTTTATTATTTTTGATTTTGAATGATATTTTTTTTGAAAATATCGAATCTAATATAATTTTTTTAGTTTTTTTATTTTATATTTTTAAAAATTTTGTGTATGTGCGTGCGCACGTAGTGTGTAAATTATGTGTAAGTTTATGTGCATCTTTATTTATTTACATATTTAATTATGTGCATGTGTGTATATGCCAAAAAAGAAAGAATAGTGCACTCACAAGCGGCCTAAGTGAGCACAAAACGCAAGAGAGGATGCGGTGGCGCCAAATCTGCAAAAAGAACACACACGCAGTATTTCACACACTTTCACACACACACACACACACACACACACACACACACACACACACACACACACACACACACACACACAAACACAAACCAAAAAACCTACCATAAATGTACGAAATAATCTCACCTTCTTGTTGCCGGCAAGTGTATGAGCGCACACAAAAAAACAAAAAAACCTACCATAAATGCACAAAATAATCTCACCTTCTTGTTGCCGGCGAGTGAGTGTATGAGTGCGGATCTGAAGCCCGGTAAGTCCCCTTGCAGCAGATCTGAAGCAAGGGAGAAGAGGAGAGCAAGAGACTTTTTGAAAAAATGGGGCGAAACAAGAGAAGAGAACCCGTGGTTCTGTTTTTGCAGGTGGCATCAGTGCAGGTGTCGGTATGGTCGTCGGTATATGCGTCGGTATATGCGTCGATAATTCAAAATTTAAATTTTTTAAAAATTGGATCTCCCTCCAGGTTTAGCAATGCATATACCGACGCGCACCAACGACGTCGGTTGGCGTCGGTACCTGAGCCATCTCTTGTAGTGGTTGTGCACGTATATTTACTTGTGTATGTTTGTTTATTGTTTTTGTCGAGTGGGTGATTTAGGTTGGGTCAGGAGGCTTATGCCTTGTCCCGCTGTTTTGAAGATGCTTTTGCAAGGTGATAGCTACCTTGTCTTGCGCGGTTGAAGATGCTAAAGCAAGGTTCCCAGAATTCAGCAGGATGTGGTTTTTTCAGAGTGCTGCATCACTTGGGAGCAGATTCACGTGGTTCCCTGAGGATCTTTGACTCGTGTTCCATTTCAACTCACATCCTTTTTCCAGTCCTGATCTGTTTTTTCCCCTCAGTTATCTTGAATAGTTTTTTCATCTAATGCTTGTGTCTTGTAATCTGGCTTAGGCCATATTTTGTAAATTTGCTATTTTTGCCTTGTATCTAATATCAAGGGTACAAGCCCATTATTTTATTTACAAACGTACACATACACAGGCGTGTGCAGACACACACATTTCATGTGGGTGTGTGCATGTGCCCACGCCCACTCATGCATATACAGCAATAAAAAGGCATTGTCTTATAAAGCTGTCCTAATGTTTGTCAGGTACCTTGGATGCTATATTGAAGATAATCCGGTTTGAAGGTGTTGGTGGGTTTTACAAGGGAATGGGCACGAAGATTTTGCAAAGTGTATTTGCTGCAGCTGTTCTTTTTATGGTGAAGGAGGAGCTTGTAAAGTCAGTTCGTTCGCTTGTGGGTAAAAAGACTGTTATTGCAGAACGGTTACGGCTTCTGCCAAAGTAAACAAAACTGTCTGCTGGAGCTCTTGGCTATAACATTTTTGTCCCTGCAAATTCAAAGTAATTTATTTGGGGGGCTTATTCATCCATCTAAGCGCATATTGTACAAGACATATGTATACTTTCTGTGAATAATACTTGGAAAGTCCAAGTATCATTTCATTTTTACAGGATATAGGAGAGATTTTCGCAGAACTTCGCAAATTAATTTTTTATATTCGGCCATTTTTAAAAATAGATCAACCGGTTCCTTTACCTTATCCAATTGCTTGTCGCATGCACCACATGGTTTTAGCTGGGATTTTTGCTGTTATGTGTAAAGGCAGCACCCTACCTTTGAGCAATCTGAGAACAGGTCTGGTTTTTTCATAATAAGTACTCATGATAGGACGTGGTTTTGCGCTGAAAGAAAGCTTAAGAGAAGACTTCCACTTTACTCAATTGCAGATCCAAAGGGTAAGCTATCCTCTAAAGAAAGAAAGTAGGCAAGGAGGGTGTCATCATTAGCAAAGAATGTACATGTATGGCTTGTCTAAACTCTATTCCCTTTTGTTATCCTCTCTATTTAAAAAGGTTTGCAAAGGAGGATACTACATGAGAGAGAGAGAGAGAGAGAGAGAGAGAGAGAGAGAGAGAGAGCCCAAAATAGAGTAAGAAAAGAGATTTTAATGTCATAGGAACAATCCAGAGAGAGAGAGCCCAAAATATAGAGTAAGAAAAGCTCTAGTTGTCATGTGGATGCCACATGATGCCACATGGATAGGTCAGATGAGCTTTGTTGCAAAAATTGCTCTTATGCATCCTATAGAACTCAGAAAATGGTTGTGCACGGAAGCACCATGAGTGCTTAATTTTTTGAAGCAAATGTATACAATTTATGTGTAATTTTAAATGCTTCTCCTCCAGACAAGCTAGACTAAGCGTGATAAGGTTCATACTTGACAACTGAGATGTATAACAGATCAATGGCATAGAGTCTGTCAAGCGGCTTTATAATTATGGAAATTGATGTCGTGCAACCCAAGTGAAAAAACGCTTTTTGTTGGTTCATTGCACCTCCTTCAGGTTGGTTGAAGAAAAAGTTTGATGTTGCTTACAAAAACAATTTTACTCTGAAGTGATTATCAGGATTTTTTTCGAGCTCTTCCGAATGGGCAATTGTGGAACTCGCACCGTTGCAAGTGCATTTCAGAACTCCTATCAGTGCGTTGTTCGCGACAACATTCTTTCCCACAACAAGGGCCTCTACATTGAGGACACACCTTACATGGCAAACTGTATGATAGGATAGCCATAAAAAATGACGAGTTCAAAGTTTCAAGGTCTGTACAACAACCTGCTTTTTGGGTGGCATCTCTCTTCCTTCAAGAGTGAGTAAAGGTGCGGAGAATATTTTGTCAAATCTTGGGCTTTGTGTGTGTGTGTGTGAGAGAGAGAGAGAGAGGGAGAGAGTCTTTGTATGTGTGGGGGTGTGTGGATGACCTTCCCAAGAAGCCTTCTTGGAAAGAGTACTGTTAATTCAGAATAAACATAAAGCCCCACCTACATGAGTCATGAGGTCTAACTTCTAAGGGCCTACCCTCAGGCCTTCATACCATTATAAACCACTTGAGTTATCCAACAGTTCCAGCTTTTGCACTTCATAAGCAGGCTAATAAGAAAGAAAAACACACACACACACACACACACACACACACAAAAAAAAACAAAAATGGCGTGTCTTGGGCGCATTTGGAGTGGGCTCTCCGTCCTCCTCTGCCTGCTTGCAGAGGCTTCTGCATTTCCTTCCACTTACCCAAGTTCGTTCCCGTTTGGCAACCCCTCTGGTGAGCTTGCTGTAGCCGCTGTTGGGCTAAAATGTGTGTGTGTGTGTGTGTGTGTGTGTGAGAGAGAGAGAGAGAGAGAGAGAGAGAGAGAGAGAGAGATGTGGGTGGTAATGCAGACGCAGTGGACAGGACGACGCCAGCTGCTTCGCCTTTCGTATCGTCGCCTCCGGTACACTTTCTGTCTCGTGTCCCGGCATTGTTCTAACGACTTTAACATTTTCTGTCGAGATTGGCCTTTGTTGGAAATTTCTTGCCGGGCCCCCCCCCCCCCCCCCCCCCCCCCCCCCTCTCTCTCTCTCTCTCTCTCTCTCTCTCGGGGAAGGCGTATTGAGTTCAAACCTACTTTCTCGTCTTCTTCTTCTTCCCCCCCCTCTCTCTCTCTCTCTCTCTCTCTCTCTCTCTCTCTCGGGGAAGGCGTATTGAGTTCAAACCTACTTTCTCGTCTTCTTCTTCTTCCCCCCCCCCCCCCTCTCTCTCTCTCTCTCTCTCTCTCTCTCTCTCTTGGAAGGACTTGCAAAACAATGAACAAAGCTGCCTTTCCTTTCATAAAAACTTTCACCTTTCTTGTGAAGAGAAATTTGACATTTATTCACCTTAAAATTTGTCTGCTTTGAGTAGATCATTGAGGGTTTTTACCAATTTTACACAAAAATCCTCCAAATTTAGTCGGTTTCCTTCAAGGTGACCCTCAAAAGTAGCTGGGAATTTTCAATTTTTGTCCTTCAAATATACACTAAAAGCCGATTTTCTGTGAACACTCAACATAAGTGCTTTGAATAGATAATGTGTTATGTACAAACAACTTGCCTTACATACAAGCATCAACACCTTAAAATAAAAATAAAAAATGTCGGTGCCAATTGGATTTAGGTGACCTTTCACTCACTCCGGTGAACATAATGGTGCCTATACCTATAAGGCTATCATGTTGATTGTTTATGGAACATATTTTGGTGTACAAGAATTATAATAGTAACAATTTTAGCAGAGTAAAAAGGTCTATCATCTTTTGAGCCCCATTATGAGTCCAAAATCGACATTGTTTCAGCCTATACATTCCTAATCTATGCCTTTTCTAATTTTGGAAATTAAATAAAGTGTGCAATCATTGATGCCATGTGAAAAAAGAAAATAGTATGATGGTAATACAAGCACAACAATGTAGAATGATATTTACTAGAAGTGGTTTTAACATGCTCACAAATTGACTTCATGCCATGAGCATATCAAAACCTAACTAAATATTCTATAATGTTTGTTGTCATATTTTTTATTTAGCTCTTTTTTGTGTTCAATCTCTCAGTGACAACAAGAAGTTTTTGAACAATAGAGTTATCACATTTCTAGAACAATGCTAACAATCTTGTCTATAGATTCTCTGATGTGTTAACTAGTCACTCTTGCAGACATCAAGACAAGGAGGACAAGGTAAAGGAGGAGTGGAGACAAGAGTTAGTGGGAACAAAGTTTGGTGCATTGCAAAGCCAGCTGCTGATGAACAGACGCTATTAGCCAACATTGCGTATGCTTGCGAGGAGGGGGGCATTGATTGTGCACCCATCCAACCTAATGGATCTTGTTTTAGTCCAAGTAGCATTATTTCCCATGCTTCCTTTGTCATGAACATGTATTACCAAAAGAATCAACGAAATTGGTGGACTTGCCATTTCAACAACACTGGCCTTGTTGTCTTTGCTGATCCAAGTAAGTCTCTCTCTCTCTCTCTCTCTCTCTCTCTCTCTCTCTCTCTCTCTCTCTCCCCACATCCCCAAACAACAAAGAAACCTTCAAGCACCGAATATTGAAATATTCTTTACTGTTTTAATGCTTAGTTTCACATCAATTTTTTCATATGATACTTCATAAGGAAGACCTCCAATGGAAATTCCAATGTTGAATTCTAGACTTTAAATCACCACTAGAAATTTGTGCTTCGCTAATTCATTTCAACCTTACATTAGTGCATTGAAATATAAATAAAAGCATCCATGAACTCATCTATAACTAAAATCCCATATGAGCAAGGTTATTGCTTTACTTTATATATAATATGCTCATGGAAAATGTGTTGTTTTTGTTTTCTTGTAGGCTTTGGAGATTGTACTTACTCACCACAGTAGAGGTCATCTTTCAGAGAAGCTAAAAGTAGCAATTTTGCATGCACCATAAGCACAAAAACCCTTTTGTTTATTTTCCTAGTGGGTAACTTACTATCAATAAGAGGGGCACAACTGGCATGTTGCCATGATGATGAATGACCGTATTATTGATCTTGAACCTCAAATTTTGTACAAAGCCTATACTTCGACTTTTAAAGAAACGTTGTAATTAGGATGCTCTTGATTAAGTACACGAATAATGGTCACTGAGAAGAATTGGTTTGTAGGAAGATTCAATTGATAAAACTCTTCAGACATTAGATTGCTCATGTATAAGTTAATGCATGTGAACTCACATCATAAAAAAGACTCCATTGGAGCAACACATGCATAACACAACTATTCATATTAAGTAGTGATCATGCAATGCATAGTTGTGGATTAATTTTTGAAATAAATGTGCCTCATGCATGGTCACATGCACACTGTCAATTTGTCTTATATGCAACTATGCAAGTATATTTGTAACTATGCGGATTTTGGCATAGTTGCATCAATGACATATTATTGAAAATTGGTGCACAAGTGATCATGTCCATCTACTTCCACAATGTGTGCATGCGTGTGTCTTCACACATGTGTGTTTGAAAATTATTATGTGCTTGCAAACTGTCAATCATTACATGAGCAAGTAATTTTGAAGCTTAGATGGTTTGGCAAGACTTAATGAGACCCAACTTTGAAGAGCTTGTTTGAGGCCTACCTTTCATTGCTTGGAGAACTTAAAGTGGACATACTTGTTCAAAATAAAATCTAGAAAGAAAATTTTGAGACATGGCTGTATCAAATTGCCTAACCCATACCAAGATTCCTTACCTGCTCAAGATGGTCAATTTCATCCATTTTGATCAGACATAATTATGTTAACTTCAAAGAAGAAGCAAGATTTGAAAGGTCATTATTACCAATACACTTGAGCCAATGGGAGAAATTGGAATGTCTTCATATATTTAAATTTAAATAGATTTGAGCCAAAAAAATAGTTGCCCTTCAAAATAATTTCTTATGTTAAACATTAGTGAGAAGAATCTATATCCTGTACTAAGACGACCATGATATACCATAGCTCATAGCCAAGTAAGGACCAATACAAAGCTAGAAGCACAAACTTTTGGAGATATATTATCAATTGCATTTCATGTTGTAAAGAGCTAGACACACACCCTTGAAATGGTTTATAATGCAAGAATTACGACCTTTTAGTTATAATCAAATTCCTTGTTGGGCATATATTTCAATTGACATATAGAAAACGGATTCAAGTTCTTTAATCACTAGTTCAGACGGTGCTACTTTCCTTGCTTAATAGGGTGTTTGGTATGAGACATAACGGGTATTTTTTCACACACAGGGCTTGCCAATTATAAGCCCTTTAAGATGAAAAACAATTGAATGGTCTAAAAAGACACGGTGCCCACAATGGAGTAAAAATACAATCTATAAAATTTCCTATCTAAGCAAGAACCTCTCAAGTTAAAGTACATGGTGGCAAACATAACCCATTTTGTATATACATATAGATACATAAATGCACACACGCATGCATGTGCACACACATGTAAATTGTGTGTGTGTGTGTGTGTGTGTGTGTGTGTGTGTGTGTGTGTATAGTTCTACCTATGCTTGTATCTATATCAAGTATACATGTTTGTACGCATGTATGTAAAGTGCTACCCATGCTTATGTAAGCACACAAAAATGGGGAGGGTGAGAAAACGGTGTACCAACAAGGATCTATAGATAGACAATGCAAGGGGGAAGTTTACCCAACCATCTTACAGTAATAGGTTAATTTGCCTTTAAGCTAGCTATGAACAAATATATTTAAAAGTCTCTTTGAATGCCCATAAGGCCTTGACAATGTGCAAACCACTCTAAGGATAAACCCTTTGAAGAAGATCTACAAGGTTATTGCTAGTGTAATCTTAAAAAAGTATTGTGCTTGTGCTCAAGCACCTCAAATGGAACACTTTTCTCCCTGACTAGGAGGTTATTTCTCCTCATCCAACTTACGTATACCCATAATTCTAAGTACTTATATTTTTACTTGATTGCGAACCAACTTAACTTCCTTCGTTGTGTGCCCTTGAGCTTCTCTTTGTTCTCTAAGAATTGTGTATGAATTCTAGCTATTGGTATTAGAGAAATCTTTGGAAAGCAACAATGCAAGTACTAGATGTAAAAACTAGACCTCTTTGGAAGTTTGAAAAGATGGATATTATTGTGCGAGTTGACTGTTAAGGAGAGGCATGTGAGGTTGTTAAAAATGCTTCTAAAGAGGAAAATATATGAAAAGCTAGAAAGTTTCATACTTTTAATGAAAGACAACCATTTCCCGTGCTTTAGGATTTTCCCCAATCTGTTAGATAATATTTTGCCAAAAGAGTGCATTTTACAGTAAAAGGCAAAAAATGCCAAAATGGGAAGGACAAAAATTGCCATATTACTCACACTTCTAGGGCTGTTCTAGGTAAGGGTGTCATTCCTTGGCCAACCATCAACACTTTAAGCTATTCCAGACAGGGTCCAAAAGGTTCCTTTCTGGTGGTCATGCGTAGTTCACCCTTATTTCTCTCTTACATTAGAGTGCATGAGGGAGTGAATTAAGGTTTAATGTCCTCAAATTCGGCATTTGGGCTTGCTTATGGAAGCCATAATGCTTCCCTGCTTGTGTGGGGATGGAGAATTGAACAAAGAAGCTAGGTTTCTTCATAGGGGAAGAAGGTACTCCATTTGTGCAATTGGATGCGAGGCAACATAAAATAGTGAAACACACTCAAGTTGTTCATTCACGGAGTTTGTTAGTTAATATTTTGTAGATGGAGAAGTTTCTAAAGTTATAGTATGCCTTTTTGTACCACATGATTTCTTTGATTGATGTATTCTAAATTTTGGTAAAGTAGGCATATTGTAATCCTTCGTCTCGCCGCTCTGCAGAGACATACATTGTATAACTATTTGAAGTTACTCCACAAGAATGCAATGATGTTCTTATGTTTGATTAAACTAGATGAGTGTGAGCTTGTGATAGGAGACTAAGGTTGAGCGAGTCACAATAACACTAATGAACAGAGAACTGGATGGAAGCATTGCAGCTGACGATCCTAGAAACTTTAGCATGCAATCTAAAAATAATATATTCCTTCTCACCACATTCAAGGTGTTCTGACAGAATGATTATCTTGGATAGCTCACTTTTGCATGTGCACTTGAGCTCACGAAATATCTCTATTGTAGGTGCCTTCGGAGAACTTCAATATAATGAATTGGGTTTTTCATCAAACAAGCATCCCTGAAGTAGTAAGCAGAGAAGTGGAAAGACACTTGATGTTTATGGCATGGGATCCTACTCAGTGGAGTGGCATATGGTTGGAGTTCTGAAGACCTTGAAGTGTATGTACAACGTCTCCAAAGGAGCAACAAGAAAAACCCCTTGCATGTAGTGCATGGGAGGAGTCCATAGCCTTGACAAACGGCATTGAAGGAGAGCACCAGACATGCACCTACAAGATCGCAACTTCCCGCCAGTGTTGGACATCCCACTAGCTAGGGTTCACATATGCACGATGCATGCACTTTGTAGGATCATTGAGAAACCCATGTTTCTACGTTTGTTTAGCTTGGACCACTCGGCATGCACCTGCAAAGCAACGGGATATCTTGGCTCTAGAGACGATTTTCTCAAATATTGGCCTGCATGGAGGGTATGTAAAGATAGAGGAGTATGAGAAGAGGTCTAAGAATGGTCAGGATGTTCTAAAGAAGCTCTCTATTGGAAGTGTGAAAGCTCGACTTTTCCTATTAATATCGACAAGTGATAGATAGCGTAACAGCCAAAGTGCACGAGAAAGGCAAGCATTGAGATGCAATAGGTAGAAAAATCTCCACAGTGCAATGGTTGACCATGCAGACAATGGTGCAACAAGGACTTGCAAGGCAAATGTGTGGAAAAGCTTGGATGCAATATTCAAGTTCTGTGAACTCAATACATGGAGCGATGCTAACTATACACATTTTGAAGAGGCTTTAGAGACCTTCCACAAGTCTTTAATATCTATGTGGAAAAATCAGCACATCACTCATCGCATGATATAGTCAGTAATTTGTGCCAGAGTCTATGATTCCACATGCTAGACCATATGCTACTTGTGCCAAAAAATTGCGACTTTGCAAGCCATACACGCTTGGGCCTTGATCGAACATTGTTAATACCGCTTGCCTCTCCAGAAGCATAATCTTGCATGTATTCTATCTAATCATGGCGCCTCCTAGATGTCTTGATACGGTCATGAGAGGTAGCTCATTGTTATCATTGGATAAGGAGGAATGGAAGACCAGAAAGCTTGGATAGCTTAAATTCTTTGAGCAAGGAATTTTTTCCTAAGTATCCATGCCTCGCCCACGAGGATGAGGAATGAAGTTATCGGCATAAACAACCAACTGTGAGCAATTAATAGCAAGGGTTAATACATATAAAAGAACTGTTAATCCATATACAACTACAAAAGAAAAGAAAACTTCACCTTTTGATTTTCATCTTCCTCAAGTAGTGCCTCAGTTCATAAGTTAATGGCACTGTCCGCTTTGCTTGGCGCCCTGGATGTTGAGGCTGATGAGGACGTCTATGAATTCGTTTTTCCCATGTTTGTTATTCCTAGCTTTTCCTACACTTCCTTGAACTCCTCTTCCATTGGAAGTGTCGCCTCACACTTGGCTACATCATTGTAGATCATTGCAAGTGCACTTGGTGGATCTACGAACTCACCTTTTGACACATGGGCATATTACGAAATTATCCTCTTCTAGATTCTATGTTAATATGGCGAGGAAATTGTCAAGTAAAAAAGCTTCATGATATCATTGAGCATTACATACTGCAAATCACCAAAAGGGATGGTAGGAAGGACATTGATAGGCAAAGCGCCTTCCAAAAGTTGTACACCCTCCAAAACCTGTAAGGGTCCATTTCGATGAGGCATCAACTTGTCACCTTTGACAGACGGCCAGTGCCTGCTCTGTTGCATTGACATGCTCTTACAAACTAATGTGCAAGTATAGAATGAAACCTGCATAGTATTCAACCATCCGATATTTGTGGTTATGCATGATGCATTTGATGTCATTTCTTTGCATATGCGTCGGAAGCTTCAACCATCTCCTAGAGAAGATGTGTTTGTTTGAGAGATTAGAACTTATGTCCTTTGTATGCACAAAGAATATTCCGTGCATCTTAACTGTTCCACTAGTAGTTTATTGTTGGTAGGTGTGCTCAGATTTTGCAAGGAAGTTGTGCCCGACAGCTATCCATTCTTGCAACAAAAACTCTGGATTAAACATTGGCCTGATTTTTGCCTCACAGTGTTGGAGCCCAATACGGTAGAGGAAATGAGAAATAGCTTGTTGTATGGCATTTCTTGAGAGCAAGGCACCTCCTCTTTAATCTCGATTTGGAAAGGGTCCATTGTGGACGATATGGCACACAATAAGAAGTAGGGAGTGACTAAGAAATATGGCGCGAAAGATGGGGGTGCATGCTCAACTCACTCAGACGATTATGGGCACATAGGCGGTTCTTATTTATAGGCTTCTCACAAAAGGTCATGATGCCCATTGACGTGACGACCACCCTCATCATGCCCATTGACGTGACAACCACCCTCATCATTGCCATTGACGTCATAGCCACCCTCATCATTGCTTTGAGTAGATTGCAATTAATGCCCTACACGTATGCCTATACATATATTTAAATATATGAGAATGTATATATAGGTGTCTATATCTATACACACATATGTATGTGTGTGTGTGTGTGTGTGTGTGTGTGTGTGTGTGTGTGTGTTACAAGGTCACAATACAATGAGAGAGCGTGGTTGCAGTTAAAACATGAACAAGGTTGTGGTACAAAGCGAGGATAGTGTGAACAAAAAATGTACACAAGGCTCCTCGCATTGTGCGACAACAGGCAGTTGCGCTACAATGCAATGATGTGTGAAACTTTTAAACATACCCATGGCCCCTCGCGTTGTGGCACGACTGCCACATGTGCCAAATACATATGAAAATCACACTACAACACGATGAGGTGTGAAATGTTAAACATACCCGTGGCCCCTCGCATTGTGGTGCAATTGGTGGACTATCACGTGTACCAGTCGTGCCACAAGATCAACACTCATGCATGTGATTTAAACTGCCTTCGGCTCATGAGGTTTAGATACGACAAAAAATTGGTGCCTGTGGGTATATCCGACAAAAAGATGAACAACATTTTGAGAATCCTATCACTAAACAAGGTCAAGGTGGTTGATATTTCTTCAGATATCCAGCAGTAGAGTAGAGCACCCGTCTAAATACAAAGCGGGAATTTCAAAGAGAAGAGGAAGCACACGAACTAAATTTCAAGCAAAGGAGGAAGCGTGTAACATTGACCTCCATGAGCAACAATTGGCAGTGGCGCAACACAAAGCTAGTGTTGACGCCCTGGAGTGTCTTTACCCACATTTTGATGTTGCCATTGTGGTATGGAGACACATCCTCTATTTTGGTTTGGACCCCATGAAATCGACATTTTGGGGAACCTTAAGAAGGAGCCGACAAACCAATAATTAACTGTTTTTTGTGGTTAGTGATTTTTTTTTCCATCTTGAGTTGGTTGCAAGTATATTGTGAATTTTGCATGATATAATATATATTTTCTCACAATTTTGTGGTTTTGAACCTTGCATGGAATGTCCAGGGTGAGGTTGCTGTTCTTGACTCCCAACTTTCTCTAGTTCTCTCATCCGAGAATACATTGTTGGTGGAGGTAGTTGATTGGTTTCAAACCGTCAACATGGAGATATTGAAGTTTTTTTTGCTAGCTTAAAATGAGGAGCAAGAGTTGGTATTGATAAAAATCTACCTTCTATGTGTATGTTGGAGGTTACCATATACATGTGGTAGTGATGTGTGTGAACACACTTAGGACCGCTGAGGCATTTTTTCCTCACTAGGAGGTTTTCCCCCCCGTGTAGTATATTTACACCCATCATTCTAGGGCTATCTATCTTTCCAGTGCACACTAAGTAAACACTCCCTGTTGTGTGCCTTGAGCTTCCTTCGTCTTCTCCAAGCTGTGTGCGTTTTCCTACAACCCTAATTCCAACAATTGGTATCGGAGCAGGTTGCATCCTCCCGGGCTTAGTCGCCAGTAGTTCCATCACACGCCTGCTCACTTTCTCTGATTCAATGAGCTTTGGCGAGCGTTTGCAGATCGACAAACATTCTGGCTCAGATTTTTGATTCGGGCTCATATCGGCATCCGTTTCCACTACAGACAGTATTGTGCAAACTATTTCGTCATTTCGTGCAAAAATTATGTCACTGCCATTTTTTGCATAACAAGTCCTTACAGTCTTCTACAATTTGTGCTATATAGCATGTGTTGTTCCCGCTTTCCTTCTCCTCTTTTCGGGCAGTTTTCACATCAGGTGCAACATTTACCATGGTTGACAACAACACAGGTGTGTTCAAGATGTTTGTTGCTGAGGATCGATTGGATAGGGACAATTACCCTATGCGGGTTTATATGATGCAACATGTTCTTGTGTCAAAGGGCATTTGGAACATTGTGCAGGGCATTGATGTACGTCCTGGTTTTGGGGATACAGGCAATGTTGAGGATGTTGCAGGTCTTGCTGCAAGGATTGTTGTTGTTAGAGTTGTTTTGCCTATGAAAAAACTAGCACGTTGGGATGTAAAAGATGCGCAGGCTCATGCCTTGATTGCGTTGTTTGTGAAGCCCACTATTACTCCTCACATCTGTTCAGTGAAATCTGCAAAACATGCTTGGGATATTCTTGCTGGTCTTTATGCGTTGCAATGAGGCAAAAATTGCATTGTTGCGTAAAGAGCTGGAGTTGAAGATTACGCATGAGGAAGATGACATGGACACTTTTCTTGCTGGTGTCAAGGATATCAATCAACAACTTATTTTTACAGGAGAAGTCATTTCAAACAGTTCCCTTGTGCAGACTATTCTTGTTGCCTTGCCAAATTTGTACCAGACTTTTGATAGTACGTGGAGACTTATGACCCAAGGAAATCTTGAAGTTGTCAATTTTGATGCATTATGCACATTGCTTGCAAGAGTCACTTTCTAAAAAAAACATGACCAGATAGCATGCAATTGAACTAACATGACTTTATTGCTGCTTAAAGAAAAGGTGGTAACAATACTTCTTATGGTTCTGCTGCGAGTGGAAAATCACTTTTTCCTAAAGCTTCTGTTGACATAAATTCGTCTAAAAATTCTGGTGATAAGGGTAAAAAGAAGATGTGTTGCCATTATTGTAAAGCTAATGATCACTTGATCAAGCAGTGTCCTAAGTTGAAGGCCAAAGAGGCTAAGAAGAAAGAGGGTGGTTCCACTGCAAATACTGGTTCCACTATAAATGCAGCTATTGTTGAGTCTTCTATAAAAGGAGATTATGATGTTGATGTTGATGTTGATGCAGAATGGGCTTTTAGTGCAGAGCGTACCTATAATCTTGCTATCCATGATGCATGCATGTCAGTTGCTCCAGATTCACATGTGTGGTATTTTGACAGTGGTGCTACAAAGCACATTACCTCACATTGTGATTTATTTACCTCTCTTGAGTCTGTCCCTCATGGGAATTCAGTCACTTGTGCCAACGATGCCTCTTATCCGGTTCAGGAAGTTGGAAAGATTGTGCTTACTGCTGCAAATGGCAGTTCTTTCACACTTGTTGATGCACTTTATGTACCTGGGATCAAGAAGAATCTTTTGTCTGTAAAACTGCACTTGCTAGACTTGGTCTTGTAGTCAAATTTGTGGATGAAAAATGTACTATATATGATCTCAGTTTTGGTGATGAAATTGTTGCATCTGGCATTCTATGTCGTGGAATGTATAAGCTCACTTTCTATGATAGTGCGGGCAAAATTTTTCAAATGTAATTGTGGATTCCAAGGCTATTTCAGATGCAAAGCTTTGGCATGCACGTTTTGGACATTTGAATTTTGTTAGTTTGCTGCGTTTGCAAAAACCTGATATGGTTGCTTCTTTGCCGCCTCTTGAAGCACTTGTCAAACATGTTTGTGAAGGCTGTATTTTGGGTAAGATGCAGCGTTCTAAGTTTCCAAAGGATGGTTCAGTTAGGGCCACATGCAGGTTGTAGCTTGTGCATAGTGATGTTTGTGGGCCCATGCAAACTCCGTCCTTGGGCAATTACCTTTACTTTGTGACTTTCATTGATGATTACTTCAGGCATGCATGGGTATTTCCGCTTAAAGCAAAGTCCAAAGTATTTATGTGCCTCAAACAATTTTTGGCTATGGCTTAAAATGTCTCAAAATGTCCTCCCTTCCGATTGAGGGGGGTAGTATATGTCACATGAATTTAATGCATTTCTGGCTAGTCGTGGGATAAAACACCAATGTACAGTGCCTTATACGCCTCAACAAAATAGTGTTGCTGAGAGGAAAAACATGTCACTTATGAAAATGGCACGATGTATGGTCAAAAGTCAAGCTTTGCCGCATTCGTTGGCTTGAGGTCATCATGTGTGCCACTTATGTACTTAACACGTGTCTTATGAAAGCTTTGCAGTCTATTACTCCATATGAAGCATGGCATGCTAGAAAGCCTTCTATTGAGCACATGCGTGTTTTTGGCTGTTTAGCATATGCTTTGGTGCCACAAATACAACGCAAAAATTGAATGATAAGGCTGTCAAATGTATTTTTGTTGGTTATAGTGTTGAAAGCAAAGGTTACAGGTTGTATCATCCGTAAACAAAGTGTATCTTGGTCTCACAGGATGTTGTGTTTGTGGAAGATTTTGTTCAACCCTTGTTGCGACAGTAACGTCAGCTCACAGGACATTTATGACACTTTGTTGCCTTTTAGTGGTGGAAGTTTAAAAGTAAATTCCAATGAGGCAAATGTATCATTGCCGCCAGACTTACATGCTTTTTCGGACTCAGATTGGGCTGGTTGTTTTGACATGCGAGTGTCCACAAGTGGTTTTTGTTTCATGCTTGCCAGTTCATGTATATCATGGTTGAGCAAGAAGCAACCTAATGTAGCCACTTCTAGTTGTGAGGCTGAGTACATGGCAGTCTTCACAATTACGGTTGAGTGTGTATGGCTCATACTTCTTATGGCTGATTTGGTACCCTGACAGTCAGAGTGCATTGGCAGTTGCGAGGAACCCAATTTTTCATGCTCGCACAAAGCACATTGAGGTGCATTACCACTATGTCAGGGAGAGGCTCTCAACAGGAGAGATCATCTTGGCTTATGTGCCAACACAGGACAACCGTGTAGATCTTTTCACAAAGGCATTGTCCCATGAGAAGTTTGAAGCTCTCTGCAAAGCTTTGGGCATACTCCCCTTTGTGGATTTATCATGTCCTCACGGCATGGCACTTCCCTTTACTCTATGTGCCAGCTCTCGTTCACCACATCACTCGAGGGGGGATTTGTTACCATATACATGTGGTAGTGATGTGTGTGAACACATTTAGGACCGCCAGGGCATTTTTAGAAGTCCACCCATCAAATCATATCCACCATCAAATTGGGACAAAGTAGCAAAAGACAAAGGATGACCCCCCATCACCACCCTAAGAGAGGGCCTACAAGTGCAAGTTAAGAAGACACACAACATAGAAGAACTCCCCCTTAGAGAGGAAATGAGAAAGAACAGTTATGGAACATCACCCTTAGAGAGGCCTACAAGTGCAAGTCAAGAAGACACACAACATAAAAGAACTCCCCCTTAAAGAGGAAATGGGTAAGACAAGTATGGAACATCAAAGAGGATGCATCGGGAAGAATGGCCATCGGTGTAGAAGCCATAATATTGGAGTAGATAGCTTTGTCAAGAGTAGAAAGAAGCATCCAAAAGGTCTTCACCATGAAAAGTGACAAAAGGTACCTCCAAGCTACAAGAGATAAAGAAACCTTATTGATATGTACACGCCGAAATATTGTTCAAAGGAACATGTCCAAAAGATGTGTTTGATGTGCAAAGATGATGAGGCAGGGATCAACCAAAGAGAGAACCAATCAAGGAGCTAGAGGACAAGGCAATCCTGCATAACAAGGTAGCAATCGACAAGCAAGAATCAAGCAGCAACAAGGCTTGTATTTGCTTATTGCAATCTATTTTTTAACGGGGAGGGAGAGCTAGATGGTGCAAGGGGGAAGGTTGAAGAAATCGATTTGGTGTTTGTGCTTGTGTTGTTTGTGTGGATGTGTGGAGATGATAGGTGACTCTTGATGCTCAAGATTTGTGGAAATGGCCATCCTACTTGGCAGTTCACATCTTGGTTGGGAGAGGGATATGCATAGGGTACACACACACACACACACATATAGAGAAGGTCAAATCTGACATATATGGGATCAAAGCAAATTTATCATATCTATGTGGGTGTGGAGATGATAGGTGACTCTTGATGCTCAAGATTTGAGGAAATGACCATCCCACTTGGGAGTTCACATCTTGGTTGGGACAGGATGTGCATAAGGAGAGCTCATCTCTCTCTCTCTCTCTCTCTCTCTCTCTCTCTCTCTCTCTCTCTCTCTCTCTCTCTCTCTCTCTCAACTCTTGGATGATGGCTTTGCCTCCTCTGTAAACTGCCCATTTCCCTGCTGTGCGCACTTCTCGCATCTTTTGGAGTTCGGTCTTCTTTTGTTTGAGTTGGGTGGGTGTGAGATCTTCGGCAAACCAAATTTTTGTGTCCTTGAGAAGCTTTGATTGCTCAAGGAGCTTGACTCGATCCGCTTTGGTCTTGAAGGTAAGAATTGCATGGTTGGTGCGATGCTCGTGAGCGAGAGTTTTGTTCTGGTCCTATAGGTCATATATGACCTCCATGGACGATAATTCAATCTATCTATCTATCTATCTCTCTCGATATATATATATATATATATATAATATAGCCATAAGCTCTCCTTATGCACATCCTTCTCTATATATATCTATATAGAGAAGGATGTGCATAAGGAGAGCTTATGGCTATATATATATATATCGTTGAAGGTCAAATATGACCTATGGGATCAAACCAAATATATCATATTTGTGTGGATGTGTGGACATGATAGGTGATTCTTGATACTCAAGATTTGTGGAAATGACTATCCCACTTGGGAGTTCACATCTTGGTTGGGAGAGGGATGTGCATAGGGAGAGCTCATGGCCACACACACACACACACACACATGTGTGTGTGTGTGTGCAGATATATATATATATATATATATATATATATATATATATATATATATATATATATATATATATATATATTCAACAATACTTTAAAGGATGCAACTTCCTTTTGCAAGGACAAAATTTGCTCCTTTAACTGACCAATTTGCATGCTTGTGCATTGAGTTCATATTTCTCCACCAATTTTTTTGCTGATTGTACTGATGCAGCAAAAGGACCTAAGGGTGTCATTATAATATGTAGTTTTGTAACCATAGAGGGCACCACACGTGCCTGCTGAAAGACCAGAACTGGAAGACACTTTAACACTTCAACACAACTTGAAACTGAGAGAGAGACAGAGAATCCACACAGTGGACACAAAGTGGCAGATTTCCACACCCAGATGCATTGGCCCCAAAACCTTGGCGCCCTTGTTGGAATTTCTTTTATATTTATCTTCAGATGGTACAACCATTGGGGGGAGCACTCTCTCCAAACTGCAACTGCAAGTCTAAGAAGAGCCTCCCTCAAGGCTCTTATTTAAAGGCCATTGATTGAAAGGGGTCAAGTACAAAAATCTTGCATGGACAGAAAGCAATTTTCAAAATATTAGCACCCTAACACATCTTTTTGCCTTGTGGAAAATTTGCCACATCACCACCTAGAAATGCGATGTAATTTTTGGGATTTTGGATAAGGCTACTATGTTGTCCCTTATTGAGGTGCCATGTCATCAGTGGGTAGTCTTCATCTTAGGGTATCTACCACGTCATCATTTTTGTGACAAACCCCCTCTTGAAAAAAAGTAATCACCTCCCATTACAGTTGCAAAAATTCCATCCGATTTTTTTGTAGACATCGCCTTCATGCATACATGCCAATGGCCATGGTCACCAAAAAACACATTCTCTGCTGGCATGCATCACATCATACAATTACACATTCTATCCAACAATCTCATCCTCATCTAATCTATTGATATTCTAGCATAGCGATGTTAGCCATCTCACTTAGATTGTTCGGATCGTTTATTGATGTCTTGATACACTAAGACCACATACCCATTCTATCTCATTCAAGTTGGAACTATTAATGCACAAGATTCACATGTTTCACAAAAGCTATACAAATGACATTCACAAAACATAAGCACATAAACTTAGCTTATTTCGACGTCCCATAGCCTAGCCAAACAAATGTTAAATTCCAATTACAACCAAATGATCTGGAGACCACAGTCTGCAACGTTCATAAGGTTCAAGGCATGTGGCATTATGCAAGAAGTTGATATAGGTGTGATGTGAGATCAAGGCGGTAGTACATATGTTGGAAAGAACAATGCTCTTGCCAAGCTCCCGGTTCAAGACGTCCTCTCTAGGATTACACATATTGTAGAGTATGTCCCAACATGGGAAAGGCACAAAAGCTCTAGCTATTTGATGCAAAGTGAATGCCCCTTGGCAAATGTGATCACCTATGCTTGCATCTTGAAGGCAAGTATTGTGAAGTGTGGTGCACTTACACAAACGCAATCAGCCGTTGAGGGCATTGCCAAGTTAGGTTTGAGCATGACCCACAATGCAAGGGAAAGAAGGTTTATCTAGAAAGGATGTAAAGTGAGGACTCCTTTTTAGATTGGATCCTGCATGTGGAATAATGTAATAAGTCGCGAGGACTCTTTTCTATGTTCAAGGGCTCTTGGAAAGTAGGTTGTGCTTTGCAATGCTTTTGTTGACATGTACACCAAGTATGGCGTACTCACAAAATCTCGACAAGTTCACAACATCTTGATAAGTTCTTCATGAGCTTCATGTTACGAATGTTGTCTCTTGGAATGCGCTTATTGTAATATCCCCAACAAGGAAAAAGTTTTAGGATTTTTTCAGAGGAAGCAAAGTGAGAAAAATGTGAACCTTGACCACTCACCAACTTAAGGCACAAGCTAAATCTAGCAAATATATTCTTGAAGAGGAATTTGAAACATTTGCTTTGGTGTTGGGCATTGCCCCTATTCAGTTTATCAAATGGTTTTCCCTACAATTATACTGGGACATCTTAGTCCCTGTTTTCAAGCTACAAGCAATCAATCTTCACCCATAGGCTCCACCTTGGGTGGGTAGAATTCACTTCTTTAAACCTTTATGTGAATTCTTCTTTTGGATTTCTAAAGGACAGGTAGATTCATGGGGCATATGCTCGCATGAGAACCGAGGCACACCTACACATGGAGGAGGCTTTTCTACAAAGAGGAGGATTTGGATGCATAGGCTTACTAAGAGGCAATTATACCATGCTCATGAGAATTATGCACCATTACAATTGAAAAGCTATTAGTATATTTGTTCATTTATACACATATGTGTATGTATACATGCATGACATGGAACTCAATAAGCCAGGTATACCACGAGAAATTTTTTGTTATTCACTTGTGTATAATGGAATATGAAATAACAAACAGTACTTATGCCAATTGCACCTTCATAGGTAGGCGATAAACATAAAAGTAGGCAGAATATAAAGACACCTTTTTTGTTGAGCATTAAGTGCTTGTTTGAAGAGGTTAAGCATAAATTCTTTTCGAAGTTTGTTTTCAACACCTCAAGGCAAGATTGTCATCATGGACACAATATTTGGTAAAATAAATGCAATTTTCCTATCAATTTGACTAGGTTGGACACTTACTCTTGCTTTGAAAAGTCAATAGCTCCATTGTCATAAGATGTGGTTAAAGAACTCAAAAATTCCTACTTGCACACAAATAAGAGCAATGTTGCAACCACCTGTGTGCATGAAACATGCTCATTAAAAATTCAAACAAAAACTTGTAGCATGATTAAAATTGTAACCAAAAACTTTACAAATAAAAAGCTAGTGTTGCTCCATTTCCATGGAAAAAAATGTAAGGTTAACTAAGTTTCATAAAGGGATTTTCTTACTCCCAAGATATAAGAACAAACACAAGACTTGACAAAAGACAAAGTCAAGCCATAACTTTATACGATGCTGTGAATAAAAGCAAATACGTGCTCAAAGGTTTATACTCCACACAGTAAACAGCATTACAATCACATTGCTAAATTAGCTAGTAAATTTTGTTGAATTACCAATGCAACCGTATTGAAGTAAAATTGCAAGCTCCCTATTCCTCAATTCAAAAACTTTAAAGTCAAGAGCACAAAGAATGTCAAATTTCGCATCGACTAGGAAAATTCAATTTTCCTTTCTACTTAGACGCGATCCTCTTCTATGTCATAGAGGCCTACAATGAAAATCTTGCCTCTTTCTTGAAAAACATTTCAACCACATCTCTTCTTTCCTTCAAATTGCTTCACATATTCTTTATTGTCACACACCAAGTGTGATGAGAGCAGCAAGGATCCCAAGAGTTCATTGGAACTCCTTTGTACCAAAGCTAGTAATGTTAGAAAACCAAAACTCTCATTCCACCACCAACAAGGCTATCCCCCTCATCCACTGGTCAGGCTAGACTTCCTTTTAGAACATAATTGAAAACTTTAAATAAATTCCCACAGCTCCGTATAAGTTGCACTAAACCCTTTACAATTACATCTCAATCTTGGGTCCCACATATTAATCAAAGTATACATTTATTACAATTTCATTTCCTTTCAAAGAAGGTCAATAAATACAATTCATTTCACCTCAAGAACAACACTTACAAATACTACCAAAAACAATTGATTGATAACAAAATGTGGTGTGTGATAAGCAAAGAAACTGTACAAACCAACAGCACGTGTTGTTTATTTGTCAAAAAGATGTAATGGAAACAAAGTTGCATTTGAGCGTTCCTCTGATAAGACCTCATAACTGCATCAGGTCTCCAAGGTTAGGTCGTAGGTACGGAAAGTCGCCAGTATTTGTGAAAAACATGCACTCGGTGTTTGCAACTGAGAGTTTGAGGTGCAAGACAATCCATCGGTAATTGTAGAATCAAAGCCTACATTTCATACAAGCGACCCGACCCTGTTTTTGCCATCAAATTTTGAGTCGCAAGACAGCCCATTTGAGAAGACTGTAACAATGAGATGGCTGGCATGTCTGAAAATTAACCCTTTCAATCGACTCAAAGGGATCAAAACCCAGAAATTATGCAAGCTTTTAATTTTCAGCACGGATGTCAAAACCTTGGTGGTGATTGTGAAGGGAAACGATTCTCCATCATAGACAATATAGGCCCAAAAGTCACCCAAAAAACCTACCTCAACTTCAGGAAGTTCATAATTGCAGGCCACCATCCATGTCAAATTTACAATCTCATGTACAAAATTGCAACAAAAATCTTCGTAGCATCAATAATGCAAGACAAATGGTATACCTTTGCTCCTTATCTTTGCATACATAGTCTACATATTAACATACATTGTCAAATCTCTCTGCAGTTACCTAAAAAATACCATGTGCTTCAGAGTGCATGATGTTTGTCCCCAAAGTCACAAACAAATTTACTGAGAAAATTGGCTTCCAGATGAGTGTGTTGCAGCTCTTATGAGAGCAAAACTTTACTAAGCAACTATGGTTCACAAAACCTCACTTGGGAGTTGCACTGCAAAAGCTCATTATGCTTCTTGAGAAAGGGTTGAAGCAAAACAGTGTTGGCAATCAAGTTCCTAGTGCTCTTAAAGATTTCCATTAAAAATGACTCGTTTTATACATGTAATCCTGACGACTTTACAATTGCCAAGGTCTTTTCTTTGAGCTCCTATTTCCGCTCACTCTCAGACGTGTTGCATATATATGTCCTTTACAGTAAACAAACATGTGTCAAACATCCAAATAAGAAATGAATGTTCATTGGGATAGAATGAGTGGGAAGACGAACTCTAGAGACTTTATTCATGCCGAAAATCGCACGCTTGACCCTTTTTACAAAGGCCCCTTGAGTAATATTTGCAGAAAAGATCCTTTTTGGGCAAAAATCTGCCATCACTACCCTGAAAATGGTCAGAACCTCTAAAATTTTGCGAGCGACCAAACTGTCCTCGGTTATGTGCATCCCGATTGTCATGACGAGATGCACCAGGGCCACCCTGTCTCCAGGAACCGCGTGTTGGGATAACCCTGGCTCCACCCTCATGGGCTGCCTCCATCATATTTGATGGCGGCGGACCACCAAACTGTTGATCTGACCCAGACCTTCTACCTGTATCTTGCCAGTCATTCATATGCCTGTTTGGCAAAGTTGCATTTCTGAAGTCACTTGAAACTACCTGACCCATTTGGGGAGCATTGTTATGAACTGCTCCTGTTGCTGCACCCATGGGAAAATGGTTAGTATGTGGTCCACGTGGATGGCCTAAAGGTGCATTGCCTACATGAGACCCGTGCATAACATTGGGAGCCTGTGCATGCCCTGGATGAACATTAGGCCCCTGCATTTGACCAAGAGTCATGCTAGGACCCTGCGGCCGCCCTTGCATTACCATAGGCGCTTGTACTTGTCCAGGAACAACATTAACCCCCTGGGCAACATTAGGAGGATAACCTGGTCCTTGAATGGGGGTTCCTTGTAATGGAGCTGCAGAGAAGTTGTTAACATAGGGACCCTGTGTGGGTGGTGGGGCAAAAGCACGAACATTAGCCCCTTGCGTAGGGACCCCAGGAAAACCATGAATGTTTGGCGCATGTACAGAGGCAGTAGATGAAAACCCCTGGGCATTAGGTCCCTGCATGGGGCCAGGTGTAAAGGTATGGACATGGCGCCCCTGTACAGAGCTTTGAAAACTCTGAATGACAGGACGTTGTGGTGGAGGCACTGGACCAGAAAGGATTCCTTGTGCTGAGCCTGAGGGGACGACACCCCCACCATTTTGTCCTATTGAAACATTGTTGGCATTAAGGCCCTGAACTGGAATGCCATTCACATGAGTTCCTTGTGCAGAGCCAGGCAGGAGATGAGACGGACCAACTAATCCCCGGCTAGCAAACCTTCCCGCAAGAACATCTGACAACAGTACAGCAACATCTTGAGACTCATTTACTCGCCAAATTCGCAAATCTAATGGGAAGAGGTTAGTTTTCTCCCACTTTCTCAATTGCTCCATGGTGAAAGGACCCTGGACAGTCCTAGTAGGATCCAGGTAGCACCATACCTTCTCCTTCTCACTATCTATCACCATAGTCCCAGTATTAGCTCCAGAAACAAGAGGAGCAACAGGCATTGCAGGAGTTGGTGTCTGTATTGGCGAAAATACAGGTCCTGAAGCACGTTCCGCAGGAACATCTGCTTGGTGCACTGGAAACCTTGGTGTCATCTCAACATTTTCACTCCTCCTCCAACCACCCCCACCACTGTTCTGCACATTACCACCTGAATTGCTTGTCCATCGCACTTCCTTTCTGCCAAAGCTTCCTTGATTCCAGCCGGTCGCTTGATCCCGTACTCTACCACCATCTCCCCAACCGGCTTTAATTTGCCCTGGCAATGTGTTTATGTCATTTGGCATGTCAGGCAAAGAGTTCCAGCCCTGTGTTTGCAAGTCTGCAGTTTGCCTCCCATTGACACCATTACCAGGATCTTTTTGAGCCCAAGAAAAAGTTTTCTGCTGAGTATCATGCAAACTTTTATGAGATTCAAGAACACCTCCACTGTCCCGATGATTATAGAGTTTCTCTGCACTGTTGCCCTTCTCAGAAAATCTTGTCGTTGGCAGAAATTTTTCTTGTGTGCTTTGAGGTGCATTCATTTCTACTGCACATGTGAAATGCACAAAAATCAATCTCCTCAATAATCTTCCTTTGACCAATCAAGCTAGTTGCCTAGTTAATGACAGGAGAAAAGCGAAATAATGACTATAAACCTGGCACATCCTCTGCTGGCAGGTCCTCCTCATCAGACTCATAATCTGGGTCCATGAAAGGATCTGCATCAATGTCAAATGGTGCATTTAACAGTCTCTCCTTCTCTTCTGGGGTGCTTAAAAGCTGAAGTTTCTCTACACACTCTCTTAATGTGCTGAGAAATGCTGGGTCAAGGACACATATACCCACAAGAGAAACCTAAACCACAGCTCAAACAGCACAATTTAGCTAGTTCATCCGCATCAAAAGGATATTCTTTTTTTCGACCCTTCTCACTCGCTCTGTCTCGTAGATGGCTGAGCCTCAGGAGTTCAAACTCTCGCCACTGCGAGCAATCACAAAAAGGAACAGGCAATCTATTTGAGCAGAAGTACGGTTGTACAACATCTGAAGTCTTAAAACGCAATGTCAATATCTGTGCTAAGGTTGATGATTGACACAGGCAGCTTAACAATTGTTTCCAGAGTTTGATAAAGCAAGAAGGCAAGAACTGTAGTGAAAACAACCAATCGTCTATAGGGGGGTGAATTACTTACATCTTTAACTTTTGCCTCCCTGAGGGCCCGGGCCCTCTCCTCGAGCTCACCCTGCAAGCAGTGCTTCTCAAGGTTAGCAAGAAAAGAGCAAACCTTCAAGTACTTGCTTCAACCACAGGACAGACGTACCACTCTCATGGGCTTAATCAAACCACACCTTACGCTTTGCCGAAGTCGTCGGCATTCCTCCTGTTCCAGTTCACACAAAATAAGTAGAGCTATTCATACAAGTGTAAGAAACATGGCAATGCATATTTAGTGATACACATGCATGAATTCATGCAGTAGGCTATCCACACAACTGATGTAAGAAAGATGGCATGGGGTAGTTAAAATGCACGCTGTAATAGACATAATTACAACTGGCCTGAATTCATGCATGTGTAATAGCCTACTGCATGAATTCATGCAGTAGGCTATCCACACAACTGATGTAAGAAAGATGGCATTGGGTAGTTAAAACACACGTCGTAATAGACATATTACAACTGGCATTGTGCTAAACATCAAACAAGCGGTTAGATATACTATCACAACTCACACTAAGAGGATCAGTTTACAGACGGCTTCAAAGTATGTATTAGATTTCAATGTCACTCTCAGGAAAAGACTGGATGCTTATAAAAGGTCAGACTAAAAGCATAGTTACCCGGAACGGGAAATCGGAACGCGGAATGGGGAACGGCAACGGGCGTGAAATGTCATTCCCTGTTACAGATACTCACGTCTAAAACATGGAACGGAAATTCCAAACGGGAATTTGGAATGGGAACATGGAATGGAGACTTGAAAATGGCCATTCCCTGTAACTATGACTAAAAGACTTGTCCAGATTATGGCTTCCTACAGGATAGAAATTCTACTGCATGGAGTATCTAGTCAATTGTGTTGACCATAATTAGAAACGACACTGATGTATGCTTGAGAACTGCCACTCCAAAACTTTCTGCGGATACTATCAGCAGATCACCACTCAAGAGTAAGTGGGACTACTGATTATATTTAAAATTCTTAATACAAACACTGTCGAAGTTCCCTGCTCTGATTAAAAGGGGCCCGGTGAGCATAGTTACCGGGGAACGGACTTTATAGGGCCTGGAACGCCGGAATGGCGTTCCGGCAGGCCTCACAAGCAGGGAATGTCCCAGAGCTACGGGCGTTACGGCAGGAGGGCACTCACTGGAACAACGGGTCTGGAACGCCTCGGAACGGCCACGCAATGGCCAATTCTCAACGGCTATAAATGGGCAGCCTTTATAAATTGCTCCCCCCTCACCCCTTTCATTCACAAGTGCAACAAGCTCTCAAGCTCTCTCTCCCTTGAGGCTTGCTCTCAAGCTCTACCCTCGGGCCTCAAGCTCTCGAGCTCTCTCCCTTGGGCTTGCCCTCAAGGCTTGAACAGAGTCAAGCCTCTCTCTCAACTTTCAAGCCCTTTCTCTCAAGCCCTCACTCTCAATTTTCAAACCCTCAAGGAGCAAGCTCTCTCTTTCTCGGATAATCCAATTATCCATGGCCTCTACTTCTAGTACAACCCCCTCCGTTCATGCGAGCAACACCCAAAAGGCAAAGGAATGGTCGTGGTGGGACGAAGTGACCTCGGAGGGCACCTTGTCTGCGGCCGGATGTTCTCGTGCATGGGCATGCAAGCTATGCTAATACACGCGGAAAGGGGGGCATGACAAAGTCAGGGCACACTTTCTTCGAGTGTCGGGACATGAGGTGAGATTTTGCACCAACGTAATATCGAGAAGAGGAAGGAGCTTGAGGAAAAGGATCGGCAATTCAACCATAAAGCCAAGCCCGCACGTATAGGTATCGACCCAAAGACCCTCATTTTCCCTTCTTCTTCTCTACCCAGTGGCGGTGGACCTTCATCGGGTCCGATTCGTCGCCATAGGACCCTTGCCACCTCTTGGGACCCAAAGAAGGAGGAAGAGGTGGATGCTATCGTGGCCCGATTCTTCTATTACGACCATATCTCATTTGTGACGGAGAGGTATGCTTTATCAACCTTCTCTCTCATTTCTTCAGTTATCGTCGTTTACGCCACTATGATCTCTAAAGTTTAAACTATGAATAATCAATTACCTTACTAACCTCTTCTATGTGTGATTGAAATAGGTCTGAGCATTGGAAAGTTATGGTGTAGTGAATAGGAGAGTACGGCACCGGCTATGTGCCACCGTCTTCAGAGGCTCTCCGAACCACTTTGCTCAATCAAGAGAAGGCGATTGTGGAGCAAACAACACTCATATTTTTTTTTTACTTTTTTTACTTTTTTGGGCTAGAGCCGGCAAGCCAGCAAGGAACTGCCTTTGCTTCGCGTGCACGCAAACGAGTCAAAGACAAATTACCTTGCGGACTTGCCGACAAAGGGAAAAGCGCCTCCATGCCGTATCGTGGCATGTCAACGGGGAATGGAAGCAAGTTTCCCCCTCGGGGGAGTAAAAAGTCTTTTCATGCCATGTTAGTCAGTCCATGTTCCCTTGTTAGTCACGCCACCCGAGGGTAACGTCGGGAAATCACCAAACGAATTCAATGATGCATTTAAGGACCAAGGCTGAGAGAGAGGGACAAACCCTTGTAACTCACAGGATTTTCGCCTGGTAGAAAAAGGCCCCCGTCCAGCGGATGTCCGGTAGGACTGCCATACCCAAGGTGGGCGTCGGCTCAGAGGAGGCATCCCGATCCGGCCAACCATGGTCACCAAGGCCCGCTCGGAAAGCCCCAGGACTCATATTCAACGGCTTTGGACAAAACATTGTGTTTCCCTCATTGCCGATGGGTGGAGCAATACAAGGAAAAGATCTATCCATGGCCTTGTCGCATACTCGAGTGGAGAGATGTACTTTGTGCACTCTCATAATGCCACCGAGAGTGGAAAGTCCGTTGATGTCCTCTCTGCAGAGTGGACAGCCATAGAAACGATCGGTGAGCAACACGTGGTGGCCTTTGTCACAGATAGGGAGGCATCAAACACGGCAACAACAGCTATTGTAGAGGGCAACTATCCGCATGTGACAGTGTGCTTTTGCATGGCACACTCCTTGAACAACCTTCTTAAAGACATCGGAAAGCTAGAATGGATCGCTTCAGTCATTGTTGATGCAATGAAGATTGTTACTTTCATCAACAATCACAACTTGGTTCGGAGCGAGTACCTCAAGAGGTCGGGCGGCAAAGTGCTTCTAAAGTATTTAGACACCCGCTTCGCATTCAACTTTCTTCTTGTGCACAGGCTGTCTGAATGTCAAAATGCGGTCCGACAGGTCTTCATCAGTGATGAGTTCACCACCTCCCCTTATGGAAAGACAGTTGTAGGGATTTTGTGCAAGGAGAAGGCAGAGGATCTTGAGTTCCCGAAGGAGCTCAAGAATCTAGACACATAGGTAAAACCGGTGGTCCATTTGCTTCGAGTTCTGGATGGCATGGACCCTTGCATTGGCAAGGTTTATGAGGCAATGGACCGCATGATCGAGCAGCTTGCACAGCTTGAGCCCAAAGCAGAGCAATATGAAGAGATCCATGCTCTTTGCAGCTCGAGGTGGAATTCATATGCCTCTCCTTTACACAGGGCAACGTACATGGTGGATCCAGAGTTCCAAGGTGCACGGCACGAGACAGATAGAGAAGTCATGAACCAATTTACTGAGATCTTAAACAAGATGGTTCTAGACAGAGATGGACAACGCATTGTCAGAGATTAGTTGAGACAGTACAAAGAGATGCGGGGGTCATTTGGCAGTCCAGATGCTCACATTGATCGCAGGAAGATTGTCATGATTGTGACTATGTTAACAGCAATACATCTACTCCTAGTTGCAGATACGCGAAGTGGAATGCCAAGGAGGACCCTTGCGCTTGGATGGTCACACCCCTTCGCCCAAAGGACGTATCTCTTCGCCAAAAGCCACACTCCTTCGACTACTGGTCACACCCCTTCGCTCTACGGGTGCAACTCTTCGCCCAATGGTTGCAGCTCTTCGCCGAAAGGATGTGTCTTTACGTCTAAAGTCGTGTCTCTTCACCAAGAGACGTGTCTTTTCATTTATGTCTCTTCGTCTCCTATATAAGGAGCACTTGTATCACGCATTCAATCAATCAAACACAGAGTCTTCTAAGTCTTGTCTCAAGTACAGTTCAAGTTTCTTAAGTCTTAATCATGAGTTTAAGTACTTAATAAAGGATTAGTACCTAGAATCCTCAGAGTGGTATCAGAGCAAAAAAAATTTCCGAGACCCGAAGGTTGTGAGCCTCTCACCCTCACCACTACCCTCTTCCCCCCCCTTTCCCGGAGTTGCATGGAAGCAGAAGAAAGATGGTACACATGTGCATACAAGCATGAGGTAACTTAAATCTATTTTGTTCCAATTCTATACATAAAGGATACAGGACAGAACACAGATGTGTGTGCATGGCGTACCCGGAGAACCCTGCGTACCCTTCATCGGATTGCACTCCTTCGCAACCGTGTGTTAGCCCCTCTTCATGTGAAAGGACAACACCTATTCGCGAGAGGGCACCAAGGAAGGCACCCCTTCACGAGAGGGCCCCCTTCCTTCCCCCAAATCACACCCCTTCATTCACCCAAATCGTTGGCTGCTGCAAATTCCCAAGCGGCAAAATTTCTTACGCTGCACTTTATCAAACGCTGGGCAGTGATGAAACGTTGTGCTGCTGAAATCCTTAAATGCTGGTCTTTTTCACCAAACGGCAGCAAATTTCAGCCACGCTGGTCTTTTATTCTACGCTGAGGCTTTATTTTACGCTGGCAGCAACCTTATAAGATTGAGAATTTAACTTATTAAAACACCCCAAAATTTCAGCCCCAAAGTGGCCGGCCAACATTGATTGACATGCCCTAAATTTTTAAAGCCCATGTGAACACACTTAATCACTTAAAAGGCCCCAAAATTATTAGGTGCTCTAGGTGCTCCTCTTCGTGCTCACAGTTGCATGGATGCCGACGCCAACGAGTTCCGCGTGCCAGTGCCATACTCGAGCTACCTTGACGTACTCCCAGAAGAGCCTATTCCCAAACCAAATCCTGTTCCGAACTTTCCCTCAAAAATTCCATCGCCGGTCTACTCTCCTGAACTCTTGAACCTTGCGAAATTCTCGGAGCGCAAACTTATTCCAGATAGATTTTTCGCTCATGGATCACCAGTCCCATAACCTATTCCCGAACCCGAACCTGCACTTATTCGAGTTCCTTTTGAGGCGTAACCATGCCAAATTCTCAGGATGGAGGTGGTCAATCTGATGAGGCCTTTACTCTTATCAAGGAGCAGATGACCACACTTTCCATAAACCTCGCATCACTTCACACTCGCTTGGATGAGATGCACATGGAAAACACTTCTCGAAGTCGACTTGTTGTTTCTCGAACTACTAATGCAGCATCTTCAACACATTCTTCCGAAGCTTCAGTGGATGAACCGAACGAACCAGATCCCTCGAAGTCGACCTGCTGTTTCTCGAACTACTAATGCAGCATCTTCAACACATTCTTCCGAAGCTTCAGTGGATGAACCGAACGAACCAGATCCAACCGATGAGGTAGACAATCGCGAACTTCAATTACTTTATAAAATTTTTAATGCTGCACAAAAGAAGAAGCTTGATGTTAAACTACCAGAACTGTATAATGGTCGTTGCGACAAGCGCGTGCTGGACCAATGGCTGTCAAAATGGAGGTTTACTTAACAAACATGGACTTGATCGAGAGTAAAAAAGTTGCACTTGCTAGTTCTCTGCTCAAGGACACAGCATTTCTTTGGTGGCAACGACGGGTTGCTGATGGTAAACACACACCTTGGGATAAATTTCGGCGTGATATTCGCAAGGTGTTCGAACCTGCCAATGCGGATTTTCATGCCCGGTCTTCTCTTCGCCGCCTGAGCCAGACAGGTTCCTTGGCCACGTACATCACAGAGTTCCAAAGGCTAACTCTGGAGATAGAGACTCTTAGTCCCTCTGAAAAACTTCACAGCTTTATCGACGGACTCGAACCCAACCTGGAGGATGATGTGCACAAATACAACCCCACCACCTTGGATGCTTCAATTGCCTATGTGGAGCGTCTTGGCGATAATCGACGCCCTACACGAAATTCTCCCTGGTAACAGATCTTCAAATAGCGCTCGCTTTTCACAGCGCGATCGCAGAGACAAATATAGCCAAAGTCAGCAACATTAGTCTTAGTTCAGACAGCAAGCAACGCAACCTTATTCAACTTCAAGGTTCTATTCTCAAGATCGACAATCTGAAAGCAGATCTTCTATACATGTTCCTCCACTTGATCGTGGTAAAGAACGTGATTTTTCTCAAGATCGGCATTCCAATACTCAGCAAGGCTCTTCGTCAAATAGATCTTCGACTTCAAAGAAGGAAGGATTATGTACAATTTGCAGTGGTGACCATAGATGGTATCAATGTCCAAAGAGACCAAATCCGTCTAATTTGAAAAGAAATTCCAACGCGGAAACATCATCGAATTTTGAACAACCAGATTCTGCTAAGGATAAAGGAAAATCTGTGGTCGATACGATTCGTGTCTCAGAGGATACGACTATTCTTATGAAGCATGCTCACTGCTATTCTTCACTTTTGGAGCCTCTCTCAAAGCAAGTTTTGAGCCTTCTTGGAACACTCAATGGTCGCTCCATCAATATTTTGGTGGACAACGGATGCTCGAATAATTTCGTCAACACTCAGATAGTTCGACAACTTGGCTTACCAACTCAGAAGGCATCCCACTTATATGATGTGGAATTAGCAGATGGATCAATTTTGACTTGTGATCAACCAGTTCGACAGTTGCAGTTTGAGATTCAAACTTATGCAGATCAATTGGATTTCGAAGTCATGCCTTTATCTTATTACAATCTGATTCTTGGTCAACATTGGTTATTCCAATATGATCCAGCAATTAGCTTTCGAGGACATACTATCAATTTGTTCAAAGATGGACGTGAATTGACTTTACACGAGCTTTCTCATGCGGAAAGAGTGATTCAAGCCTCACGTATACAAGTCAAACAGCATGATACAGTGGATTATGAAATGAATATGATCCCCGATGCAAATGCAGATATTATTATTGATGAATTTTTGAATTCATTAACTTCTCCTGAATCAATTGATGAAGACAAATAAAAAAGATATAGTTGCAGATTCTGAGTCTGAAGACGACTATGCTTTCTTTGATTCTTTACTGGATGATGATATGACAATTGCAAGTCGTGAAGTTACAGTTCCAGAAGATGATTCTGAAGAATTTTGGGATTCGTTTTTGGAAGATGATTACAGTCTCAAGCCAAAATCCTCTCCAGTGATTACTAAAGTTGAAGTTACCCCATCTGAAGAATGTCTTGAGAAGATTTCCTCTTTGCCAAATATTTCACAGTCATTGGAAGATTTTGAACTAGAAGTCTTACATCACACGAAGGATTTTGAAGATCAACCTCTTGTTGCAGTCAACCTGATTATGCCAGATTCCTCTAAAAAGTCTTTGAATAATGCAATGACATAGGATTTAGCAGTCAAAGCAAAACAGGTTTCGCAAGAAGCAAAGATTCAAGACAAAGACTTCAAATAACTCAAAGACTGAAGAATTTCAAAGATTCAATGCCTTTCCAGAGTTCTATCAACATCAGAAGTCATTTCTTTGACACGGGCTCTCATTTTAAATGGGAGGGAATGTCACAATTGTGACTATGTTAATAGCAATACATCTACTCCTAGTTGCAGATACGCGAAGTGGCATGCCAAGGAGGACCCCTGCACTTGGATGGTCGCACCCCTTCGCCCAAAGGACGTATCTCTTCGCCAAAAGCCACACTCCTTCGACGACTGGTCACACCCCTTCGCTCTACGGGTCGACTCTTCGCCCAATGGTTGCAGCTCTTCGCCGAAAGGATGTGTCTTTACGTCTAAAGTCGTGTCTCTTCACCAAGAGACGTGTCTTTTCATTTATGTCTCTTCGTCTCCTATATAAGGAGCACTTGTATCACACATTTAATCAATCAAACACAGAGTCTTCTAAGTCTTGTCTCGAGTACAGTTCAAGTTTCTTAAGTCTTAATCATGAGTTTAAGTACTTAATAAAGGATTAGTACCTAGAATCCTCACAAAGATAGGTTCAATGCTATGTTGGGAGGACTATGGCTATGATGGCCCTGAGCTTGAAAGATTGGCGATCTGTATTCTCAGCCAGTCAGCTAGTACCTCGTGCTTGGAGCAAGTGTGGAGTACCTTTAGCCACATTACTTCTAAGAAGAAGAATCAGCTTGGAGTGGAAAAGGCAAATGATCTTGTCTTTGTCAACGCAAATTTGGAAATGCTATGCAAGAGTGCAAGTAAACAGACAAATCCTTTTACACAGTGGGAGATGGAGCAAGAGGCTCCTCAGGCAGGTGGAGATACAGAGGCACCGACACCAGGTACTTCATCCATGGATGAGGTCGAGCCGGGCCTAGAGCTCGATGATGAGGAATGGGTGGAAGTGCATGACAGCCGGCTACTACGAATTGGGAGGCTTCTTAGGATAGTGGCTCTTGAGTCTTGAGTCTTGAGACTTGAGAATTGAGACTTTAGGACTTCCATAATCCATTATCCTTACCTTTTTGTATTGCGGCTTGCCCTCTTTGTAGCTTCTTTATGCCATATGGTATATGTCACCTTTGATCTTTTTGTAGTGTGGTTTGAACTTTGCCCCCCTTATAGTCTCATTATGCCATACGGTATATGTCACCTTTGGTTTTTTTGTAGCGCCTTGGCGGGCCTTGTCAGCCAAAATTAAGCGAAAAGTGTATTTTGCTCAATGTTATGGCTCAACTTTCAAGTCTTATCTCTGACTTCTACTCTTGCAGTTATTTGAGAGCTCTAATCTCTAATTGCATGTGTTATTGTGTATGGGCATTGTGTATGTACCATGACCGCGGCGTCGCACATCACATTCAAGTCATAATAAGGTTGAATTGTCTTCAAATCGTGTTTTTTGTGGGTATTAGAGTCAAAGGACTCTAGTACTACTTGTATTCAAACACATAACGCTAAAAATTGCATTATTTGGGTGTTTTTTAAGCCTCCCGTTCCGGGCCGTTCCCGTTCCCCCGTTCCACAGGGAGGCTCGACGCCGTTCCCATTCCGTGTTCCGGGTAACTATGCCGGTGAGTCATCACGTGGACTAGACACAAACGACGATTCCAACAGTCCAGTCACTAAAAAGCTGACATTCGGTAAGTATGATGGTAGGATGGATGCATGGGTGATTGGTAAGATGAAACTCCACTTATGTCTTTTTCTAACCATTTTTTGCAGATTGGTATTCAATTGCGTAAGTTGGATGAGGATCGTAAGGAGGCCTTTCTCTTTGGTTTGGACGAGTATACTAAATACGTTGTGCAAGTCTTCAATCCTAAGGACTACAATGACACCGTCATAATTGCTCTCAAGAACGAAATGAAGTACAACAAAGGTAAGCCTAAAGAGAATAAATCATCTTGAAGTACCCCGTAGAACCAACAGAATCAGCTCAATGGTGGTAAGAACCACAATACCTCTTCTTCTCGATCTTCCACTTCACCTAACAATGATAATAAAGGAAAGGCTAAAACTCAAGAAACCTCTAAGTTGAGACTTGATGAAAAAACTGCTCAAGAAATTGTAGGAGGTTGGTTAAGTCTTGAATAAAGAACCCGTATAGAAAAGAAGAAAGATGTTTGAAGTGTCACACTAAAGGTCGCATGAAAAGAGATTGTCCTAAGAAAGAACCATAGCAACCACGATACGGGACGGGACGTTTAATACGTGGTGTATAATACACGTACTAGACGTATTTTTGAGAATCAAAAATAATATACGTCAACTTTTAGATATGATACTTTAATAAGGACAAATGAAGCAAGTCATGCCCCTCCTCAATGACTCTTCAATGTTTAATTGTAGCATACATAAACAAGCACCATGAAGCTCTTTAACGCACTTGATCAACTAGCAAAAGACATTATAATAGATTACGTTTTCAGCAAAAAAACACTAGAATAAAAAACGTTATGAGCCGTACTGTCCCATATTCTATATAAAGTACGCATATTATAGTTGCTATGTGTAGCAGACTTGGACACTCCAAGTCAAGAATCTACCACGACAGCACCAAATAACCACTTCCAAACAGTTCACAATTCATAGTTCACAATTTATTCGACACTGGTTCGGCGGAGTTCCGTGCCTAGAGATATTGGCCCCAAAGACTAGCGCCCCTTTCGGTATTTCTTTTTGTATTAATCTGAGTTTAAAGTACAGAGTGCGAGCAGGCGCTCACACTCAGACTCTGCGTCCAGATGCTCTGAGTTGTGAATTGCCTGCTTAGATATTTAAAGTTACAAGGGATGCCAAAAGCAGAGCCCCAAAAGCTGAAAATCAAAAGCCCATAAATAAAGCAAAGGCTCTTTCTCTCTCTTGCTTATAAAATAAAGCAAGTTTCCAAAAAGCTGTCCAATCAAAAGCTTTTAAAATAAAGCAGAAGCTTTTTCTCTGTCATTCTTCTATGCTTTTATAAAATAAAAGCAAAAGCTTCTCTCTCTCTCTCTCTCACCTGTAAAAGCAAAAGCCAAATCTGCCCAGCTTTCCGTAAACCACGCTGGTGTTCATACAGCAGGCCACGCGTCAGCCCACCACGTCAGCAAATCAGGGTTAGGGTTAGGATTAGGGTTTCAACAGAATTAGGGTTTCGGGCAGCCACGTCATCACTTTGTGACATACCCCCCTCTTGAAAGCATTGTAATCGCCCTCGACTACACCTGCAAAACAGACAGAGGCCATAAACCGTCTTAGCAGACACTGACTCTTAGTACCTACGTACTAGGAACACACATCTAGCACATGTACCAATCGACAGTCACATCACTCGACATCATAGGACATCACATGACATTCAACATTCATTCGGATCTTAGACCGTGATTTATCGGCAATGTAGCTAGCAATCGCATCTAGATCCAGTCGGGACCTTATCATGCCTATTCACTAACCCCTATTGCAACCATGTCTATTCGAGATCAATTAGACCAAAATGCTGCAGTCATTTCGTCTATCACTTCTTGCACTTAAAAACAAGTCAAAAACCACTCAGTTTCATATTCCGGAATTCCATTTCATAAAGTCATCCAGCAGAATACTGTCAGCTCTCAGTATCCCTGAAGCTCAAAGAGACATCAGTGACTCTAGTATTCAAAAATCGAGGCATCTGTTGACAAAGGAGCGGAGTAACTCCCCTCTTGTGCAAACCCACAGCACCAGATCTCCAGCCAAGCTGAATTTTGGGTTCCATTTGGAGTAGACTATGCTAAACCAAAAGCTTCGAGGTAAAGATTCACATTCCGAGGAATATCTGCTAGGTCTTCCTCCATTCGCTTCGCATCCAATGCGAAGTAGGTCTTGAATTTAACCAAGAACCGTCAGTTCCCTTTACCTTCTTACTTTCTTTCTGTGCCAATGTCTGTTCTGGAACGAGTATCTGCTCGTTTTCGTCCATTTCGGGTTGTTCATCATCAGGCACATCGCCTTCAAAATGACGGTTTCTTGAATTTTGTACCATCTTTGTGTGTTCCCTTCTCATAGGAAAGCCATATTGCAGGATGCATATGATTCACTCACGGGTGAGCATAGAAGCATGAAGATCACTCTAGAAAAGGTAGAAAGTTTGCATTCAGGAAATACACAATGTTTCACAATTGTTTGTCTTGTCAATAAATTTTGCATGCTCATTCCTTGGTAGGACACAATCACACCACAAGCAGTAGCGCGATTGTCCATCAAGCATGGGTATTTCCTTTGTGGTTTTCCAAAGTTTATAGTTTCAAGTAGAACAATCAAGTTTAGATTGCATTTTTTGCAAGCACTCTTTGGAAAATACGACACTCTCATCATATTTTTTTGCATTTCATATACAGCTTTTCAAAACGCATAGTCCTTTTCCAGTCATGAAAAAGGTAAAAGATGTAACTATGAATTTGCGATTGCCTGACACATGGTCAATGCACACCATCTTCTGTGTTTTTTGGTTGACATTGTTTCAGGGAGATCCTCCCAAGGAGATTCTTGGAGAGCACGAACCGGAGATCGTAAACGAAGTAGAAGACATGGAGCCGGAGCAATTTTTCCTACATCACTTTCAACGCGGCTTAAGGAAGCAAGCAAAGCAATTCTTTTTGAAGTTCAAGTATCGCAGGAACCTCGTAGCAGAGTTTGCGACGAAGATTTCTTTGCAGATTCCCATGAGTTGTTGGCAGACCACACGAAAGCCATGCAACTCAATACCAATACCTCACCTTGAAAAGAGGGGAATGTCACGTGCACATCTAATCCTATGTACAAGTGGACAAGCTAACTCCTACTTCTCGGGTTTAGGACAGCCTAGTAAGTGTTTTGGCACCCTTGTGGGCTTGTATGCAGGACCTGCATGCCCGAGCACTTTTAGAGTAGTTACATACCCTCCGATTGCACATGAGCACTGCCAGTGTCTGCTAGGTGTAGGCAATGGGGAGTGTTCCCATTAAGTTTATAGTACCCGGCCAAGGTAGTTTACGTGCATGTGGAGCACCTCTTATAAGTAATTTTAACTTACTAACAAGTGACATTTTAGCAAGTAATTACCAAATCTGAAAGCGCGAAGCAGAGGGTACCGGTAGGTGAGTGTCGCAATGTAGTGCAAGATTGGGACAAGAAGCAGGAGGCACAGTGCAGCAGAGAGCTAGCGCTAGAGATCGAAAGAAGAGAGAGAGAGAGAGAGAGAGAGAGAGAGAGAGAGAGAGCTCGTACGATTTGGGGAAAACTCAATTGATGAGTTTTTGGGCTTTCCCACTTTTATTATAAGTGACTTTAAAAAATGTGTCCAACAAAGTATAAAAATATACAATAGAGGTCATTTAGGGTCTTTAATCCAACAATCTCCCACTTGAAGGCATAAATGACGCCTTTAAGTTAACCAACTCCCACCAGTTGTATGCAATGCTAATGTTGAGCCTTGACAAGACTCTTGGTGAGAACATCTGCAGGGTTATCCTGTGTATGGATCTTAGTCAAGGTGACTAGACCATCCTCCAATACCTGACGTATGAAGTGATAACGCACATCTATGTGTTTGGTACGCGTATGAAACATGGCATTTTTTGCTAAGTAAACAACACTCTGGCTACAACAACCCAACATGGGTGTATGTATGAGCAGGCATGCCAAGTTCTTTTGCAAGTCTGTCCAACCAAATGGCCTCCTTTGAAGCCTCTGTGGCTGAAATGTATTCAGCCTCAATAGTACTCAATGCCACAATTTTCTGCAACCTAAAACACCAAGAGACTGCACCACCATCGATAGCAAATACATATCCACTGGTAGATTTCCTGGTATCCATGTCAATTGCCATGTCTGCATCACAATATCCTTGCAACTTTAAGTCACTTTTGCCATAACAAATACACTTTGATTGTGTACCTTTCAAATATCTCAGAATGCATTTGACAGCTCCCCAATGCGCTTTGCCAGGATTCGACATGTATCGACTAGCAACTCCCACTGCATAAGCAATGTCGGGACGAGTGGAAACCATAGCATACATAAGAGAACCACAAGCTGATGCATAAGGGATTTCCTTCATTACTTTCAATGCCACCTCATTCTTTGGGCAATCTGCCTTGCTAAGCTTAGTGTATGGAGGTAAAGGTATATGGAGGTAAAGGTACTCCAAGAGGCTTAGCATCAGCCATATTAAATCTGTCAAGTACTTTTGCAATGTACCTTTCTTGAGATAAAAACAACAATTTCAGCTTTCTATCTCTTTTAGTACGCATGCCCAAAATATGCTCTTCATCTCCTTCATAGCAAATGTTGAATTTAGCTTACGTTTCATAGCATCAAGACTAGTCTTATGTTTCCCGGCAAGCAGCATGTCATCAACATAAAGAACAAGTATGAAGGAACTACCATCTTCATCCCTTTTCGTATACAAACAATGATCTGCATGGCTGTGTTTAAAGCCTTGAGACAGCATAAAAGTGTCAAATTTCTTATACCACTGTCGTGATGATTGTCTCAAACCATACAAAGCCCTTTTCAGTTTGCATACAAGTTCCTCAAGTGTAGGAACTACAAAACCTTTAGGTTGTTTCATGTATATGTCCTCTTCAATGTCACCATGAAAAAACGTTGTCTTTACATCCATTTGATTCAATTCCAAATCAAGCACCGCAACGAGAGCAAAAAGGACACATAAAGTTGTAAGCTTTACAACTGGGGAAAAGATTTCTTGAAAATCAATTCTTGCATATCCTTTTGCAACCAATCTTGCCTTGTACTTGGGTTTTTCATCCATAATATTAATCTTGTACACCCATTTGTTAGGAAGAGCCTTTCTCCCTTTAGGCGATGGCACAATCATTTGCATACAAGGATTTCATTTCCTCTTGCATTGCAAGCTCCCACTTACTGCTTGACTCACATGACTTAGCCTCTTTATAAGTAAGAGGTTCACCCTCATGTGTCAACATTACATGATGCAAAGAGGGATTAAATCTCTACGATTGCCTTCTCAAGCGAGTTGACTTACATACCCAATGATCTACATTCTCCAGGCAACGGTTCTACATCATAAGGCAACTCATTTTCAGCTCTATCATGCTGCTGAAAATCATTTTCAGCAAATTCAAGTGGCTGTCCATCCTCATTAAGAGCATCAATATCATGTCCTACCTCTTCTAGCTCAAGGTTAACCGGCTGATTAAGAGATAAGCATGTCTTTTGCATTAGCGATCACCAAATCTGAGGGGCATGAAGCCGCAACCAAGATTTCCTCAACGTCTGACAACTCCTCAATGACCACACTAAAGGATACATTTGCATTCTCAGCATCCTTGGAGGAATCACCTGCTGATTTTTCCCCTTTCTTCTCGTTTTTCTTCTTCTTATCTTGCGTTTTCTTCTTCCTTTCTTGCTCTTTCTTGAAATACCTGCAATCGGGTTTCTTGTGACCCTTTCTGCCGCATTGATAACAAGTGACATCCTTATCCTTTGTCTTGCTCTTACTTCTATTTCGAGTCTTGTTGCCCGCATCACGCTTTTGATTCCTACCTCTTGCATTATGCCACCTTCCCAACTAAACTTGCGTCTAATCTCTTCATTGAGAATAGACCCTCTCACACCGTCATATGTGAGGGTGGGACTGTTACTCAAGGAGACAACCAATGTTTCCCAAGTATTTAGCAATGTCATAAGCAAGAAAATAGCTTTCAGCTTATCATCAAATTGCTGAAGCCCACTATCCTCCAACTGACTCAACACACCTGTAAAAGCACTTAAATACTCAAAAGCTGGCTTCGAGTCATCAGACTCTGTTCTTCAGTGGTTTTGACACGTCAGTAATTTGTTACATCTCCCCTTCTTGAAAGGGAGTAATTGTTCGCGATTACAGCATATCTGCAAACAACGTTAGCTGAGAAAAAAAAATCCGAGGGACATTCAGTTTGCTCTTTTTGTTAAGAAGTTAGCTTCTCCTTTCGGCTGTTTTGATCAAGGAGTTAGCTTCTCCTTTCGTCCAAATCAGAACTCTTGATATTCCGGCGTAGTCAAATTAGCCATCACACCCAGACCGTATTGATCTTCCACGTGTGTCTTGATGCACTAAAATTACATACCCAAGCAATCTCATCCAATTAGGAATATTCAGTGGTTGGCACATCACAATGCAACACAAATGCTTACATATGCATGTTACAAGACATAGAAACATAACGCCGCCGATGAACACTCCTCTCGCATAACCTAACAAGGTCCGGGCCGAGAGATATTCAACGATTCCCTCATCACTCCTCCCGCATAACCAAAAAAGGTCCGGGCCGGGAGATATAGATGCCTTTTACAACCAAACGCCCCCCAGACCGCAACCTGCGTCGTTTGGAGGTGCTGAGAGTAACCACTGCTCAGACTTCTTAATACTCCTCCCATATAACTATCGAGGTCCGGGCCGGGAGTCACAACAACAATTATTTTACAAGCATACAACCAAACGCTCCCCAGGCATCAGCTTGCGTCGTTCCGAGGTTCAAACAATACCAAAACAGTATTTCTCACTTCTCCACCCGGGAGTAAAATCACCAATCATTGAAACCAATATTAAAACCAAAGTCAAACAATTCAAATCGGCACCAAGACAGGTTCAAAACAGATACCATCCATTTCAAAACAAATTCCAAGTAGGATCACCAAACAAGTTCTCAAACAGATTTCAAACTTAAAAAGCAATCTCGACATCAGTCGAGCTCGAAAAGTCGACTGACTTTCCATCCTGAAACCTGCACCAAAAAATTAGGGCTAGGTTCATTCCATAGGGTCATAGCTGAGCACAACATGGTCCATCAGCTCTTGGACAAACAGTGTTTCTTTGGCGGCGATGGTAGTCCCAAGATAGCAATCGCACTGGACCTCCAAGGTCATCTAATCGTGAAGAGACATCTACTAGGAGATGTCGTGAAATTTTAAAATAAAATCTGCTAGGTTTTCCATGGCAAGCATTTCAGGATACCCCACTCTGCCAGAAGTTGCACTCCGAAGGAAGATGTCAGAAACCATATAACTTTGGGCAAATTTTTTTTTTCTTGAAAGCTTGCCAAGTACTTGGTATGCTGCTTGGTAGCTGTAGACATCAACATCTGCATGGCACTGCTTCTAAGAAAAACAGTGACTGGAAACAAATCTGGATCCTTCTCTTGCAAGTGATCTTAATTGGCTTATGCCATGTAAGACATGAGCGGTGAAGACGGGAGCGCGCCCGATGCACGATGAAGTAAGGGTGGGAGTGGCTAATAAGTCTCTGGTTTGCTCTGTCTGCTCTTTCGTAGGACCGGTATGCTTTCAGAAAAGCACACGCCTGATGATCTGATACCACTGTCACAAGACGGGCACCACGTGCCAATAGAAAAGAACAGACTGAACAAACTTTTAGCACTTTAATAACAAGTGTTCAATAACAACTGAACCGAGAGAGAGAGAGAGAGAGAGAGAGAGAGAGAGAGAGAGAGAGAGAGAGAGAGAGAGAGAGAGAGAGAGAGATGACACACGACACGGAGTGGCGAAATTCCACCCCAAAGAGTATTGGCCCCAAACTTTGGCGCCCCTTTCAATATTTCTTTATATTATTGCTGATTCGCAAAGTACAACAGCCGGGGAGCACTTCCTCTGCAATCTGCGTGCTGAAGAGTGCCAGAGAGGGCCCCCAAGGCTCATATTTAAAGGCCCAAAGCCTAAAAGCATCAAATATGAAAAGCTGGCCCCAAAAAATCACTTTTCTAAAATTTCGGGATTTCCCTAAAAATCCGCCGCGAATTCCGGAACGTCCGTACAGGTGCCACGTCATTATATTTTGATGTGCAAAGTCTTTAGACTGTGTTCCGCTTTATTTTTAATGCCTTTATGTCACTTGGGCCCCATCGGACGGGGTCCCGTAAGTTGGTGGGAACTCCTCTTTAAAAATAGGCCACTCGTTAAGACTTTGTAAGTCTGTAAAACTTCTTCTTCTTCTGCTGCTGCTTCTTCTTAGGGTTTTGGCTTCTCGGCCGGGATCTGCACGTTGGCTCTGTTCTTCAGTGGCTTTGACACGTCAGCAATTTGTTACACCCCCCGTCGCACTTAGCAAGTTCATGGATACTAGGAAGTGAACTCAATAAAGGCATAAAGTCAAGGTGGGATCACCAACAGAAAGTATCCGATAGTTGGGCCACATTGCACTTTTGGATGCGGTCCCAATGGGGATTGATGGTCAGATGACCAATAGGAGCCCAACGGAAGCATCTCCTAAAAATTAGGGAACTGCTATTTTAAGCCGTGAAATGTGTTCGCGTCATTACCTTCGGAATGACAAGGGGAACATTTTATTACTCTGCTGCAAAGTCAACTAATGTACCAGTTGAGAGATTTTTAAGCAAGAAGCCCAATGCGGGGAAATTGCATGCATGAGTGCCAAGTGGCACTTTTTGGCAAATTTACCAAGTTTGGGAGAACAGAACTCGTAACTGACTTTTTGGAGCAGTTTTGGAGGCTGATAATTCTGATTTTCAGCATCTCTCTCCATTTTTAAGCTTCCCATGACTTCATCTAGGACCAAGGAGCTCATTTTCAACATTGAAAGGCTTCAGATGCGTGTTTACAAGGCTGTTTGGCCGCATTTGCAGCGATACGCAGGTTTTGGCAGCCATGGAAATCTTCCCCTTTTTGCATCTATTTGTTCACAAATGCATTACAGGTCAAGGGCAGAAGAGGGGGGCGCTCGATTTATGCTTGGGGGATGCTTCATTGAGAACCGGTCACAGGTTAAGAGCTATGAAGTGCTTTCTTTCCCTCTCATGTACAATCTTGTGCTAGGAGTGATGCCCTGCACGCTACAGACTGCTCTCTCTCCCCCCTACGTGCAGTTATGTGATGCCCCACAAGAGGGCTCTTCATTTGACTGATGTACAGCTGTGTGGTTTCATGCTTTTGTGCTAAGGCAAGAGCCTCCTTGAGCAAGAACAGGGGTAGCTAATTGCTACTCCAAAGCAGGCACCGATGAGAGTCATAACCTCACCGTGCAGGTGCGTTTTCATCGCTGTGTATGCGCTGTAAATTGATTGTTTTCAGCCATATGGACGCCATAACCATTGGGAATAGTGCCCCACTAGCAAAGGACAATTAGGAGACTGTCTGGGGCTGAAAACAGGGCAAAAACCACTAAATACAACGTGCTGAATTTACTGTTTTTGGGCAGGAATCAGAGGATTTATGCCAGTGGAAGTGAGTTCTAGCAGGGGAATTGGTTTCGCACAAGTTTTGGGACTGTTATGCTACCGAAATTTGGCCAAAACAAGTGGTATCTAGCGGGATACTGGTAAACAATTCCCAACACTCTACTTTGTAATTTACCCTCTCAAAGTATAAAGAAATACCGAAAGGGGCGCCAATTTTGGGGCCTACAGGTTATCGGCGTCTGCTCGGAGCATTCTAGCTTCCAAGCCGTGTGTGTGCTTAAGTGTTAATTCCCGTTGCAGGTTTCCTTTGCACGTTCTCTCTGTGTCTAAAGTAAAGAATTTCGGGTGAAAGCCAAAGCCTACCGCCCCATGGGCCGGTTTCAGACGCCTCCCAAAAAGTGAAGATGTTGTCAAGGATACTGCGCTCCCTGACAAAACTTGTCAAGGCCCCATGTATAATGCTCTCTAGAAGTGGTTCAATCCTCAAACTCAGAGCCTTGGCTAGAATTTTGCAGGCTGAGTTGAGGATGGTGATGGGCCGCCACTGCCAAATCTCATCCAAGGATCCACCCTCCTTGGGTATGAGGTAGATCAAGCCCTCACTCATGCTGTCAGACATCTCTCCTATGTACAAGATGTAATGAAAAGCGCTACAAAGGTCTGAGCCCAGGAAGTCCCAGTACTTCAGGAAAAAACTCGGGATCAAATCAAGTGCTCTGAGGGCCGCATGGAGCTCCTCTAGCTGGAGAGGCAACCCAAGTCACGGTAAAAGTCAGTAGGAACTGCACACATATCCTCTGGCTCTGGAGCAACTGACCCGTCAGGTCTCCTCAATTGGTTGACACTGGAGTGCGCATGACGGGGTTCCACTACCTCAAAGAAAGACCCAGTCACCCTGTCACCCACTTGGGTCCACTGAGATGCATGTCGATGGAAAGCAAACTCATGACGCCTCTCATCTATGTTGGCAAGCTCTTGGCGAGCCCGTTGCAACTGCTCCTCCAACCAAGGACTGTCTGGGTGCTCCTCCTGCATCCTCTACAAGGAAGCAACGCCCCCTCGGAGATGCTGCTCCTCCTCCATTGCTGCAGCCAAGCGGGCTGTAGACTCCTGGAGAAAGAAATGACTAAGCTGAGCAAGTCGAGAGGCCACTCTGTCATCAGGAGAGTCCTGCGTGTCCAAGCCCTCTGTCCAGAGAGCTACCACTCGCTCTTTGAGCTCGAAGTCCAACAAGATCCTCTCTGGGATGTGTGGCATCGTGCTACCCCTCCTCTGTCTATGTGTCACCTTGAGGATCAATGGTGCATGGTTCGAAAAAGATATCCCAGCCAAGATGCAAACTCACCCACCCAAGTCACAGATGTGGTCACTAGCGTACAAGCGATCTATCCAAGATAGATTCACTCCTCCCGCTCTGCGGTCCGAGCGAGAGATGGCCAAGCTGTTTGGGGGTCTCACAAAGCCAGAGCGCTGCCAAACATCTGAAACCCTCAAAGTCATACATAGCCTCTCCCAGGCTACCAACTTAGCTCCGTGCACAGTAGCATGGCTACCTCCAATCCTGTCAGAGGGATCTTCCAGTGTTGGGGTTAAGGCCTATGTGCCTTGACCGGTCGCCCAGGTCATGGGCACCCGCCCACTGTTACCCTATACTTATAGTGAGTATACTGTATAGGGGGAGCTGCCACTTCACAGTCTCCCCACCCACGTCGTGTGTCTCCTTCTCTCTCTCATTCTCCGTCTGTGGTGCTCCTCGATCCCCTTCAATTGGTATCAGAGCGACAGGTGTGAGAGCGTAGATGGACGGCTTCGCGATGAACTCGTCAGCTATGGCGGAGAGGTCACCGATCTGAGCAAAGAAATAGAGGAGGTTTGTGGACAGCCATACAGAGGCTTGCAGGAGAGCTCTCAGGAGCTTCCTAGTGCTCACAGATCAGAGTTCCTCTACAGATCAGCCCACAGTGTACATCATTTTCCCTCTTCTCGGCAAGCTTTGCAACCGCTACATCGGCGACAACAGGTTGGAGCTTGGAGCTTCCATAGACATGGAAGCATTGTGAGATTGATGCATTCAGATCATGCATCGAGGTGGGAAGTGAGTTTGAGCCTTTCTATGAGCTCAAAGAAGCACAGAAGAAAGTCGTTCAGTTTTTGGCAGTTTGACAGCAGTCTACTGTTTTGCTCATAACTTGAGCTACAGAGCTCTGATTCCAAAACTTTTTGGTTCAAAACGGAGCTGGCTTCGAGCTCTACGACTTTGTAGAAGGAATTGTTTTCTAATTCAGAGTGCAGGTGGGTCTGAAATTAAAAACACAGAGACTGTTTTTCATGACAGTTTTGGGCTCTGTTGTTTTCTTTGCTGCAGACAGCTTACCCGTGTACACTGCAGGTAGCAGGCACATATGAGGTGTTACAAGATCGGGTTTGACTCCCAGGTACAGGTTGAGTCTAGTACTCCCACAGGTGTTGCGAGTTGCAGTTGAGTGGTTCTTCTGCAGTGTTGTGGCTTGCATACATGGTGTTTCAGCGGGTAATGCTCTATGTATGCTTATGTGGTGAGCAGTAGATCTTATGAGCAAGTGCAGAGGTTGGTTATGGATGACATGTATGATCACCTGTGGTACTCTTTGTGAGCATTTGTTGGACACAGGTTTGCAAAGCTTATGCATGTATGTTGAGTGTAGTTTGATGCGCATTGATTGCTCGTTGTATTGAGCTTGCAGGACAATGGTTATTTTGTGTTGATAGCCATTGTGCGTCAAAACTTTGGCGAAATTTTCCCAGGAGTTTTATGCGTATCATTTATGCGATCTAGGTAGAGATTGCGGGTTGCACTCAGCATTTGCGTGCGGTGTTCTCTGCAGGTGGGAGATTTGTGTGTGTGTATGCATCGATACCGCACAGTGTGGGCTTGGTGATTAGCTCACGGTTTGACAGGCGTACAGTTATCTTGCCACACTCACAAGAGTGAATGTTGTGATGTATGCTTGTGTGGCTACGAGCTAGGTAGCCGGATTCGAGCACTAATGGCTTGAGGTTTTTCAGCAGGTTTCAGCTGCAGGTTTACAAGTTTACAGGTAGGTTTGAGGGCTTATTTGGGCGTTGAATTTTCAGCCATTGTTTCCTCTTTGCACGTGTCCATGTATGGCTCAGTTGTAGGCTGATTTGGGACACATTTGTGACTTGTTTATGCAGCTGTTTAAGAGCTGAATTTTGGGGCTGTTTTGGGGCTGATTTACAGCCATATTTGCAGACTTTTGTTGATGCGATTCGAGCCAGTTTAGGGCTAATTTGGTTGACATTTGCTACTCATTGTTGGTTGCTCTTTTGCGAGCATTATGGCTAATTTTTCATTTGACTTCCAGCGTTATGGTCTGACACAGTTTGATGGTGTAGATTTTGTTGCTTGGAAGGAGCATATGCTTGTTGCATTGGCGGATTTGAGGCAGGATAAACCCTTGCGTGGTTTATCGGCAAAGCCCAATTCTATGCGTGATGATGATTGGCAAGATCTTGATGAGTTAGCAACGTCTACGATTCGTTTGCATCTGGTTGAGTCTGTTGACTGGCAGGTCTCGAGGGAGACTACAACTCATGCTTTATGGCAAAGTTTACATGCTATGTACGCGACATCCATGCCTACAGAGGAGTCTAGTCCCACTTCTATGTCCATGGGAGAGATTGGTCCCACACGCAAGTCTGGACGGCATAGAGACTCGACATGTTGGCATTGTGGACATAGAGGGCACATTAGGCGTCGATGTTTCAGGCATTTGAGACAACGGAGGCGACAGATGCGTGATGCAGATTTGGGCATGACAGATGCTAGTGAGATCAGTACGGTGGTTACTGAGTATGCTTGTGACGGCGATGTCACATTTACATCTAGCTTGTCTTCAGACGATCTTATGTCTACGGATTGCATATCGGATTGCACATTGTCTTCACATTGGTTACTAGATTCAGATGCTACTTTCCATGTCACGTCGCATCGTGAGTGGTTTAGCACATTTTCTAGTGGGAGACTTGGTTGTGTGCACATGGCTGATGGTGTTGTGTATGACATTGAAGGTGCAGGAGACGTACGTTTGTCCTTGCCCAGTGGTATGAGATTTACCCTGCGTCATGTGCGTTATGTGCCAGATCTAAGACGGGATTTGATCTCGATTGGTCGGCTTAGAGATTGTGGATGTCAGATTTCACTACGAGAGCGAGATTTTGTGATGCATTTGGGTTCGCTAGTGATTGCGAGAGGTGCCAGGAGTGGTACAGGTTACCCATTGCATGTGGATCACGGGAGAGACGGTGTTGTCTCTGTGATCATGCAGCCACGTAGAGAGCGAGAGAGCAGACGAGTCTCTTTTGCTCATGGGTTGCAGGGTACTTTGCATGGAGTGCAGAGTAGTGAGCTCGTTGTGCACACAGTTGGGGCACGACTTGAGCAGTCACATAGAGAGGTGACAGAGTCAGACATGCATGCTTTGCTAGTGACTGACAAAGCAGAGACTCAGTTGTGCTAGATACTTCTATGCAGGATAGACAGGTAGAGCGGTCTTGCTCTAGTGAGTCACGACAGGAGGACGTTGTGCAAGAGTCTATGTATACGGAGTTAGAGCATGAGAGCTCTAGTGAGTCACAACAGATTGAGTGGTCATGTTTGCAGTGGATGATTGCAGAGGAGACTGAGATGTCAGCGATTATGCAGTCATTCCTTTCTATGCTCGACAGTGAGCATGGGGATATAGTTGTGCAGGATATGTCTTCCAGCAGACACCTAGAGCAGCTGGTTTGCTTTGAGGTTGCACGACAGGTTGATGCGTCTTTTGCGGACAGTCAGGAGATGCATATGGCTGACACGCCTTGTCAGTCAGAGATGCCTATTGCCAGGGATATATATGTTGATGCATGCTCCGTAGAGCTAGCAGGGCCCGCTAGCATTGCATCGGCATTCGGTGGTCTCATGTGTCACCAGCGTGTGACTACTATCTATCCTTTTTGTTGATTTCTTTCTTATTATCTATTTACTTTCACTTTTTGGAAACACCCCTCGGGAAATCTAACTGCCCTGCATTGCATAGCTAGTGTGGAACTGTCCAGAGGGAGTCCAGGCCTGAGGGCAAGAGAGCACTAAGGTTGGACAAGGACTATGGTTAGCCAAGTGGGGTCATTGACTAGCCAAAGTGGAATCCTTTGCTACAGAGGCTACATTTCAGTTTTGGATGTGGCCACAGTGTACAAAGAGGGTCGGATGACCTAGAAAGATATAATGGCAGCATCTCCTAAAATTTAGGGAACTGCTATTTTGGGACCTGAAAATGTCTTCGCGTCATTACGTGCAGTTTGACATGGGGATCATTTTGTTACTCTGTGGCCAAGTCAACAGAGGCTGCAGGTGAGATATTTTTAGACCCGAGGGTCTAAAGCGGGAAAATGCACAAATGAGTGACACTTGGCACTCTGAGGCCAGTTTACTACTTATAGAGAAGGCAAAAACGTGATTTATAGCTGGGAGGCTCATTTTACAAGTCTCTGTCACAGGTTAAGAGCTATGGAGTGCTTGCTTTCCCTCTTATGCACAGTGCGGTGCCAGGAGTGATGCCCTGCACGCTACGCACTGCCCTCTCTCTCCCCTTTGGCAGTATGTTATGCCCCTCTAGTGGGCTTTTCATTTGACCAATGTACAGTTGTGTGGGTTCATGCGCGATTGCCGAGGCAAGAGCCTCTTGCACAGGTACTGGATTAGCTAGCGGCTAATCCCCCCGCAGGTACAGGTGAATTCGGAGAGGTTTCACGCCAGAAATCTCGTCCGATTCAAAGGGCAAGTAGCCCTACAGGTGCGGGAGCTCGAGGACTTGCTAGGGATGCGACCGGCACGCGAAACGGAGCCCGAAACAGTGAATTACAGCCTGCTGTGTATTTTTGCAGGTTTAGGGTTTTGGCCCTAAACGGACCCTAATACCCCCAGGAGGTTCGGGGACGCAAGGGGACCGCTGTACAGGCGATCTGGAGCATTTTCAGGGCTGAAAACAGAGAATTCAGCGTGCTGCAGATTCTCGCCAGGTTTTGCAAAGTGCCCGTAGGCGTCGGGAAAGTCAGTCAATGCGTGGGAATACTGACCGTGAAGGGTTCTAGTACAGTTATGCTGCCGAAATCGGGCTGGAACAGTGGAAATTCAGCCGAGTTTGTGCGGGGCAGCTTGTAGGAACCACAGCGTTTATTCCCTCTTTTGAACAATAAAGAAATACCGAAAGGGGCGCCTAAGTTAGGGGCCAATCTGGTGTCTGTCCACTCATACAGGTGCAATCTAGCAGCCTGTATCCCTCTCCCCTTTGTTGTGTCTTGAAAGTACAGGTAAAATAGACGACTAATAATGGGTGAAAGCTAAATCAAGGTTTAAAGTTATGAGATGCTGATCTTGAGACCGGATATAGCAGCTGCAGTGGGAGCATTTGCAGCAGGGTTGATTAGTTGTTCGATGACTGATCTTGGCATAGAGCATAGGGGAGGTTTGCAGGTATTGGACCGATACTTGCAGGAGTGCATGAGCTCTTGTAGACTCTTTGCAGAGCTTGGAGCTAGCTCTGTGTGGCTTCCGCAGCGGGATGTTTGTCTATCAGTAGAGCCGGATGCACTGGCTCATCGAGCGTCAATGGGCATAGGTTGAGAGAATATCTCACCTTCTATTAGTTGTACACTAGTAGATCTTGCTTAAAGGCACATTGGCCTTTAAGTGGGAGGTTGTTGGGGTTAAGGCCTATGTGCCTTGACCGGTCGCCCACGTCATGGGCGCTCGCCCACTTCATGGGCGCCCGCCCACTGTTACCCTATACTTATAGTGAGTATACTGTATAGGGGGAGCTGCCACTTCACAGTCTCCCCACCCACGTCGTGTGTCTTCTTCTCTCTCTCATTCTCCGTCTGTGGTGCTCCCCGATCCCCTTCATCCAGCATGTTGAAGTCACCCCCAATGCACCATTGCTCTGCATGCGGTAGAGACTCTACAATGTGAGACCAAAACTCTGCACGTGCACTTGCCACATTGGGCGCATAGATGTTCAGAAAGTCCAAGAGGCAGCCGTGAACCTGCATAGTAATTCACTGAGCCCTGCCAGGCACAATAATACCTCTGCCCACAATGGCCTGCTGCCAAGAGTCCGCAATAGTCATACATACCCCTCCCTGGATACCACCAAGTCCGAATGCAGCTGACCAAAATGTCTCAAATCGCCCACGCAAAAGCTGACCACATCGTCTAATGCGACTCTCACAAAGATGATGCAGGATGCTCCTGCATCATAGGAAAGTCAATCTCTCCGCCCACAAGGCAGTGTTGAAGCTCTTGACGCTGGCAGGGGGGCAGCACACTGAGGGCTGGCGGGGGATTACGCGCAAGGCACAACACACTGGGGCGGGCGGGATGGTTGCGCGCAAGAGGTGGGGCTGGAAGAGGCTACACGAGGGCAGAGAATGTAGCGATGGCGAGGGGGGGGTGCGGGCAGCAGCAACAAGCGCAAGGCCAGTTCTCAATCCTTTTTTGTTTGCTAGGGGAACACTCTGGGGCTCTACTAAAGTGTGAAGTTTGCAGTTATCTTTGTATTTCCGTCCGACCCCTCGTCGGAAGTGATTGCAGTGGTGTTAAAGCTTCAGGTGTGTGCTTTTCTGAAAGCATACCTGTCCTACTAAAAAGGAGACAGAGCAAGATAATGCTTCCAAATTTTTCAGAAATTTTCTATCAAAGAATCTTCGTGTCCCTACTCCGAACTTACTAGCCGCTCTGTCTTAAAGGACATAAGCCAAAAAGAAACCAAGATCTTATTGACATGGACGGAGAACAAAGAGTTTCTATAGAAATTATCTATTTTTTTACCCTTTTCAGGAGACAACTGATCCTACGTCAACTTACACATGGGAGCTATGGAGTGAGATGAAGAAGAAACGAGAAGAGAGTGAGGAAAAGAAGATACAAGAGTTCGTTTTTGCCCTACAAAGGTCTAAAAACATGCTTTTTGACGCTAACTTGTGTTGCAAAGACCTTTAAAAATCTCTTCAACCGTTGAGAAGTTGGATATGCGACAGAAGGCAAAGTTGATCCTCTCGATGAGCCCTACACATTCACTCAAACGGATTTTAATTCCAACACTACTGAAAATTAGGGTTTTCATGAGAAAACTAGGGTTTCTACAAAAAAACTTCAGCATGTGTAAAATTAATGTTTTGGAAGCTCTTGTTATTTGTGTATATATAATGTGTAATAGGAGCAAGGAACACGCATCTGCAAGCATTTGGAAGCATGGAGCTGGACATCTACTCTTTTGCAACGAGGTGAGTCATCTCCTTGAAATTTTACCTCTTTTGCAGGTGAAATCGAGGATGAGATGGTGAGGAATTTGCATCAGAAAGCAATCGAGAGCGACGATAGCTCAGAAATGAATCCGATAACTTTTTGATTCAAGATAAGAATCATGAATTTTGTTTTGAAATTTGAATGTGATGATGCATGAGGAATAATGAAATAAGATTCTAGTGCATCAAGATTTCCATATGAATGAGATGACTGGGGATATTGTGGTGAGCCATGGAAAGTTCCAGCGGGATGAGATGGCTACACAGGAATCTAGGTGTATCAAGACTTCTGGATGAGATGACTAGACTGAATTATTGAAAAATTGTGTTTAGAGTGAAGTAAGTGTGTGATTTAGGAACTGCATGTTCAGTGAATGTACGTTGTTGTGGACTCTAGTACATGGGTACTTAGAGTCGGTGTCTACTAAAGAAAGTTTCTACTGTATAGCTTTTTTGCACGTGTAATCAAGGACGATTACTCTTCTATAAGAGAGGGGTATATGACAAGTCAGTGATGTGGCATCTGGATGGACATCCGGATTTTGCGATGGCCGGTGATGTGGCATATTTTCGGAATTTGTGTTGATGCTGATGTCATGAGACGGGCACCACATGCCAACGGAAAAGAACAGATTGAACAGACTTTTAGCACTTCAATAACCATTGAACTAAAAGAGAGAGAGAGAGAGAGCACACGTGACACGGAGTGGCGGAATTCCACCCCAGAGAGTATTGGCCCCAAACCTTGGCGCCCCTTTCGGTATTTCTTTATATTGATTCAACTGAGTACAATGCCGGTACTCCAATCCTTGCACCTTCACATTGAAGCATGCCAAAGAATGAGCCTTTGGCTCATATTTAAAGGCCCTTGGGCATAAAAAGCAGTTACATGAAAATCTTTCAAACTTAAAAGCAAATGGTCCAAAAGCAGGTGCTCAAAAGCTACCAACGCAGAAGTAGGAATCTGTACAGCATTGCCACGTCAGCAGCTAGCGTAAAACGCGGAAATCTGTACAATCTGCCACATTAGCAACCAACGTAAAATCCGAAAATCCGTACATTCTGCCACGTCAACAAGCCAACGCAAAATGCAAAATTTTGTACAAGATACCACGTCATCAGCTTCTACGCTTTTTTATATGTGTGTGTGTGTGTGTGTGGGTTGCTTTACGTTTGGCCCCATCAGACGGAAACCTTAAGTTGGTTGGATCTTCTACTACTACTTCTGTTGCTTCTCTTAGGGTTCATCCCCTCGGCCGGGATCTGCAAGTCGCCTCCGTTCTTTAGTGGCTTGACACGTCAACAATTTGTGACAGCTGATGTGTCAGCATGTACGAATTCGCAAATCATGCTGGTTGAAATTAGCAGTTTTTACGTGAGCGCTTCAAGCAAGATGCTTTTAGGGTCAAGTGCTTTTGAACATGATACTTTTGGGGCTCTGCTTTTAGCATCCCTTGTAATCTTTAAAAGTGCCCACATGCCACTCTTTTGAGAGCATCGGAACGCAAAGTCTCCGAGAGAGTCGGACCTTTGGGAGTTGTACCTTTGCGAATCAATAATACACACCATATGACACATTAGGAATACCCATCACCTAGTCCTTTCTCGTTGAACTTATGGTACAATCTCCTTCGTGATGCTCTCTGTCACCCATCCCATGAGGCTTCAGAGATGTCCATTCCAACGGCCGAATACTTCTTCTCCATGCCCTTTGTCATCCATTTGATGTACCCGTTCTTGGTGACCCTACAAATATTCCCTTTCACAGTGCCCCCGTTATTTCTTGGAATGACACACTAGAAATATCTGTACTCGGATGTCTCAAGCAAGAAAAACCCCTCACTTATAAATCCAATACTTTATTTAGAATTATATTTCCTCATGTCTCAAGCGAGAAAACCCTCACTCTTGTAAATCCAATAATACAGTTAGAATTATATTTAATTCATGATTTAGCATATATATATATATATATTTAGCATATATATATATATATATATATATATATATATATATATATATATATATATATATATATATATATATATATATATATATATATATATATATATATATATATATATATATATATATATATATATGTGTGTGTGTGTGTGTGTGTGTGTGTGTGTGTGTGTGATATACCAATGATGGTAGAAGTAGAGAAAGACAAAAGCAAGGAGGCAGCGGGTTGGACAGTTTTTTACAGATTTGACCAGCGTTGACCAAGGGTTGATTAACAATCGACTGACACAAAAGTGCTCAGAGAAGTGTGGGGAGACCTTGGGACATTGATTAACAATCGACTGACACGAAAGTGCTTGGAGAAGTGTGGGGAGACCTTGTTTTGATTATGTCTTAACTTGTTTAACATTATTTTCAACTTCTTTGAAGTTTATTGAAGATTGGATTGAGTACAAACGTATGATGATGAGAAATGATGACATGGTATGGTCGATGGCATGCATTTGTCATACTATGAGGTGGATGCTTACTACGGTGCCTCCCCACGGACTTTGGATGGATGATCAAATTTAAAGAGACATTAATTGGGAACTTGCCCTCAGGTGAGATTCAATGTCATTTTTTTATGCGTTGGAATGGTGTTCCACCATTGGAGGTATGAACTTTTGGTCATAGAACATATTTTCAAATACAAGCGACTTGTTTAAAGCTAGCTTAATATCCGTGGACTGACACTGCACATGAACACTTCAAATTTTATTACATCTGTGCATTGCAGAGTGTGATGCATCGCATGTAGCATAAGCATTTATTGCCTGTGGTATGACATGCTAACGGTTTTGCTTAACATTGTACTATGTTAGTGTACGTAGTGTAATCAAGGACGATTTCCATTCCTTTAACAAAGGAGTATGCGACAAGTCTTTGAGGTGGCACCACCAATCAATGAAATCCAAGAAGAGGCCGAAAGACCAAAGACCTAAATATCAGTTGAGCGATGCGTGAGCCCTATCGCTAATCACGAGGGAAATCATGGGCATTGTACGCAATTGTTGACGTGGCAGTTTTACATGCAAGGTAGCTTCTTAGGTGATTTAGCTGTTGATTGAAAGACTTTGGGGATCAACTATTAAAGCAGTTGGATTTCTGAGAAGTTATTAAAAGCAAAAGATTTTGGAGTCTATTTTTAGATACTTTCAAAAGCTGCCCTTAGAGCCTAGGGCTGACCTTGTCTTGGAATCTTCGAATGTAAGGATGTAATGTGCAGCCGAAGTGATTTTAGATGAATGCTTGGGATGAGTTGCTCAATACACGTACTGAAGGTTCCTTTTTACTGCATGAGAGAGTTCCTGTTACTTCAAGAGAGATGTGTGCAATAGACTAGAGAGAGGAGAATGAGTGAAGGTTCTGTGAGTGATATAGAGAGAAGAAGACTTAACATTTGATGGGGTCGCAAAACCCCCTCCAAGGGCCCCCCTCTCTATCGCTAGAGAGGTATTTGCTTTAGATTGCACAATGCTGATACAATGGTCCTAGATGTTGCGATACTGATGGGATCTTGCTATTGACACTTAGGTCTATGAAGCTAAGGATTGAATTGCAAAACGCTAGCGGAACTGATTGGAACTGCAATTCTTGATGAGGCTATGGTTGATCTACTATGGCCGATGTCACGAGACAAGTACCACGTGCCAACGGAAAAGAACAGACTGAACAGACCTTTAGCACTTCAATAACAATTGGACTGAAAGAGATGCATGACACACGAGACGGGGAGTGGTGGAATTCCACCCCAAGAGGGCACTGGCTCCAGACCTTGGCGCCCCTTTCGGTATTTCTTTATATTGCTTGAACTCAGTACAATGCCGGTACTCAAGACTCTGCACCTTCACGCGGAAGCGTGCCAGAGAATGAGCCCTTGGCTCATATTTAAAGGCCATGGGCCATGAAAAGCAGTTATATGAAAAGCTTCAAACTCAAAAGCATATGGTCCCAAAAGCAACCCATCATAATCCGTACAACTGCCACATCATTAACGTAAAACATTGAAATCTGTACATGTGCCACGTCAGCATGTCAGCACATTTTGCGGGTTGTCCGCACAGCTGCCGCATCATGATCTTCTACGCTTTGTGTGTGTGTGTGTGTGTGTGTGTGTGTGTGTGTGTGTGTGTTGGCCTTGCTTTAATCTTGATGCCTTTAGGTCCCTTGGACCCCATTGCACGGGGTCCCATAAGTTGGTGGGAACTCATCTTTAAAAATAGGCCACTCTGGCAAGACTTTGCAAGTTGGTAAAACTTTAAGGAAAGGTATATGAGAAGCAGTAAGCTTTTCCCTAATGCCATGTGTAGCACAAAAAGTTTGGAACTCCACACGAAGCTCAAATACCACTTTCACGAGACAGGCACCACAAGACTAACGGAAAAGAACAGACTGAATAGACTTTAGCACTTCAATAACAATTGAACCGAAAGAGATGCACGACACACGAGACGGAGTGGCGGAATTCCACCCCAAGAGAGCACTGGCCCCAAACCTTGGCGTCCCTTTCGGTATTTCTTTATATTGCTTGAACTCAATACAATGCTGGTACCCAGACTCTCTACCTTTACTCGGAAGCATGCCAAAGAATGAGCCCTTGGCTCATATTTAAAGGCCCTTGGCCATGAAAAGCAGTTACACAAAAAGCTTCAAACTCAAAAGCATATGGTCCCAAAAGCAACCCAATGTAATTTACAGAAATTCGTACAACTGCCATGTCATCAACGTAAAACATGGAAATCTGTACAAGTGCCACGCCAGCATGTCAGCTCGATTTTGCAGGTTGTCCGTATAGCTGCCATGTCATCATCTTCTACACTTTGTGTGTATGTGTGTGTGTGTGTGTGTGTGTGTGTGTGTGTGTGTGTGTGTGTGTGTGTGTGTTGGCCCCGCTATAATTTTAATGCCTTTATGTCACTTGGGCCCCATCGGACGGGGTCACGTGAGTTGGTGGGAACTCCTCTTTAAAAATAGGCCACTCGGCAAGACTTAGCACGTTGGTAAAACTTTTTCTGTTGCTTCCTCTTCTTCTACTGCTTCTTCTTAGGGTTTAGGCTCCTCGGCCAAGATTAGCAGGTTGGTTCCGTTCTTCAGTGGCTTGATACATCAGCAGTTTATGACAACCGATGTCCAAGGTGGGTTGAAAATTGAAAAACGTTGGCTGATCTGAGGACTGAACTTGAGAACGTTGGTGTGAATGGCTAGATTTGTAACAGTACATGTTGAAAACTGAAAACATTGGTGCTGAGTGGCTAGTCGTGCTGAGGATAATCTGCTGGGAACTGAACTAATCCAATTGGTGACCTCTTTATATCTAATAAATGTTGGATTGGCAGCCAAGGCTTATAAAAAAGCCCCACGTTTTTGTTGGGTTAAAGGCATAGTCACATGGGGACGAGGACGGGGACGGGGACGTGGCAAAGCAGGGGACGGGGAACGGGCCAAGGGACGCATGTTAAAAAAAACTTGTTCTATACTAGACAACTAAGAATACAAGATTGCAAAGAAAAAATTGGTTTTGCACTCATAAATACCAAAATATGACATGCGGTAAGAACGCGGCGAGCATGCGCCGCACATGTTGACATGATGATCAATCATCATACTCAGAGGGAAGAAATTAGTGATGTACAAGTGAAGAGTGGATTAGTAGAGTCTAGTGGGCAACATTGACATATACCTCAAGACTCTGAAAGCCCTAGAAAAAAGGTGTGGGATCCCCTGCATGCGGGGACCCGCCTCCCGGGACGCGTCCCCTCTGCGTGGCGTTCCCCCGTCCGGGACCCCTCAAAAAGGGCCACATCTCCGGGTCCCCTGTTTCTATGGTTAAAGGCCCTAAATGACCTCTATTGTATATTTTTATACTTTGTCCAGGTTCAATGGCCACATCCCCGGGTCCCCTGTTTCTATGGTTAAAGGCCCTAAATGACCTCTATTGTATATTTTTATACTTTGAACCTGGACACATTTTTTAAAGTCACTTATAATAAAAGTGGAAAAGCCCAAAAACTCATCAATTGAGTTTTCCCCAAATCGTACTCTCTCTCTCTCTCTCTCTCTCTCTCTCTCTCTCTCTCTCTCTCTCTCTGCGCTTTTTGTAACAGACTTGGACACTCCAAGTCAAGAATCAACCGCGACAGCACCAAATAACCACTTCAAAACAATTCACAGATCACAATAGATTTGCACTGGCCCGGCGGAGTTCCGTGCCTAGAGATATTGGCCCCAAAGACTGGCGTCCCTTTCGGTATTTCTTTATGTATTAAATCAATGTCAAAGTACAAAGAGCGATTTCCGGAAATTAGGGTTTTTGGCAGAAATTAGGATTTTTGTTGTTCGCCACGTCATCACCTTGTGACATACCCCCCTCTTGAAAGCATTGTAATCGACCGCGATTACACCTGCAAAACCGACAAAAGCCATAAACCGTCTTAGCAGACACTGACTGTTAGTACCTACGTACTAGGAACGCACATCTAGCACATGTACAAAATTGACAGTCACATCATAGGACATCACCATACATCACATGACATTCAACATTCATTCGGATCTTAGACCATGATTTATCGGCAATGTAGCTAGCAATCACATCTAGGTCCAATCGGGACCTCATCGATGTCCGATTGACTAACCCCTATTGCAACCATGTCTATTCGAAATCAATCAGACCAAAATGCTGCAGTCATTTCGTCTATCAGTTCCTGCACTCACAAGAAGTCAAGAACAAATCAATATCATTATCAGGAATTCCATTTCATAAAGTCATCCAGCAGAATACTGTCAGCTCTCAGTATCCCTGAAGCTCAAAGAGACATCAGTGACTTTAGTATCAAAATCGAGGCATCTGTTGACAAAAGAGTGGAGTAACTCCCCTCTTGTGCATCCCACTGCACCAAATCTTCGGCCAAGCTGAGTTTCTGGGTTCCGTTTGGAGTAGACTATGCTAAACCAAAACATCGAGGTAAAGTTTCACAATCCGAGGAGTATCTGCTAGGTCCTCCTCCAACCACTTCGCATCAAATGCAAGAAAGTTCTTGAATTTAACCAAGAACCGCCTTCGGACTTTACCTTTCTTCGTATCGTTATGTGCCAAAATCTGTTCAGGAACAAGGATCTCCTCGTTTTCTTCCACTTCGGGTTGCTCATCAGGCTCCCCATCATCAGGCACATCACCCTTGACAGGTTTCAAGAGACTCACATGCAATGCATTGTGAATCCTCCAAGTATCTGGCAGTTTCAATCGGAAGGAGACATCATGTATCTTGTCACTGATCTGGAAAGGTCCGTAGTATCGCATACTAAGCTTTGGAAAAAGCCTCTCCTTTCCCTTCTTTCGTAGGCGTGCCTTCTCAAAAGTAAGAGCACCCAATCATCCTCCTTCAGTTTCAAGTCGCGACGATGGCGATCCGCTGCCTTTTTCTGTCGTTCTTGAGACTCCTGCAAAGTCTCGCAAATATTCATCCGCTTCAAATATCTAATCTTTCGTGCTCAGGAAGGATGGAACCTTCGCAGCACTTTCAACAATCTCACATGGCGTCTTCCCCGTCGAAGAGTGTATCGTATTATTGTAGGCAAATTCCACCAAAGGTAAGTTCTTTTCCCATTGAGTCTTCTGATCCGAGATACAAACTTCAATAAATCTAAAATCACTGAATTGGCAATCTCAAATTGCCCGTCAGTCTGCAAGTGGAACGATGACGAGAACTGCAACCGCGTGCCAATGTTCTCCCAAATTGCCTTCCAAAATAAACTCATTAATCTGGGGTCTCTGTCGGAGACAATCGTCTCAGGCGTGCCATGTAATCGGAAAATCATCATGATCATTCTGTGTTCTCGGGAGATCAAAAATGAAATCCATTTCAATATGTTCCCAGGGGCGGGTGGGTATGGGTAAAAGGGTGTAACAATCCTTGTGTCTTATGCCTGTCAAACTTGACCTTCTGGCATACTGCGCACAACTCTTCCACGTCCTTTTTGAGTCTTGGCCCATAGAAGTATCTCTCTACCCGCTTCATGGTGGTAGCAATGCCGCAGTGACCCGTAAAAGGTGGATAGTGGCATTCAGTCATAACCTTATCCCTCAACGGCTGTGTAACGCACAACATAGTCTTTTTCATCAAGTAGCCTTCCCGAAGGGAGTATCCAGCTACTGTCTCCCCATCCCGTATCCGTGTGAAAATATCTGCAAAATCTGTATCTATGGCATACTGATCGACCATATCCTCGAAGCTCATATGATGTATCGCGGAAATAGTCAGAACCAACGGTTTCCGAGACAAAGCACCTGCCATCACATTCTTCTGTCCCTGCACATGGACAATCTGGAAGTGGAACTGTGACAAGATGTTCGCCCACCGCATTTGCTTTTCCGAAAGCTGCTTCTGTGACAAGAAGTAGCGCAAACTCTGATGGTCTGTAAAGACAATAAAATCTGCTCCGAGTAGGTAATGCCGCCACTGAGTAAGAGCATGGATAACCGCCAAAAGCTCTTTCTCATAGATCTGTGTTGTCATCTCCAGCCTAGAGAACAAACGGCTCTTGTAAGCTATGACATGGCCTTCTTGCATCAAGACCGCACCCAGACTACGACCACAAGCATCACAATATACTTCAAATGACTTCTGCAAGTTCGGCAAAGTCAAAATAGGTCCCGTAGTCAATTTCTCTTTCAATGTCCGAAAGGCAGTCACCTCTATGGGTCCCCACAAAAAAGGTACTCCTTTCTGTGTCAAGGTATGCAAAGGGGAAGCAACCTCTGTAAACTTTCGTATGAACCGCCTGTAGTACGAACACAATCCCAAGAAGCTTCTAACTTCATGGACATTCCTCAAATCGGGCCAATCACGGATAGTCTCTATCTTGGCCCGGTCCATTTGCACTCCTGCTGCTGATACACTGTGTCCCAAAAAGTGTATCTCTGGTAGGAAAAATTCACTTTTCTTTGCATTAATCACTAACTTGTGATCTCGTAATGCCTGAAAGACTTGAAGCAGATGATCTCTGTGTTCTGTCTCATTCTTGGAGAAAACAATGATGTCGTCAAAGAAAGTGCCAGCAAATAGCCTGTACTCTCAAAAAGAATCCTGTCCATCATCCGGTTAAATGTCGCAAGAGCATTGGTTAAGCCAAAAGGCATCACCAAAAAACTCAAATAACCCAAAAGTCGTCCGAAAAGCTGTCTTGTAGACATCTCCTGGCGCTATCCTGATCTGATGATATCCACTCTTCAAGTCTATCCTACTAAAGCACGAGGATCCCTGTAACCTGTCGAGTATATCATCGATCCTAGGAATCGAAAATCTGTTCTTGATGGTGATTTCGTTGAGAGTGCTATAATAGATGCACATTCTCCAAGATCCGTCTTTCTTCAAAACCAACAACACTGGAGAGCAATACGGTGAAGTACTAGGCTGGACAAGACCCTTTTCCAACAGGTCTTTCACTGGGTTCATAATCTTTTCATTCTGTACTCGGCTTCACACGGTAAGGTGGCCGATTCGGTGGTGTGCTTATAGGTATCAGATCAATGGTTTGATCTTCAGGCCCTCTGAAAAGCAATCGGCATGAGTGTGGAGAAAAATCTTGGCGTTCTTTTGATCAGGTCAAAACATATTCAACCTTTATCCATCGTTCAGTTCTCTCCCAAAAGAATGAGTAAGAAACTGAAGTTCATCAAGTACAATCTCTAAGCCCTTCATTTATCAAAGTCGCTTTCTCGGCCCGGTAGTCAACCATGGCGTAGTTCTTGTGGTACCAAGGGATCTGAGTAGACGTCATTCGCGTGCCCTAAACCACCCTGGCATTGCAAACGAAGTTTGCCAATGCTCGGTGTAATGGCAACATCCCATCCGGGTGCCACTCGAACTACCTCCACATGTGGCGTCACTCTGTCGAGCGTAATTCCAAATCGAGCCGCCAATTCCAAGTGAAAAGAAGTTGGCCTTGGCTCCTTCAAAAGAGCTTCTTGATCCTTCACTTTGCCCCAAAAGCGGCAAAGTTTGTACTTTCATTCATTAGATTCGGTGCAAGTCCCACGCCATGTGGTACCAGTTCTGCTTTTCTATCTGCCTTTTCTGCCACATTCCTCAGCTGCTCTTGAACTCTCAGGCCTGTCCTCGTCTTTATCATTCTGTTCTTTCTGTGCCTTTCTAGGGCACTTCGCGGAGATATGTCCATGTTCCCCACATCCAAAGCACTTCCCCTCTCTGATGAAGCGAGCTCTCTCCTTAGGAGTAAGCTTGGGTCGTGCATCCTTTTTTCTCTGGGTTGCTCTTTTTCTTTCTACTTTCATTCCCAGAAGTCTATTCGGCTCGTTGTGTCATGGCCTCATCTGTGGGGTAGGTCAGACTGCCAGAGTGAATGGCAAAGCCCCTCTTCGCATGACTCATCAACTCCTGAATAGAAGCTGACTTCTGTTCCAAGCAGTGATCTCGGATCTCTGTAGGTAGACCCAAGGTAAACCGCTCAATCTGTTCTCTGAACGAGACCTTCTTGAATGAAGAGGCGGGTAGAAAAGAGCTCCAGAATCTTTCACAATAAGTATTGATTGTATCTTTCTTGGTCATCCGAAGATGGTTCCAAGCAGCTCGTACATCTCATTCATATTCTTGCGTCAACCAAGAAGAAATAAAAAGCTTCTTAAATTTCAGCCATTTAACTGGCGCAATCTTGTTTAAAAGAAGCGTGGACCACCAAGTACGAGCATTCCCCTTAAAGTAAGAGGCAGCTCTCCGAATCTTGGAGTGCTCTGAATAGCGTCCTCCCGCGAAAGCGATGTCAAACTACTGTATAAAAGACAAAGCCTTCGAAGCATCTAAGTATCCTGAAAAAGTATCAAACTTGATCGAGTGGCCACCTTCCTTAAACTCTTGGACTTTCTTGCTTTTATCTTCGAGAAAGTCATACTGGTTGGCTTTGTAAAAATTCTTCTTGTTCGCATGAAAGTTTCCGTTGTCAGAGTCTGAACTGTCCGTAGACGAGTCCTCTGTAGAAGTGTCACTCATTGGGTGAGACTTAGACTTCCTTGCCTTTTTCTTGCCCTTTCGGAAGCGTTGTTTCTTGCTTCACTTTTTACCTTTTCTGTCTTCTTGGCTCGAATCTGAAGAGCTAGAAGAACTATAAGAAGAAGAAGAAGAAGAACTGGGTAGACCTTCAAACTTGACGCGCTTCTTCAGTTTCTTTGCCTTGTCAAATGTGGACCGACGACCCAAACATCACGGGAAGTCAGTGCCTTTCTTCTGCTTTTTGCCGTGCTTTTTGCCTTTCTTTTGCACGTCGAAAAGCTGAGCAATCCGTGCATCAACCACGTTCTCCAGTTCCTTCTCCGTATATTTTCTTGGAGGAAGAAGGTTTCTTGAGAGCGGGTTTCGGGAGTGGTGTTGTGGTTCTCTGCCACTCCATCTGTACCTCTTCCAAAGAGGTCTAGTTCATATATTTTGCCATCTTCGGGTCCTTGGCAAAATTGAGCATCATCTTTGTTGCATCGCCAATCAATTGACGACGCTCCATCTCTCGCCACTCCGCCTGAGTAGGCCTTGGCGGGCCATACTCTCTGTCTAAATCTTCGTTGTGATCCCAGCCCGCATCTCCAGATGCAGAGGGAGTCAACTGATCATTGCCTGAAGCCATAGGTGCCGCGGAAAAAAAAATTCGGGGATCGGATTTCCCGTAGAAGAGAAATCGGCCGTGCTCTGATACCACTGAAACGGACTTGGACACTCCAAGTCAAGAATCAACCACGACAACACCAAATAACCACTTCAAAACAATTCACAGATCACAATAGATTTGCACTGGCCCGGCGGAGTTCCATGCCTAGAGATATTGGCCCCAAAGACTGGCGCCCCTTTCGGTATTTATTTTTATATTAATCAGATCAAAGTACAAGAGAGTGGCTAGGGTTTCACTCTCAGACTCTGCGTCCAGATGCTCTGAGAAGTGAAGCCCTCACCACTTATTTAAAGATACAAGGGATGCCCAAAAGCAGAGCCCCAAAAGCTTTTAAAATAAAAAAGCATCAGTTCTCTCTCTCTCTTAGAGAGTCTTTTCTCTTTTTTTTATAAAAGAAAAAAGCAAAATTCACGTCGCTCATCATTTTTCCAGCCTCCGCGATTTCCGGAAATTAGGGTTTCTGGCAGAAATTAGGGTTTGTAGGAATTTTAGGGTTTCTGCTGTCCGCCACGTCATCACCTTGTGACACTTTCAATCTCTATCGCTAGCTCTCTGCTACACTGTGCCTCCTGCTTCTTGCCCCAGTCTTGCACTACATCGCGACACGCAGTGCTCTGATACCACAGTCACAAGACGGGCACCACGTGCCAATAGAAAAAGAGCAGACTAAACAGACTTTTAACACTTCAATAACAAATGAACTGAAAGAGAGAGACGACACACGACACGGAGTGGCGAAATTCCACCCCAGAGAGTATTGGCCCCAAACCTTGGCGCCCCTTTCGGTATTTCTTTATATTGCATCAACACAGTACAAGCCGGTACTCCAAACTCTGCACCTTCTCCAGGAAGCATGCCAGAGAATGAGCCCTAACCTCAAATTTCAAGGCCCTTGGCCTAAAAAGCCATTACAGTGAAAAGCCTTCAAACTCAAAAGCATCTGGTCCAAAAGCAAAGCCAAAAAGCTGCCAGCTTAATTTACGAAAATCCGTACAGCATGCCACGTCGTCAGCCAGCGCAAAACGCGGAATTCCGTACAGATTGCCACGTCATCCTGCCATCGCAATTTTTGGAAATCTGCCATGTCATCAATTTTTGTGTGTGTGCGGGTCCTGCTTTATTTTAATCCTTTGTCGCTTGGGGCCCCATCGGACGGGGTCCCCATAAGTTGTGAGGACTTCTTCTGTTACTTGTTCTTCTTAGGGTTTAGGCCCCTGGGCCACCATCTGTAAGTTGGCTCCATTCTTTAGACTTTGACACGTCAGCAGTCTGTTACAAATAGTCAGAGAGGGTGCATCCAATGAGTACTGGAAGGGGGGCAATCTGTCCATGCTGAACCCATGTGCCTGAAACCATGATGTCATCTCATACCAGCATGTTGTATCTCCCTGCAAGGCTAACTGTCGGGAGGAATCAAGTGCTAGGTGGGCATATATGTCTCTGGGAAGGTCCCACAGGCGGTGTATAAAGGAGACTGATCTGGTGAGCGCCTCAACCATTGATGGAGGGGGCAGCCAGCTTTGCTCGGATAATGTCACATGGTACTGAAACCTTGGCCCTAATAAGCCGCGAGATCATAGAGACCAAAGGTTTCTCCATGTCCCCCCCATCCATCAGTGCGACTGGACCTCCCATGATGGTCCAATGAAGGTCCCCATATCTCAGCTCCATAGAGCAATGCGAAGCCACCAAAGTGTCAAAGAGCCAGAGCTTCGTCCGAGGCTCCTGAAACTGAACATGTGAACACATCCTCTCCAATCTACCCAATGCTGCATAGGCTCTGGTCAGTCTAGTCTCCGCTGCTCTCCTCAATGAAAATGCTGGTCCAGTAAAGACCACCCCAAGGTAAGTGTAAGCATCTGTATACTCCACTGTCTCCTGGCCGTATGTGAATGCGGGTGCTGACCTCCTGATCCACTGTGAGGTGGTATTAAACACCATAACCTTGGTTTTACCAAGGTTGACAAACAAACCATTTTCATGGGCAAACCTATCCAAGTGACGTTGCATCCCCTCCGGAGAGAGAGAGAGAGAGAGAGAGAGAGAGAGAGAGAGAGAGAGAGAGAGAACAATTTGTTAGAAAGAATTTTCACTTTGGTAACCAGACTCATATTGATTGGGCCTCAGTGAGGCTGAGGTCCTGTGTCGCTGGAGTGTCATTGGTCTTTTTTTCTGTTGAGTCCTACTGTTTTATTAAGTCCCACATCAATGACTCCATGTCACGTTTGAATGCTGGTCAATAACTTCCAAACCTTGCTGTCCTAAATGAACATTACTAAAGAGTCACAAAAGATTCTAGAGTCATAAGCATCTGGCTACTTTTAAACCTTGGAGTCAGATCATCTGTTGATTGATGAAGATGTATACTCAGCACGTAGCAAGAAGTTTCAGCAAAAAACATCGTACAATGTAGCACTTGAGGTTGGGCGAATTGTAGGCTCTTAAACTAACAACGGCCAAAAGCCCACAAAAACCTAGCAAAGTAAAGATCAGACAGCTAACGGCCTCATATAACCACACTCTTCAGCCTGTTATATGTCCCATGGTTAATACCACCTAGCCTGGACACTTATAAGATAAGGATCTGAAAAAAAGTGCATCAAAAAGGTTGTTGATAAAAGTTAATTTCAGGCCACACTCCAAAACAAGCTCTTCTTTCTACAAGTGAGCTTCTGCCAACAATTATATAAGCAAAATTAAGGAAAACTTCAATTGAGAACCAGAACTAGTTGGCCACTTCCCATGTACATACCTCCACAAGTTCCTGGTTTGAAACCAAATCAGCTGTGATTTCCTCACGCTTATGCAGGTTCATAATTTCCAAGATCACATCCGTTACTTTCTCCGGATCAAGGGCATCATAAATTTGCTTGACTCCTGCGCAATTGCGTATGTGATGTCAAGGAACCAGAAAATTTCTCAATGCATGAACACAAGGTTTGAAACACACCTATAACTTGAACAAGCCTGTAGCATGCATCGCTTTTGTTTGTTGTTCCAGGAACTCGTATTCTTACAAAAGCACCCATTGCTTTGCTTTCAAGTTCTGGATCATTCCGTAGCTCATCAAGTACAGATCGTTTTAAGTAGATCAAGTTGACATTTTTAACATTAATCGCAGCATACTCAGAAGGATCTGCCTTCAAACGTTTGTCATCCCCTTTCCTCCTAACTTTCTTCTTTCCCAGTTGGTTCTCTTCAATGTCATCAAGTTCCACCGCATCGTTGTCATTATATTGCGACTCTCCACCTTTGGACACCAGGAGTTTATTTGGTGAAGCAACATGAAGACCTATCAGCTTCATCATTTCAAACCTGCCGACCTGCTTCTTTCCAAAGAGCTTGCGCAACCTTTCATCACAAAGAATTTGTCCCCTTCGTCTGGGGTTGGTCAGCTTGTTATCATCTATATAGCGCCACAAGAGCTTTTTTACACCAAAGAGGGGTAATTGCTTTTTGGGATCCTCCTTCAAGGACCGTATGAGATCACCCAGCTCCTTCGACGCCCAACCATCAAATTCCGGGGCCTTCATTCGGCCCTTTTTGGGCGTACTCTCAAGTTTTACCTCATCATCACTCTCATCTTCCTCAAATTCACTTGCGCTTAAATCTTCTGCAACACTCTGTCTTGTAAACCTCTTTCTCTTTATTGACCGAGACTGCCTTACCATTGGCGGTCGATCCTCAGAATCAGTGCTGCCACCATTTTCATCTTCCATAATCTCTTCTGCCTCAATGTTCATGCCACCTTCATCATCGTTGATCTCACCTTCTCCAGAAATCCCACCAGCTTCTCGAGCCTTGCAAGCATTTTTGAAATCCGCTGAGGAAAGGGAATGTTTCAGTTTTAACTCTTCCCAATATTCTTTGAACAGGCCCTCATAAGTTTCCTTGTCGTTAAAATCCACCTGTACCTGTAGACAATAGCCTTTAGTAAAACCTGCAGGCTTGATAAATAACATGTGACAAACCAACATGAAACACTTTATGCGTAAACAAGCCAGTCTTAACGCCATGTTCGAGAACCTCGAAGCATTTAACTTACAGGGTCTCTCTTGACGGTCTCGTTGTACTCAATCATGTGGACAATTGGATAGCAGCCTTCACACAAGCCGCGGCTCTTCCTTATAGAAAGGAAGTTGGCTCCCTTGATGCAAGTATTGCACAAAGCGCTTGGGCACATGTAACAATTTAAGTTTGCCGACTTTGAGCACTGGGAACATACATGCCAACCTGCAAAATTCCCCTTGATTATTAAAGACCAGGAAGGGGCTCTGTTCTTTTTGCAAATATCAATGCTCAAAAGGTCCAGACAGGCTTCTTGACATTACCGCAAAACCACTGTCCCTTTTTTTCAAAAAACTCTGACTCACGTCCCGTGCACTCCACATGATAAGCCTTCGGGCAAGACCTGTTACCAATGAAAATTACCACTGACAAGCAATAATAAGAATCCAAGCAACATCAGTGTGGCAACACCTTCAAAACTCACCTCTTGTCACAAAGGATGAGCTTGCCACCATCAAAGCACACAAAACAGACATCTTCTTCCTCTTTCTGCACAACTTTTGCTGCAGCAGGCTTTCTACCCCGTTTCCGTAACTCTCGTTTCTGCTCATCCATTGGAGACTTTAACGGGCTATCTGCTGTTTCTTTTTCAGGCTCAGACTCTTGTAGCAACCCTGCAGTGGCATCCTTCTCCACATTCTTGACAAGTTTTTTGCCAGGTTTTCTTCCACGCTTCCGGAACTGCTGCGGCTCCTGGAAAACATCATCTGCAGGTACTACTTCTGAGTCCATTTGCACATCATTATTCTCATTATTCGACACATCATTGTTGGGCCCACCCTCAAAAGTCATGTCAAGGTCTTGTATATGCTTGTCAATGTCCATAATTTCATCTGTTTCCCCTTCCACCTTGACAGAAGCAGAACTGTCATCTTTACTTGCTCCCTCCCATTCAGTCTCTCTCTTATCTTCAGCTTCTTGCAATTCTTCAATACCATAATCAGCAGGTATTCTGCTCTCAGATGCAATGTTCTGCTGGTCAACAACCCCCAAACCTTTATTTGAAGCAAGGTCCTCACAAACCGAGTCATTTGCTGCTGTGTTTTTCTCAACTTTCTGAGATGCATCAAGAGAAAAACAATCCATCTGTTGAGCAGCCACACCACTAGCCAACCCCTGTTCATCAGGCTCCTTGCCCATGCCAGGATTCAGCGAATCTTCATTGAGGGTAGCAACGGCAATCTCACAGTCTGGCTCCACCCTTTCAACACCCACTTTGTGAAGTGCTGAGGCGATCTCAGGGCGGTTCAAACTGCTATCCATAAGCATATTCTGTAGTTCCCTGATACTGACACTTTCAAAAAGATCTACTGCAGGAATTGACACAGCAGAAGGCCCCTCTTCGTTGATACCAAGAGAGGGCCCAACCACAGTGACTGAATCAGGTTCCTCTTCCTTGATACCAGAAGAGGACCCGACCACAGTGACTGGATCAATTGCACAAATCGATGCAGCAGAAGGCTCCTCTTCTTTTATAACAGGAGAGGGCCCAACCACATCGACTGGATCAGGTAAAGGTGTGGCCCCACCTACCTGATTTTGGGAATCCACGTTGTGTGAAACTAGTGTCAAGCCCTCCTTCGCTGTTTCGTTTAGTGTTGCATTGATTGTACCTGTCACCACATCTTCAGCCTGCATAGGATTGGCATTTTGGAGAATGCCATCCTCACCCACCATAGATACATATGTTGATGCAGGCTCTTCTGCAACAGCCCAGTCCATGCTACTATTTTCTCTGGCACCTTCTTCTGCAAGAATGCTGCTCAACTCACCCCTTGGCTCTCCAGAAGGAACGTGCGCAATCTGGATCATGGGCTCTGCAGAAGATGCTGTGTCATTGAAGGAAGGTACATGCTCTTCACACAGAGGCGGGGCTGACCAACTATCGACAGCCAGTAATTCTTCATGCCTTGGAGTTTCATGTGCGTGATAAGGCTCACCATCCGAACTTTCCATTTTATGAACTTCGAGAGAATCTGCAAGTGTTTCACGCACACCTCCTACAGCTTCTTCTCCATTCAAATTCCTGGGCGAGTAGCACGATTGAGCCATGGAATCACCTTCTGCAGCCTCTTCTTGCACAACAATGGGTTCATGTGTTGCAGGGATCTCTTTCGAGCTACCGTTGAGATTCTGCAGAGAAACTTCGTCAGCAAGGCTAACTACGGATGCCAATTGCGGCACAGAAGCCATGGACTTGAAATCTTCTGAAGCTATTGGGTTGATTGGAGATAAGCGACCAGCATTTAAGGGAGTTTCCATGTCCATTTGCGCAGGGGCAAAACCCTAATTCTCATCGTCCACCACGACGCGCTGTTTTTGGAGCTTATCAGAATTTGCAGAATTTGATGTCCTGCTTCGATGGCTGCAGGTTTTTGATCGAGTGAGCTCAAGAAAAACACTTTCCATTTGATTTTCCTTTCTATTAATTACACAGCGAGTATGCAGGTTTTTTGATCGGGGGAGCTTAAGAAAAACACTTACCATTTGCTTTTCCTTTCTATCAATTACACACCAAGAGAGGGAGAGAACTTGAGTGAGAGAGAGAGAGAGAGAGTTCTCTAACAAGATACATCGAAAAGATCTACATGATGAGTCTTAAACTCAAGACTTGCTGCTCAAGAGGGAAATGGGATAACCAATCTACCACAATTAGACCATCTACCACACGACAGAGCGAGGGAAAGAAGTTGGGCAAGGAGAGAAACTACGTACCTAAGGAAGAGCAAAACAATTAAGGAGAAGTGTAGAATCATCTCACCATGTGGGTTGTGCATCTACACTACCATTTTATTTTTAATGTCAACGATTAGGTCTTTTGCATTTTGATGACAGCATTGGACTATTGGATGCGAAGGTGCAATGGCAATGGTAGGTTGATTGCAATCAAGCCAATCTCTCTTAGATGATATGTTGTGCGAGGATGATGTTGGCCTAGGCATCATTCCATTTGCAACATACCTCCGCAGAGCCTTTAAAAGGTTGGCAAACCAGGCATCAATGTCCTCTTGTGATCTCCATCAGCTCTTCAAAACCTTAAGTTGTATCAACAATGACTACTTATTTTCTCAATGCTAACTAGCCATAGCTCGTAGTGAGACATATATCAATTATCTTATGGAAGTATTGTCCTTTGTAATGAATATATAGAGACCAATTTTTATGACATTATGCATTGAATTTGAGTCACATGATACAAGCAAAGCCTAGTTAACTAGCTTTTTCTTGCTATAGGTAGTCTTTCACAAGTATAATGATTGGCTTCAAGGATACTCTATCTCGTCTTGACACAATTTTTATGACATTATGCATTGAATTTGAGTCACACGACACAAGCAAAAGCTAATTAACTAGCTTTTGCTTGCTATAGGTAGTCTTTCACAAGTATAATGATTGGTTTCAGGGGTACTCTATCTTGTCTTGACACAACTCCACATAAATCCCATTATCTATGAACAGCTTTCCATCATTAACAGACATCCTTACCATCCTCCAAGAAATCATCTATCTTGTCCACCTCTTCAATGACAATCATTGTTGCCTTGATCACACAATGACAATCTCTCCATTTGCCACAACTTTAGTAACTTATGCATCCCTCAAAGTTTTGAGCTCCTTGATAGCCTCTACGATCAGGAGGTTATAGCGCTTGTACACTCACACACTTTGTTAAGAAACTTTGATAAGAGTTGAAAACATACCACCAACACAACTCTCTCAATGCCAAATACCACCCACATAGCTCCTTAATAGCCTCTACAGTCAAGAGGTTATAACCCTTGTACACTTACGCACTTTGTTAAGAAACTTTGATGACATACCACCAACACAACTCTCTAAATGTCAAATAGAAAATGACCTGCAATATATCATATAGATCAAGCATCACTTATACATGTTCACGATGCTTAAAATAATGATACTGTTTTCCAAATTGCTTCTCAAAGTATACCTCTAGGAAATGTGTGCACTATTGCATGACACCCCCTCATATTCACCTTGAACTAGTGAACATCAAATATACACATGTCAATGTGCTCCACCTAAAGTGTCATCCTCCAGACCACGGTTTTGTATCTTGCTTGTATTGCATTGAGTGGTACATAAAACAAGGGGTTAGCAGCAAACATTGTGGCTACAACCTTAAGATAGCTCCCACTCTCTTAACTAAGTCGACATCAATAAACACGAGCTGCTAAAGACCGAAGCCTTATGAATGCACATTGAAGATGAATATGAAGAAGTAGTGAAGATTGGAGTTACATATTTTTCACATTTTCTTAAAATGGCCATGTATTGTAATTTCTCGATTTATTTAGCCATTGTGATAATTCTAACGTGTTACAAGCTCAATGAGATTTCCAAGATGTAAAGAATAGATCAGTTAGTGTGTCTAGGTTGTAAAATAAAGTAAGTTGTGGAGCCTCAAAGGTTTTGGGCGCACGAACATTACACATTTTAAACAGGGATTTCTTTAACATAATCACGATCGTGTAATTACGTCAATAACTCTAGTATTTACACAAGAAGATCACGTGATCACGTTAATTGTTACTGTGACTATGATTATGACGTGCAAAAACCCATAGAGCCGGTTAGCCCTCCGAGGTTTTTATTTTTCCTTGTAGGGCTCGTCGGGCTTTTTCATTTTCCCGACGGGCCCATTGGGTATATGTATTTGCCCGGCGGGCCCGCCGAGAAAATGAAAAAGGCCCACGGGAGTAATTATATATAGTAAACAGTGTGCTAAACGTGGTCCTTTAGCTAGGCAAATCCTTGGGGAGTGTATTCGAGTGTCAGGTATAGTCATCTCCTTGTGAATTGACCTAAGGTGACAGAGTCACAAGTCCTTTTGGGCCGAACGTGATTCTTAATTCGGTAACCACTTCTAAAATTTTTTAATTCGTTTACCCGACATAAAGGTACCAAACCAAAACAATTGAAAACTTGAAGAGTCATGCTCATTGCAAAGAAGCCATTGGTCCAAATGAGGGCTGTAATTGGTTTTATAAGATGAGCATATGAAAATGACGAGTCGATCGTCAAGGGTCGGATGTCCTGTACTAGTGTACTGGGCATATAAAGATCCTTGAACTCTTGCATTTTTCACCATTGTAGATTTGAGTTGATATACACTATCACTCCACAATATAAGAGCTATAATCCTTAATTGAGTTAAAATAGCTTTTATATATTGAATTGGTTGCATGGGGGGGCTACAATCCTTCACTGGGTACAAGTAGTCCTCAATTGAGTGATTATATTGAAGATTTATTTGTGTTAGTTCATGCATTGGTTTATACAGAGAGTGCATTATGTATTACGATAGATTATTAGTGCATTGGTTTATACCGAGAGAGTGCATTATGTATTACGATAGATTATTAGTGCATGAAATAACCAATCATATATTTTATTGCTTTCGTTTGTTTTTTGTAGCAGTTGATACTAGATGTGTCTTATTATTTGAAAATCAAAAGTGGCCATATTAATAATCAAAATAATAATAATTGCATTGAGAAACTCATAGCATTGTTGTAGTTATTATGTTGTGCATAGAGTGTATTGCAATGTGTATGTTTGCTCACAATATAGGTGATCGATGTGGATTGACTAGCGTGCATTGAAAATCTCATATTGTGCATCATGGTTATTTTCATATTGAATGGGTTTTTAATATATATTGAAAATAAGAAAAATGTTTCAAAAACTAAACATGTGGTTCTTTTGTCTTCAGTTTTAATTTAAAAGCAATGGAGCAAAATGTGGGCACAAGTGGTACGAAGAAGCCAAAAAATAAAAAAGCTCCTGGCAAAGAGTGGGATCATGCTCACAACATATGCGGCCAATACATAAAGTGGCAATGTAAGTTTTGTCACACAACAAAATCAGGCGGTGCACCACATATTAGGGACCATTTTCTGGATAGTGTTAAAAAGAGTTGTAAGAAATGTGAACATCCTCAGGCACCTACAGTTGCAAAGCGTTTGAGAGAAGAGATCGCCAAAAAAGGGTGGCAAGCGACAACAGATATATAGCTCTGTGGCTCTGAGTCAAGAGTTCTTAGAGCCAAATATTAACTCCGCAGTTCCCGTAGTGATGCCAACTAACCTTGGAGAACAACCTGCGCAGGGGGAGGGAATTTCAGGCAGTGTTCCTTTTAAGCGTCACAATGAAGGTTGACTTTGTCAACTGCGTCAAAAAACATTACATCAAAGCTTTCTGTTACCATATACATGTGGTAGTGATGTGTGTGAACACACTAGGACCGCCGGGGCATTTTTTCCCTCTTTAGGAGGTTTTTTCCCCCGTGCATTGTATATACGCCCATCACTCTTGGGCTATCTATCTTTCCATTGCACACTAAGTAACACACTCTCTATTGTGTGCCTTGAGCTTCCTTCGTCTTCTCCAAGCTGTGTGTGTTTCTCTGCAACCCTAATTCCAACAATTGGTATCAGAGCAGGTCACGTCCTCCCGGGCTTAGTCGCCAGCTGCTCCAGCACACGCCTACTCACTTTCTCCGATTTCAGTGAGCTTTGGCGAGCGTTCGCAGGTCGACAAATATTTTGGGTAGCTCAAAGAGCTTGGTCTCCTCAGAATTTTGATTTGGGCTCATTTCGGCCTCCGTTTCCACTACGGACAGTACTGCACAGGCTATTTCGTCATTTTGTGCAAATTTTATGTCAATGTCGTTTTCTGCATAACATGTGCCTTTTAGTCTTCTACGGTTTGTGCTATATAGCATAAGTTGTTCCCGCTCCATTTCTCTTATTTTCGGGCAGTTTTCACATCAGGTGCAGCATTTACCATGGCTGACAACAACAACACAGATGTGTTCAAGATGTTTACTGCTGAGGACAGGTTGGATGGGGACAACTACCCTATGTGGGCTTATATGATGCAACATGTTCTTGTGTCAAAAGGTGTCTGGAACATTGTGCAGGGCATTGATGTACGTCCTGGTTCTGAAGATGTAGGCGATGTTGAGGATGTTGCAGGTCTTGCTGCAAGGATTGCAGCTGTTAGAGTTGTTTTGCCTACGGCAGAACAAGCTCGTTGGGATGTTAAGGATGCGCAGGCTCATGCATTGATTGCGTTGTCTGTGAAGCGCACCATTATTCCTCACATCCGTTCAGCAAAATCTGCAAAACAGGCTTGGGATATTCTAGCAGGTCTTTATGCAAGCCGCAATGAGGCTAAAATTGCTTTGCTGCGTAAAGAGCTAGAGTCGAAGATTATGCATGAGGAAGATGATATGGACACTTTCCTTGCTAGTGTCAAGGATATCAATGAGCAACTCATTTCTGCAGGTGAAGTCATTTCGGACAGTTCCCTTGTGCAGACTGTTCTTGATGCCTTACCAGATTCCTACCAGACTTTTGCTAGTACTTGGAGACTCATGACCCAAGGAAATCCTGAAGTTGTCAAGTTTGATGCATTATGCACATTGCTGTTGCAAGAGTCACTTTCTAGAAAAAACAGGACTAGGCAGCGTGCAGTTGAACAGGCTTTTATTGCTTCTCAAAGAAAGGGTGGTAACAGTAATGCAGCCACTTCTTATGGTTCTGCTGCGAGTGGCAAAAATTCTGTTCCTAATGCTTCTGCTGGCAGCACTTCGTCTGGCAATTCTGGTGATAAGGGCAAAAAGAAGATGCGTTGCCATTATTGTAAAGCCAATGATCACTTGATCAAGTCGTGTCCTAAGTTGAAGGCCAAAGAGGCTAAGAAGAAAGAGGGTGGTTCCACTGCAAATGCTGGTTCCACTACAAATGCAGCCATTGTTGAGTCTTCTGTGAAAGGAGATTGTGATGCTGATGTTGATGCAGAATGGGCTTTTAGCGCAGAGTGCACTTACAATCCTGCTGTCCATGATGCATGCTTGTCAGTTGCTGCAGATTCACATGTGTGGTATTTCGACAGTGATGCTACAAAGCACATTACCTCACATCGTGAATTGTTTACCTCTCTCGAGTCTGTCCCTCATGGGAATTCAGTCACTTGTGCCAACAATGCCTCTTATCCAGTTCAGGGAGTTGGAAAGATTGTGCTCACTGCTGCTAATGGCAGTTCCTTCACACTTGTTGATGCACTTTATGTACCTGGGATAAAAAAGAATCTCTTGTCTGTATCCGCACTTGCTAGACTTGGACTTGTAGTCAAATCTGTGGATGACAGATGTACAGTTCATGATCTCAGTTTTGGTGATGAAATTGTTGCATCTGGGCTTTTGTGTCGTGGGCTGTATAAGCTCACTTTGTATGACAAGTGTGGACAAAATTTTGCAAATGCTGTTGCAGATTCAAGGGCTATTTCAGATGCAAAACTTTGGCATGCACGTTTTGGTCATCTGAATTTTGCCAGTTTGCTGCGTTTGCAGAAATCTGATATGGTTGCTTCTTTGCCGCCTCTTGAAGCACCTATCAAACATGTTTGTGAAGGCTGTATTCTGGGTAAAATGCAGCGTTCTAAGTTTCCAAAGGATGGTTCAGTTAGGGCCACATGCAGGTTGCAGCTTGTGCATAGTGATGTTTGTGGGCCCATGCAAACTCCGTCCTTGGGAAATTACCTGTACTTCGTGACTTTCATTGATGATTACTCCAGGCATGCGTGGGTATTTCCGCTTAAAGCGAAGTCCGAAGTTTTTATGTGCTTCAAACAATTTTTGGCTATGGCTGAAAATGTCTCAAAATGTACTATGGGCACCCTCCGTTCCGATCGAGGGGGGGAGTATATGTCTCATGAATTTAATGCATTTCTGGCTAGTCGTGGGATAAAACACCAATGTACAGTGCCTTATACACCTCAGCAAAATGGTGTTGCTGAGAGGAAAAACGGGTCACTAACGGAAATGGCACGATGTATGGTCAAAAGTCAAGCTTTGCCGCATTCTTTTTGGCTTGAGGCCATCATGTGTGCCACTTATGTACTTAACAGGTGTCCTACGAAAGCTTTGCAGTCTATTACTCCATATGAAGCATGGCATGATAGAAAACCTTCTATTGAGCACATGCGTGTTTTTGGCTGTTTGGTATATGCTTTAGTGCAGCGCAGAAAATTGGATGATAAGGCTGTCAAATGTATTTTTGTTGGTTATAGTGCTGAAAGCAAAGGTTACAGGTTGTATCATCCGCAAACAAAACGTATTCTGGTTTCACGGGATGTAGTGTTTGTGGAAGATTCTGTTCAGCCCTTGCTATCATGTACTAGAGACAATAATGTAAGCTCACAGGACATTTATGACACTTTGTTGCCTCTTTTCAGTGGTGGAAATACGAATGTAAGTTCCAATGAGGCAAATGTACAGCCTATGGGGGTTTCTGAAAATGTTTTAGAACAGCCTATTACTGATGCAGATGTACATGATGTACTTGATGAGGAAAGGGCTGAAAATGAGCAGGCTAGAGGTATGCCAAAATGGCTGGTGCACACTTTGCGTGACAGTAAATTGGATGCACCTTTATCTAGTCGTACTCGTTCAGGCTCTCGCCATGCATCTTATGCATCAGATTGTTATGCTTTGGCTGTGTCTAGTTTACATGATGTTGAGGAGCCTCTGTCTTTTGATGAAGCACAGAATTCAGAAAATTGGATTGCTGCCATGAAATTAGAATATGATGCACTTATAGAGAATGACACATGGACTTTATGTGATTTGCCTCCTGGCAAAAAGGCCATTGGTACGAAGTGGGTTTACAAGTTGAAACGCAAGCCGGATGGTGAGATCGATCGCCATAAGGCTCGACTTGTTGCAAAGGGTTATGCACAAAAAAAAGGCATAGATTATGAAGAGACTTTTGCTCCCACTTGTCGTATGACTCCTGTGCGTTTTCTATGTGCATTGGCAGCTCATTTTGGTTGGGATGTACATCAATCAGACATTGTTACTGCTTTCTTGAATGGTGACATATTTGAGGAAGTTTATGTAACGCAGCCTCGCGGTTTTGTCATAAAAGGACAAGAGGACAAAGTGTGCAAATGTAAGAAGGCTTTGTATGGGTTGAAGCAATCTCCTCGTGCTTGGTATGAGAAAGCTGACACTCATTTGGTTAAACGAGGCTTTCGTAACAGTCCAACAGAAAGCACATTGTATGTAAAGCGTGAGGATGATGTATTTCTCATTGTGGTTCTTTATGTTGATGATTTGCTGATCACTGGACCAAATGAGAGACATATTGCTGAATTTAAGGCTGATTTGAATGCCACTTTCAAGATGAAAGATTTGGGGCTGTTGCATCATTACTTGGGTATACAGTTTAAGCAGTGTGATGGTGGTATTGCCTTGTGTCAGAAAAGTTACATAGAGACATTGCTATGTAAGTTTGGACTTGAGGATTGCAAACCTATTGCCACTCCCATGGAAACAGGTTTGAAGTTGAGTCTACATGATGCTGGCGATCCTGCTGATGTCACTCTTTACCAAACTGCTGTTGGCTGCCTCATTTATGTATGCAACACGAGGCCAGATATTCAGTTTGCAGTCTCGCAGGTCAGCAGATTTATGCATAGCCCAGGGTCTAAGCATTGGCAGGCTGTCAAGAGGATTTTCCGCTACCTTAGTGGCACTTTACATCTTGGCTTGTTTTATCCCAAGGGGGGATCATTGCCGCCAGACTTACATGCTTTTTCGGACTCAGATTGGGCTGGTTGTTTTGACACGCGAGTGTCCACAAGTGGTTTTTGTTTCATGCTTGGCAGTTCATGTATATCATGGTTGAGCAAGAAGCAACCTACTGTGGCCACTTCGAGTTGTGAGGCTGAGTACAGGGCAGTCTTTACAGCTACGGTTGAGTGTGTATGGCTCAGACGCCTTATGGCTGACTTGGGTGTTGGACAGGACACTGCCAACACTAGCTACACTGACAGTCAGAGCGCATTGGCAGTTGCGAGGAACCCAGTTTTTCATGCTCGCACAAAGCACATTGAGGTGCATTACCACTATGTCAGGGAGAGGCTCTCAGCAGGAGAGATCAGCTTGGCTTATGTGCCAACACAGGACAACCTTGCAGATCTTTTCACAAAGGCATTGTCTCGTGAGAAGCTTGAAGCTTTCCGCAAAGCTTTGGGCTTACTCCCCTTTGTGGAGTGATCCTGTCCTCAGGGCATGGCACTTCCCTTTACTCATGTGCCAGCTCTCGTTCACCGCATCACTCCAGGGGGGATTTGTTACCATATACATGTGGTAGTGATGTGTGTGAACACACTAGGACCGCCGGGGCATTTTTTCCCTCTTTAGGAGGTTTTTTCCCCCGTGCATTGTATATACGTCCATCACTCTTGGGCTATCTATCTTTCCATTGCACACTAAGTAACACACTCTCTATTGTGTGCCTTGAGCTTCCTTCGTCTTCTCCAAGCTGTGTGTGTTTCTCTGCAACCCTAATTCCAACACTTTCGGGTGCAGCCTCTAGAAGAAGCACAAACTACACCCGCCAAAGCAATATTCTTTACTGTAAGTGCTTTGGTCATGGTAGACAGCAATCATTGGAAGGCTGCTTGGAAGAAAATCGGTGAGTTTGGCCCAAGATTTTCAGCTCCTTCTTATCACACGATACGAAATGTTTTCTTGGACAAATGTTACATCAAAGTCAAAGAGCGTGTTGGAAAAATAATACTTGGGAATATTTCGCTTTCAAGATGCACGATTGTGAGTGATGGCTGGTCAAATGTTCAAAGAAGACCGTTGATCAATGTAATGCTGGTTTGTCCAAGGGGAGAAACGTTTATAAAGGCAATTGATAATTCTGGTGCAATTAAAAGTGGTAAATATATTTCTGAGGTCTTGATTAATGTAATTAAAGAAATTGGTGCCGAACATGTCGTTCAAGTAGTCATGGACACCGCAAAGAATTGTAAAAACGGCAGTAAATTAATAAAGAAGTGCTTTCCACACATTTTTTTCAATGGTTGTAATACGCACAGCTTAAACTTGGTGCTGAAGGATTGGCACACTAGCAAAGAAATGTTCAAAGAAGACCGCTGATCAATGTAATGTTGGTTTGTCCAAGGGGAGAAACGTTTATAAAGGCAATTGATAATTCTGGTGCAATTAAAAGTGGTAAATATATTTCTGAGGTCTTGATTAATGTAATTAAAGAAATTGGTGCCGAACATGTCGTTCAAGTAGTCATGGACACCGCAAAGAATTGTAAAAACGCCAGTAAATTAATAAAGAAGTGCTTTCCACACATTTTTTTCAATGGTTGTAATACGCACAGCTTAAACTTGGTGCTGAAGGATTGGCACACTAGCAAAGAAACCACATGGTTCGCCAAAATAATTGATACAGTACGTCAAGTTGTGAAATTTATCTTGAAACGACAAAGAGTGCTCGATTTGTACAGAATGCGCATGTCAGTGATGTTGAAACTTCTTGTTGAAACTCGGTTCTACACGCACTTTATACCTTGGAATCACTTCTCCGCAATAAATGCGTTGTGATTGACACATTCAATTGCACGGCCTTTGATGAATGGCAGCTTGAGCAGAAAGAAAAAGTGAAAGATAAAATTACATGTCTACGTGGCAATGTAAACAAGGCTGCTTGGTGGAGGAGTGTAATGGATGCATACCATGTAATGATGCCCGTTATGTTCGCGATTCGCAACCTTGATCAAAGGGCGCCAAACTTGGGCAAAGTGTGGATGACATGGTGGTCAGTCCAATAGAGTCTTGAAAATCCCGAAGAGCTGAAAGAGTATGTAGTAGAGAAGGAGTGGCGACTACCATTCTCTGGTAAACAATGAAAAATTTTGGCCAGGTATTTTCATGCAAGGTGGAAGAGCGCACATAGCCCACTCCATAGTGTTGCTTACATGCTCGATCCATAGTATTGAAATTTAGATCTGATGTCCAATACAGAGGTGGTAAGCGATTTCTATCATGTGGTCAACACGTTCTACTCCAACGTTCAGGACCGAATTGATTGCATCAAAGAAATGAGTGCATTTAGATTAAAAGAAGGTCCTTTTGCAAATGATTTTGTACAAGTAATGGCAAAAGAGCAACCTGCATGGAAGTGGTGGATGAGGAATGGTGGAGAGCATTACTCTACCTTACGTTCCCTTGCAATGAAAGTACTGGCACAATGTGCAGTAAACTCAAGTTGAGAGAGAAACTGGAGTATGTACAAGTATGTTCATAGCACTATTCGCAACAGACTATTAGCAGACAGAGCGAAAAAATTAGTGTATATGTTTTGCAACGAAAAGATATTGAATAACATCGAAAGTGCTGGCTACGATGAGGAAATGCCAACCTGGTTGTATGATTATCAAAATGAAGACGAAGAATAATTCAATGTTGGTGTACCTTAATGCACTATATACAAAATAGAAGAGAATTTGATAATAGATGTGGAGGTTGAATTACAAGGAGAACCACAACACTCAGACTTAGAACCAGATAACAACTTTACATAGTCAATATTGCTTGAGAGTAGAATGAAGATCGTGTCAAAAACCATTGTAAAAGACCTTGTATTCAAATGTGTTTTGATTATATACAATGCTTCATATTCGTATAGTTTGTCGATCTCAATTGTGTTGCTCTGAAGCAGCATCTTGTTCACCAAACAGATTTCTAATTGTGCTAGGGGTATTTTGGCGGGCTTGCTTGAATTTACACTCATTTGCCATGCCAAACATAATATATATTCTTTGTGGAATATCTTGTAAACAGATTGCGCATCAGCTACTATTTTGCATTAAACGAATAAGACAAACGAAGTGATAATAATGACCACATGTCAATGTATAATATCCACTCCATCCATCAAAATTCTTGTAGCAAACTGGACATTGGGAAGATGAGGATGCATCTGAAGTAGATGAGGGGACCAAATCTGGATGCAGGACAAGGTGGCTAATGTGTGTCCCTTATACAAGTATTGGATTCACTCGCTGTGTCAGATTTTGAACGTCCTGACTTAAGCGGCGAATGCTTTTCTCCATCCGAACCTATGAGGGTTGGGGTGTCTGGGTAGCTATAGAAAGCCGTGTTATTTTTGCATCTCTCTTTGCCAGCTATATCATGTAAATATCCTTCTCTCTCTTTAAATGTAGGTCGGTGCCTTCCACTATCAATGACACAACTCTCTCTTATATCATGAGTGGCAACAGTTGTTTCCTTTGACGAAAATTCTACTGGTCGTTGTTGCACAAAGTGAACATATGACATTTTTGCAAAATATAACGCACAATCTGCATTGTGCATGGGATGGCCATAAACTTCCAAGTAAGTCCTCTTCGTGTTTTCTTTGATTGCATCATGGTTGCACTTTGAAACCTTCACCTTCCTTTTTTGATCTCTGTGTCCTCACATGGCCATATTGTTTTGATCATGTCCTTCGTCACTTCTTTATTGATCTCTTTCCATTGCATGTGGTTTGGATTTGCCCATTTTGAGAGTCGTCGAGCAGTGTGCGTCGCTTGCTGTGCTGACATACCATGTGCTAGAGACTTCATGTGCTGAAATGCATGAACAGCCGCTTATTGTTGATCATCGGGCACTGATTGGGTGCCAATATCTTGTTCTTCATTGGCCATTTTCTCTTGGAGCTGCAATCGACAGATAGACAAATATATATTCAATATCATTGACAAATATATATTCTCATGATTCAACAGTCTCACAGATGCACAAGATAGCAACTTCTCGTCCACTACATAAGACGTCAGAATCCACTAAATCAAACCACAACTAATGCGACTAATTGAACCACAAGGCAAATTTGAAATACCGACACTCAACATGACAAATTTGAAATGACTAAAGATAATTGACTCAAGGAAGTGAACCACTTCAAACCAGATAATACACTTCAATAAAAAATAGAATACCCTGAACAAGATAGATGTATATCATAAAAATGTTTAGATCGAATAAAATGATGGTGCAAGTTCAACAAGGGGACATTGGACAGGGTTAGGGTCTGTCTTTAAATGTTCTTTGAAAAATATAACACGTCAGATGCATTTCTTCTTTGTTCCCGCTCTTTTAACTTCATCCAACAACCTACTTTAATCCGAATATCCCTCATAACATCTTCGTCCGGGTGGTGAAAAACTTCTTCTGGAAAATAAACTTTTCTGGCTGCACTCCAAAAATCTGCCAGCATGTCGAATAGATAGCCCAATGCATAAATGTTGCTCGGTTTTGTGTATGCATCTGTGCACCATGGATTGTATAGATCTAGAGCAATTCACGATCTCTTAGCCATCTCTGCATCCCCTGCTCTCTCTGCCTCCAAAACTATAGAGTCCGACTGTGCGCTTGGATGCAGATAATTAATAGTTGCGCGCTTAGCTGGCGTTCTGAGCATCATCCCCTAATCAATGATGCCGACACGAGGTTTATTTGCGTGAGTAAAGTCCAACATTATGTTGAACGGGTGTAGGTCATTGTGCACTATCCCAACCAAGTGGGCAGCCGCAATGCCATCGATTAAGGCATGACAAATGGCTGGCATCTGCTCAATCACTACTTTGATCCGCGCCGTGTCTATCTCTTGTGCAGGAAGATTTGCTGCAGGCAATGACCTCCAGTCGTGTTGTAGCCTGTGCATGTGTCGTCTGAACAATCCGTGAGCGAATGGTAAGCGGCACATCATGTCGCCCAAAGTACCCCCATTGTAGTATGGGAATATTGTGATCCAAGGAGCTTGGTAGTAAAGCCAATGCACCTTACAATGGAGGGGTAAAGCGTTTGCATTCCTTGCTCTATCTGAAAGCTGTCAAATTTCGCCTCACTCCCTCCCTTGTAGCATTTTCCCGCTTATGTAATGTGGTCTGGAAAAAAAGAGATGCCTTTGATGGTGTACAATGTGCACACACCAAAGGAGCCTGCTCCAACCCTCATACCTTCTACCAAGGCTTCGTGAGGGATGTCGACAAGATGAGCGCACTTGGCATTCAAAGTTGTGCGCATGATTGTGTCGGTGCCACTGGCATAGGATCGATCTCCCAAAGCTGCTTGCGCATCTTGGACCATCTTCAATCTCTTGGGTAAGGCTGCTTGGTCCTACGCTTTCACACACTTCATCTTTACCTTATGTTCCTCCCACAATTTATCCCAAAGCTCTAATTTTGACATGTCGCAGGCAGGTGGGATATCTTCCTTTAAGTCTCTGCAACATACTTTCATATTGCCCAACACTGTCCAAACCTTGTGGTGGGGGTCAAATTCTTGAATCCCTGCTGGAATCAACAACTCGTATTGGCCTTCACCTTGCAGCTTGCGCTCTGTGTTCTCCCATATAATGGTAGTGAGGTCTTAGATGAAAACATCGCTTTCACTAATCTGCTGTATGCGACCATCTGCACATGATGAGATTGCCAAAATATATTCTTTACGAATGGCACGCATAATACTTTTCTTTTGATCTAGCGTCATATTTGCACTGGACAATAAAAAACATCATATCAAATACAAATTTATGGTTGCATAATGGCACTAACACTCTCACACTATTTCAGGCAAACCCTTAACCATGACTTGAAGACTTTAAGAAATGTGCAAGAAAATATTGATAAAAATTAAAAACAATCTTCACTTAAAACTGCAATCAGTTACACGTGTAAAATGCAGATCAAACAAGTGGTTTATAAGAACTTAATCCAGATCAAACAATACATGTTAACAATCTGGCACATTTCAGCATATCCGTGTGCACATACTGATGACTTGAGTTCCTGGTGGGGATGTCATAAGAATCATCATTGTTGCTACTATCCTTAGCAAGGTTGATGATATCTAGCACTTTCCCTTGGTGTTTTCACTGGTTATGGAAAGCTAATGTTCGTTTGCTCTTCGATTGCAGTTTCTGGTGGAAGGACTTTTCTAGCCCATTGATTAAAGTGTTGTTAGCTCATTGACATGGTTGTGTTCTTCTTGGCTAGTTCTTTTCTTCTTGTATAGGAGCCATGTATGAGGATGCTTGTTGTGGTTGCGTCACCATTGGGGATTTTTGAATCCACTTCTGATTTACTTTATTCTTGTAGCGAAGACATTGTTTCATGGGTCTTTGATCTAAACAATCATAAAATCGTGCATTAGTTAAAGTGTCGTTCATGTCACCTACTGGGTTGTCCAAATTTCCATTGTCTAAATCTTCTTGAAGCTCCAAGTCTTCTATGGAGTAAATAACTTGTCTTCTTCTTTGTCTTTTGATCCACTACACTCCTTTCTTTGCTCTTCCTTTCGAGAACTTGTTGATGCCTAGTTCTCTTTGTTTTCCTGGATCACACTCATTGCAAAGAAAGGACAATATCAAAGCCACCTTTATCACAAAACTTTGTTGTTGGACCGTCTTGAATAGCGCACACATCTAGAGTAGCCAAGATGTGTTCCCATTAAGTGGCTCTAAAGTTTCTTCAAGAAATGGTTATGGGATATAATCCTTATTTTTTATTGTCCTTTCTAGGATACATTCCTCTCGCTTTAGACTTTCACATTGCGAAACTCCACACATCCACAGTTCTATAGGTTTACCCAACCATGCTGGAATTTTGGATCCTGCTATAGCAGCGGAATCAAACTCATCCACAAGGGTTCGGTTCACATCTTTGTAACTATGGTCTTTCAAGTTTATCCTTTCGGTGGTTTCCATGTGTATAAGGTAGATATGGTCATAACCCCAATCCATTTTCAATTGTCACGTGAATGGTCTTCCCAAAATGATGTCATAGTTGTTCTTCTTGCCAAAGTCAACAATAGCAAAGGTATGCTCATACTCAATGTTGTAAGAAGTAACAACTACTTTTTCTAGCAGTCGTAGGGACCTTTTTGTGTGTGCATCTGCAAGCTACAATTTCATCCTAGTAGCCCTTATTGATGGTTTTCCCCATTGTTTCCAAATTTCTTTTGTTGTGATGGCAACACCAGCTCCACTGTTAAGGATGGCCATGGTGTTACACCTTGGAATTCCACAGGAAGAGTGGTTTTCCCATCTTCTCCCTCATAGTACTCACCTATTTTGTTTAATGGCACTTGCCTAGTGTTTAGTTGAGGCATTTCAAGCTCTTTGATCCCTTCCTTGATTTGAGTCATTGGGTTTTTTATGCCAAATTTCTCTAAGCATTTTCCCACAGCAGTCCACACATTTGGTCTTATTCTACGCAACTCGGCTAACGTTATCGTACATGTCACTTGGGTAGATAGAATATCTATTAACCCTTTTGAATTGATGACCTTGTTGGACGACAGTCTATGTGATGTGATTGCAATAACATCTGACTTGGCCTCATGCTCTCCTATATAGGACGGTAGTGTTCTTAGCGAATTTGGTTGACTTTCCATAGACTGTACATATTTTTTGTCTCCCCAATACGATTGCACTTCTAGATTCACTTGAGATCAAGTCTCAATTTTATCTATTGGTGGAAGAAACACTCCTCTCCCATCACCACTTTGGTTTACTCTTTGCTTAGCTCACTCGCTTCATTGGCCTCTCTGTCAAGACCTTCTATTTCTTTACAATCCTTTGGTATAGCTAGGTGAAATCCCTCGAAAGAGTTATCCATGGTATTCAACACTATCCTTGGTTCTAATGATGGGTCCTTGAGCTTTGGTCCGTGCTCGTGACTAGAATTTGGCTCTATTTGCTCCTGGTTTGGTGAGGTTACTGGTGTAGGTGGGACAAGGATCACATCCTTAGGTTTTTCAACTGGTGGTTCTAGTAAAGCTTCGGTTGTTTAAATCATTTTTTGGCACATTTCAAGCCTTTGCTTTTCTAGTTCCACATATGGAAATGCCATCCACCTATGTTCTTGGGTTTGGCTATTTTTGAGCCGTGTCTCATAGGATTTTAGGAGGGCCTCTAATGGCTCATTAACCTTCTTGACCAATACTGATCCTCGTGACCTAGCACTTCTTGGCTCACTTTCCATTGATGGTTCTTCTGGAGTTTGAGACATCTACTTAAGAGAAGGTGCAATCCTTTTCTCATGTTATCTTATCTTCTCTTTAGCTTGGGTAAGATCCGTAGGTAGAGATTTTTGCTCTGGTTCCCTATATGCTTTTATCCTAGCCTTTCTAGCTTTCCAACTATTCCATTTGTTATTGGTTTTCTAACTAGGAGCATTGGTCTTTGGTTCACTCATCTCTGGAATCACGTCAGTTTCCGTTTTCTTTGTCTTTGGGTTCTCGGCAGCTTCCTTTCGAGCTTACACTCTTGTAACTACTTGAACTGGTATGATGTTTTTGTTTTCCAAGCTACTAGGTAGTTGAACGATTCCTGAGACACTCATCTTGGTCTTTTTGATTTGTTTTGGATTTTTTAGACAGTCGAGGATCAAGTGAATGATGCCACAGTCAAGACAATAGGAATTTACTTGAGTGATCTCCATCTGAGGATATTGTTTGACCAAGTGGTTGTCACAGCTTTTGTGACAATCTATCTTTGATTGAAGAGCTTCTTCGTGCACTTCTTCTTGGCTGTAAACTGGCTTTGACCTAGCTAAGCCTCTATTCACAATGAACTGCAATTTACTTTTGTCCATCTCATACCTTCTTTCTTCATGTCGAAATGCAAGAGGTGGTTGTTGTACCGACCTCAACACTCCATGTGTTTCTCTCATCTTCTATCGCTTTGAAGGGTAGTACCTGCTTTGGTTGTCATAATACATTGTAGTTGGTACTAGTGCTTGTTTATTAGATGCTTCCCTCATCAGTGTGTATCTCATGTCTACAATAATTCTAGCACCTGGCAACAGAGATTGTTGTCATAAGATAAGTTGTGGCCTTGAAACTCCTACTGGGCCTGGCGCATTCTCCGTAACATATCTAGGTGAAGTAGGTGCTACTGGAATAGGTTGTACATACCTCTCCTTAGCATATTCCATGTTATAGTAGCACTCTTCCCTCATATGGTTTGTCCATTTTCTCTCAATTTTTCACCACTTAGGCTCCCTTGAATCAGAATTTACAAGAGGATTTAACCTCTTGATCATTTTGTTGATAAACTTTTCTTGATCGATAGGTGTCATTGGATTTGCAATGGACTCGATCATCTACAAATCACTGTGCTAAGAGGATATGTCATCCTCTTGACTCTTGCAATCCTTTTCTTTATATTCCTCATAGTTATCCACCAGATAAAGAGCTTCTTTGATCAATTCATTTAGTGTCATGCTCCTTATCATATGCAGATCCTTTTGAAGACCCGCATGTCTTATCCCCTGTATAAAGATCAACATCAGTCGTGCTTGCTTAGGTAGTTTCACTCTTGGACAAAAACTTGACTTATCTCTTGAGCCGTAATGCCGCTTTACATACTGATTCACCCTCTTTCTACTTGAGTTTGTGGATTTGCAAGGCAATACTGTGAGCTATGGTTTTGTGCAAGAATTATTCGATGAATACTTCAAACAACTCATCTAGAGTCTCAAAATTGCATCTTTCCATAAGTCAAACCATGTAGTAGCGTCATCTTCCAGAGTCAGTCCCAATCTCGTAGACTGTGTTGCAAAATCCAAAACTTCCTCTACTCTAATTACTCTTTTGAAAGTTGCTACATGATTTCTTGGATCTTTATCTTTGGAGTATTTCATGTTTACCCATTTTTGAATCTAGGATGGTCTAACATGCCAATTGTCTACAAGTCTAACCATAGACTCTCCCAATCCTTCTCTCGCTTCAGGCCTTCTACTATGCCTAAGTTCTTCTTTGATTTCAGCTTGTAGTTCATATCCTTGTGAGTGTTTCACAACAGGTGGGTCTTCTCAGAACTCTCTCTCGATTCTTACTCTTTCTGCATAAGTTAACCCTTATAATCGGTCTAATGGTTGGTCATTGACCTTCACTCAAATAAAAATGTGATGGAAATAGTGGTGGAGCACTTGGTCATGAGATGACTGGATAACCACCGCTATTGATATATGGTCTTGGTATGGCATCTTGAGGGAATCCAGGTGGATAGGTGAGCATTTCCACTCTCTTATCTAGTCTGATTGATACTCGATTGTATATTGGTCTTCTTTGAAGGGATTGGTCGTTCTATTGTAGATTGGTCCATTAGGGATATTTACTTAAGGAGGCATGTCTGCCACCTCTATGATCATTTCATCTCTCGTTATTGCTCTAGAAGGGAATCCAGGTGGCTCCCTTTTTGAAATTCTCATAGGAATCCTCCTATTTGGTGCAATTGTGGATTTGTGGATCTCGCAGTTTGTGGATTTGTGATTTTTTTAGCTCCGTATTCTCATCCATACTTGCCCACAACTATAGATTTCCATTGACAATCGACTCCGTATGTATAGACATATAAGAGCTTGTAATTCGTTAGCTCTTGTGGGTATGGCTTTGAGCACCTATAAAGGTTGATCTCACTACCGTCAATGTATATATACAGTCCTTCACTCTCATGGTCTATCATCCAAACTCTTTCAACAAACTTGGTCTTTATCAACTACAAGTTTGGAAGATCCATTATGGGCGGATGCTCCCCTATCGATGGGATTCCGGAGCTTGTATAAGTTGAGTTTGAATCTAAAGTTGACATGATTTCTCGGATTAACAACTTTAGCTTGACTTATTTCAATATGTTCAAGTGCTTTGGTTAGGAAAAAGTCAAAACTATATCCAAAACCGTGACCCTTTTCTCACAATTCTCTCAAATTGTCACTTTTAGACACCCCAAACTTTCGGATGCATTTTGACGCCTTAAACGACGTTTTTTTGAGCATTGGTCGACAATGAATGACCCAAAGGGCCTTTCATTGTTGTTTAGGGGTTGCATCGAATACTGTAAATCTACTTTAGAGCTTTGTTTTGATAAAAAATGTTTCTAAATCCGAGATTGGGAGCTCAAGTTATGGCCAAAACAATCAACCTGTGCCTGGAGACTCATACGCGTATGATGTCTACTGAAGCCAAAATTGCTCCAAACTTTAAATGTAGACTCTCCTTGATGTATTCTAACCACTCCAAGTCTTAGTTTGTGATTATAACACTTTTAGACAAGTCTATCACTCCTTTTTTTGTCTGATAACTTTCGACTGCCCTGGAAGGTTAACTAAGCCAAAAGTGATCCAAATTGAGTGAAACTTGGTCTCTAGGCCTATCTTGTGATGACAAACACTTTTGTAAGCTCATATGCAAGTTTTGGCTTCAAATTTGGGGCTTGAGACATCATATGTATATGCATCATACTTGTGTGCAAAATGAAGTGACTTTTATCCCACAGACTCCTTATCACTTAAGCAACTCTCAGAGCAACTTCCAAAATTCAATTTCAACACTTTTTGTGCAAGTTATGGTCAATACAAGCATGAACCTTTCCCAATTTTCATCTTTTGCCATTTTTTAGCCCAAATGTGCTTCAAATCCAACGCAATTTCGGCTAGGGGCTTCTTTTATGCTCTAGGACACTATGGTATACTCAAATGTCTGATTTGACCCAGATCTGGCCTCTAAGACATCATACATATATGATGTCTTTTGACTTAGATTTCACTTTTGCTTTTGGCCAAGGTACTCTGTGATGATACAACAAGAATATGTGCTCACAAAAAAAATTGGATATCAAAATTGCTCAAAATCACTACTTTTTCACCTATACCTTCTTGTATCTAAAAAAATATTTGATATGAAATTTTGCAAACAAGCTTAACACATCATTTCCAAACCTCCTAAGTGGTCAAAAGTGCAATTGGACCTTCAAATCTTGGATGAAGTTTGGTCTATAGGCTTGTCTTGTGGTGCTAAACACCCTGGTATGCTTTGATGTCAACTTTGGTCCCTAAAATTGTCCTTTAAACATCATTCAGGTATGATGTCTAACTAGTCAAAATGAAGTGAAATTCGCTCTGGAGGTTCCTCACTACAATGGTAACCCACATCAGCTTTCAGAATTCAAATCCAACACTTTTTGTGCTAGATATGATCAATTCAAGCATTCAATTTTCCTATATCTGTCTTGTGGCCTTTACAAAAAATGCTTCAAATTCAATGGAATTTTGCCTATATGCATCCTAAATGCTCTAAATCACAAGGATGCACTCAAATGTGTCTTTTGACCTCAGATATGGCCTCTAGGACATCATACACGTATCATGTATAGGTGGTCAAAATGAAGTTCTGTTTCTACTTAAGGTGCCCCTTGATGTGTACAACATACACATGTACTCAGAATAAATTTTGGAAATCAAAATTTCACAAAATCACCACTTTTTGACAAGGAAATTCCCCAAAAGAGTAAAACCCCCCTCAATTCTCAGTCTATATGCCCAAATGATATGAAATTTGGTATATATGCTCAACACAACTTGCAGAAGATGGGTATAGTGTCAAAAGTTTATTTTGGCTGCCAGAATTACCCTTCAGACATCATACGTGTATGATGTCTGCTGATGAATTTATGGCTTTATATATGAGTAGATAAACGCTTCACTATCAATCGAGGACACATATGACATGATAGGCGCACGGAAGGAATCTCTTAAGCTTGTCAGGATAAGACCATCCCAGACATACAACACTCTAGAAGGCCAACTAAACCACAATCAAGAATCTCACTGCTCTCAACTACATCACCCAACCCACATACACATAAACGGAAGGAAACTCGCCAAACAATACCAGAATCATATGAAACTTAAGGAACACTATCCCCTCACTAGAATACACCTGTCCTAAAGCCTCTACACTCAAAACCCTCACTCTAGAACCATCTGTGGAAAACGCGTATGAAGACAGAGCAAAATTTTGGAAGTGCCCGAAACTGAAATCTATGAGTACCTATGCGTAGCTTATGTCGCCACGATTCTAATGACTACTTTCATGTAGTAAAATGACATCATTTGATATACATACGGCTGCAAATAGCTTGTAGATGCGTTAGCGTGTGAGCTATGTTCCTCGTGGGATGCTTGGCGTTGATGCGTAGCTCTCACCGAGCCTCTCACAATGTTGCAATCAGATCTCCGATGCAATGAGCGAGGAGGAAGTGGCATCAGGATGAAGCTCACGTTCTCTCTCTTTTTCTCTCACACATAATCGACGGCAGCTTAAAACTCCCTCAAAAGGTTAGCGCCGGTGCAAACCCTTACTGTATTTCCTACATACAAACTTTCTCAAAATATCACCCTAACACCTTCAAAAGTGGCTTCCAAGGAGTGCCCTCGGTCAAAAATTAAAACTGAAGGAAAACAATCAGAATGAACTCCTAGATTGTGTATAAAATTTAAAATAATCAAAATTTCATTCAAAAAAATGTTATTGCTAAAAATTTGAAAGTAGGCCGCCCTTGGACTTCCCACAGCGATAGAAATCAAAGAGTTCAAGGAGAGGTATGGTGTCACAAGTGCACGGTAGGAATCTAATCAAGGTTTATTCCGTTAATATCTCTTGTATTTTATCATGTCTTCTCATGTACAATCTTACCAAACAAAAACAAATTTACACTTTAAATGACTACAAATCTTATTTAGATTATCAAACAATCTAAAATATGGTAGACCTAGAGTGCTCTTACACATCAACAAACAAAAAAGTCCAAATATATTCTCATTAACTTTGATAAACATACATTCGTGAACAACTTCCAAGGAGTAGTATGGTCATAGTTCTTACATCCATTTCATGACATGGTATGCTCATGGGGTGATCTATCACATAAAAATATCTTTGGTGGGGATGCACTCATGTTAGGAAAGGGTGTGCTACTGATGAAAAGTTGTTGCATTGTCCTACCGGGGATCTCTCCATGTTATTATAATGATTTTTGGTGTAGTGGGAGCGACATTGCCGCTGAGGAGAGCTTTGTGCCACCATAAAAGCTTCATGTTATGTCAGTTCCTTGAGCCATTCTTGCAAACAACACCATTCAACTAGCATAGTAAGAGGTCAGCTTGTATCATGACGCGTTAGAGACATGTTCTTCAAACAGAAACATGTATAAATTCAATATTTGCAAGCTGTATAATAAAGACACTTGTTAAGTATATGTTGTAAAAATTTACAAGTATTTCCATCCAACTGGGAATAAACAATCCTAAAATATACAATAGGATAAGATTACCCACCTCTAATAATCATAGATTTGAAGCACCTACCTGCAAGATGTAACAAGAAGACCGCTTTAGAGGAAAAGTGGCCTCTCTAACCTGCAGCCTTTCACTATTTGTGCACAAAAGCAACCAAGCACTACAAAACAAGTAGAGGCAACACCTTAGACTTCAAAATCTATGATAAGAAGAACACAGCGAAAAGTAAGAAGTATATTGTTACCTTGCACTAAGGTGTGTTTCTTTCAAATATGTGATGGTATTGACAAGCTTCATAATGTACACATCCTTTTCTTGCAATTGTTGTTGGAGAGTTTCAACCTCCCTCTTCAAAGAGGCAATACTTTCTTGTAATGCCACTGTTTTGAGCTAAAGAGCTTGACATTCGTGCATCCACGAATGCAAAGAAACACTTGCACCCATACACAAGCAATTATCATAGCCTAACAAGCCTACTTCTCCACTCCCAAGATATTGAAGAACCATCAACATTCGTCTCATCGACGGTACGACGTTCCTAGGATGACCTCTGCTCACCCTCACGTGCGGCCTTCGGTGCAAACGCCACAGACAAGCAAATATGTATGCTTTTGTTGTGCGGAGTACATGGTGGTGGATACATACGATTTGTGATGTCCGTGAGCACCATGGCAGCTCTTGCGTGAGGAAGCAAAGGATGAAAAGAGAGAGGGGGGAGGGAGAGGGAGGAACATGGGAGGAGAGAAGGGGGCAGTGGAGGAGAGGGAGAGAGGAGAGGAGGAGGAGAGAAGGGGGCAATGGGGGAGAGGGAGAGAGAGGGGAGGAGGAGGAGAGAAGGGGAAAGGGAGGGAGAGGAGAGGAGAAGAAAGAGAGAACAAAGGTTTTTTTTTTGGGGGCGACGGGAGGATTTTATTAAAAAAAAAGGACTTTTAGTGCTTGTAGGTTTTAAAAAATGTCAAAAAATCATTGTTCGATATGTATATATGTTGGGGGGGAGAGTTTAAAGTCAAAAACAAGTAAAAATAACTTTTTTGATTTTATTTATTTTTTGGCTCTTAGTGATCCACGTTTTTGCTGATGTGGCATACCCCTTTACTCCCTCACTTTCAAAAAGCTAGAGAGAGAAGGTGACCTTTTAGGTCCACATCCTACATGTGTCTTAAAAAAAGGCTAGAAAAGTCTACTCAAAACTAACTTCTTGAATGCCCTTGTCCCCTTAATCCTACACAACATTAGCCTTAATCCCTAAAAATTAGGATTCCTTACAAGGTCCATGCAAGGTCCATATTTCTCCTAATGTTTCCGGGATCCATCATCAACGATCTCTGATTGAGGTGATTTCTTTTGGAGAGTGTGCATCTCAAGCCTCTACGAAGTCCTTTAGACTAAATTTGTACAACCATATTTCCATTCGGGGTGCGTTTTGATCCCCCTTTTGGAGTTAGCGTGCGTTCGCATGTAGAAACGCTAAGGTTTGAGATTTTACAGATTTGCATATAGGTGGTGCAGAAAGATTTGGTTTGGTTTTAGTGTGCACAAATACTGTTTAGTACACTAAAAAAAGTGTAAGTACGTAGATTGTGGTTATATGTGGAAATCGACTATTTTTAGCAATCTAGTTTTGTAAAGGGTTGGAAAATGTTGTCCACCAATGATAGGCTTAACCAGTTTGTCAGTGAGAAGCTGGACAAGAACAACTTCCATGCTTGGAAGTTCAGAATGACCAATTTCCTTATGGGCAAAGGTTATTGGGACTATATTGATGGAAAGCATGAGATAGCACCACATTGCCAGAGGAAGGTGCGAGTGTTCCACAAATTAAGACATTTAAAGATTGGAACAAGGGAGCTCGAAACTTCATGTATTGGATTTTTGTTAGCGTGCAAGAGACTATGATTGGACATATATAGGATGCTTAATCTCCTAAGGAGGCTTGGGACACTTTGCTATCATTGGATGTGACCAACACAAAGGCAAGGAAGCTACAATTGAAGACTGAGCTGAATACTGTTCAGAAGAAAATCATGTACATCAATGACTATTCGCTAAAGATAAAGAACATATGTGAGTCACTTGCATTGATTGGTGTTACAATTGATGATGATGATAAAGTAGAGGTATATCTGCGAGGTCTGGATACTGAGTACAAACAGTTTAAAACTAACATCCATGTTCAAGAGAACATTCCCTTGTTTACAGTTTTAGTGTCCTTATTGAATGTGGAAGGTAAGGAACTTGAGGAAGACACCTCTATGTAGGGTGGAACAATTTTGAATAGGTCCTTTTCAGCAACAGAGGAAGAGGATATGGTACAGGTCTTGGACAAGGCTGAGGAAGAGGGAACCACCAAGCACAACAATAGAACAACAATCATGGTTAGCACATAGGTGGTGGTCAAGGAAACGTCTAAGGCAACGGGAGTCCAAGAGATCGTGGAAATGTGCAATGCAATAATGCAAATCAACATGGAAATTTAGTACGTTGGGGATGTGGAAGACATGGTCACTTTGAACATGACTGTCCAGACAGAAGGCAACAAAACAATTATGCAACCTGTGAGGTCCCCAACCTGCCAATACCAAGATTGGGATGGGGTCCTTGACAGGTCTCTACGCCTAATAAAAATCAAAGTCTCTAAACAAGAAAAATCCAAGGAATAGACCTTTACCATTGACAATGGCTTGGGTCTATAGCCCTAGAAGAAGACCTAGTTTTGTCTCACATCGAAAACGAGACAAAATCTTAGAAAGTCCAAAACACTTTCAGCCCTACAAATTGGGCTAAGGTATCCTGAACTAACGCTTTTTCCCCCCTAACAGATGTGAGGGCACAATCGGTGGACTCCTCTTCCAAGTGAAGAAGTTTTTTGAACGTTTTTTAGTGCGTAGGGATGGATAGTTACTTGACCAATCACGCCCATCCGTCCATGATTGACAACCTTAATCAATCCCCACTTACCACCCCACACTCACACATGATTTTTTTGTTTTATTGCTAAGCCTGGAGACGTCCAATGAGGTGCTGGCAAGAGGATTTAGCAAGAGGGGTCGACCAAGAGAGAGAGGGCGCTGATTTTTCAAAGTCATTATTCCACACACACTCACACTAGCTCATGTGAGAAGTAAGAAGACTCTCTCTCTCTCCTTCTCAAGCTTTATTGGAAAGCTTATCACCTACTCCCAGCTTGTGAGAAGGGAGGCCTACACATACAACTCTTGGCTTTGTGATGAAAATCCAACCAAGAGCCAAGCTTCAATGCATGCTCATCTCCTCTACCATGCTAATTAATAAGCTATACAATGCTAATATGAGTGATTATGTGAGGAGATGTACTTCTTTCTCGTAAGAATACTCCTTCTTCATCTCAATCTACTCTCATACCCCGCTAGCTCTCACCATCTTTGGAGGTGTGTGAGGTCTTGGGTCTGAGACCATGAGGGAATTGATGTTGTGTTTTGCTTAGTGGTTGAAGCTTCCATCTTCATTGCACTAGCTAGTTATTGAAGGAACACAAAGAATTGTATTGTAAAATGTCTCCCTTGATGGGGGAAACCTTTAATACAAAGCCTTTCGGAGGCGGGACCGGCTCCGTATAAATCTGGTCCTCAACTGTTGCCAATAGCTTAATTCTCTCTCTTTTGAAGTATTGTTCATGCCTATCTAACTAGGTGCTATGCTTTTTGTTGCTCTCTCCACCCAAGCACTCTTGTTATGCTCATTAGGAATCTATTCTAATGAAATGCTCACTATGTTCATGCTATTTTCCTCTACACACAAGTTACTAGGCCATTAAATGCTACATTGGTATCGGAGCAGAAGGTTTCTCTTTTCTTGCTCAAGAAGGGAGGTCCTCAAGCTAGCTATAATGGTTGTTGGTATTAATTGCAATTGAGTAAGTAGAATAGGGATTTTTCAGCCTTGCAGTGTGCTTGCCTTCGTGCAAATAACGGGGCATCACCGCCGAGAGATATGGTCTTATTAGTGGAGTCCTATGGGGCTTGCCTAAGGCTTAACTACTATTGAGCTATTAGAAGCTTGACAGGAGCCTCCCAAAGGAGAACTCAAGAGCCCTCACCAAAGGAATGAGAAATAAGTGAGTCTCTTGCCACCTCGGTGGAGATGGCTCCATGAAGACTACGGGCAAAACACTCTCCATCACCTCCTAAACGGAGAAGACCATCGCACACTTCTCCACACCATAATTCAAAGAGGGATGATAGAAAACAAGAGAAAAAAAAGGTAGGAAAAAGGTCACCCTCTTCCCCATCTTCTTCATCCTCTTCCTCTTATGAAGAAAGTGATGGTGCAGACAAAGACGACCAAGGCAAGAAAAAGGCGAGAAAGAGGTCACCCTCTTCTCCATCTTCCTCAAATTCTTTATTTTTTTACGAAAGTGTTAACCCTCACGCACATTCCTATCACCTAAGACGGACGCCTTATTATTTATTTGGTAGAGTCAGGTACGGGGCTTGTCGGTCCAATAGGAAAAGGGTAAGAGTGATCGCCAATGAGAGGTGCACTCTAATTGGAACATTCAAGGGATTAGTTGGCTAAGCATGGGCGCCCAAGTGTGAATGGGGCGAGCTCATATAAAAGTCAATTGAACCTAAAATTTACTCATTCTTTCATTTGTGCAAATTGAAGAGTGCTCTTGCTCCATCTCCATCTTCTTCTTCTTCATCTCCTTGTGTGTGTGTGTGTGTGTATGCGTGAGAGAGAGAGAGAGAGAGAGAGAGAGAGAGAGAGAGAGAGAGAGAGAGAGAGAGAGAGAGAGAGAGAGAGAGAGAGAGAGTGGGTGATCGAGCATTGCGACGACGGCACGGCGACGATGAAGCGGTTGAGCGCGGCGTAGCGGCGGCTCCTTCTTCTTTGCGGCGAGGAATCCTCCACAAAGGCGAGCGTAGGGCGGTGAGTGACACACCCTTGCTCTATTGAGCTTCCTAGATTAGTCTAGTTGTGTGACTGGAGCCATTTGTGGCTCGCACATAGTGTATCCGCAAGTCCCTTGCATTGACACGTGCGACATATGAGCACATTTTTGTCGCCTTTGCCGGGGAAATGCCATACACTAAGCTTGAATGGCACTCTATGCTTCTTTGTGGTGCAAATTCATTTGTAGGAAAGGTAGAGAAGGAAGGTGGAAGGAGTTTGTTTTGCTGCTATGTATTGTTTTGTTAATAAGAAATTGAAAGATACTGTGTTTTTCTTGTGATAAGGTGTTAGGATTAAGGTAGTAGATCCATAATACTAGTTCTGTGTAAAGTACAGTAAGTAGTAAGTAGATCTGTTAGAGCTAATGAGTTACTGTAGTAGTGTGTTAGTGTGTAACAGTAGTTGTATTAGTTGTAAGTAGGTAGGTGAGGTGTGTGTGTACTCGCGCACACAGCGCGGCCGTGACGACCTTAGCCAGAAAGAAAATAAATAAAAAAAATTAACATCTTTTAAAAAAAAATTTAAAGGTAGGACCGGGATCGCGAATATCACCCAGACCCAAGCCCAGACCCAAGCCCAAGCTCACGCTTAGGCTGAGGCCTCAGTCGCCCTTTAAAATTACGTATTTTAGCCTCACACGTAGCTAAAAATTGACCTTTTTGTGCTGTAAATCTCACCACGATCCCCTAAGCGATACGCTTGTTTCGAGCTATCACACGCTCTAATACAAAAATCGACCATTAAAAACATTAAAAAACATAAAAAAAAGAGTGAAAACGGATGCCTAAAAAAGTAAGCGGCTAACCTTTGAAGTTATTCACCGACGCTTGTAGGGTGCCAAAGGCACATGCATCTGCGCTTTGGTTGTGTGCTAGAGACGGAGCAACTAGAGAGCATTTCGACTTACGCGAGTTCTCAACATCCACCTACCTTAGGTTCCGGGGCCCTCAGTGGGGACCCAAGGTTGTACAAACCAAGACCCAAACATAGCGGCTAGTGACTTTTCCTCTGACTACGACGTCATGGAGGGTTTCCCAATGCCTAATCCTGATAGTTTAAGCCAAGACATGCATGCCATGGCCCACAGTCTGGGTCGAGCGTGCTTAGCTGCTTGAAGGAAACCTTTAGTAGAGCCACTCGCTCCGAACATGGAGCTAATGATGTAAATGAGGGAGTTGGGGAAGTAAATTCTCCATTCATGACCAACGTAGACCCTATGCTCTTAGAGAGTGTGCACGTGAATTCACTGCACCCCCTGACTCTTCAGAGCTATTTTCCTCCGAGGTTATATTACCTGATGGTAGAAGCCTTGCCGAAGTGCAAGAGGTTGAGCGATATATCATTGCGGCTAGGGGAAAGGAAATTGAGAGCTTACGCAAGGTGGAGCAACAAAGAGAGTTAAAAGCTAAAGCTCCTGTGTCAATATCCGTGCTAGGAGAGCAATCGGGTGCTCCCGACTTAGCAACCACTAAGGGTCAACCATAGAGAGCCACATTGCATCTAGTTCAAAGGACGCCCCTAGCACCTCAAGCTTAGATGGAGCGTTCTTAAATGAGAACTGGGAGTACGAACTACAAACAGAAACTCTAACCGACCTATACACACATCGCACCTATCACGTGGGTTTGTTAGATGTCCTACAATCCACAACGAGAGCTACTAGTGTGGAGGATAAAAAACAAAGAGTTTGTGAGGTCATCCATAGAGTTATTGAACTAGAGAGACAGAACAAGGGGATCCACATGCCTTCAACGAGTCTCATGAGATTCTTGGATACAGGGAAGGGTAACCAACCAACCTTATTGCAAATGGAGACTCCCTCGGCAAGTCCGATGGATCCCCCATATGTGGTTTCGCCAGGGGTCTCAATGCAATTTGAGCCCACAAGTGATAGATTTACCTTTCCAAGTCTAGCTCATCTTTCCCTTGATGACGCCATGGCTACCATGCCTACCCCAATTATGGGCATGCCAAGAATCACGCCATGGACCTCATTTGTTAGTAAAGCACCGCTACATGATAGCTCAATGCCTGCAACACTACTTACAAGTGTGTACCAATTGTATACACCCATGGGTCCTTGTACTCATGTAGTCCCTACCCCTCACATTGTTTCAACAACCTATGCTCCACAACCACAACACCCAAGTTCTTATTTCCATGGGACTATACCGGCTAGCATTAGCATGCCACATCCGATGTTTGCTATGCCTAGGGCCACCCAAATGAACTTTGGGCCGCCACATGGCACAACACCGTACCAAACGTGGAACCCAAGGACTTCCTATGCGCCAAGCCCAATGCCAATACCTACTCCACATGTAGTCTCTGGAGCGCCTTCACCCACGGTGCCTGTTCACTTAGGTGACTTGGCAACATTTGCTCAAGCTATCGGTCGATCTATTGCTGAGATCCAAATGAGCGCTTCAATAATAATCAATTGCTTGATAGATTCATTAGGGGATTACAACATGAGGATATCTACAATGGCCTAGTCAGTAGAGGTATCACCACTTGGGAAGCAATCACCACCAATGTGATCCAATAGGAGGATAATTTAATGATTCAAGGAGAAAGAGTGTCTGTTGAGCCTAAACCTATTAGCTCGTAAGCATCGGGGCATCAGCCAATGACCCTAAAGCCTATTGCTAAGGAGCCACATATATCTGAAATGACTTTAGCATATCTCACCAAGGCTATTCAAGAGAGTCTTAGAGACAATCGTGCTCCGCAAATCAATCATATGTATCCAAGAAGGGAGCAACATGGTGCTCAGTATTCTATGGATCGCATAGTACCAGTGAATGCCCTACTTTTAGAGTGAAATTCAATGGGAACTGCAATGCCTATGGGAGGTATGGTCATCAAGCTAAGGATTGCATAGTATTTAAGCGCGTGATGGCCAATAGACCAACCTTAGCATGGATAGACACACCTTGAGTGCCTGCATTGATGCCGGCCCCACCTCTTGTACAAACATCACAACACATGGTCCCTAGGGCCCAAAATGTTGTTCAAACAACACCCTTACCACCTCCAGTGCTAGGACCACAACCACCACATCCAAGAATCACTTCTGTGGATCAAGTGGGTTGTGAGTCATCTATTTCTTGTTTGGAAGGCTGTGAGAAGATATAGATCCTAATATTGCCTATGGGATGGATGTGCTTGCAGAAAGTCCACAATACTACATGGAGGACTATTGGGGACAAGTCAAACCTATCTATCAAGTAGCTGCTCTTGCTGTAAGAGGCCAAAATATCAATTACACTGCTAAGAGACCACCTTTTCAATGCTATGAGTATGGAGGTCCACATTGTGTGACCGAGTGTCCTATTAGGCTACAAAAGAACACCACAATAATGCAAACCAATCAAGGGAGCACGTCTACAATGCCGATACTCATGTGTAATCGATGTGGCATAGATCATTTGATTGCCCAATGTCCAAATAATCCAAATGCACCGAAGATCACGCCATTAAACTTGATTGAGGTTACCGAGGAGCCATCATAAAGTACACCTGTGGTACCAGTAAACGTACTCACATGATTGATGCTCCAAAAACAAAATTATATTGAGAAAAGAGACACGGCATTGATGGGGGCTTTTCACAAGCCAAGCTCCCATACCCCTCTTCTCTCGTCCCCACCCCATGAAAACCCCCTCTTAGGGAGGGAGTGATAAAAAGCATTGGAAAAAGTAAGAAAAAAATAAAGTATAATTATGTAAATATATAAGAAAGGTAAAATAGGCCACCTCATGCCTGCGGGGTAGCCCATCCCCACCTTGCCTCCTTTTTCTTCACTGTTGCCCCGCCGTGTGTCCCTTTTCCTCTCCTCCACTCAAAAGGTCAACCCCCTCTCTCTTCCCCTTGTCCTTTCTCCTTTCTCTCTCCCCTCAAGCTACCCCACCTCTCACCAATAATGCATTATAACTCACCAATAATGCACCCTAACTCACATGCAACTTACCCTATCTTCCAAAATAGTATACCCCATCCCCTCTTTCTCTCTCCTATCATATTCCATGACCCAAATATCCCCCCCTCTCTCTAAAGGGCGCCATGTCTCTTGTCTTGTAGCTAAATAACCTCCCCCACACTCACACACACTCAGTTTCACTGAAAAAAGGTGCCCACAGACCCATCCCCACCCGGTGGTTACCTGATTTTTCTTGTGTTCACACACATCAGCACACAGATTCACCTTTGAACACACTCCCCTCTCTCCCCTCTTGTAATTACTTTATTCTTCATGTCACCTCTCACTTTTTTTCATCAACCCATCTCTCTCTCTTAGTCTCTCTCTCATGAGACTGCTGTTCTGGCACATATACACACAGCCAGACAAGTGGGGCCCACAGTCACATGGCCTATGTAGATAATGATTTCTTCATTTCTAAATTCTAGAATTTCTCCCCCCTCCTCCCCTATATAAAGAGGGGTCACCATCACACCAACATACACAACATCACCAAAGAACACACTATGCACTGTGTGTGCCTAGTGCACACACACACACCCACACCATCACCATCACCGCAATCACCATGCTTGTCTTGAGCATGATCTCTACACCCTTGGCTATGGAAGATGAAGGGCAACTAAATGAAGGATGATGGCCATAATCCTCGTGCGAGTCTTCGCCATCAACTCCCACCTATCCGCCATGTGCTCTACCACTCTCTCCCTTCTCATTCCCCTACCCTATGCTCCCCATTTCATCGCCTAATTCTCTAAATAAAGCTTGAGGTTTTGTGAGTATGTTTTCTTGCAATGTTTTGCCCATGTGAGGTGTGCGGAATCGCCACCTAGTCTTGTGTTTTGGAGTGAGCTTGTGTATGTGTGAAGGGTGTGCGGATTCGCCATCCTTTTGTGATGCCTAAGTGCTAAGCTGCTATACCCCCTCCCTCACTCTCTCTCTCTCTCTCTCTCTCTCTCTCTCTCTCTCTCTCTCTCTCTCTCTCACTTGATCTCATTCCCTTTCCTTTTCATCATTACTCCCAAGCATCCATCTCTCTTGGATCAAAACTTTGTTATGGTGGTACGTTGTTTGCGTCCTAGCCGCTGAAGCTAGGTGGTGCCCCCTGTTTGCTTTACTCTAACAGGCTCGAGGCGCACCATTCGGTCCCCGGTGTTTTAGAGGCCGTCGGGGTTCGGGGTTCGCTTTGCTCCCGTCATTTGGTGCCCCCACTGAGGATCTTTTCATGAAACCCTTCAGTTTACAAGACTGAAACCCCTAAACTATTGTGAATGGATGAATGGCTAGCAGGATTTGATAATTGGACGACAGAAGAAGAAGAGCTCCAAGCACAACTAGACGATCTCCGCATCTCCATCGAAGCTCGAGTGCCAGGCGTAACGGTAATCGATTTGCAGTGGGAGAGTCAACCAACACGCCAAACCCAGTGGATATACATAGGCCAAGTGCCAAGAAGAAGAAGGAGAAGGTCGAAACCATGTCCGCAACCTACAACCAACCCACAACAACAAAATGGAAGGAGCTCTACACAATAGAGAATCAACACTATTCTACTTTGAGAATCGGGTAACTCAAGTCACCGAGGTAATTATCACAGTTAGTTTTCAAGTCGCACCTGATGCTGCAGCACAGATAACGGAATCATTGGCTCACACTCTCACTAGAGAAACTAGGGATCTACTGAGTTTGTTTCAGGAAAGAACACCACCCTCTCCCACAAGCTTGGACAATGACTAAGCACCTCTAAGCTTCACAGGAATCAATACAACCTACCTCAAGACAGATCACACATACCAACACGTGTACGCTCAATCAAGGTAATACTGGATTTGAAGGCTCACTACCAGCACGTCATTGACACCATGCTGGGTGGGGAGCGATTTTTTGAGGTTCTGGCATCAGATCAACCATTTGTCCTACCTTTGGTACAAAGCAATGTACCGTTTGAAGTTTTAATCTATGTCCTAGTATAAGAGGGTATACACGCCTCCTTGTAAAGAAGAAAAAAACTTTTTCAAGTTAAGCAGTGTGTCTTTCTAGCTCTCTCTCAGTAATCATGGCAAGTGTAGCATTTCCAACATTTAAAGGAAAGAAAGGGGAGGATTTGGTAACAGACTTCCTAGATGACTTTGAAGTAGCACGTGTAGTGAGCAACAAAGATACGGATGAATCCCGGGTTAGAATCTTTAAGCATCTCATGAAGCTAGAAGCTAGATCATGGTACAATGCACTTCCACAAGCAACCAAGGATGACTGGGAACCCTTAAAAACCGCTTTTAAGAGGTGCTTTGGGGGAGGTACCACTTCAGAAAAGTTGTGGGACAAGTTGAGAGATTGAAGCAGGAGGGTCTTTTAGAATATTCCACCTATGAGTCCAAATTTGTGGATTTGTGGGAACGGTGGGTTGAGTCACTGGCAAGGGGGGAAGCCGCACCCAATTTCCTAACAAAAGATCGGTTCACGCATGGCTTATGGCCGCTTCTCAAGGAGAAGGTGAAAGGTAGATTCCCGGCTACGTACGAGTTAGCCGTTGAGATTGCTCGCCTTAAGGACAAGAAGCTGCGAATGAAAGCCAAAGAAACCGAATCAACAGAAGCAGGAACATCGCGTCGACCAGCAACTACGACAACCACCATTCCACCACCACCACCGGCTCTTGGGGTAAGAGATGACCAACAAGATATGTTGGCCCATATTACTGACCAACTGCAGAATTTGTCTGTCCACTTAATACAACAAGGGACGAGTCAAGAAAGAGATCAAGACCCTGGAAGAGCACGATGACAAAACAGGGAGTATCATTGCTACAACTGCGGAGAAGACGGTCACGGTATGTACTACTGTCCCAAACCACGACAAAACTATAATAGAGGAGGTAGGAGGAACCAATTGTCACCCCCTAGAGAAAGAACACCCCCACCCCGAGCACCAACCCCACCAACACAAATTCTACGTCCACCCCAGACACCACTACAAGCATCCATTCCACCTCTTCCACCAGTCCCACCACTTGATCGCCCTGTAAACATCATAAGGCTAGAAGAGAAAGGAAAATCCGTAGCAGTGGATCCACCCAGAGCAAAGGAGAGGGACAAGGGTAAGGAGAAGGTAACCTTTTTAGAACCACTTGAGGCCATGACTGTGAAAAGAGCTAGGAGGGAGAAGGCTACACAATCAGATGATGAGAGAAGCATGAGAGGAGAAACTAGCAAGAGGCCATCTAGGCCACGACGAAAATTGGGCATCACCGACTTCCAGCTAGGGGAAAGTTCTAAGCCCTATGATCTAACATTGGATGTGGCAAAGCAAGGACCGAAGATTACATGGCCACAGCTGCTACATCTTGCACCAAAAGTAAAACGACAATGGTCTAAAATGGTAAGTACAAGACGCTCCAAAACAAAGGTAGCCGGAGCAATTTCGGGATGCAACATGGATGACATCCTTCCAATTGTCGACGTAAACATAAAAGGAAAGAGGGTTGGAAACACCTACATTGATGGAGGTGCACAAATCTGTGTAATGAGCAAAGCTATGATGCTTCGATTAGGGCTCGAGGTTGACAGGCCTTCTCCATGCAAGGCAAAGATGGCAAACAACGCAAAAGTAAAGTGTGTGGGTGTGGTAAGTGCCGTGAAAATCAAAGCTTTCAACACTGAGGTAGAGGTAGATGTTTTTGTAATGCCTACTAAGGGGGAGGGCTATCCACTAATTTTGGGAAGGCCATGGTTGATGGCCATGAAGGCAAAACAGGACTGGGGTACTGGCCTTCTACGCATGACCGGTAAGAAAGGGGAGACAATCTACTACGACATGAGGATTGGCAAGCAGAAGCAAATGAATCTGGAAACATCGGTAGATGAAACCACTAGCGAATCTTCCAGTTCTGAGGAGGAGACCACATCCACCGACGAAAGTGACAGTTCCATTGATGTGATGGGTATCATTATGAAGGATCCACAAAGGGTAAGCACAACTGGTGATCCATCACCAAAAGGGCAACCCAATGAAGAGGAGAGCAAATCACCTGGCCTAGGAGGAAGTAGGTTGAAGGGTATGTTGTCTACGGAATTAACACTTGAGAAGAAAGATAGTTTTTTGCAAATGTTGATGGGATTTCCTAACCTGTTCATTGACAACTATGAAAGAATCATAGGCATTACAGTGGTGGAACATCATATTAAGCTGAAGGAAGGGGTAAAACCAGTTATGCAAAAGCTACGACGACTGGGGGTCATACAAGAAAAGGCACTCTTGGCCGAGGTAAGGAAACTGCTGGAGGCGGGATTCATCTATCCTGTAGAAAACTCAGAATGGGTGTCACCCGTAGTGGTGACGCCTAAAAAGAATGGTAAGTGGAGGGTCTGTGTTGACTACAAACCACTAAATGCAGCTACAAAGAGAGACCACTTTCCTCTCCCTTTCTTGGATGAAATTCTGAATGAAGTAGCGGGTTTTGAATGCTATACTGTCTGTGATGGTTATTCTGGATACTTTCAAATACGCATAGCCTTGGAAGATCAGCTAAAAACCACTTTTATCACGCCATGGGGTTGTTTTGCATACAAGGTTATGCCATTTGGTCTCACAAATGCACCTGCCACATTCCAGAGATATGTCACATATGTTTTTCAACCGTTCTTTGGAACATCCATAAGAGTGTTCATTGATGATTTTTGTATATATAGCTCCCGTATTTCACATTTAGAAAAGGTAACTGAAGGTTTGGCTAGGTTGCAGAGCCTAGGTGGGAAATTAAATGTGGATAAATGCCACATTGGGGAGAGTAAAGTCATTCTACTAGGCCATGAAATTTCAGCAAAAGGTATCAACGCCGACCCAAGTAAGGTGTCCGCACTCATAGCCCTACCTTCACCAACGACTGCACGTCAACTGGTCTCTTTTCTACAGAAGGTGAGGTACTTAAGTAGATTCATACATCTACTATCACAACTTGTTCTACCACTGCAACAACTCACTCAAAGATCAACTTTCACTTGGGACGAGGAAAGCGAACATCACTACAACAAGGTAAAGGAGGTCTTAACCACTCTGCCAACTATCTCACCACCTAAGTGGGATGAAAAATTCTATGTCACCGCAAGTGTTGGTGATGACTCATTGGGGGCTGTGCTACTCCAAAAGGATACGACGACATCTTTCATGAGGCCAATCTACTTCTCTAGTCGAATGATGACAGCAGGAGAGAAAGGTTTCACCCATGTGGAACACTTAGTCCTAGCTCTTAGATTTGCAACTACAAAGTTTAGGTAATATTTGTTGCCTAAGCAATTTGTGATTCTAACCACGGATGAAATATTTCCCTATGTTGTACAACACATGGATGTGTCTGCTAGAATTACTAAATGGCTAGTTCGTCTACAAGAGTTTGACTACACGGTACAGGTAGAAAGCACGACAAGGGCAAGTTTGGGGGGACTCATGACCTACCAAGTCTTTGAAAGGAAGGAGAAGCAATCTAAGGAAGGAGAAGTCCGATTACCTCCAGTACCACCGATGGTAGAAGGAGCATACTCTCTCTACTTTGATGGAGCCTACAAGCGAGCGTCCGACAAAGCAGCTGCAGGCATAGTGGTCTTTGATGACAAAGGGACAAAGGTATTTTCGTTGGGCCAATTGTTAGATTCACATTCTAACAATGAAGCTGAGTATGCAGCACTAACCAAGGGTCTACAATGGTGCGTCTCGCAAGGTGTACAACGCCTTAATGTATTTGGGGATGCTCTACTTCTGGTAAGGCAAGTAAATGGAGCATGGACATGCAAGAATCCTAGTTTAAGGACTCACTTAAGTGGTGTAAAAACCTTGTTGGGTAAGTTTGAAGAAGTTCAAATACACCATATCCCAAGGGCTCAAAACCAAGAAGCAGATGCCCTAGCAAGTGAAAGACTACAGGAAGTGGTGGTTGGAGCAATAAAACTAAAGCTCCCTCTATTTCAAGGAAGTGATGCCTTGCCTGACATCATGCATTTTTTGGAAACAAGGGAATGCCGATCAGATTTAACAAAGGGACAGAAGCAATGGCTGACGCGGAAGGCCACAAGGTATTGACTCATCAATGACGGTTTGTACTGTAAGGGTAAGGACCAAATACTCAGGAAGGTCCCTCTCTCTCAGGAAATCACAGGAGTAATTGCTAGCTGTCACGACGGGGTTTGTGGTGGTCACTTTGCCCTAGACATAACAAGTAGGAAAATCTTGCAGGCAGGCTTCATATGGCCTAGCCTCAACCGTGATGTACACCACTGGTGCAAAACATGTAAGTTGTGTCAAAAGGCCGGCACTAGGTCACTTATGCCTGAACCACAGACACCTATTCTCTCATATGGCCCATTTGAAAAATGGGGTATCGATGCCATTGGGCCATTACCTAGGGCCAACTCAGGAAAATTCTACATTATCATGGGGGTCGACTACATGACTAGATGGACAGAGGCTACAGCCACCACTAGAATCACAACGGTAGAGGTAGCTAAATTTATCTACGAGCACATATGCTGTAGGTTTGACACACCTTTAGAGATCATCTCTGATAGAGGGCCAGGTTTCAGAGCAGACTTGGTAGGAGAATTAATGCAGAAACTGGGCATTACAAGGAGGCACTCTTCACCATATTACCCTCAATGTAATGGCCTAGTTGAAAAGGTAAATGGAATGGTTTCTAAAATTATTACCAAGCAGGTAAACAATCATCCTGGAGACTGGGATAAGTATCTACTACCAGCTTTATGGGCCTACAGAACTTCATTTCGTACATCCTTGGGATTCACACCGTATCATCTAGTATTTGGTAAGGAAGCAATCTTGCCCATTGAAGTGCAACTACAAAGTCTCAGAGTAATGGCAAGCCAGCTTCAACAGCCCAACATGCATTTGAGAGATCACATCATCAACTTGGAAAGACTGCAGCTGGACAGAGAAGAAGCAATAAATTATTATGCAGCACAAGCAGAGCATAGACCGCTTAGCTTTAACGAGCATCTCCGGAAAAAAGAATTGAAGAAAGGAATGTTGGTGCTCCGCTACGACAATCGCTTCGACATGCACAAGGATAAGAAACTCCTACTCCGATGGGAAGGTCCTTTCATCGTCAGGAAAAAGTATGCCAATGGAAGCTACCAGCTTATGGAGGCTGATGGAAAACTTCATAAAACCAGGGTAAATGGTTGGCGACTTAAACCTTATTTTCTTCGATTTGACCAGGCTCCACCTATTGACATTCCAGATGAGGACACACCATCAGCCGCCACCTCCGACGATAATGATCAAACAGATGAGCTAGAGACATGAATGCCTCTAGCCAAAAGGGGAGGGCTAATGATGGGGGCTTTTCACAAGCCAAGCTCCCATACCCCTCTTCTCTCGTCCCCACCCCATGAAAACCCCCTCTTAGGGAGGGAGTGATAAAAAGCATTGGAAAAAGTAAGAAAAAAATAAAGTATGATTATGTAAATATATAAGAAAGGTAAAATAGGCCACCTCATGCCTGCGGGGTAGCCCATCCCCACCTTGCCTCCTTTTTCTTCACTGTTGCCCCGCCGTGTGTCCCTTTTCCTCTCCTCCACTCAAAAGGTCAACCCCCTCTCTCTTCCCCTTGTCCTTTCTCCTTTCTCTCTCCCCTCAAGCTACCCCACCTCTCACCAATAATGCACCCTAACTCACATGCAACTTACCCTATCTTCCAAAATAGTATACCCCATCCCCTCTTTCTCTCTCCTATCATATTCCATGACCCAAATACCCCCCCCTCTCTCTAAAGGGTGCCATGTCTCTTGTCTTGTAGCTAAATAACCTCCCCCACACTCACACACACTCAGTTTCACTGAAAAAAGGTGCCCACAGACCCATCCCCACCCGGTGGTTACCTGATTTTTCTTGTGTTCACACACATCAGCACACAGATTCACCTTTGAACACACTCCCCTCTCTCCCCTCTTGTAATTACTTTATTCTCCATGTCACCTCTCACTTTTTTTCATCAACCCATCTCTCTCTCTTAGTCTCTCTCTCATGAGACTGCTGTTCTGGCACATATACACACAGCCAGACAAGTGGGGCCCACAGTCACATGGCCTATGTAGATAATGATTTCTTCATTTCTAAATTCTAGAATTTCTCCCCCCTCCTCCCCTATATAAAGAGGGGTCACCATCACACCAACACACACAACATCACCAAAGAACACACTATGCACTGTGTGTGCCTAGTGCACACACACACACCCACACCATCACCATCACCATCACCGCAATCACCATGCTTGTCTTGAGCATGATCTCTACACCCTTGGCTATGGAAGATGAAGGGCAACTAAATGAAGGATGATGGCCATAATCCTCGTACGAGTCTTCGCCATCAACTCCCACCTATCCGCCATGTGCTCTACCACTCTCTCCCTTCTCATTCCCCTACCCTATGCTCCCCATTTCATCGCCTAATTCTCTAAATAAAGCTTGAGGTTTTGTGAGTATGTTTTCTTGCAATGTTTTGCCCATGTGAGGTGTGCGGAATCGCCACCTAGTCTTGTGTTTTGGAGTGAGCTTGTGTATGTGTGAAGGGTGTGCGGATTCGCCATCCTTTTGTGATGCCTAAGTGCTAAGCCGCTATACCCCCTCCCTCACTCTCTCTCTCTCTCTCTCTCTCTCTCTCTCTCTCTCTCACTTGATCTCATTCCCTTTCCTTTTCATCATTACTCCCAAGCATCCATCTCTCTTGGATGAAAACTTTGTTATGGTGGTGCGTTGCTTGCGTCCTAGCCGCTGAAGCTAGGTGGTGCCCCCTGTTTGCTTTACCATGACAGGCTCGAGGCGCACCATTCGGTCCCCGGTGTTTTAGAGGCCGTCGGGGTTCGGGGTTCGCTTTGCTCCCGTCAGCATCAATTGCCCAATCTTAGAAAAAGAAGAAAACACGAAGGAAGAGACCGCAAAGAGCAGCGAAGTCAGACCCTAGTTCAAAGACCAGTACACATGTGGTACCGTAAACGTACTCACATGATCGATGCTCCAAAAAGAGAATTATATTCTTGAGGAAAGAGACACGTTATCAATTGCCCAATGTCAGAAAAAGAAGAAAACACGAAAGAAGAGATCACAAAGAGCAACGAAGTCAGACCTCGTATATATGAACGACGCTGAAGAGGATTCTGATTCAGGTGAAACAATGGAGACCAAAACGACCACTAAGATAGAAACCAACAAGGAAGATCTTCATGAGCCACAATGGCCAGGATCCAAGAAGAAGATAGGAACTTATCCAAACCCTACAGAGGAGATCGAGCGAGTCAAGCAATTAAGGAGTTTGGTAGAAGATACCCAAAGGGATCTAGAACCAGCACCTAGGCAGATCCAGATTACAAAAAGAGTGTTCCCTATGCAACAACAAGCTCACCAAGTCCATAGACCCTTAGCCATACCTAGTGTCATCCAAGAAGAAAGTGACTTAAAGTCATGGGAAAGTGGGCGTACTCACTTCTTAATGGAAATCATGTTTACAGAGGGACTACCTGATCTTATAGAAGAAATGGAGATCCCATCTTCCCCACGTCAAGGGACTGAAGCCCAAAAGGTGCCGTTAAACATTTCCAGATTGATGGACTTCATGTCTTCAGAAGTTAGAACCACCATCATGTCCAAACTATATAGAGACCCTGAGCTAGTCTCAGCTCTTCGAGCCTTCCTCAATGGAGAACTAAAGTTTGGGCTACCACAATTTGCACGGATGGATGGAGCTGGGGAGATGCCAATAGAGGTGGAACACTTAGATCCACGACCCAACCTAGATGAGAACCTTATTATAGAAATACCTGTTAACAAGTTGGGACAATACTTTGAGGGTGATGAATCCAATGCGACCATACCAATCACGATTAAGGGATTAACTGTGAAGGGAATCCTTGATGGTGGCACTGGGGTTAGCATTGTGACTAAAAATTGATGGGAAACTACGGGAAGACCTCACCTTGCGACCACAACCATAGTAATGAATATGGCCAATGGGTCTATTGTTAAACCTATTGGGATGCTAGAAGATCTCAAGGTCAAGGTCTTTGGACATAAAATAAGAGTTACCTCCATTGTTATGGATTTCTCTAAGCACACTATGGCATCTGAGATGATCTTAGGACGTCCTTTCATGAGGGAAGCAAAAATGGTGCATGACTGGTCTAAAAACCATGTCTACTTGCAGTTCCAAGATTCTGTTATTTGAGTAGATCTTGTAATTGGTCAAGCACATCCTCTAGGAAACATGTTTATAATTGATCATAGATCTGACACCACAGTTCACTCGGCCCCATTGCAATTTTGTTACACGTGTAAAGCGGACACTGCTGTTGGGGAAGATTCTCCTTACATGGATGTACTACCTGGGATGATTGAGTCAGACAATGTGGATTGGGTCCACCTAGCAGTAACCATAGACACTTGGGGAAACAGGGGACAACCTGGGTAACACCTGAGGGGGATAAAATGCCCGTACCCTTAAATATGCTACAAGCAATGCATATAGCTTCTGACAAGACTCATCCTAATATAACAAAGAAAACATACAAGTGGGTCTCTAAAGCTTCTTTAGGGACCATAGCTAGAGCTAAAAAATAGAAGCCTTGTAAGAAACGTCCCACTCGCCCCAAAAAATGTAAGGAAACGTGGTGGTGGATTCCTAAACGACTATTGGAAGCTCAAGGCTACTATCAAGGAAATGATCAAATCTGGGTACCAAAACGTAGATTGTGTTCTTACCTGTCACCTGACCCATGTGCGCCCAATCCTGTAGCCCCAAAACGAATTGACGATTGTGGAAAGGAAAAAATCACGGAATGCTACACACCCGCTCCAGAGCTAGTTTGGGTTCCAAGGAAAAACCAATCTATTCGGCCTAGCTCAGGAACAGGGAGGTCAAATGAAGCTTCTTGCTCTTCATGTAGTTCCTGTAAGGAAATCAAAGCTTCGACACAACCTCCACCTACCATTGTACATATCCATACAAACAAGGAACAGTTTGCACCTCCCGTTGTAAGTTCACCACCTACAACAACGTTGCAAATAAAATCATGGGAGAGTACCTTAACACCCTTGCAACTAGATGAAATGCATAGGGCGGTCGAAAATTATTGGCCAAAGTCTTCACCCATAACAACGTGGAATGACTGGTTCCAAAAGGTGGTGACATCCTTTTAAAGTATGATCTACCCAAGGAAGGGGGAAGTCTTCATTCACGTCAGCCTATTGATTTATTTCCCTCTTACCCTTCTTTCCCTGACCCTTGAGCTTTTCGATCTTAGGGAACGTATATATAAATCTTTATACTCACAAAAAACAAAAATTGTTAAGAGCAAGAGCAATTAGCAAACGAGTATGCACAATAAAAGTAAAAATATTGACCAGACGTACACATTCACATCCGGTACACTGAAACAGAAACCTATGTCATCAAACACCTTTGATCCTCATCACTCGAGTGATGGAGGGTAGGTAGGATTAGTACTGTTTCTGTTTTAGAGTTTAGTGATTAGCAAAGTTCTTTCTTCCCACTGTGCCTTCTAGAGGTATTCTTTGTGTTTCCTCGTGTGTACAGGAATGTGTTGTTGTTGTTAGTATTTGGACCTTCATGGGATCTTTCTCTCGTTCACTCTTCAAATCAAGCACGATAATCAACACAAACAGGTGTTTCTTGTCCATTAGCATTGCCCCTTATTTTTTTTGCATCCATGTTTGTCTGCTTTAATTGTAATTGGTAGCATAATATTCAACATAGTTGCTTAGTATTAAACATTAAATTCAAATGTAATTTTTTGTCATAAGCACTTGTCTAGGTTTAAAAATCAAGCAGTCCGACTAAGCTAGTTGGACCAAGCTAGGCGTTAGAGATCTTCTCTTAATACCATGGGGAATGCCTTCCTAATAATCAATGGTTACTTAGGTTCTTAATCCGATTTAGGCAGCATTGTGTGCAATGTACTAGGGCTTTCTAGTGGGCTTAGTCCCTATTGACCTTTAGCTTAAGTATTAGAAAGGGAGTTTACTAGTGTGATGAGCTTGGGGAGGGTAACAGTGTTATATGACCCCCCAAAGTTACAAAATTAAAATGCTGGAAACGAACAAACAAACAAAAAAATCAAAGTGCCACAATGTAAAATCTTAAGCTGGAAGAGAAATCTTAGCTTGATTTGGTACTTCACTCACATGTATTGCCTATGGTACTAGAGTCCTAGAGGTTCCCAATGTGGGCACTTTTCCTTGAAAAGCAAAAAACCCAAGGCATACAAAATAAGCACGCACATCAAAATTGAATCACTGTGAAAAGACTTTGGGGAGTCAAAGAAAAGGAAATAAGTCAGGCGATGATTTCATGAGCAATTTCTTTTATCGTAGTTTAACTACAAGGTCTTCTAGGTATAGCCTCTAGTCAGCCCTCAGACATGAAATACTTGCCTCTCACGATTAAACAACTTAATTCACCAGAGAAAATTGAGAAGCTTGCCCATGGTATTAATAGTTGACCTCTAGTGCCTTTCGACCGTTGAATTAGCGACCCCAGACTTGTTTAGTTTTTGACCTTCATAACTGTTTATGCGTTTGATTATATTACAATTTAATGTTTATTGCTGAAAAATGGTTTAAAATTATGCTACCAATCAATTTGTCTGCCTAAAACTGCATATGCTTTTTAATTGTATATGAGAATGCAATTACTGTGCCAAGGTTGTTCGATTTTGCAGTGACTGAAGAAGGCTAAGGACATTCATCTCAAATGCTCTTCCACCTCAACGAACGAGCTTCAACTCAATAGCTTCCGAGGACGGAATCTACATCAGGAAGGGGGGCATGTTAGCCCTCACACACGTTCCTATCACCTAAGACGAACGCCATATTATTTATTTGGTAGAGTCAGGTACCGGGCTTGTCGGTCCAATAGAAAAAGGGTAAGAGTGATCGCCGATGAGAGGCACACTCTAACTAGAACATTCAAGGGATTAGTTGGCTAAGCATAGGCGCCCAAGTGTGAATGGGGCAAGCTCATATAAAAGTCAACTACACCTAAAATTCACTCATTCTTTCATTTGTGCAATTGAAGAGTGCTCTTGCTCCATCTCCATCTTCTTCTTCTTCATCTCCTTGTGTGTGTGTGTATGCATGAGAGAGAGAGAGAGAGAGAGAGAGAGAGAGAGAGAGAGAGAGAGAGAGAGAGAGAGAGAGAGTGGGTGATCGAGCATTGCGACGACGACACGACGGCGGTGAAGCGGTTGAGCGCGGCGCAGCGCGGCTCCTTCTTCTGCGCGGCGAGGAATCCTCCACGAAGACGAGCGTAGGGCGGTGACTGACACACCCTTGCCCTCTTAAGCTTGCTAGATTAGTCTAGTTGTGTGCTTGGAGCCATTTGTGGCTCGCACAAAGTGTATCGGCAAGCCCCTTGCATTGACACGTGTGACAAACGCGCACAGAAAGCAATGGTGCAACTTTTGAACCATAAAAAAGAAGAGGTCATAGGAAATCCTATGCTGTGTGGAAGAGATCGTCCAAGCTCAAGAAGTTCAAAGAGGAAGGAAAGAGTATCTCTTTCCTTACCTACGATGGCACCTTTGGTGCTACAGACAAAGTCTTGGATTTCATCCAACAATTTGATGCGGCGTTTGGAGATGAGGGCTTCATGGAGTCCTTTAAGCTACACCATGTAGCTATGCACTTGCAAAAGTCCGCCAGGCAATGGTGGTCTAGTCTATGAGCAAACGTTGAAGCTCCACGAACATGGAAAAATTTAAGAGCTTCCATTATGAAGCAATTTTTGGCCACCGATGCCAAAGACAAAGTACTCACCGCATGGCAAAGCTTGAAGCTCTCTCCCTATGAATCCATTCACAAATATGTAGACAAGTTTTGGGACTTATATCTCAAAGCCACTGTCTTCAAAAAGATGTATTTTGAAGAGCAAAAACAACAATTTTGTGCGGGCTTAATTGAAGAAATGGTGGAGTATGTTAACTCCCAAAGACCACGTACCATATCTGCGGTCATACACCGTACAATGGTGGCTTCTTGAATCAACTTCCAAACAGGGGCTAAGAGAAATGTTAAGCCCATGGAAAACAAGGGCTCCAATGAGCCTAAGGGGAAGGACAATGTCCAAAAGTCTCCTAAGGGCAATTTCAATAACAACAAAGCTAAGGAGAAGGGAGTCTACAAAGGCAAAAACAAACTCTCTCCTAAAGAGCTCGAGCGTTATTGCAAGGATAACCGTTGTTTAAAATGCGGCGACAAGGGCATGCGTACTGCGCTTGTCCCCAAAAGAACACCCGCCATGAACCTCCTAGAGCTACCTTGGTTGAAATCCAAGAAGAGGAAGCTCACCACAAAGGATCTCCTCTATGCCATGCTTGGGGAAAGGTAAGAGAACATGATGCTTTTATTCTCTTTGACCATGGTTCTACTCACAATTTTATATCCACATAGTTGGCCACCAAGCTAGGAATCCAAGCCTATGAGATGGGAGATGTCCTACCCGCAGATGGTGCTTTCAAGGGGCAAGAAGCTTCAATCACTCCCTTACTTGGGAAATTATGGCTCCTTGTCCAAAGCTATGTGGACAAAGAGGAGTTATTTATCTCTCCTCTCAAGCATGAGGATGTAATCCTAGGGGCATCATGGTTTGATCGCATGGCTGCCAATGTTAAATTCCTTGAAAGGAGAATCTACTTTAGGTTCAGGGAAAAAGATATGTACATAGATGCCAAAGAGTTGGGTAACACCATACCCATTGTACATACACAAGCTTTCAATAAGTCAATAAAGAGCTCTATTTCCGTGTACATGATTTTTGTTAAAGATTCTCAAAATGAACCTAATGCTTTAGCAAAAGAAAATATAAACAATCACAAGGAATTAGAGTTATCCAATTTTCTCAAGGGATTTCAAGATGTTTTTATTGACGACATCCCTTGTGAACTACCTCCTAAACGAGGCAATGATGACCATGCAATTGAACTTCTTCCAGGAAGTTCACTGCCTAATAAGCCTCCTTATAGAGTTTCTCAAGCTCAACAAGAGGAGATTATGCGGCAAGTGCATGAGTCAGTTGAGAAGGGCATGGTTAGGCCTAGCTCATCTCCATTTTGTTCACCCGTGCTATTAGTGCAAAAGAAGGATGGCACATATTGTTACCATATACATGTGGTAGTGAGGTGTGTGAACACACTAGGACCGCCAGGGCATTTTTTCCCTCTTTAGGAGGTTTTTCCCCCCGTGCATTATATATACGCCCATCACTCTAGGGCTATCTATCTTTCCATTGCACACTAAGTAACACACTCTCTATTGTGTGCCTTGAGCTTCCTTCATCTTCTCCAAGCTGTGTGCATTTCTCTGCAACCCTAATTCCAACAATTGGTATCAGAGCAGGTTGCGTCCTCCCGAGCTTAGTCGCCAGCTGCTCCAGTACACGCCTGCTCACTTTCTCCGATTTCAGTGAGCTTTGGCGAGCGTTCGTAGGTCGACAAGTATTTTGGGAAGCTCGGTTTGCTCAGATTTTTGATTTGGGCTCATTTTGGCCTCCGTTTCCACTACATGTAGTACTACACAGGCTATTTCGTCATTTTGTGCAGAATTTTTGTCAGTGCCGTTTTTGCATAACAGGTGCCTTATAGTCTTCTACGGTTTGTGCTATATAACAGGTGTTGTTCCCGCTCCGTTTTTCCTATTTTCGGGCAATTTTCACATCAGGTGCAGCATTTACCATGGCTGACAACAACAACACAGACGCGTTCAAGATGTTTGCTGTTGAGGACAGGTTGGATGGGGACAACTACCCTATGTGGGCTTATATGATGCAACATGTTCTTGTGTCAAAGGTTGTCTGGAACATTGTGCAGAGCATTGATGTATGTCCTAGTTCTGAGGATGTAGGCGATGTTGAGGATGTTGCAAGTCTTGCTGCAAGGATTGCTACTGTTAGAGTTGTTTTGCCTACGACAGAATAAGCTCGTTGGGATGTAAAGGATGCGTAGGCTCATGCATTGATTGCGTTGTCTGTGAAGCGCACCATTGTTTATCACATCCGTTCAGCAAAATCTGCAAAACAGGCTTGGGATATTCTAGCAAGTCTTTATGCAAGCCGCAATGAGGCGAAAATTGCTTTGCTCCGTAAAGAGCTGGAGTCAAAGATTATGCATGAGGAAGATGATATGGATACTTTCCTTGCTAGTGTCAAGGATATCAATGAGCTGAAGGAGTACGAGCGGAAGTGTGACGCGAGAGAGAGTGCGAGAAGAAGAGCACGACGATATGGTGAACTCGCTCTACTGCAATGTGTAGAGCATAGTGAGTTCTTATTAGGTTTTTACAAAAGAATATGTGTACATACCTGGCGGCCCGCCCACTTACCTGGGCGACCACATTGGGCTTTATACCCCAACAACCTCCCACTTAAAGTCCAATGTGGTATTTTAAGTGTGAGAGAAGCTACTGTACAAGCTAATATACAAGAGATGTAGAGAAGTGATGTACTACCCTACACCTAACTGCTTGCGAAAATGCGCAAAGCTCTCTGAGGGAAGTCCTTTTGTAAGTAGATCAGCAGGATTTTCTGTGGTGTGAACTTTGACAAGCTGAAGTTGCTTATCCTCGAGCATTTCCCTGATGAAATGATACTTCACATCCACACGCTTTGTCTTTGAGTGATAAACTGGATTGCGAGCCAATTGTATAGCACTTTGACTATCACAATATAACACAGGCATCTCTTCTTTGATTCCCAAATCTGTTACTAGTCGATTAAGCCAAATTGATTCTTTGCATGCCTCTGATGCTGCAACATATTCAGCCTCTGTAGTAGACTGAGTAACACAATCTTGTAATCTAGAACGCCATGATAATGCTCCACCAGCCAATGTAAAGACATACCTTGACGTAGACCTTCGGTTGTCTAAGTCACCTGCATAATCTGAGTTTGTAAAACCCTTTACACTTAGCTCCTGACTCCCATAGCATATACGCATACTCTTTGTAGCTTTCAAGTATCTCAATATTCCTTTCACTGCCTCCCAATGTTTCTTGCCTGGGTTTGACATGTATCGACTTACTACTCCCACTGCAAATGCAATGTCTGGGCGAGTAGCAATCATTGCATACATCAAACTACCCACTGCAGACGCATATGGAATCTTATCCATTTCAGCCCGTTCTTCCTCAAACACAGGACAATCTTGTTTGCAGACGCATATGGAATCTTATCCATTTCAGCCCGTTCTTCCTCAAACACAGGACAATCTTGTTTGCTAAGTTTCACATATGGTGGCAATGGAACACTCAGTGCCTTTCCCTTCTCCATATTGAAACGTTGCAAAACCTTGTCAATATACTCTGTTTGAGATAACCAAATCAACTTCTTTGATCTGTCTCTCTCAATGCGCATACCAAGTATATGACTTGCCTCACCCATGTCTTTCATGTCAAACGATTTTGCCATCTTTGACTTCAAAGCTGAAATTTCTTCCAAGTGCTTGCCAGCAATCAACATGTCATCCACATACAAAATAAGGATCAGCCAACTGCCATCCTTAGCCTTCTTTGTATATAGACAGTGATCGAACTCACTATGTTTGTAGCCTTGAGAAAGCATAAACTTGTGGAATTTATGGTACCATGCCCTCGGTGATTGTTTTAAGCCATAAAGACTCTTTAACAACTGGCATACCCAATCTTCCTTTCCTTTCTCAACAAACCCTTCTGGCTGCTGCATGTAAATTTCCACATCTAAATCACCATGCAAGAACGCTGTCTTGACATCCATTTGGTGCAACACCAAATCTAATATGGCAACCAATGCAAGAAAGCATCTCAATGTAGTCATCTTGACCACCAGAGAGAAGACTTCATCAAAGTCAATGCCTTGTTCTTGCTTAAAGCCCTTGGCAACAAGCCTTGCTTTGTACTTTGGCTGACTATCATGAGCGGTGATCTTATACTTGTAAACCCATTTACAAGGTAGAGCCTTTTTGCCCTGTGGTAATTTAACTAGCTTCCATGTCTTGTTTTTATGCAAAGCTGTCATCTCTGACTGCATGGCCAATTGCCAATTCCCAGAGTCCTTCATTTGCACTGCTTCCTTGTAACATGAAGGCTCATTGCAATCAGTAAACATGACATAGTTCATAGATGGAACAAACCTATCAGGAGGTCGCGTGACACGTCCAGATCTACGCACAATAGGTGGCTCAGGCTCAGCCACAACCTGTGGTTCCACTCTATCTTGTCCTTGCTCCTCGTGAGCCCTGACATTTTGTCTTGCACGTGCAGGTCCATCTTCTTGGAAGACAACTCTTCTAATCTCCTCAACCCTCTCTGGTTTAGAATGATATTTGGATTCATTAAAGTGAACATCATTGCTGCGGACAACCTTTCTGGATTCGGGATCCCAAAGTCTGTACCCCATCTCACCAGAATTACCATAGCCTAGAAAGATGCACTTTCTACTCTTTGGCTCAAGTTTGTTCCTAAATTCCTTTGGAACGTGAGTATATGCCTCACGGCCAAAGACTCTGAGATGCTTGTATGAGGGCATTTTGCCTGACCATACCATCTCTGGCACTGAATCCTTCTGCAAAACCTTTCTAGGAGATCTATTTACAAGATGAACAGCTGTTGATACAGCTTCAGCCCAAAACCCATTTGGCAGCTGTGCATTAGAAAACATACTTCTGACCTTCTCTTGTATGGTCCTATTCATCCTCTCAGCAACACCATTTTGAGGAGGATTGTAAGGAGCAGTAAGTTCACGTTTTATACCTTTTGACTCACAAAAGTCCTGAAAGGCCTTTGAAACATACTCTCCACCATTGTCAGTGCGTAAGCATTTAAGCTTCTTGCCACTCTGATTCTCCACAAGTGTCACAAACGTTTTGAAAACACTAAACGCTTCATCCTTGTGCTTGAGAAAGTAAACCCATACTTTCCTCGAGTAATCATCTATAAATGTCATAAAGTAAGAAGCTCCCCCTAGAGATAGGTTAGGCATAGGTCCACAAAAATCACTATGAACAAGGGCCAACTGTGTATCTCTTCTACTGCTTCTATGCTTATGTGGCTGCTGTGTTTGCTTACCATACAGACAATGTTCACAAAATTCAAAATCATTAAATGAAAAGCCAGGCAAATAACCAGAACGAGACAAGATTTCCATTCCCTTCTTGGACATATGTCCTAACCGGCTATGCCACAAAGAAACGTTCGGCTGCTCGGTTACATTGATTACATTTTTAGAGACATTTGATACATAAATCATGTAAAGTCCTCCATACTTTACTCCATGTGCTACTATCATAGAACCCTTGGATATCTTCCACATGTTCTATCCAAAAGTGGTGACGTAGCCAGCATCATCAAGTAAACCTGTGCTGATCAAGCTCTTTGTAATTGCGGGAACATGTCTCACATTCTTCAGCGTGAAAGAAGAGCCATTCTGAAACTTCAATTGAACATCTCCAACACCTAAGATCTCACATGTCTGCCCATTGCCTAGCCGAACGTGATCTTTAGTGGTCACATAAGAAGTAAACCACTCCTTGTTTGGAGACACATGAAGTGATGCCCCTGAGTCTATAATCCAGTCACTCAGTGCATTTCCATCAGATGCTGTAAGAAGAGCTGAGTCCATTGTATTCTTCAAGAAGTAGATGTCTCCTAACACTAGACTGTCATCCTCTGCAGCAGTGTTTGTCACATTTATTTCTTGAATCTTCACTGAGGACTTGTTCTTCTCACCATGGTCTTCAGCTTTCTCTTTGCCTTTTTCTGCTTTCCATTCTCTGCAGTCTCTTTTCATGTGACCCTTCTTGCCACAATGGTAGCATTCTATGTCACTCTTGCCTTTAGCACTGCGAGACTTTCTACGAGACTGATTCCTCTTTCCACCTTTGTACTTTTCTTTGGTCCTTCCCCTGACAACTAAGGCTGTTCCTTTGCCTTTGTCCATTGTCTTTCTATTGGTTTCTTCAGTAAGCAGACTTCCTTCTGCACCTGCTACGTTCAAACCATCTAGAGGTGCAGAATTACTCAAAGCTGTGCGAAAAGTGTCCCAACTTTCCGGCAATGTGATCAACAGGAACATAGCTCTAACAGGTTCATCAAACTTGACACCTTGAGCTGACAACTGACTGTAGATTGTGTTGAATTCATTCAGATGATTGGACATAGGTGTCCCTTCTTTCATCTTCAAGTCAACAAGCTTCTTAAGCCAGTATACCTGTGAAGCTGCACTTTGCTTCTCATAAAGATCACTCAGCTTTAACCATGCTTGATAAGCCGACATCTCGTCTGCTACATTGAAGTAAACGCTTTCTGCCAAAGTCAGCATAATGGTAGAAAGTGCCAATTCATCCATTTCACTCCATTCATCTTCGTCCATATCTTCTGGTTTTATCCCCTTGAGCTTTATAGGTTTTATCTGCTTCTTTTGTACCAACATGTGCCAAATCTGCTTCTTCCACAATGGGAAATTGGTTCCATCCAGCTTCTTGATATTGTAAAGAGCAGTGTCCTGTGATCCAGCCATAGCTACGCTTCACAGTGGTTTACTTTCCTGGGAAAAATTCGGCAGAGTTTCCCCTGTAAACTGACCTCTGAACCAATATCAACTTGTCAAATGAACCAAGAAAGCTTCAGATTCTGCATAAATTTCGGCAGTCTCCTTTGTAAAATGGCTATGGTGTACTCAAAAACAGACCAAAAACAGCTCAAAAAACATTGTCCCTCTGACACTGTAAGCTGCGGGTAAACCTATCCTGCACTTGTACTGTTTCTCACTGTCCTGTCACTGTCCTGTAAGCATAGATTGTGACAATGCCTCAACGGCAGTAAAGCAAAGATGCAATCCCAACTGTCTAACTCACAGTCAATACATCCTAGCTGCCTATCTAAGGGTGCTCGAGGGATCGCTCCAAGACCTGTATCACCGAAAGGATCTCAAAATTCGAGAATCTCCCAGCTCAATAAAACCTCACTCGACCCTCAACAAAGGCTGCAGTTAATCTGACAGTACATAGACTTCCCACAAAGTCATACATCCACAAATTTCCCACTATATGCTGTAACCACTGCGGCGGTTGTTTGCTGCGTGACTCACAGCTAGCAAACCCTCAACAAACATACATCATCTCTGACAATACATCCCATGTGGAAGTACCTGCAATGTCAGGATGAAATCTGGAATATCAAGCAGCAAACACAAGCTACCTGATGAACTAGTGGATGTCGCCTACAGTCTGTGTGTAGATGCGCCCATGTCGTATGTGACGCGCCTCCAAGAACTGTGAGCCGTCCTTCGATGTGTAGACAGCCACAAATCAACACTTTGGGAGTGTCGATATCCTCAGCATCTGCAGTCGTAGGCTGAAAAACCCCAAATTTGCAGAGTCGGATCTGCACCCGCCGAGACCACGTAGTTGAAAATGGCCTGTGCAGACCTTTGTCGAAGCCGAACGGTGGCCGAGATGACCTCAGATCGAGGCTCGGGGCCGTGTCTTCGCCTGTCGAATTTCACTCCAATCTGAGCTGGTGACTCTAGCCTCCTGCAATGCTGCCCCGAGCCTCGATCTGAGCTCTGATACCAGTTGAAGGAGTACGAGCGGAAGTGCGACGCGAGAGAGAGTGCGAGAAGAAGAGCATGACGATATGGTGAACTCGCTCTACTGTAATGTGTAGAGCATAGTGAGTTCTTATTAGGTTTTTACAAAAGAATATGTGTACATACCTGGCGACTCGCCCACTTACTTGGGTGAACACATTGGGCTTTATACCCCAACATGAGCAACTTATTTCTGCAGGTGAAGTCATTTTAGACAGTTCCCTTGTGCAGACTGTTCTTGATGCCTTACCAGATTCCTACCAGACTTTTGCTAGTACTTAAAGACTGATGACCCAAGTTTGATGCATTATGCACATCGCTGTTGCAAGAGTCATTTTTTAGAAAAAACAGGACTAAGCAGCGTGCAGTTGAACAGGATTTTATTGCTTCTCAAAGAAAGGGTGGTAACAGTAATGCAGCCACTTCTTATGGTTCTGCTGCGAGTGGCAAAAATTCTGTTCCTAATGCTTCTGCTAGTAGCAATTCATCTAGAAATTCTGGTGATAAGGGCAAAAAGAAGATGTGTTGCCATTATTGTAAAGCTAATGATCACTTGATCAAGTCGTGTCCTAAGTTGAAGGCCAAAGAGGCTAAGAAGAAAGAGGGTGGTTCCACTGCAAATGATGGTTCCACTACAAATGCAGCCATTGTTGAGTCTTCTGTGAAAGGAGACTGTAATGCTGATGTTGATGCAGAATGGGCTTTTAGAGCAGAGTGCACTTACAATCCAGGTGTCCATGATGCATGCTTGTCAGTTGCTGCAGATTCACATGTGTGCTTTTTTTACAGTGGTGCTACAAAGCACATTACCTCACATCGTGAATTATTTACCTCTCTCGAGTCTGTCCCTCATGGGAATTCAGTCACTTGTGCCAACAATGCCTCTTATCCAGTTCAGGGAGTTGGAAAGATTGTGCTTACTCCTGCTAATGGCAACTCTTTCACACTTGTTGATGCACTTTATGTACCTGGGATAAAAAAGAATCTCTTGTCTGTATCCGCACTTGCTAGACTTGGACTTGTAGTCAAATTTGTGGATGACAGATTTACAGTTCATGATCTCAGTTTGGTGATGAAATTGTTGCATCTGGCCTTTTGTGTCGTGGGCTGTATAAGCTCACTTTGTATGACAAGTGTGGACAAAATTTTGCAAATGTTGTTGCAGATTCAAGGGCTATTTCAGATGCAAAACTTTGGCATGCACGTTTTGGTCATCTGAATTTTGCCAGTTTGCTGCGTTTGCAGAAATCTGATATGGTTGCTTCTTTGCCGCCTCTTGAAGCACCTGTCAAACATGTTTGTGAAGGCTGTATTTTGGGTAAGATGCAGCGTTCTAAGTTTCCAAAGGATGGTTCAGTTCGGGCCATATGCAGGTTGTAGCTTGTGCATAGTGATGTTTGTGGGCCCATGCAAACTCCATCCTTTGGCAATTACCTGTACTTCGTGACTTTCATTGATGATTACTCTAGGCATGCATGGGTATTTCCGCTTAAAGCGCAGTCCGAAGTTTTTATGTGCTTCAAACAATTTTTGGCTATGGCTGAAAATGTCTCGAAATGTACTATGGGCACCAATAGTACATTTAATGTACTATGAAAATTTAATGCATTTCTGGCTAGTCGTGGGATAAAACATCAATGTACAGTGCCTTATACACCTCAGCAAAATGGTGTTGCTGAGAGGAAAAACAGGTCACTTACGGAAATGGCACGATGTATGGTCAAAAGTCAAGCTTTGCCGCATTCTTTTTGGCTTGAGGCCATCATGTGTGCCACTTATGTACTTAACAGGTGTCCTACGAAAGCTTTGCAGTCTATTACTCCATATGAAGGATGGCATGATAGAAAGCCTTCTATTGAGCACATCCTTGTTTTTGGCTGTTTGGCATATGCTTTGGTGCCACAAACACAGCGCAAAAAATTGGATGATAAGGCTGTCAAATGTATTTTTTTTGGTTATAGTGCTGAAAGCAAAGGTTACAGGTTGTATCATCCGCAAACAAAATGTATTCTCGTTTCACGGGATGTAGTGTTTGTGAAAGATTCTGTTCAGCCCTTGCTGTCATGTACTAGAGACAGTAAAGTAAGCTCATAGGACATTTATGACACTTTGTTGCCTCTTTTCAGTGGTGGATATACAAATCTAATTTCCAATGAGGCAAATGTACAGCCTATGGGGGTTTCTGAAAATGTTACAGATCAGCTTATTACTGATGCAGATGTACATGATGTACTTGATGAGGAAAGGGCTGAAAATGAGGAGGCTAGAGGTATGCCAAAATGGCTGGTGCACACTTTGCGTGACAGTAAATTGGATGCACCTTTGTCTAGTCGTACTCGTTCAGGCTCTCGCCATGCATCTTATGCATCAGATTGTTATGCTTTGGCTGTGTCTAGTTTACATGATGTTGAGGAGCCTTTGTCTTTTGATGAGCACAGAATTCAGAAAATTGGATGGCTGCCATGCAATCAGAATATGATGCACTTATAGAAAATGACACATGGACATTATGTGATTTGCCTCTTGGCAAAAAGGCCATTGATACGAAGTGGGTTTACAAGTTGAAACGCAAGCCGGATGGTGAGATCGATCGCCATAAGGCTCGACTTGTTGCAAAGGGTTATGCACAACAAAAAGGCATAAATTATGAAGATACTTTTTCTCCCACTTGTCGTATGACTACTGTGCGTTTTCTATGTGCATTGGCAGCTCATTTTGGTTTGGGATGTACATCAATCAGACATTGTTACTGCTTTCTTGAATGGTGACATATTTGAGGAAGTTTATGTAACGCAGCCTCGCGGTTTTGTCATAAAAGGACAAGAGGACAAAGTGTGCAAATGTAAGAAGGCTTTGTATGGGTTGAAGCAATCTCCTCGTGCTTGGTATGAGAAAGCTGACACTCATTTGGTTAAACGAGGCTTTCGTAACAGTCCAACAGAAAGCACATTATGTAAAGCGTGAGGGTGATGTACTTCTCATTGTGGTTCTTTATGTTGATGATTTGTTGATCACTGGACGAAATGAGAGACATATTGCTGAATTTAAGGCTGATTTGAATGAGACTTTCAAGATGAAAGATTTGGGGTTGTTGCATCATTACTTGGGTATATAGTTTAAGCAGTGTGATGGTGGTATTTCCTTGTGTCAGAAAAGTTACATAGAGACATTGCTATGTAAGTTTGGACTTGAGGATTGCAAACCTATTGCCACTCCCATGGAAACAGGTTTGAAATTGAGTCTACATGATGCTAGCGATCCTGCTGATGTCACTCTTTACCAAACTGTTGTTGGCTGCCTCATTTATGTATGCAACACGAGGCCATTTATTTTGTTTGCAGTCTCACAGGTCAGCAGATTCATGCATAGCCCAGGGTCTAAGCATTGGCAGGCTGTCAAGAGGATTTTCCGCTACCTTAGTGGCACTTTACACCTTGGCTTGTTTTATCCTAAGGGGGGATCATTGCTGCCAGACTTACATTCTTTTCGGACTCAGATTGGGCTGGTTATTTTGACACACGAGTGCACACAAGTGGTTTTTGTTTCATGCTTGGCAGTTCATGTATATCATGGTTGAGCAAGAAGCAACCTATTGTGGCCACTTCGAGTTGTGAGGCTGAGTACAGGGCAGTCTTCACAGCTACAGTTGAGTGTGTATGGCTCAGACGCCTTATGGCTGATTTGGGTGTTGGACAGGACACTACCAACACTATCTACACTAAAAGTCAGAGCACATTGGCAGTTGCGAGGAACCCAGTTTTTCATGCTCGCACAAAGCACATTGAGGTGCATTACCACTATGTCAGGGAGAGGCTCTCAGCAGGAGAGATCAGCTTGGCTTATGTGCCAACACAGGACAACCTTGCAGATCTTTTCACAAAGGCATTGTCTCGTGAGAAGCTTGAAGCTTTCCGCAAAGCTTTGGGCTTACTCCCCTTTGTAGACTGATCATGTCCTTAGGGCATGGCACTTCCCTTTACTCATGTGCCAGCTCTCGTTCACCGCATCACTCCAGGGGGGAGTTGTTACCATATACATGTGGTAGTGATGTGTGTGAACACACTAGGACTGCTGGGGAATTTTTTCCCTCTTTAGGAGGTTTTTTCCCCCGTGCATTGTATATACGCCAATCACTCTAGGGCTATCTATCTTTCCATTGCACACTAAGTAACACACTCTCTATTGTGTGCCTTGAGCTTCCTTCGTCTTCTCCAAGCTGTGTGCGTTTCTCTGCAACCCTAATTCCAACACATATCATATGTGTGTCGACTATAGAGCACTAAATAGGATCACTATCAAAAATAGGTTTCAAGTTCCACAGGTAGAAGACCTATTTGATAAGCTACAAGGGTCCACCTACTTCATTAGGATTGACCTAAAAAGTGGCTACCATCAAATAAGGATAGTTGAGCAAGACATTGTAAAGACCGCATTTCCCACTACATTTGGTATTTACAAATACATTGTCTTCCCTTTTGGCTTGAGAAATGCTCCAGCCACATTCAACCGCTTGGTGGAGAAGCTATTCAGGCCTCACCGAACCTTTACTGGAGTGTTCTTTGATGATATTATCATCTACTCTAATTCACTAGACAAACACAAGCAACACCTCTAGGTAATATTTCAAGTCTTAAGAGAGAATAAACTTTATGTTAATCGAAAGAAAAGTGAGTTTTTCTTACAAGAGATTCAATATTTAGGTCACATTATCTCTCAAGATGGCATCCAAATGGATCCATCAAAGTTAGAGGTAATAAAAGGATGGCCTAATCCAAGGAATCTTCATGAACTAAGAAGCTTTATAGGTATGTGTGCATATTATAGATGCTTCATGGAAAAGTTCTCACTAATAACAGGACCATTACATGACCTAAAAAAGAAGAACATTAGGTATACATGGACTGCCAAGGAGAACAATGCTTTCGAAAAGCTTATCTCTCAACTTGTGCTTACACTGCCGGATCTCTCAAAGCCATTTGAGGTCCAATGTGACGCTTGTGGTGATTGCCTTGGAGTTGTTTTGCTCCAAGAAGGGCATGCCATAGCCTATGAAAGCCAAAGGCTCGACCCTGTTGAGCAAACTCTAGGCATATATGAAAAGGAACTCCTCGCAGTTCTACATGCCTTAGACTCATGGAAGCACTACTTATTGGGGACTCCTTGTTGGGCCCTGGCTAGGGTGGATGCTTATGTGAAGCATTCATAGTGAGTGTGTGCGAGTGTAAATGAGAATGTACACAATAGAGAAAGAGAATGCAACCTTCTATTATGCAAATGAGAGATTGAGTTACATGCTTGAGAGCCTTCTCTTATATAGGCTTATGATGGAAGGCCTAGAATGTTCTAGGGATAGAGATTGTTCCCGCATGGTTTAGGTAAGAGTGTGAGTGTGAGCTTGTGTTTACACTCTTCAATCTCCCCCTTAAACACATGCTTACACACAAGCTAAGGTTCTCAACAGGAAGAAGGTAAGAGTCATGATGGTTCTCAATTGGATTCATCATTCATGCTCTTTACAACATAGAGAGATGGATTCAACACTTAAGGTTCTAATGTGATCATGAGTGGTTCTCAATTGGATTCATCACTCATGTCTACAAAGATACAACATAAGAGGTTCTCACATGAGAAATGCAACTTCACAATTGAGATTCAACATAGTGTGTTTAGGGTAGCATCCTTCTTTCTAATAAATATCATTTCCTTCACTGTAGCTATATTTGAGTTGTCCCTTAGCATGTTTATTTGAAGAAGAAATAGAAGTAGAGGGTGAAGAGAAAGCGGAAGTTACCATATTCACTTCATCATTGTCGGAGTGAGCTCTTTGATCTTCATCATCACTATCATCACTTTCACTTTGCACATAGTTGACACGTTTACCTTTGAAGGTAACCTTCTTGCCGCCGTTGTCGCCATTGCCGCCATTGCCTTTGGTACAAAATTGAGGTGGATGCCCCAATTTCCCGCACTTCACACATTTTTTGATTTTGTAGCATTCGGAAGATAAGTGGTTGTGCTTCCCGCAATGCTTGCAAGCCTTAGTGTGCTTTGAACTTGAAACATAGAGTGCTTTTGATGCATTAGTTTCATTGTGTGGGTGCTTGTTGTTATGGTCCTCTTGGAGAGAGTTGATTACACTTTCTAGTGTAGGGATAGGATCTTTTTCCTTAAGTACGGTTACAATATTGTCATATGTAGAAGGAAGTGCTTTTAGAAGAACCGCAACTTTATCATCATCATCTATGTGACACTCAATGTATGAAAGTTGAGTGCATAAGCTTTTTAGCCTATTAACAAGACTAGATAGTGTTTCATTTTCATACATTGCTAGACCATATAATTGCATTTTGAGAGATATTTTAGAGTGCTTAGATTTTGCCCCAAATGTACGTTCTAAAGTCTCCCATGCTTGCTTGGCCGATGTGGCTTCATCTAAGTGGTGAATGATATCATCCGCCACACTAGTGATGAGAATGCCTAGGGCTTTCTCATCCTTGGCTTGACACTCTCGGATTTGTTGTGCTATGAGGTTTTGTGCATCAGTGGTTATGATACTCCATAGCCCTTTTTTCATTAGATAACCCTTGAGTTTCACTTGCCATGTGTGAAATCCGATGCCATTGAACATAGCTATCTCCTTGTTACCCATAATGCTTAGTGATATGTGAAAATGCAAGCAAGGGGGTCCTATTTAAAGACTCTTGAAATGGTGTCTACCCTTTTACAAAAGCATGTGAGAAATGGGAGATGCGGTAATGAAAAAGGGATTATGAATAAGCACAAAAATGACCAATATGATTACCAAAATATACTCCAAATGTGCCAGAGTAGATGGGGATGATATAACTCAGCCTTGCCTTGAGATTTGATGTTGAATTTGGAGTCAAATCTGAAATTCTATTTGCTATTTTGAACTCCACCAATAGTTGTAGCCAAAAGTGCCTTCAAAATGCCTCCAAAATGAGCTAAAATGACCGCAAAATTGATGTAGAATGACACCAAATGAAGCACCGAGGTTGCCCGAGCTTTGATAAAGGTTCTCGAGGCCGTAAACCACCAATTTGTTGAGCTAATGTGGGCTGGAAATTTTCTGTTATGAAACAGAAAATTAAAACATGTACTTCTTGATTTGACTAGTTTTGTGGTACTAGTCTTCACCGCATTGCCCGCAATGTGTAGAGAACTTATGGTAGACTAATGATGGATTAATGATGAGATTTTAGTGATATTATGAGGCTGAGAATGCTCAAATTACAGCAGCAAATCTCAAACTTTGGTTATGAGAAAGAGTTTAGAGAGAGAAAATGAGAGCTAGTGAGGTAGGAGATGCATTGAAATGATGTAGGAAAGGGTGGATATGAGCTATGGGCTGAGTATGAAGTTGAGAAAGCTTTCCATTAAAGCTTGAGGAGCTGAGGAAGAAGAAGAATCAGCCCCAAAGCCCCACGCCTATATTTGGGCACCCTTAAGGAGAGAGAAGAGAGAGAAAGTGGCAAAAAGTCAAAAGTAGGTAGAAGAGGTGGCAAGTGGGCATGTGGGCTAGTGCCCAACTTTTCCTAAAGGAAAGGAAGAGCTGAAAAAATCGTGGGTTTAGAGAGAGAGACTCCTAGAGAGAAGGAAAGTTCACATGAGTAGGCCAAGGATCATTCAAAGCTCTGATACCAGTTGTTGGGCCCTGGCTAGGGTGGATGCTCATGTGAAGCATTCATAGTGAGTGTGTGCGAGTGTAAATGAGAATGTACACAATAGAGAAAGAGAATGCAACCTTCTATTATGCAAATGAGAGATTGAGTTACATGCTTGAGAGCCTTCTCTTATATAGGCTTATGATGGAAGGCCTAGAATGTTCTAGGGATAGAGATTGTTCCCGCATGGTTTAGGTAAGAGTGTGAGTGTGAGCTTGTGTTTACACTCTTCACTCCTTTCATTGTGCGAACGGATCACCAAAGACTTAAGTACGTCATGACGCAGACTAAGCTCTCTGAAAAACAAATGAGGTGGGTAAATTTTCTTCCGCAATTTCATTTTCATATTGCTCACATTGCTGGCAAGCATAATCAAGTAGCCGATGCACTCTCAAGACGGCCGAGAGTGAATGCGGTTTCCATAGCAACTCACAATGATCTATCTTCTATGATAGATGAGATATGGTTTCAGCCCTTGCATTAGGGAAGAAAGAGGAACCATTTACTTTACAAGATGGTTATCTTCTCTATGGTAATAGACTATGTGTTACCAAGTCACTACGTGAGAAATTAATGTATGAATCTCATGCTCCTCCTTATGCGGGGCATAGAGGGATCCAGTCTACCCTAAAAGGGATTGAAACATATTTCTATTGGCTTGCCATGAAAGCAAACATACAAGAGTATGTTTCTAAATGTGTGGTCTGCCAAAAGACAAACTTTGATAGAGGGAAGCAACCTGGATTGCTTCAACCTTTGCCAATCCCTAATTCACCATGGGAGAGCATATCCATGGATTTTATCTTTGGACTGCCTAAGTCTATCCATGGGAATACGGGAATATGGACGATAGTTGACAGGTTCAACAAACGAGCTCATTTTATACCTGTTAAAAGGACTATCAAAGCCCATCAAATGGCAACCCTCTTCATATCACAAATCTTCAAGTACCATGGCTTGCCAATGTCCATAGTGTCGGATAGAGATCCTAGAACGACCAGTAATTTTTGGAAGGGTCTCTTTGAGAATGTAGGGACGAGGCTAAACTTCTCTTTGGCCTATCACCCGCAAACGGATGGCCAAAGTGAAATAGCTAACCTAACAATTCTCGATCTACTAAAAGCACTACAAGAGGTACTTCACATTAGCGACGCTCTCATTCGACGCTCAAAAGTGAAAATTCACGACGTCGCTATGAGTGTCGCTAGTTTATTTGTAACATAGCGACGCCAACAGGGGTAAAAAATAAATTGAGAGTGCCCAAAAACTCAAATCTCAGATCTGAGTTTTCGGCGCTCAAGCAAAGAGGTAACCCACGCTCTCCTCTCTCTCTCTCTCTCTCTCTCTCTCTCTCTCTTTCTTCACACACACACACACAAGAAGAGGAAGGAGAGCCAGGTAAGCTCCTTCCCTCTCCTCTCTCTCATGTTCCCTTCCCCTCTTTCTCTCTCTCTCCCTCTCTCTCTCTCTCTCTCTCACACACACACACACACATTGTGTTTTTGAGAGAGAGAGAGAGAGAGAGAGAGAGAGAGAGAGAGAGAGAGAGAGAAAGCACATGCATAAACAAAACACACACACACACACACACACACACACACACACACACACACACACATGCATAAACAAAGAATGCATACACACACACATTGAGAGAGGAAAAGAGAGAGAGAGAGAGAGAGAGAGAGAGAGAGAGAGAGAGAGAGAGAGAGAGAGGAGAAAACAAAGAGAAAGAGAGAGAGAATAAAAAACCAAAGAGAGAGAGAGAGGGAGAAGACGAAAGAGAGCGGTAAGGGGAGAAAACAAAGAGAGAAAGAGATTAGGTTAAAATTTAAATTAGATTAGGTTAGATTACATTTAGATTTATGTTTATGTTGAGTTTAAAATTAAGTTAGATTTAGATTTACGTTAGATTAGATCAGATTTAAGTTTATTTTGAGTTAGATTTAAGTTAGATTAGATTTATGTTTATTTACATTAGATTAGATTTACGTTAGATTAGATTAGATTTATGTTTACTTTGAGTTTAAGATTAAATTAGATCTAGATTTATGTTCGATGGACTAGATTTTTTTAGATTTAGGTTAGATTTTAGTGCATGTCAATGAAGGTGTGCTTTGCCCAAAGAGCAAACACTAGTTACACAACAATATGTATATTCCCATCATAATTTGATGCCTATTAACTCACACACTAACCATATTCAATCAGCCGCGAATCACCACATGTTCAATTAGGTTAGATTTAAGATTAGATTTTGGATTGAGTTTTTATATTAGAGTCTACCTTCGAGATTACGATAAAAAAATTAGAGTTAGACGATGGTGATCCCTCTCTTCCTCTCTACGGATGCGACCTTAAGCTAGAAAGCTTTCAACGGCATGATACTCAGATTGGAGGCCAACATGTAATGTGCTAAGTAATCCCTCGAACAAAGATCTACTATGAAAAGATGTTAAGATGCTGTGAAATGCTACAGCTAGAGAAGAGGCAAAGGGGTTTTGTCCACTACATGCACTATCATGTAGACATGGGTGTGTAGATTTTTTGTACCCACAAATATAGGCATTGATCAATAAAGACGAGATTATAACACGGTGGTTCTGATCTCCGTTCACCTCTAGACCGAGGTGTGCAGGGATTGGACATTACTAGAGAATGTGAGGTAGTTTAAATGTGAACAAAGAGAGAGAGAGAGAGAGAGAGAGAGAGAGAGAGAGAGAGAGAGAGAGAGAGATAAAAGACGGAGGATGCCAATTGAAGATTAAATTTATGTCTAGGTTATAAGGTTTTTACCCTCATTATGAGTAGTGACGAGGATGTGGGGCCATCCAACCGAAACACCTATCTCTCAACGAGGATCTTATGTCCGTGTAATCAATGCAAGCATGTTGTGCGAGGGACAAGACGCGTTTCTTTGCAGCACATTCACAAATTTGGCGAGTTTGATCCATCTATTATAGATCGAGTTGTTGCCAATTATAACTCGTCGGACTCTGACGTTGACCAACAGGCAGCAATCTTGCAACTCAATAGACGTGTTCGTAGGCACTTTGGTCAAGCAGCATATGTGAGGCCACAAGATGTAGCCTCCGATAGCTCGGGGGATGATCATGCAGACCACATTCCCAATGAGGCAATGTTTGAGCCCGAGATCGATGAAATGATCGAGACGATCATGGATTCAGAAAGGCTTATCTATGATGATATGAAAAGTGAAGCCGATACGAAGAAGGGGCGGTATAAAGTGAAGAATATGGATGTGTATCTTCGTCCACTATTGGAAGAGCTACAACAATTATGGATTGGTATAGAAGTGGTGGATATGAGCCGACACACAGGTCGACGGAATGCTTTGATCAGAGGCATTCTAATGTGGACCATGCATGACTATTCCGGACTAACATAATGCTCAGGTGATTTACACTTAAACTCAAACACTGTAAATCTTGGTTTTTCTCAAGCTTATCTATTATCATGTGTATACATGTAGGGCTTCAAACAAGCGGATACAAATCATGTGTCACATGTGCACCTAGACTGAGTGCACGTTGGGCGCCCTCATTGAAGAAGCAAATCTACGAAGGTCATCAAGCGTATCTTCCAGAGAATCATGTGTTACGTGACGGCTTTTTGGGAAGAGAGCCACCAAGGATGTTTGCACAAGCATGGTTAGAGCAGGAGGAGATGTGTGATGACGGTTTGCCCCTAGGGATGAAGAGACTCTCTCTATGGTACGAGTTACCATATTGGCCCCGACTCATGATCAATCACTTGCTCGATGCAATGCACATATTCAAGAATGTGGGTAATCTGCTATGGGACCATCTGAGCGGCAAGAAAGATACTTTGGGAGCCAGGGTTGACCTTAGAAATGTGGATCGTATGGAGCAATATTGGCCGCAGACAGCATCCGATGGATCAATAAAAATCCCTAAAGCGCCATGGATTTTCACAGGAGCCAAGAATGCAAAGTAAAAGAGACCATTCGATATGTGCGGACCCCCATTGGCATAATGCATTCACTCTGAACATGTTTTACTAAAAAAGAAAAGCTTATCGGTTTGAAGTCACACGACTGGCATAAAATTTGTGAGGTATGTTCATAGTGGAATATATCATAGTGGAAATTGTGTAACAAATTCGTGTGTGGACTTTAATATCATTGCTGCACGTGTTTTGCAGTTTATGTTATCGATGGCCATTGAGGGATGCTTGTCTCTTGACATCCGTAACACAATATACAAACTTGCGAAGTTGGTGCAATGGATCTCACAAAAGGAGATCAACGTAGACTCCATACCATTCGCCAAACTAAACACTGCGGAAATTGTGTGCATGTTTGAGAAACACTTTCCTACTACCATGCTAACCATTCAGGAGCATCTTCTTGTTCACATAGTTGATGAGGTGGAAATAGGTTGCACAATACATTCTAGATGGATGTTCTTTTTAGAATGTTTCATGAAAACGCTCAAGGGATATGTGCGTCAGAAGGCACATCCGGAGGGTAGCATGGCAGAAGGTTGGCTGGTATCAGAGTCCCTAGTGTACATTGGAGAGTGGCTAGACGGATTTGGTAAAGCCCGGGACACGCTATGGCGAACCATAGATGATGAGCGCATATCTGGGATTGTCATGTGCAATCTCAGTGTTGAGAAGAAGATGATGGAAGATCTAGAGGCTAAAATCAACCAATTTTGCATGCAAAAGTGGATTTCACAATATGAGGATGCAAAGCAAGAGCGACAAAGGGCACGAACCGAGTGGAAACGGGGAAGACGGCCATTGATGCACTATCCGGCGGGTCTGGAGAGCCTACCAACATTCATGAGCTTAAGATGGTTGCACAACCAATTGAAAAGCGCACAACGGTGAAGAAGTGACTGAGGAGGAGTGGGAGTACTCTCAGGGTTGCGCGACCAAGGTAAGTTTGCATAGAAGTTTGTACGGCCACTCATAATCTTTGTTGGTTGTAATATAAGTCATACATAGCAGCATGGTGTAAAGGTCGACATTTTAGGGTGGAACGGATCGACAAAAAGCGTTTTACTCAAGATTGTGGAATCATAGAAAAATTTGAACAGTTTAGTCGACGACGGTCCTCTGATGCAGATCCTGTGGTGGTGGAATTCACTTACTTCGGCACGCTACAAGAGATTTTGAGGATCGATTATAGAGGATTTTTTGTCGACTTATTTGATGTGCAATGGTTCAAGATAATCATGGAGGGTTGCAACGCTACTGTGCATAGAGGAGAGTCTAGTTTTCTTGAGGTGGATTCAACTAAGAAATGGATTGACCTAAGAGAAACTTTCGTACTACCCGAGCATTGTGAACAAGTAAGTATGTAAATAGTTAACATCCAATTTTAGAAGTTATGTGCTTGGAAGCTCTCATGTAAGTTATGTGGCTCTGGCAGGTGATATTTCATCCTACAAAGTCTGCATCAAACTGGTGGTACGCCATAGAGGTAGCCCCTTGTAGTGCACGGACATATGAAGGCTACCATGTGCCAATCACAACGGCATCAATGGAGGAGATCGGAGAAGATGCTTAATCAGAAGCCGCTGAGGTGGTGCCAGACGAGCATCAAGTTGATACTCTCTATGGGGTGCATGCAGAGGATCTACAAAATGAAATGGAGGACATCTGTTTAAACGGAGAGACCTATATAGATATAGGAAGTTATGGTGAGCTTTGCGAGGATGAGAGAGAGACCTCTTAAAGCCATAAATATTTTATTTGAATAATTTTGCTCCGTTTTATAATATATATTGTATTCACGTGGCTTTTTGTCCAATTCTGTCTATATGCGTCATTGTATTTAATAATCTTTGCGTCCACTCTAGGTACGTATGCTCTAGGTATGTTCTCACAAGCAGGGACGATGAGCACTGCGCTCCGGGTGCGATGGAGACTGGAGCTGCAATCGCGAAGGAAGTGATTTGTCTCTGTTCATAGATGCTGCTCGTCCCACTGCTAGATCTAGTTGATCAGGTGAAAGAGACGCTAAGAAGCACTACTATTGCTTCTTAGCGTCTCTTTCACCCGATCAACTAGATTTAGTGGTGGGGCAAGCAGCATCTATGAGCAGAGATGGATCACATTCGCGATCGCAGTTTCAGTCTCCATCGCACTCGGAGTGTAGTGATTTTACAAATTCACAGAACTTCAACAAAATCTCTCTACATAGGAATCCCTCCCCCTTTATGAGTCCTCTCTCTCTCTCTCTCTCTCTCTCTCTCTCTACTTGTCCATGTTTTATTCTCCATTCATTCAATATTAAGATTAAATGTTTGTGTATTTAATGCAGGTGTGAATGATGATGAGTTTCTTTCTTCTTTGTCACCCCAGCAGAGGCAGTGGTACGTGGAGCGTCATCGCTCTGGAGCACCATCACGCGTTCCTACTCCTTAAGCATCTCCCTCTATTTCATGGCCTTCAGTGCGCTCCGAAGCTTCGATGTCGATGAGACGATCTTCACACTCGTCTAGGCACCGACGCTCTAGTGGTGGCGACGACGGTTGTTGTAGGGATGCCGCCGCTGATGCCTCGACACAGCCTTGTATTCGACGAGGCTCTTTACCCTCCCCTTCTTTGCCTGCCCCCACACCAGCCATGGCATCGTCATCTATACCAGGTTTTGCACGGTTGACAGCCGTTCCTAGTAGCTACACGCCACTAGCTACTCCTTTAGGAGTCACTCCAGTCGACACTCCTCGCTTCGGGGCCCATACTCCAGTGGAGATACCTGATGTCCGTACCCCCATCGACACACCACTAGAGACCCCTGCCGGGACACCCAGGTTTACGCATCACCGGCGAGAGGGCTTGCCTTACTCCGTCGACTTCAGTGGTGGCATCATCTTGGATGATGAAGGCAAGAAGGTGATCTCGCACATGCACGGTCTTTGCTCTCAAGTGTTTAGACACTACATACTAAACACTTGGAGTGAAGTATCAAGTGATTTAAAAGACAGAGTCATCGGCATGCTGCATGACGAGTTTCCCGTTTCAACCCGGGATGACCGCTTTAATGAAGACCTGATGAAGGTTTGAATGCGCCAATACTGCAAGCACAAGCGTTTCAAAGTGCAAAAATCAATTAAGCATGGGTAGAATAGACCAGATTGGCTGGCCAAAGAAGACTGGAAGAATGCAAAGAAAGCAGCGCACAAGAATCCTGACAAGTGGAAGCAACAAAAGGAGGTAGCCAAAGCACGAGTAGAGGCAGGGAGCTCGCATCACTTGGGGAGCGGCGGGTGGGCATCATTTGAAGCCGATTTTGTAAGTGTTTTTGCGTTGCTCTTTAGGGTTGATAGTCTAGGGTTTAGGGGTTTTTAAATTCTAACATAATTGATTCTTTGGATGTGACCCCACATCGTACGAGCGCGAGTACGCAGGCAAGAAGGGCTTAAATGCCTTGATGGACATTCTGAGTTCTCATGGCGGCATGGTTAGTATTAGGGTTTACTCTTTTCTATTTGTTGTATTGTTTTATAAATTATATGTTTATAGTTACAGAAAGTTGTCTTATTGTTTTGTTTTTGCAGAATCCGATAGATATGCCGCTTGGACACGATGAGACGTCTGATTAGACGAAGTCAGTCTAGCCATAGCTAGATAGAACTAGTTTCCTTTTGTCATAGAATATGTGTCATGAGATGACGTTTATACGTCTTTTTGTAACTATTGGAAAACCATGTATCTTTTTTCAATAATGACAATAGTGTTGTAACTATTACATTTGCAAAGTTTAACAATCAAGTGATTTTGCCTATGATGTGTACAATTGTCATTGATTTACTTTCATCAATTTACTTTTATCGGTTCTGTATCTTTATTCTGCAAACAATACTATGGATGGTAGAGTTAATGGTTATATTGTCTTGTGGATGACTACTTTGGGTCTATATCTAAGCTTGCACTTTCTTTCAAAGGTGAATCTGGGCTTATCTTGGATTCATTTAGGTTTACTCTATTATTGAAACATTCAATATGGTTGATGGGTGGCACGGCATTGAAAGGTTTACTCTATTATTGAAACATTCAATATGGTTGATGGGTGAATGCCCTGCCACCAATTTTTTTTTCTCTCGGGCGTCGCTATAAGCGTCGCTATATAAGGCTCTGCAGCGTCGCTACAAATGTTGCTATAGGTGGCCTGTAAAACGTCGCTATGATCGTCACTATAGGCGTCGCTATATAGCGACGTCTGTAGCGACGCATATAACGGCGCTCATAGCAAAGTTCCCGTATTGACGCTTTTAGCGACGGTCTTAGCGACGCCGAGGAGTATAAAAACCCAATGTATTTTCGTCGCTAACAATGTCACAAGTGCACACAACCTCTTGTAGTGAAGCCTATGTAACGGAAGTAGATCTAAGGTCCCAATGGGAGAAGTACTTACCCTTAATGGAGTATGCTTACAGTAACACTTTACATACTTCCACGAAAAAAGCACCTTTTTGAGGTAATTGAGGGAAGATCCAAAAGTCCCCTGCTACTCAAAGTACACGGGAAGATCTTTGTTACAGATGAGTATAGCCGAGACCTACAAGAATCATTCCAAAAGATTAAGGATGCTATCTCTATCTCGCAGCAAAGGCAAAAGGCTGCTGCTGATAAGCACAAAAGAGCCCAAGCCTTTAAAGAAAATGATTGGGTATTACTTAAATTTCCCAAGGCTCGATTAAGGCACACAACCGGCAAGAATCCTACGGGACACCAAAAGTACTATGCTAAGTTAGCAAAAAGGTACTATGGTCCCTTCCAGATCCTTCGACCAATCAATGAAATGGCCTATCAACTCAATTTTTCTAGCCATTGGCTCATACACAATGCTGTCCATGTGAGCCTACTAAAGCCTTACAAAGGAGAGCCACCTCAAGAACCAACTATTGAAGACCCACCGGAGATCGAGGACCAAGAAGAGGTGCTGCAGCCTGGGTCCATTCTCCAACATGAAGACAAGGTATTAAGAGGCGGTAAGACTATCCGACGGTATCTTATTAAGTTTAAGAATTACTTTTTTGAAGATGCTAGATGGATGCAAGGCATACAATTAAAGGATAACCGAAACCTTGTCAATGCTTACAATGTTTTCCTAGAGTAAGCAAATGTACAAATGTTTAAAATGAACAAAGTTTTTGTCTTATAAGACGCTCATTTTATTTATTGTGCACAAATGTTAAGCAGTATACATGCTTAGAATCAAGTTTGTGGAGACGACGTCTTCCAAACACCAAGTAGAGTTTGTCACTCTACTATGGAAGATTGATAGGACTAATGTGCAGACATGCTTACGGTAGCTTAGGCTCTCAAGCTCCAAATGGGTTAGTCATCCATTCTAGAATGATGTCGTCGGGTAAGATAGGGATCCTCTACCCACTAGAAAAAGGACTAATGAATAGGCTTTATCTTATCTACCCCATAGTCGAGGACGACTATGATTTCAAGAGAGAGGTAATGTCATAATAACTAATATCTAATTCTTTTAAATGATTTTCTCATGGTAAACTGATCATTTAATATGGGGAAGTGCCAGGGGAGAAAAAGCTAGAATATTGGTTAAGCTGGCAGACCGGCCATAGTAGCGATGCAAAGGACGGAGAATGGGGATCCAAAGGGGGGGTCATATGCAAAAGAGCAATGTGCAACAATGGGCTTTAAAGACCCTAAGGTTCAACCCATTAAGAATTCCAAAATGCTAAGCTTGTGTCCAATGGTCAAGCTTAGTAAAATTGGATGCTTGGTGAGTGTGCCAAAAAAGTCTTCAAGGCTCCTACATAGGAGGCTGTAAGTAGGGGATGAGAGAGAAAGACACACACACACACACACACACACACACACACACACACACACACACACACACACACACACACACACACACACAGAGGCTCCCTTTACACAAAGGGAATGAGGGACACATGTCAGCTCCCTAGGCCAATTGCCCACAAGGTGCACTCAAATCCTATTGGATGGCCATGGAGGTGGACCAATGAGAATTAGGCTAGAGTAAATCTAGTTTAATGTTCATTTAAAAAACACTTAATAAAAGAACCAATAAGAATTAAGCTCTCTAGAAGACTATTGGACAGTCTCCCAAGGGGTCCAATGAGCATTGCGTAGCCCAATGCCCAGGGGATTCACCATAAAAAACTTACTGCACCACGTAAGTGCAGGGGAGTGGGGTATTTTTACAAGTTATATAAGTGTATAAGTTAGGGACAGACCCCCAATAATTTATCTCCCAAGCTTAAAAATAAGGGAGGGGGTATCATATTTATTTGGGGGGGGGGGGGGTTGGAAGAAGTGAGAATAGGGGAAAATGAGAGGAAGTTTTTGTGTTTCAAAATCATGGCTTCCCAAAAGAGTCTACCCTCGAACTTGTGAGTCAATAGCTACAAAGATACATATAAGAACTAACACTGCTTTGTATCAATTGCTTGTTTTGTGATTATAGTACATTTGTTGAGGGATGAAAGCTATAAAGAGTTTGTATAGATGTAAATTTACACGAAAAACCTAACACAACGATATAACCATGTTTCTTGACTAATTTAGATGGGTCAGAATTGGACGAGTAGCTAGAGTGTAGGGTAAATAGACACATAGTTTGAAAATCAAACTAAGAAACATTGAGGGTACATCTAGTTATCAATAGAAGTGATTCCTGAGAACGTTGCCAGTCACTATGCTACATGCTCTTTGACTAGTTTTACTCAGTTAGATCATGTGAGACCTAGATTTTATCTGTAAGGTAGGGGTATGATAGTTTTCTACATTGCTTGTCGTATAAGCGTAGAAAGGGGGGTCATATTCCCTAATATGAGTCGTATATAAGGGTTGTATCAAAGTTGGCCGCTCGTAGGTGGCGTCCCGTTTTGTATATAGAGTGAAACCCTCGGGAGCCCAATGGCTTGCCTGATTCCTATTGGCCAAGAGAAAAAGGGGTCTAATGAGAGTTTAGTTGCATTAATTAATTACCTAAAGCTCTCACAAAAGGGGAAAGGGGGACACATGTCAGAAGGCTATCACTTATGCTTCTTAATTCCTATTGGCTAAGCCTGCAAAGGTCCAATGAGGTGCCAGCAAGAGGATTTAGCAAGAGAGGTCGATCAAGAGAGAGAGGGGGCTGATTTTTCAAAGGCATTATTCCACACACACCCACACTAGCTCATGTGTGAAGTAAGAAGACTCTCTCACTCCTTGTCAAGCTTTAATGGAAAGCTTATCACCTACTCCAAGCTTGTGAGAAAGGGAGGTCTACACCAACAAATCTTGGCTTTGTGATGCAAATCCAACCAAGAGCCAAGCTTCAATGCATGCTCATCTCCTCTACCATGATAATTACTAAGCTATGCTATGCTAATACGAGTGATTATGTGAGGAGATGTACTTCTTTCTTGTAAGACTACTCCTTCTTCATCTCAATCTGCTCTCATACCCCGCTAGCTCTCACCATCTTCAAAGGTGTGTGAGATCTTGGGTCTGAGACCGTGAGGGAATTGATGTTGTGTTTTATAAGTTTTTGCTTAGTGCTTGAAGCTTCCATCTTCATTGCACTAGCTAGTTATTGAAGGAACACAGAGGATTGTATTGTAAAATTTCTCCCTTGATGGGGGAAACCTATAATACACAGTCTTTTGGAGAGGGGACCGGCTCCATATAAATCCGGTCCTCAGCTGTTGTCAATAGCTTAATGTCTCTCTCTTTTCAAGTATTATTCATGCCTATCTAACTAGGTGTTATGCTTTTTGTTGCTCTCTCCACCCAAGCACTCTTGTTATGCTCATTAGGAATCTATTCTAATAAATTGCTCACTATGTTCATGCTATTTTCCGCTACACACAAGTTACTAGGCCATTAAATGTTACATTGGTATTAGAGCACAAGGTTTCTCTTTTCTTGCTCAAGAAGGGAGGTCCTCAAGCTACCTATAAATGGTTGTTGGTATTAATTGCAATTGAGTAAGTAGAATAGGGATTTTTCAACCTTGCAGTGCGCCTGCCTTTGCAGATAACGGGGCATCACTGTCGAGAGCTATGGTCTTAATAGTGGAGTCCTACGGGGCTTGCCTGTAGATTAATCACTATTGAGCTATTAGAAGCTTGACAAGAGCCGGTGTTGTTTTGGTGTTGAAAGACCCTCTCTTCTATTCCTTGCAATTAATGATATTCAAGCCACGGGTACAATAGCTTGAGTGCTTTTCTAAAGGGGTAAAGAGGAGTAGCAACTAGGGCTTGAAGTGCCAAAGTACACCTAAAAAGTTTACACCTAAAAGTTGTTAGGATGGCTGAAAATAGTAATATAGTGAAATTAATGTTGATAGCTTTGATTTTGCTAATGAGCAGGCTACTAATGATGCCCCTATGATTGTTAACTACCTTGTTTCTAGGCTTCAACAAGGCATGGGAAATCCATCCCTCCAAAGTGAAGTGCAACAGCAGCTTCGTGCTCATGGGATTCTCCAAGCTCCCCACCATGATGAGAGAGTACCTAGGAAGCCTCCTTGTGAGACTTCCAAAAGAGGCCTCTCTCCGATTTGGGAAGAAGAAGATGATCCATAAGAAGGGCTCAAAAATTTTCTTCTTGATGATGCATCTCCTTCCCAAAGGAGAACTCAAGAGCCCCCACCAAAGGAACGAGAAAGAAGCGAGTCTCCTGTCACCTCGGCAGAGATGGCTCCATGAAGACGGCGGGCAAAACGCTTTCCATCACCTCCTAAACAGAGAATACCATCGCACAATTCTCCACACCATAATTCAAAGAGGGATGAGAGAAAACAAGAGAATAAAAAGGCGAGAAAGAGGTCACCCTCTTCTCCATCTTCTTCATCCTCTTCCTCTTATGAAGAAAGTGATGGTGCAGACAAAGAGGACCAAGGCAAGAAAAAGGCGAGAAAGAGGTCACCCTCTTCTCCATCTTCCTCAAATTATTCATCTTTTGAAGAAAGCGATGGTGCAACTTTTGAACCATAAAAAAGAAGACTCCATAGGAAATCCTATGCCGCGTGGAAGAGATCGTCCAAGCTCAAGAAGTTCTAAGAGGGAGGAAAGAGCATCTCTTTCCTTACCTACAATGGCACCTTTGGTGCTATGGACAAAGTCTTGGCTTTCATCCAACAATTTGATGTGGCATTTGGAGATGAGGGCTTCACGGAGTCCTCTAAGCTATGCCATGTAGCTATGCACCTTCAAAAATCCGCTAGGCAATGGTGGTCTAGCATACGGGCAAACAGTGAAGCTCCACGAACATGAAAGCTTTAAGAGCTTCCATCATGAAGTAGTTTTTGGCCACCGATGCCAAAGACAAAGTACTCACCAAATGGTGAAGCTTGAAGCTCTCTCCCTACGAATCCATTCACAAATTTTGGGACTTACATCTCAAAGCCACTGTCTTCAAAAAGATGGATTTTGGAGAGCAAAAACAACAATTTTGTGCGGGCTTAATTGAAGAAATGGTGGAGTATGTCAACTCCCAAAGGCCACGCACCATATCTAATGAAATGCTCACTGTGTTCATGCTATTTTCCGCTACACACAAGTTACTAGGCCATTAAATGTTATAGAAGACAAGCAGCCCATCAACAACCAAGGAAAAACCTTCCATAGCCCTCATGGACACTTTTCCATAGTGCCCGTGGACGGGCACTAAAATCGGAAGGCGAGAATGTTAACTGAGCCGACGTCAATTAGTAGGAGCTGCTAAAGTCCAAATCCTTATGAATGCACATCAAAGATGAATATGAAGAAGCAATAAAGATTGGAGTTACATATTTTTTACATTTTCCCAAAGTGGCCATGTATTGCAATTTCCCGATTTATTTAGCTATTGTGATAATTGTAATGTGTTACGGGCTCAATGAGACTTCCAAGATGTAAAGAATAGGTCAATTAGTGTGCCTAGGTTGTAGGTAAATTAAGTTGTGGAGCCTTAACACTAGAATGGTAACCCAACAGGACATAAAAGTGTCCTTTCAGGGTTTTGGAAAAAAAATCCAAAACCATAGTAGATCCACTCATTTTGAAAAATCCTTTCATGAGCTTATAGTTCAATAACTACTACATATGGAAAAAATGAGAAACTTGTAATTTTTCTCATCCCTTGGTCACTACAAGCCTCCAAAGTTGATGGACCATTGCATTTTGCCCAAACATTGACCCATTATTGAAGACTTCATGTATCTTGTATGACCCTACCCATTCAGTGGTCAAGATGGGCTTCTTACTCTTCATTCTGTCTATGTACTAAAGTACCAAGTCTCCCGATTTAGATTTATTTATTTTTTGGTCATATTGCTCCTAGACCCTATTATGTCTGACTTCTTGGCTCCAGAGTGCATACGAACATACCTCCTCTTTGTGACTTAATCATTCCAACTATTCCTTCTAGTGTTTGTGCCTTCTTGATTGTATTTTATTGCAACTCTAAGACAGAGGACATCAAATTCAAAAGGTATAATGGATTCTTGATTGTAAACCAGCCTAAATGGTATCTATTTTAATTTTAAAAATTATAATTTGAATTAAAAAACTATAAGTAATTAATAAAAAATCACTAAAATATCTCAAATCATAATTGCTTTTTAATATTTGATTACAAAAAACCATTTTTCTTTTTAGTTTTTAATTTTTTTTGTGTGCATACATGCTTGTGTTCGATTGTGTATATTAGTAGGACTAGTGTCAACAAATTGAATCTTCCTAAGATGTCATGTAAATTTTTTAATTTGGATGTGCAAATTGTATTCCAATTGATAGATAGAATCATCCTCAACATTCAAAACTATGCTTTGTTTCCTCTTGTGGCATGTGGACTCATGACCTGTCATCAAAGGAACTTAACCCTTGATACATGGTAGTTCACTACTTGGGATAACCCTTGATACATGGTAGTTCACTACTTGGGATTTCCTGTAGTGAACATGTTGGAGTGTTGTTTTCCCTTTTCACTAGTGTAAACTAGGACTCAATTCAATGTGCTTTTCTAAAGAGTAAGAAATACCCCTTTATGCTTTGTAATATTGTATTTTTCATGTTTGTTGTGCATGTGTCATGTAGAGAATCTTTCGTTGGAAACCTTTCGCTACAAACTAGCTACCATGTTTATAGTTTGAAAAGTTCAATCAGAAAGTGCTCATCTATTTGAGGCCTATCCATATCTTGCATTAGCTTATCAATATATCCATCAAAGGGATGTCTAAGTCTTGAACATTCCCATTGTGTCACCATTGTCATATCAACTGGGCTTGCACAAAGCTGCTTCTTTGGTTTGCAATTTTCTTCGTGTACACATTGCTTTGCATTCTTGTTGAGAATGGGTCACAACATACTTTGAATGAAGTTGAAACACTATGTTTTGAATGACACTTTCATGAGAGCCCTCTTCCAATTGTTACATTTTGATTATCTCCATTGAATACTTCTCAAATAGCATTCCAATTTACTTGAGCCTTATCCACCATGAATCCATGGAAGTCTACTGACTTGCAATTGTTCAAGTATTTCCAAAAGAGACATTGTGAAACCATATCCTCCTCTTTTATCTCGCACATGGTAGCAGTGAATAGTTTTTGCATTCTAGGAAAGCTAGATATTTTCAAATGAGAAGACTATAAAACACAACATTTTGAAAGAGATAACAATTACAACCTTGGATCATACACATGTAATGACATACCATTGTCACCCAATCACTACATCGTCTAGAGTGATCAAAGTAAATGCATGCTTGACAAAGATTGACGGCTCCATTCATTTGATTCACAAGGCCCACACTATATGTTGACCCGATGGTGGATTGCTTCAAAACCAAACACCACTCCTTCTCTTTTTCTTAGCCTGGAAAAATGACTCCCGTGGAGAAAATAATTTGAGTACTCCCAAGATTCAACAAGGCATCAAGCCCATAGCTCTTCTTGAAGCTTTTGTAGCGAGCTTCTTTTAGGACCTTTAAAATCCATTTGTATCCAAAAAGATGGCGAGCCTTTGAGAGCAGAAAAATTAGCATAAAACAATGTAGCTTTCCTTACCATACGTCTTCAACCACTAGTGCCATCTCCTCAATGATGCTTTCAAGATCTTCCTCTCTAATTAGATTGCTTACTCCTCCTTCCTTCACCAATGAACCCCTTGTAATTTTGTTTGTCACCCACATTTATACCTATTGGCGGATGGTGGTGTGGTTAGCATTTATCTCAAGTCACCATTGCCTTTGTGTAAGGCTTTTAGAAGTATAGGTTTTCATGAGATGGTCATGTTGATTGTAGTGGAGCATCAAATCTACTCCTAGTTTCATCTTTGGGCATTATGTAGTGCATTGATGATGACCATTTTGCTTTGCATAATGGGACTTGATTTCTATAGACTCCCTTCACTTCCTTCACATGCTGGGTCAATTGGTGGGGCCTTAAGCAACTATCAAACATGCCTTTTCTTCACTCTTTAGTAAATTCCTCATTGGTTGTTTTGGCCTTTGTCCAAAGGAAAGGATTATATTTGGACTCCATTGAATCCATTTCTTTGCATGCCCCAAAAGTGGATGGAAAAAAGTGACATCACCATTGTAGCACTTTGGGATCTCATTGACCTTCACTACATCCATGTGTTGTGCTTAGGAATCTTGCACAAAATATTCTTTTAACCTAGGCTTCGTAGGCATTATGCACCACTTTTCTCTTTCATGAGCACACATTTGAAACCTCTTCTAAGCAAGCACCACACAAAACCTTGTAGTTTGAAGAAAGAGACTCCTCCAACACAAGGAAAAAATGGACATATTTCATTGGTCCTTTTTGGTACCTAGATCAAGGCATTATTTGCACCGCTTAGAGCCTTTGGCTTCAACATCTCAAACTTTGTTGGCTTCACTTTCCATTAGTGAATGGAATATATATTTTTTCAAGAGGAAACTCTATTAAGCAAGACATGCCAATAGGTTAAAGAGTACCACTTTTGAAAACAGGATAAGAAAGAGTTTGTTAGTTGGCTATAGATACTGAAAGCATTTAAGGAGAGTTATAATCAAAGATTTAGAAAATATTTTTGCAATAAATTTTTTAACTTTCAGTAATTTGAAAGATATTTAAAAAATAGATTTTTAATAGAATACTTAAATAAAAAAACATTTTTCTCTCCCTCTTCTCTTCTTCTGATTCTCTACATTTGCCCCCTCCCTTCTCTCTCTTACTCCCCCCTTTCCTATCTCTCTATGTTTATCTCCTCTCTCTCTCTCTGTGGCTATCGACGTTCCTTCTTTCTCTTCTTGTCTCCCTTTAATTCTCTCTCCCTCTCTTCCACTTCTGATCCTCTTGCTTTCTTTGTCTCTCCTTGTTCTCCTCCTCTCGCCCCCTCCTTCCCCTTCTCATTTTCATCTTGTCCTTCTCTCTCTCTCTCTCTCTCTCTCTCTCTCTCTCTCTCTCTCTCTCTCCCCCATGTTTCTACTCACTTAATCTCTCTCCGTTCTCACGCTCCCTCTCTCTCTACTTGCTCATCACCTCCCTCTACTTGTCCCCTTTCCCTCTACGTGTTGTCTCCTTCTATGCCCTCTTTCCCCTTCTTGCACTCCATGTCTTTCTACTTGCTTTTCATCTCTCTATGCTCGTCTCTCTCTCTCTCTCTATGTGTGTGTGTGTGTGTGTGTGTGTGTGTTCTCTCCCTCTATGAACTCCCCCCCTTTCTCACGCTCTCTCTCTCTCTACTTGCACTTGACCTCTCTGTTGGGTGGGCACGTCCTATTATTCTTATCTATGGCATATGTAACACCTCTTAGCCTTATTAGCCTGTGTGGTATAATATCTAGCCTAATAACCTGTGTGGCACTATGGTAGGAATAATATATTGGATATTTCCACCACCTTACCTATGATGTCACCCTATATGTCATTGTATGGCTCTTCTATATAAGAGCACCATTGTACATTTCTACAATCAATCTATTTTAGCAAGCTTTATTTTGTATTTTGCCATTTGCATATCTCGTCTCTTTAATTAAATGTAATTACTCATAATCATGTGTCAACATGAATGTAACTTACAACAAACCGCCTTAATTAGAGCCTTACAATTGGTATCATAGCAATTTGTAAGGCTTATTTAACTATTATTGGATACATTTAATTAATAGAACATCCAATTTTCTTTTGTAAAATATATTTTTTCTACTTTAGGTGTCTGGTTGTGCTCATGCTAAGTGGCACAGAGAGGTGAGCTTTTGAGGGCAAGTGTTACAACTTCGTCAGTCTTCATTTAATTGAAAAAAAGAGACGAAGGCGCAAGAAATCAAATTATCTTCGGCCCATTGGTGACACACTTGCTCGCCATCCCTTTTTTCTTTGCAAGTGCCTCAGTTCGTTCCGCGCTATGCACTATGCACCTACCCAAGCTGTGGTCATTCACTATTGCTCGTATTTGCCCGTTGCCCGTTGACGGTCCACCAACCTCATATAGTAGCTTCAAGCCCTGAGCCTGAGGCCATCGTAGCCCGCTGTTTTCTCCTGGCTGTGCTACTCAATCTACTGTCGTCTTCACCTGCAGGTGACATCCACCAAGGGTTCTGTGAAGTCTTGCAGGTAACACTGCCTAATTAGCTCTACATCATCATCAACGCTATCATCTGTTACCTTTTCACTTACTGCATCGTTCGATTCAGCTGCCGATTCTTGTCATCATCAGCGAATTCCCTCTGGTTCATGTGCCCAGTGCTAATTGGCCAAACACACACACACACATGCTTGCGGCCCTGCTCAACCCGCTACTCCACTTTTCTGTGTGTGCTTGATTGCCTTGCAGACCCTACCACCATGCAGGTTCGCAACTGCTTTTGCCCTCCTTCTTTGCCTCGCTTTCCTGTGAGTTCACCACTACCGGCCTCATTGGCAACTGCGGCTTTTACAGCTCGGTCCTTGCTACTCATCAATTTCTTAAATTGTCACCTCCCTTCCCACGCTCTTAGCTTTACAGCTCCAAGGGGAGCATAACTCGGTGCTCCATTTCTGAATTGATGCTCAGTTAACAAACCGGGTTCACACACAACACCCTAGTAATTTCATACCAAAAGCTTTACAAAGCCCCTATTCCCGCAACAAGAATAAAGGAAAATTGCAACATCAAGCAATCCTTCAAAGAATTTTTCTTTGAGCTCCAAAGCTTTAACGGTTGTGAAGAGGTACTTCTTGAGAAAGAAGAGTGACTTCACACTCGGTCTATTTTCGAGAATCCCATTATGCATGCAATAAATGAATGCATTTGTATATACTTCCAAAGTGTTCTAGACACTGCTCGTACAAACTCGTACGCGGTAAGACCGCCCGTGCATTTAATCTTTCACATGAGCACACTACACAACATGTATGAGTACTTTCACCTAAGCACAAGCACACACATAAGCATATTCCTTGGAATGTATGCTTACTTCATGATGTTAGCCATGAAGGCCACACCCTCGACAAGCTGGACCAATGAAGATCAAGATCTATATCAACATGAAGATCATGAAGAAGATGAAGACGGTGAAGGGGGCGATATCAACAATCCTTCAAACTAAAACTCATGAAAGGAAAGAAGAAAGTGCGAGGAATAGCGCACATAGTGGAAGATGATGAAGGAGATAATAACCTTGTGCTTTGTGACGACATACTTTGAAGACTTTTTCCCGCTTAAGGGAGGTTTGTCATCCTGAGTGGATATTATTTTGTCATCCTACGTGGATACCAATTTGTCATCCTGAGTGGATACCATTTTGTCATCCTACATGGATACCATGTTTGTCATCGTGAGTGGATACCATGTTGTCATCCTGAGTGGATACCGCTTTGGATATTGTACCTTGTCTTCATTTGTAGTCCATGCCCAAGGGGAGGATTATTGGGTGGGCACGTCCTATTATTCTTATCTATGGCATATGTAACACCTCTTAGCCCTATTAGCCTGTGTGGCATAATATCTAGCCTAATAGCCTGTGTGCCACTATGGTAGAAATAATATCTTGGATATTTTCACCACCTTACCTATGATGTCACCTTGTATGTCATTGTGTGGCTCTTCTATATAAGAGCACCATTGTACATTTCTACATTCAATCTATTTTAGCAAGCCTTATTTTGTATTTTGCCATTTGCATATCTCGTCTCTTTAATTAAGTGTAATTACTCATAATCATGTGTCAAACATGAATGCAACTTACAACAAACCACCTTAATTAGAGACTTACACTCTCTATGTGTTCCCTATCTCTCTACCATTTTCTCCCTCTATGCACTCCCTCTCTCTACTCGCTCTACCCTTGTCTCTACTCTATGCCCCCTCTTTACGCTTCCTCTCTACTAGTCCCAATAGCTCTTTGTTTACTCTTGGTCCCCCCCCCCCCCCCCCCCCCCCCCCCCCCCCCCCTTCTCTCTCTCTCTCTCTCTCTCTCTGCTTGTCACTCTCTCCTTAGTAGTCTTATTCTTGCACTTTTTTTACGTGGCATGCCAAGTGGTTTCTCAGAGCAAAAAAATTCTTGTGGCATGCTTTTGTGGCAAAATGAAATGTGGCATGCCATGTAGGATTCACTTCTTACATCTTTTTCATAAAAAAGAAAACTCGTGTATAAATTGAGAACTTTCCAACATGAACACTTAAAAAAGTGTTTTGTGGGCAAAAAGAAAAACTTCTTAGCCTGTTTACTCATGGCAATATTAAAACATGTTATGCCACATTATAAGCATGTGTGCGATATTGAATTTTTGTATTGCAAAAATCCACATGGTAGGCCCACTACATCAACAATTCCATGTGGCAAGCCTACCACATTATCATTGAGATATTCACATAATGGTTCTTACATGCACTAGTCATCAGGATTTGTCTAGCCCCATGTGATTTCAACCTCTTAGGACAGCCAACTCCCTTCCACCATTCTATCATCACAAGGGAAACATATAGAGGGTGAACCATCAAGCTGAAAGAGGAATGAACAGCCAAAATCATCTACCTAAGGAAAAGACAAAAATGTGCACAAAGAGGTTGATTCAATTATTAAATTGCACATTTTTTTGAAGCGACAGAATGTCAATAGGAGTTATGAGTGCAAAGATATGCTCGATTGAAGTCGATGGGTAGCAGCAGTGATGGGGAATCTCGTGGTTTTTTCCCATTTTGGAGCACTCAGATTGAGATTGTGGAGACATCAAATAACAGAGGGGAACTGGAGTTTTGGAGTTGGAAACATGGGGTTCCATCACAACTTTATTGCTTACTTATTAGATAAGTGAGCAGAGAGAAAATGCAGTTCCAAAACGGCACCAAAGAAATTTTTTTTCTTGTGAATCTATAGGCTTATGAGGGGTTTAAGGGGTAGTCGGTGTGGTACTACCACGTGGCATGGGGGTGAAATCCCACATGCGCTATCAACGATGAGGGGGCTAGGGTGTATAGGGTGGAGTGAGACATGACCATTAGCATTGAATGAAAGAGGAGGGATCTCCTTTGTGCTTGGCTATGGCGAATCGTGTTGGGCTGGCACTACTAGCAGCGTTGGGGGACAATTTTGTGGCAATTTTGAGAGCTAGAGGAGCAGCCGATAGCCAAGGGAGGCCTTGTATCAGAGCCGATGGGCAATGTGCTTGTAGAGTGTTCCCACAAGGGGCCATGGGCCCTCCCATTTTGAAATATGAAGAAGAACGAGAACCCCCCCCCCCTCCCCCCCCATCCCATCCCACCATTAGCGATATTGCTAGTGCTCGGAGGGAGGGAGGGTGTGCTCACATGGGAAGACAAGCAAGGGAGAGAATAAAGAGAAGTTTGAGCTATCGGCCAAGGGGCATACCCTTCCAAAAGGTGATTCCCATGCAATAATGCTAAAAGCAAGCTAGGACAAGTGTTCGGTGAAGGAAAAATTACCAAAGTTGTACCCCCCTCCCCTATAATGGGCCTTTTTTGTATTGTTTAGGGGTTTTGGACCTGGCAAGCTAGAGAGGTGCTATCAAGATGGTGTAAGTGAGTTTGCGTTGTGTTTTTGGAGTCAAATAAAGCCCATAGATCCTCCTTTGGCATGTATTTCCCCACCCCCCTTTTTCTTCAATTGTTGCTCTTTGGTGTGTCAATGTCGGCATGTGGATGTGCCCCTTGGATCATTTTTTGTGAGGCAGAGAGAGAGAGAGAGAGAGAGAGAGAGAGAGAGAGAGAGAGAGAGAGAGAGAGAGAGAGAGAGAGAGAGAGAGAGAGAGAGAGAGAGAGAGAGGTTTTGTGTGTGGTGGATCTTGCAATAGAAGCAATGCGGATAGTGTATGGGTGTTGATTCTCTAAAGGGTGTGTGCATTTGTCGGTGTGCAGTCGAGGGTGTGTGTTTTAGGAAACGTGTCAATTTGAAGGTGTTTTTGAGAGGACTTGGGTACTATGAGTACCCTGGGCTATAGAGAGGCAAATAGGTGTGTTTCTTGGGTGTGCTTCCATTCCCCCTCTCCATCTTTTGGTGCCCCCATTGAGAAGCAGTGTGATTGCTCCTGGTTGAGGATAAGAGTAGGTTTTGTTGGTGCTGGATGAACAAATTGTGAAGAGCAAGTGCCGCTAAGGAGATGTGGTCCGGGTTTCCTCATTTTTACTAGGGTTGAAGATGCAAAAATGTGGCTACACACTTATAAACTGTTTCTGCTAGAGAGCAAATTGTTGAGAGAAGAAGGCGCGGTTCAAGTTTTTCCTCTCCTCGCTTGTGGCAAAGGAAAGGTAAGGCATGATGGATTACACAATGAAGGGAAGACAAGTTGGGAGAATTTAGAATCAAATTTTTGGTGCAAATATGTGTCGGGTATACAATGGAATGAAGTAAAGCAAAAGCTAGAAGGTTTGAAGCAAAGCTTGGATGACAACTTTTGAGAGTTCGAATGGGAATTTAAAACCCTTTGGGCATAGCTTATCAAGGTAACTCTTGCAAAAATATCGATTTTCCAAAGCTAAGCAAGTTTATGGATTTCTTGCATGAGGATGTTCATGATAAAATTGAAGTGGATGGACCCGTGACTTATTTGGAAGTGGTAAATTTGGCAAGTTCGGACCAAAAAGATTTTGAAGAAGTGTCAACAAGTGAAGCAAGGTTTGTCAAATGCAATGGTGCTAAGGCCAATTGGTGTGGTGGAAGGAAAGATGAATCCGATGCAAAAGAGTCTACCCGTGCAAGAGGAGCCATGAGTTCTTTGGCTGCAAAGAGATGGAGTTTTACCTATGCCCAAGATGCGAGAGAGTCTCGAGCTGCTGTTTTTAAGAGGTGCTAATAGCTCCAAACAAGACAAGGAGTGTATGGTTGGGCTCACGTATGGTTAGTCAGGCCCCTTTGGTTTATGGTCGTGATAAAAAAAGTAAGGTTTGCAGATGAGTTTGAAGTGGTAGAGATGGATGAAATTTTGAATCTTGAGATAGAAGTGGAGGATGTGGAAAGACATAGCAGTTCTCTAGACGTGGATACAACTTGGGAGATAGATTCTTACCACTCTAGGTATGAGGAGTATGATCTCATGTAGGTTGATAAAGATGTGGTAGATGTGTGAGGAGCAGGGAAAAGTGCAGGCATATATGCTCGATGTAGACCAAGTGGAAGTATCGATGGTGAAGGAGTCTCTAGGTATGAGGAGTATGATCTCATGTAGGTTGATAAAGATGTGGTAGACGTGTGAGGAGCTGGGAAAAGTGCAGGCAAATATGCTCGACGTAGACCAAGTGGAAGTATCGATGGTGAAGGAGTCTCTAGGTATGAGGAGTATGATCTCATGTAGGTTGATAAAGATGTGGTAGACGTGTGAGGAGCTGGGAAAAGTGTAGGCATATATGCTCGACGTAGACCAAGTGGAAGTATCGATGGTGAAGGAGTCTCTAGGTATGAGGAGTATGATCTCATGTAGGTTGATAAAGATGTGGTAGACGTGTGAGGAGCTGGGAAAAGTGCAGGCATATATGCTCGACGTAGACCAAGTGGAAGTATCGATGGTGAAGGAGTCTCTGGTGGAAGAATGGCCTGGGTGTTTAATGGTACATGGAAAGAGAACCCAAATTATGGTTTTCGCTAAGATTTCAAATGATGTAATGCTTCATGGTTGAATGGTATGCTTGTGAAGACAACTGTGCAATGGGTTTTTTGTCAGTTATAGGGTGCTCTTGAGGAGATCTCTGTTTTATATGGTTGGGAGGGAGGGTTAGGTATGTATGTGAAGCAAGATGGCGAGAACTGTGGTGCTCTGTTTGAAGCAAGTTGGATACAATGTGATTCTTGGAGAGGTAAAGGTATGCTGTGGGCCTTTGCTATGCATGGTTGGCTATGTGCTTGTGTGTAGCACTATTGGAACTTGTTGTAGATGGATGGATATTCTCAATGTCATGTTTTGGATCCAAGTGGTTTGACTAAGCAGGGGGTTGGGAAACCCACATAAAACGGAGTTGTGGTAGCTTCTTTTAGTGTTTACTCAACATGTTTTCTAGTTTTGTAGCTTTCAAGTTCAATAAACATGCTAGTGTGGTTGAACATAAATGTTCAACAAGGGGGCTAGGCAATGATGGTGCAACTAAAGTGAGTTTGTGCTATGAAGAGGGCATAGCAAGGCTGACGGTGTCCACAAGTGCATGCCAGGGTGGTAAAGCAAATGTGAGGGTCATGGGGGGCTAGTAGGTGGATTTAGATGTGTATGCATTATGAGGTTATTTGGGCCAAGATGCTCTACTATGATGACTATCAAAGGTGGCTGGTCAAAGTTTTAAAAGTGATGAAATGGAAATGCCAAGGGTAGTTCTCAAAGTGTTCTCCAAGCTGGTCCAGATGGTTCCTCAGTTGGAGCTATGGGGAGCAAGATATTGCAGTTTGAAGAAGGAGGTGATTTGCAGATCCCCACCTGGGTGGACGAGTGAAAAAAATCCTTGAAGGGTATGTGATAGTGCTAGGACTAAAGTGCTTGGTTTGCAAGGCATGCTTGTCTTTTTAGATCGACAATCGTAGTCCAAATGGCCAAAATATGAGCATATAAAGTTTTGCCGAGGGCCAACGTTGGGTGGAAATTTTGTGGTGCTTTTGGGCACTGCATGAGTGGGCGACAATCGAGGGCGGCCTTGTATTGGAACCGACGGGAAGCATGCTTGTAGAGTCTTCCTATATGGGGTCCATGGGCCCTCTCCTTTTGAAATATGAAGAAGACCCCCCCCCCCCCCCCCCCCCCCCCCCCCCGCCCCCCACCCCCGTCCTCAGAGGTATGGAGGGTGTTGCTCACATGAGAAGCCAAGCAAGAGAGAGATTGAGGAGAAGTTTGATCTATTGACAAGGGGTACTGCCCTTCCAAAAGGTGATTCCTATGCAATATTGCTAAAAGCCAGCTAGGATGTGTCCGATGAAGGAAAAATTACCAAAGTTGTAACCTCCCCCCTATAATGGGTCTTTTTTGTACTATTTAGTGGATTTTGGGCCCAACAAGCTAGCGAGGTGCCGTCAAGATTGTGTAAGCAAGTTTGTGTAGTGTTTTTGGAATTGAATCAAGATCATAGCTCCTCTTTGGCTGTGTATTGCCCCACCCCCCTTTTCTCTTCTATTGCTACTCTTTGGTGTGTCGGTGCTGACGCATGCATATGCCCTCGGACCATTTTTGTGGTGCAAAGAAATAGAGAGAGAGAGAGAGAGAGAGAGAGAGAGAGAGAGAGAGAGAGAGAGAGAGAGAGAGAGAGAGAGAGAGAGAGAGAGAGAGAGAGAGAGAGTTAGCAACAAGCTAAATCGGATAACATTTTCCGGCATTTTTCTGAGCTCTTATTGTAAAAACACTTATTATTTTGATGAATCAAGAATATTGTAACTCCTACTATACAGATAAACAATGTAATTGATGAGCCGAGGCTACAAGCTTCCAGATTATATCAATCTGTCTTTAGTTAGAGCTCCGAGATTATTAGTTTTGACCACCAAAACCTTGGCTAAGGTATGAAAGCCAATTTTTGTAAGTTTTTTGGATAATAGAAACACAGTGTGAGCTAATGGTGCTCACTTCTCCTTCTCACGCTTCCTACTCCCTTTCCGATTGTCACATTGCAGTGCAGTCTGTTGCATCGTAGGTAAGAGATCTACACATTGACGTAAGCATTTCATGGTAATCCGTAGCGTTTGGTGTCGCCGACCCATGACCTAACTTCATCATAATCAGGAATTTAAGCTTCAAAATCATAAATTAAGTATAGGTGGGTATAGGGGCACCATTGCTAAGCATTTAGATGCATTCTGGGTCGAAAACGGCTAGGTCAAAAACTCACTGCTGTTAATAATCGTGATTTTTGCACTTGACCTAAAGTGAGATTTGAGACCATAAGCATGTGTGCTTAAGTCTTATAAACATGTCCTAGAAGTTTCATAACGTTTGGATGTCGTTTGATGTTGTAACGGATACTTGTTTATCGATGAGCGATTAGCTTTTGGTGATTTCTGTCATTTGAGTGTAGCCTGAGTTAGATGCGAGTTGTTTTTTGTTTTCCAAGAGATTGACAACCTCTTGTAGACTCTATGCACTACTGGAGTCAGCTTCGTCCCATGGATTGACAATTATATTTGTGGTTTTCGCTATGTCTGCAATAAGATAGGAGTGAGGTTAGACACCCGTCCCACATTTGGCACCACTGCCAAGGAACGAAGAGACCTTGACTAGGGAAAAACACGAGCGTCTTGTGAAGTTATCCTTTAACTTCCTCTAGGATCACCTAGAGTCAAAACTTCTTTTTAAAACCGTATAGCTTAAGATTGGCGTCTTTTGCTGTGTAGAGGTAGCTTGGAAGTAGGTTGTACTTGCTAAGTACCTTTAGGATTGTAGGATTGTAAGATTAGATTAGGATTTTGAAAATGATTGATGGACAAAACAAGTCTTAAGATCAAGGCTCAAAAAACCATAAAAAAAAAGAAAATGAGTGTTTGTGAACACTTTCCACAACCCCATTGCAGTAGAACATAGGAGTAGGATAAGTAGAATCCGAGGTGGAATCTCAGAACATTGCTCTATCCAAAAGAATCAATTGTGAGTTGTTTATGTGAAGTTGCAGAATTTCAGGTCTACGACTAGAAATAGCACCAAAAGGCTGTCAACCATTGTATCCGATTGGAGAGCATGCTTTAGAAGTTGTATGAACCAGTGGATAAGCTTAAGGACACATTTGAGGTAAAATTTCAAGAGTTTACAAAAACTCAGATTATTTACTTTTTCTTGACATTTAAGGCCAATTAAGTTGTGACTTGACTCAGAGGCTTGAAATAGCTCATAAAAAGACTGTCCAAGAAAAAAGTTGAAAAAAGTGCTCATTTTAGGCCTACAGTAAATAATCACGATTACTCAAAAGTGACCAAGGTTGATACCAGAGACTCTATGCATGTGTACAAACATCTTTTGTAAAGGGAAACATAATTTGGATCTCCAAATTGACCAAAAACTCGATAAAAACTGAAATCTGTACGGACTATCGAGAACTTGAGTTAAATTGAGAAAATTTTGTTCAAATTCAGTGAAACTTGACTCATAGGCTTATATTGATGTGATAAACAAGTGTACATGATTAGTTGATAAATGGACCAACCATGAGACCAATGAGTGCTATTACCGACCAAAGTATGATGGAAATATTCAATACCTGCCTATGAGGCCACAAGGACAACCCATGTACAGATATCAACCTAATATGGCCCCAGCTCAAAGACCACCAATGGGTATGGAAAGACCTCAACCCGTGTTGGGTCAACAACCTCCATATCCTGGATATAATGCAGTGCCTGTAAAGTACATGCATTATATCCTGGATATAATGTAGTGCCTGTAAAGTACATGCATTCAGAGGGAGTCATAGTTGAACAAGCACTAGTGCCTGTTACACAGGGAGTCATGCATTCAGAGGGAGTCATAGATGAACAAGCACTAGTGCCTGTTACACCCTATGCTGAGCCTAGTCCATCTACAATAATGGTAGAAGGAGACTGGTATAATTCACATCCACTACCAATGGAAGAATCTGTGACTTATACTACACCAGAGCTACACCAATTTACTATGTAGCTAGTCAAGGTGTTAGACCTCCTATGGTAAGACCCATGATTAAGCCAAGAACTGGAAACTGTCATAACTGTGGTGCAGATGATCATTAGAAAAAATGAATGCCCAGAGCCTGACAAGAACATTGAGCCAGTTGAAGCTTTTTGTATGCAATGTTGCAAAAAGGGAGGACACTTCCCTGAAGATTGTCCAAAAAATCCTTTAAACAAGGGTAAAACAATAGTGAACGTAGTCCAAGTGATACCTAGTAGCTCATCTGAGAGTGAACAGATTGTTCCAATCAAGGTAATCACCAGAGCCTAGGCTAAGAAAAAGAAACATAACTTCTTTGATGATTTGGAGAATACTAAAATTTCCTCTCAAAAGACCAAGAGAAGTAGAAGCAAAAGGTACGAGATGAGAAAACAAAAACAAAGGGCTGAAATCAAGGAGAAAGCAAAGAAACTATTTCAAGAAAAAATGAAAGAAACTGGAAGTGAAATCAAGGAAACCATAGTGAAATCTGGAGGATCAATTTTGGTAGACAAAATTTTTGAGCCAATTAATGTAGCCTTGGAAGCTTACTAAGCGGGACTTAAAGCAGGCCAAAACATGGAAAAAAAATGGAAAAACAATCCTTCTCCAGATATGGAAGCAGCTAAGCTTGAAGCTTACCAAAATTTGGTAAGAATTACTCAAGAGATGTTAGAAAAACAAAAACCCAAGCTCAAGAATATGGAAAAACCTGAGGAGCTTGTGGAAGGAACATGTAAAAAGAAATCCAACGTGGTGGTAAAACCCCACCTTGAAACAAAAGAGCGAGAACTCATAGTGCCTGACAGTGAAGATGCCTTAGATAGAATTCCGTCCGTATAAGAAGACTAGCCAAGACACTTATGGGAAAAAGTTAGAGAGATTAATGATGGGAGTCTAACTTTGAAGTCAACTCCTGTAGAGAAAGTTTGGTTAGACAATCTACCTCCTAATATGGACATGGATGTACAATATTAGGATGTACTTATATGGGGATTGCGGCTCTGAAGCTTTAGGAATGTCTAAGCCACTGACCTTGAAAACACTACCCTCTTACTTAGGAGATAACGAAGATGAATCCATAGTGTGTAAAACCACTCAGATAAAAAGAGCAAAACAGACCCTAGAAATAGACAACATCCATTCAATCATGCCTACACCCATTCAATGTACTCTTACTTTAGTAGAGCTGTTAAAGTTCAAACCATATTGATGGAATGATATATAGAAAACTCTAGAGAAGGTGGGGTTAACAGGGCTAATCGTAAAAAAATTGGGAAAATCAAAACACAAAATGGATAACAAAGAGATTAGATCCATTCCAATGAACAAAGTTGGAGAATACTACGAAGGGGAAGAAGGAAACACAACCCTTCCAGTGAGATATAATGATATAGAAACCATGGCACTACTGGATAGTGGGGCAAGCATAGCCTTAGTCACAAAAGTAGTATGCGAATCATGGGGGCAGCCAACCATTAAACAAACTCAAATAAAATTGCAATTGGGCTGATGGCCACATCGAAAGACCCTTAGGACTGCTTGAAAAAGTGATAGTTAATTCCTGTGGAATTGAATATCAACACACTTTTGCAATAGTGGACTTTGGAAAGAAACTCAATTGTGAAATCATCTTGGGAAGACCTTTCATGCGACAAGTACAACTCATCCAGGATTGGAAAAACAATTATGTGTACTTGAAGCAAGTGGGATCAATAACAAGGGTTAATCTAAAAGATCACACTTACAAAGATGTCATGAAAACGCCCATTCAAGAATTTGACTCAGTCTCTTCGGTTGAAACTAAGCTTCCATCTTGGTTGAACAAAGACACACCTATTTGGATGTGCTGAGCCTCAAAAAATGGGAGCTTAAAACGAGAAGAATGTATCTTTTGAAAGGGATTGCACAGAAGAAGCCTATGTACCTGAACCCTTTCCAGAGCATTTGTTGAGCCATTTTAGTGGACTCAAATTTCAGCAACAATGGATGTATGTGTAAATACGCCTATGCCTACTCAATTTTGTAACGAGGACGCCTATGACATAATTCCCATACAAATGATCTCAACCCTTCACATTGAAGACAAAATTCAAGAATCCAAGGACTTGATGAAAGCTCAACAAGTCTTTTCAGACCTCTATTATGATGCAAAAGATGAGTTAGAAGAACATTTAGCTACCTCAGAGGATTCGGGGTCTGAAAAAGAACATGTGAGAGCTAAACTACTAGTAAAAGGAGGGGAGGAAAAGTTTTTTGACTTTCCAAACAAAAAACCGAGAAGCAAAAATGGTATAGAAGAAAAAGAGACACGAGAAACTTGAAAGCTAGACCTATGCCATCAGTCTCTAGTAGAATACAGTTTCTAATGCAGATAGATACACATGACTGTATCAAAGACAAAATCACTGGTAGATATCCTTTAAACGAAAAGCGAAAAATATCAAAAACATTGAGAAAACGAGAAAGGAAACTCAAGCAAAACATAAATACCAGGAAAGGATTCAACCATGACATGAGTTGAACGGTGAAAGAAGCATCAAGAGTTAAAGAAAACCATAAAGGAGATATATACAACTGAAATGGAAACCACTGAGGAGGAAGGTAAAGATGTAATGAATGTTCCATCCCATTACAAGAATATACTCTCCAAGTCCGAAAAATCATAGTCGAACGACCTGCCAGGTCACTACAAAAACAGGGCGAGTCCAATGGAGGACCTGAAAACGCAAAAAAGATAGATCTGGCCGAACCAGGAGAAGAGCCTAGACCTTCCTACATTGCAAACGACCTGACAGAAGAAGAAGAATAACTTTTGTTAAGCTTACTGAAAGAATACCAAGATATCTTAGCTTGGTCTTATAAGGATCTCAAGGATGTTGATCCAGAAATCTGTCAACATACCATACCTCTAAGAGATGAAGCAAAACCAAGCAGACAAAGGCCATACACATATAATGAAAAATTTGCTAGAAATATCAAAGAAGAGATTGAAAAGCTAAAGGAAGCCAAATTCACTTATGAAATTGAACACACAGATTGGGTGTCTTCAATTGTGGTAGTACCCAAGAAAAATAGAAAATGAAGGGTGTGTGTCAATCTCAGCAAAGTGAATGTAGCTACCATTAGAGACAACTTTCCTCTTCCAATCACTGAGCATGTTTTAGAATGAGTTGCAGGAAAAGAAGCTTACAACTTTTTAGATGGCTTTTCAAGATACAATCAACTTTTGGTTGACCCCAAAGATCAGCATAAAACTGCCTTTGCAACTGAATGGGGTATCTTTGCCTATCGGGTTATGCCTTTTGGGTTAACTAATGCTCCTGCCACCTTTCAATGATTGATGTGCCATGCTTTTAAAGAATATGTTCGGAATTTCTTGGAAGTATATATGGATGATCTATGTGTACATTCATCAATCCGGACCCGGACCATTTTAAACACCTCAAAAAAATATTCAAAAACTGTAGACTTTATAGGGTTTGCTTAAATCCTGAAAAGTGCAGATTTATAGGTAGACAAGCATAAATTCTTGGACATATAGTGTCTTAAAATGGCATAGCTACTGATATGGATAAAATTCATGTTATTACTAATTTTCGTAGAACGACAATAGTCAAAGGGGTTCAAGATTTCATGGGACGTTGTGGATATTACAAACGATTCATTTACATGTACGCTATAATTGCAAAACCCATGTATAGCTTGATTACACTCTTTGAATGGACTGATGAGTGTGAAGAATCCTTCATAAAGCTTAAGCAAGCTCTCACTGCAGCTCCAATATTGAAAGCACCAGATTGGAATAAGATATTCCACATACATGTAGATGCTTCCAATTTTGCCATTGGGTGTATACTAGCTCAACCAGGAGACGAAGGAAATTGATTTTCCTATTTCCTATGCTAGTAGACAGTTGAATATGGTAGAGAAAAATTATACAACCACCAAGAGAAGGATTAGGAATGATCTATGCCGTAAAAAATTATAGACATTACCTATTAGCTAACAAATTTGAGTTCTTTGTGGATCACCAAGCCTTATTGTACTTGGTCAACAAGCCATGCAACACAGGAAGAATAGTGAGATGGTTCATCATTCTTTTGGAATTTGATTTCACTGTAGTTGTGAAAAAGGGCATCACTCATCAAAGAGCAGATCATTTGTCAAAGACTGTTTCAAGAGAACCACCTAAGGGAGTACACGATGATCTGCCAGATGCATATCTGTTCTCCGTGGAAATGATACCTCAATGGTCGAAAAATATGGTATCCTTGATGACCATAGCTCAAGTGGACTTGCACATACCACTTTCTATTACAATCAAATTAATTGAGCAATTGGCTATGTATCAATTACTAGCTGGAAGGTTGTACAAAAGAAATCGGGATGAAATATTGCTGTTGTGCATTAATCCTGAGGAGAATTGAGGAGAAAACGCAATACCTAAGTCAAGCACAAATTACCATAGTAGAACTTCTCTTTGCGGAAGACCAAAGTATGCAACGGATCTTGAGACTCGGAGTATTTTGGCCAACTATGAGGAGTGATGTTCACTCATTTGTAAAAAAATGTCCTTATTGTGAACTCATACCTCATGTGACTTTGTTCTAAATATCACTTGTTCCTAAGTGGAGTAACTATCTAGTTGCTTACTTATCAAGCCGAACATTTCCTGAGGATATGAGTAAATGCCACCAAAGAGCAATTGAAACTGAAGCTAGAGACTATGCTCTTATTGGAAACCAATTGTATCAAAGAGGAAAGAATCAACATCTGCATATTTGTGCAAATGAAGAAGAATATATTCTCATTATAGAACAAGCACATGCTGGATTAGATAGAGGTCACTTTTCTAGTGAGACCACTGCAAGAGAAATCTTAATGGCAGGCATATGGTGGCCAGCACTTTTTGTAGATGCCAAGGAATATGTTTGAAGGTGTGATGCATGTATATCTTAATGGCAAGCATATGGTGGCCAACACTTTTTGCAGATGCCAAGGAATATGTTGGAGGTGTGATGCATGTCAACGAGAAAAAATTCCAACCCGTGTAGATAGCATGCCCTTAAGACCAATGATGGGAGCTAGAGCTTTTGCAAAATTGAGTATAGACTTTGTTGGGCCAATACAGCCACCTGCTTATAGAACCCAAGCTCAATATATCAGTGTATCTGCGGACTATTTGACCAAGTGGACCGAGGCTAAAGCAACTCAAAAGAATAATGCCAGAACCACAACCGCATTCTTGTATGAGAATGTGTTCACAAGATATGGATTGCCAATAAAAATTGTCTAGTGATAGGGGAACTCATTTCCTCAATGAGATAATTAAGTATTTCCTTAATGAATTTTAGGTCATCCATAACAAATCGGCTCCCTATCACCCACAAGCAAATGGGCAAGCTGAGCATACGAATAAAATTCTTAGCTCGGTATTGACTAAAGTGGTTAGTTCAGGACGGACAGATTGGGAAATGAATCTCCATACCGCTCTATGGGCTTATAGAGTTTCATTTAAGACAACTTTAAATGTTACACCCTTTAACCTTGTTTATGGTCTTGATCCCATACTGCCGATAGAATTTTTATTGTCAACACTAAGGGAGCTAAGGATCTTGAGTGGACTGGACATGAATTGTCAGAGAGGCTTGAAGATTTAGAAAAGCTTGATGAGCAAAGGCTAACTGCTGTAGCTCACATCTATGCACAAAAGCAAATACAAAAACAGTTTTTTGATTCCCATCTAGTTACAAATTTTTTTAAAAAAGGTGACTTAGTTTTAGTCTATTCCCTTAAGAAACACATTCCCAAGTTTAAGAAAAAGGAAAACGGACCGTTTATAATTGAAGACGTATCTCCAAGTGGAGCAGTTAAGTTTTCCACCCTAGATGGTGAACCAATGGCTTATTGGATTAGTGGATGCTGTTTAAAGAAGTACAATTTGCCGCTAACCAATGAATTGCTAGAAAAGATGCATGCAGCAAAGCAAAGAAAGATAAAAAACAGCAGGTTATTGATGAAGCCTAAGAGGAAGCTCGCCTTTGAGTACTCAAAAGGAAAGCTGCTCTCAAAAATCAACAAATACCTATTCCCATCAACACTCTAGAGCTAGATGAACGACTATGGGAATTACAGAAAGATGTAGTGTCAATGGATGATGAATGGTTAGATGGAATGGACCTTCGCATCAAATTATAGTTGAACAATCATAGCACAAATGCATTGATCGATACAGGAGCTCGATTAAATGCAATCAATTATTCCATGTACAAGCAAGCAATAAGTCAGTCTTTGACAATAGGAATATCGACTATTAAAGGATGCAACAAGAACCCAACACTGACATTGGGAGTAGTCAACTTAAATGTGATAGAACATGGATGTTCGTGCCCTCATCAATTTGTATGCTTACCAGATGAACACATGAATGAAACAATGATTCTTGGAATCTTATGGATGCGGACATACAAGGTAGTACCAGATTTGGGTTCCATTTAACTCAAGCTATCACCTAAAAGCGGATAACTCATTGTTCCAATTGCAGAAAGCAAGGAGAAATGGAAAGGAGGTTACCAGTAGAGCAAACCACGAAGCAATCAATCTTCTCCATCCTATAGACAAGAAAATGCTACAAGTAGCATGCAAGGAGTCAAGAAAATTTGGGTACCAAAGGCACAACTTAAGGACAAACCGATTCAAATTTGGGTGCCCAAAACATCATCTACTGTACCAAAGATGGTTTCAAGGTTCAAAACACAAAGAGGAGCATCTTCGAGTAGGGAACCTAAAACAAAATGGTGGTTGTTGAGCTTTTACCCGCCACTGGTATCTTGGTTTTTCATTGATGAACTGTTGTGTTTGAGTGTTTTGAGATTTAACCCTCCACTGCTTCATTGGTTTTACAGTTTGTAGAGAAGATAAGTGCTCCTTTTTCTTCCAAATTCAAGCTATCACCAAAAAGCGGACAACTCATTATTCCAATTACACCAAGCAAGGAGGAATGGAAAGGAGGTTACCAGTAGAGCAAACCACGAAGCAATCAATCTTCTCCATCCTGTAGACAAGAAAATGCTACAAGTAGCATGCAAGGAGTCAGGTAAATTTGGGTACCAAAGGTACAACTCAAGGAAAAACCGATTCAAAATTGGATGCTCAAAACATCATCTACTGTACCAAAGATGGTTTCAAGATTCAAAACACAAAGAGGAGCATCTTCGAGCAGGGAACCTAAAACAAAATGGATTTGGAAGAAAAAGAAGCACTTATCTTCTCCGCAAACTATAAAACCAATGAAGCAGTGGAGGGTTAAGTCTCAAAACACTCAACCACAACAATTCATCAATTTAAAACCAAGATACCACTGGCGGGTAAAAGCTTGACAACCACCAATATCGACAGCTCAGGAAATCAGAGTGCCAAAAGCATCCTGATGGTACAATCAAGCTAAGAGCACACAAGCTACAAGATTTGCTCTTTGGAAGACAGCAAAAGAAAACCTCGACATCAGAAACCCTTGAGTTAATTACTCAAGACCCAACTCTTGCACATCATAATGGTTTGAAAAGCATCGATCTTCATAGCATGATAGAGCCAGCCAAGGCTATGCATAGACACGATTGTTCAACCCATGCACACAGTCGTCCCGGACTACGCCATCTAGGAAGGGTGGAAGGGAACTAAGTAATTAAGGGCAATGTTTGAAGAGGGAGGAAAAAGTTTGATGTTAATGTGTGATTTTTGCAAAATTACCTAATAATTCCCTTAACAAGTCATCAACAGGGAAAATTTAAATGATCACATCTCCCTCATGAGTGTAAATAGTGTATATAATATCAAAAAATCATAAAAAATTGGTCTTTTTTGTTATTTTTCATGAGTTTTCTGGATATTGGGACTTCAAAATGGATAAATCCACCAAAAAACAATAAAGCTATGTTTTTTAATGGATTTTCTTGATTATTGGATTTTCACTTTGCTTTTTTAGCGCATTTTGTGATTTTCTTTGATTTTTTCAATAAACAGGTCAAAAATCAATAATAAATAGCAAATGAGCTCAGATGGAAAAATTGAAGATACATTGATGACCAAAAGGACAAGGCGGACATGCACAAAAAATTTCAATCGAATCGATAGATGGAAGTGGGAAGCCTAAATTAAGCTGCCAAGGCCTACTTTCACAAATTCTTGCAGAATGAGCGGGCCAGAATCCGTTTGAGGAAATTTTTGAGTTTAACATAGATTTCACGGCCTAGTAGGACTAATAGGGGAATTTGGGAAAACTAGTTTGGGAAGTACGAGTATAGATATCCAAGGTAGTCTAAAATCACCTCATTTCCACTAGTGGCCCTTGGAGAAGAGAGCTCTCAACATTCGTGCGCGATTTTTAGAGTCCATAGTCGAGCTTTTATAGTGCCGTCTTACACGAGACGTGCTTGATGGGTAAGTTCTAAGCTTATCAATGATTAATTCTATATGGCTCGTAGCAAGTCTAGGCTCAAAGAAAAAACCCTAGTAACCCAACAGTGCACGAAGTCCTACGACCAAAAATTGACCATAGCGGCCTGCCAGCTCAACCAAATTCAACGAGACTTGAACTGTAGCAAGCCCCTATATAATAGAACTTTTCTATATCACCAGATGACCATTCGGTAGCGGTCGAGGGGGGTCCCAAGTAGAAAATCTAGGTTTTTGCGAGATGCCAGAATTGGATTCTGACTCCACAGACAGCTTGTAGACTGGGTCTATACACAATGTACATGGATGGTTTCATGAAAACAGTCAAACTCTGGAAAAGCAGAAAACAACTCGAAGGCTACAAAGCGTCAAATTTGACATATGAAGTCAAACTGACTCCAAATGGACCAAAACTGGATGGGTAGCATCACGACTATGTAGCGGACAAGTCCATAGCTTCAAAAGTGAGTAACCAACTCCACAGGCCATCTAGTCACAAAAATTGGTGATTTCAGAGTCGACAAAGCACGAAGTGATGTCGACACGACAAATCTTTACCAAATTCAATTTAGACTTGCTTTAGATGGTCTAGGTCATCAAAATTGTCAAGTTTAGAAAAAAAATGAATGCTGTAAATATCGCGATTATTTTTTTGTGTGTTTTTTGTCTTGAAAATGATACTTTCACACCTATTACATGCCACATTTTAAGTATGAGCCAAAATGATTAAGAATAACTTGAAAATTGTCAAAATCCGCAGAGAAGTCTAATCCAATTTTTGAGTTATCTGCTACATTTTTTGATCCAAATCACCTCATATCTCATACACAGAGTCTACATCATGCCTAGAACCAAGTTGCACCAAAAAATATACATTTTGATAAAAAAGTAAATAATCGTGATTATTTACTTTCTTGCCAAAATGTGGAAAAATTGCAACTTTGACCGTATGGGAGCACATGATGTCCCAAGTCCACTGATCAAATTTGAGCAAGTTTGGATCTCAAAATCTCAAAATCCCTTTATATCTACAGTTTCAGAGACTGGAAGCTTAAATCTGACACCATTTTCACCCAGTGCACTAAGTTGAGCCCACACTTCATTCAAAGCATCTAAATGCTATATGTTTCAAGCCTATGATGTCAAAAATGCAAAAAGTTGGAAAAAATCCCTAGCTATAAATAATCACGATTATTTATTTTTGTTGCAAATTTTTGCCTGAATTGTATGATTTTGATCTTTACATGTTTTTATGCATCTATGCATGCTCCAAAATTGATTTGAAGAAAATTGGACTCAATTTCTTAGCAATTCAAACTCGAGGGCATTTGAGAACAGAATTTGCATAATTTTCTAAACTTTAGTAATGTATTTCCCTTACAGGAGCAATGCAAGTGGCCGAGAAGGCCAAGAAACTGGTGTCCCACAAGGACAAGTTGCAAGAGCTGTCACCCTACTAGCTAGACCCAAGTTCAATAAAGACGGTCAAGGCAACATACTTATCAAGAGAACAACTTGAAGAAAACAACACCACGGTTTTCATAGGCACATTCAAGAGTGAAGAAGGACACCAAGTGGAACTACAATTGCTCCCAAAAGAGATTTATGACGTAGCAGCCAAGCCAGACACCAAAGAAACTAACAAAAGGCTGGGCCTCAGGGACTTCTAGAACAGGAACCGTGCGGCGTAGATTTTCAGAAAGCCTATGAGCTATTGTCTACTATCAAAGAGGATGGATCAGCCCAAATCACTGACCAACAAGGGTAGAAAGTAGAAGTAGTTATCACAAAAGAGATTGTGGCCAAGGCATGAAGCTGCCTACTGAAGGTATGACGATGCAGGCCCGAGATAGAAAGACAACAAGCACATTCACCAAGGAGACTGCTGCTGCCAGTTTTGCTGACCTCATCCAAAGGCAAGTGGAAGATCCAAATCGTTTATACCATCAGCACTTCCACTTTTCATCAAAGAGACCGCCATGGTACACCACCCCAAACCATGCGGTTTGCGACCGCCTTCACCGAAGTGTTGAAGTCAACAACCAGGCAGCCAATTGATCATGCACTGTGTGTGCTGACAACGTTGAAAGGCACCAATAAAGAGGTAAAATCACCTATCTGGGTGCGCCTAAAATACTGACAAGAATAGCATATCATGCTATTGGCATGGCCGACAATTTGCCACCAGCCCCAGATCTGAACACATGGATTGTGTCTACACAACCTTCTCCCAATACCACACGTTCATCAAAGAGAGTTTATAAGTCAGATGAAGAATCTGTCGAAAGCTCCCACAAAGCTCATAGCAGTGAGAGCTCAGACAATGAGGAGAGAAGGGCCAAATTTGAAGAGATGAAGAAGAAAGCTGTGGGCGCACATCAAGAAGAACCTAAGCAAAAGAAGGCGAGGTTTGAAAGAGGAAAGCAAACTTATGAAAGGAGCCGCCAACAAGCTGCAGGTGAGGACCTGGAAAGATGGGTTCCAAGAGAGATAAGGGGACCCAGAACCAAAAACCCAGCAAGGAAGTAGAGGATCCCACAGACTTTATTGAACACATGTATGCGAAAGCAGAAGCCCTAAAGTTGAAAGAAGCTCAAGAAGTTGAGAGGAAAGCAAGGGAAGAAGCGGCCGAACAACAAAGACAATCGGAGGCTACGGAACAAAGCGACACACATCACAACCAAGGGGAGATGTCTTCGAAGCCCACCTCACCCACTATGAAGCAGACAGACCATCCAATGCCAAGCCCGAGCACTTCACCCATAGCTCAACCCAAGGAGGGCGAGGAAGCCAAAGAAAAAGAGCCTGAACAACATGCAACAATAAGTTTTGAATAGCCAAAAGCAACAAAGCAAACTGAGGTAGACCCTTCTACGACCACCCCAACAAGAAACAACAGAGGTATCCACAAAGCCTCAAGCAACAGAAGCAGCCGAGGCAACTGCAACGCCTCAAGGAGAAGTAGAACTCCCGCCGCAACCACAAGCAACCACCACAACACCACCCAAAGAGACACACACTGAGACAACTGAAACTTCTAGATGGCCTACAGAGCCTGAATATTGGGAAGCAAACAACGAAGTCATCATCCAAGTCAATGAATATGCCAAGCAGATGTAATTGATGAAAGAAAAAATGAGAACAACAGCACTTATCCGCAGTGCTAAGGCTAGAGATCTTGAGCTGGTCATCGATGCTCTACAAAGAGTTAGATGACAGGATGAATATCATTTTAGATCTGCAGAGATAGATCAAAGAGCTGAAGGATGAGGCAAGACAACACCAGCTAGCCAAAGAGAAGCAGCAAAAATAAATGGAGGAGCTGGGAGAGCTTTTAACCAAGCTATCCGATGCCTACAAGACCAAAGATCAACAGCTGATAGAAGTAACAAATGAACTCCTAACCACGACTCTGTTAGTACAGAAGATTCCAAGTGCAGCTCGATGTAGCAAACGCTTCTTTGCAGTACTCTGAGCAAAGGATTAATGATCAAGCAACTTTTTTAAGACAGATAAGGAAAAATCCTACTGTTGCCTCAATCAAAGGTACAGATGAAGTCTATAAGACTTTGGAAAAGAGAAATAAGGATCTCGAGTTGGAGATAAAGCTAGATCAATGACAAAGAAGAGACCTTGCACTGATGTAGGTACAACGAGAAGAGCAAATGCTCAAAGAGATAACACAGTCAAGAAGAGTCAATCACCTACTGAGAGAGGGACAACCAGAGACACAAGAAGAAGCACGTACCTCTGAGAAACCAATTGTTGAAATTCCCTTAGTCTCTTTTGCTGAGATGGAAACACAGCCAACGGAAGGGCTAGAAGGAAATGAGGATTTTCAACTACCACTAACTGATGTTGAGCAAGTGCCCATGGTCCAAGTTTCTAAAGCTGAGGAAGATGCACTAAAGGAACATATTACCTAGGAAATAGATGCAGAATGGAAAGCAACAATGGATTGGGAGTTGAGAGTTATCCACTTAGTCAATGTAACTCAACTCACTCCCAACCAAATCAATAAACAATGGCATCAACAATCATTGCCATACCCTTTGATCAAAGTAGAGCTACTACAGGTAAAAGAAAGATTATACAAAGATATGCAAGCAGAAGGCTCAGAGGATGTCCACCCCAAGTGGAGAAAGAGCTGGTTGAACAAGAATTCGAGATTATGTGAGTGTAGCTTGAGTTAGATGCAAGTTGTTTGTTGTTTTCCAAGAGATTGACAACTTCTTGTAGCTTCCATGCACTAGTCGAGTTAGCTTCGTCCCATGATTGACAATTAATTACATTCGTGTTCTTGCTATGTCTGCAATAAGATAGGAGTGAGGTTAGACACCCGTCCCACACACACACACACACACACACACACACACACACACACACACACACACACACACACACACACACACACACACACACACACACACACACACACACACACACACACACACACACAGAGAGAGAGAGAGAGAGAGAGAGAGAGAGAGAGAGAGAGAGAGAGAGAGAGAGAGAGAGAGAGAGAGAGAGAGAGAGAGAGAGGTAGGTTTTGTGTGTGATGGTGGCTTGGGCGATGGTGGCTTGTGCGATAGAAGTAGTGTAGATAGAAGCAATGCGGATAGTGTATGGGTGTTGATTCTTTGAAGGGTGTGTACATTTGTCAGTATGCAACCAAGGGTGTGTTTGGGAAACATGTTGTTTTGAAGGTGTTTTTGAGAGGAATGAGGTGTTGTGAGTACCTTGGGCTATAGAGAGGCAACTAGGTGTGTTTTTGGGTGTGTTCCAATTCCCCCTCTCCATGGTGCCATGATCGTCACCTTGAAAGATAGATCTCTAAGAGGCTTGTTGAGTAGTGTGCTTTGCTATGCCACATGTCATGCTTGAAGTTATTTTGCTAATGGATTGAAAACGTTCAAATTCATTTTGAAAAATCTTGTGATGAATGCCTCTTCAAAATTTTGCATGTCTATGAAGGAAAGAACATGATGCCTGCATACATGCCCATGATGACATTTTTGGACAGTGCCTCTTGCAGGTCCCAACTAATGCCATTGGTGCCTTCAAGAAAGAATTCCCAAGGATGCTTTGCTTTGTTGATGTTGTCAAAAGATTCTATGCAAGTGATTATCATATTTTCTACCTTGCATGTCATTTGACATGTGAGATTTGACACATCTCACAATATTGCCATTGTAGCCATGAGGGTGTGAAGCATATATGATTCTGTGGGCTTGGTGTTCTATTTTAGATTTCAAGGATTGGGTAATTTAGCACCATCTTTCTTTTGCTCTTCCGCACTGCATAGGTATCCCAAGACCTCCTTTTTGGGATTGGACAATAAGTTGGGTCAATCTGAAGGTGTTGTGGTGCATTCGTGTAGATGGTTTTTAAACCATATTTTCCTCCATAAAGGTTGGCTCTCAAGGATGAGTAGAACTTGTTCTTTTGTAACTACTACCCCCTCATAATCCCCATGTGCATTTGGCTCTAATGTTGGATGCAAATTCTTCTTCCATAAGATAACTTCTTGCTTCATTAAGTGCAAAGCTAGCATGTCATGGCCAATGTTTTTAATCTGCTCATCTGGTTGGATCAGTAGCAGTCAAAACCTTGAGCTCATACTCCATGCATTCTTGAGGTACATTTTTTTGTCATATCTGCTATTCATTGCTTGAGGTCATCTTGAGCATCGACTTTGGGTTTGTAGTCTTCTAAATATTGAATTCCCCCCATGGTTGAAGTATCAGGTAGGTCTGTCAATGGTAGCTTCTCAACACTTTCAAACTCTATGTATGTGGTTTGGATGATTGACACATGTTTAGGTGCTTGTGAGGTGTTTCCCAAATACACAACCTTTGCCTTTTATTCTCGATCATGCATTTCGACTTGTGTAGTCATGTCTGCTTTTGCTTTGGAAATACGTTCTTGCATCTCTTTAATCTGCTACTTTTTTTGGGCATTGGTCGTAATCATCCCAGCCTTCGGTAGTTGCCTTTGTAGCTTCTCTTGTTCTAGATCGGCCTTGAGTGCTTTAAGCTCTTTTGGATTTTCTATTGAAGGGAAAAAAGTATATGTTTTTGGTGTCACATCTTGATTGGCAAGGAGAGTAGAGAGGGTATGCTTCGCAACATCATATGCTATTGGTTTCACATCTTTATTGGAAAGGAGAGTAGAGAGGGTATGCTTCACATCATCATATGAGTCACATAGCTTTGATTACCTCTTTCACTCCTTTTCTAGACTCTCTTTGATCTCATTTGACTCCACTTGAAAATGACTATATGATTCAATTTCCCTTTCTAATTCTTTATTAGTGTCTTTAGCATCTTTCTTGGCTTTCTTGAGCTCTATATGTAGCCTTTGATTATCCTTTTGTAGACCTTCCACTAGCTATTTAAGTTCTACCACTTCTTGGTTTGCTTTAACTATGGATTCCCTGGCTTCTTACACTTCTTTTGTCCAAGACCTTTTGTCACCATATTATGAAAATTGAATTGGAGTTCCAACATGTCAAGGGTCTTGTGGACTTCAAACTTTTCAACCATCCTCTTGGCCACCTTTTCATCCATGGGCAGCAGAGGAGGGAGGTCTCTATTTCCCATGTCCTCTTGTCTCTGTGATGTACCAGCATGTCCTTCTAGTTGTGGAGGAGACTTTGGTATGTTGGCAGCTTTGTCTTGTGCAAGGTGGTTCTCTTCAAGATGTAGCAGTTCTACATCGAGTTGATCATGTGTCTCATTTCCATGTTCCTCGGTTTGTAGCTCCAAACTTTGCTGCTCTAGTATGATTTCTTGTGCAGCTTTAGTGAGACTTGTAGAATTGTGTGTGTGAGAGAGAGAGGCTATGTAGAAACTTGTCCTTCTTCATGCATTGTTGTAGATGCTAGAGAAAGTTGTCTACAATGTGATCTCCCCACCTCCCTCTACTATAGTTGCAGTAGTTGCTATTTTTGGAACAGTCTCCTCATGATGTGTAGCTAGACTGCAGGGAAAATCCAAAATTGAATCAAGCTCTATCATCCATTGTCTCTTGGATTCCACCTCTCTCTAATCAACTTTGTGTTTGGACAGTGTATGGATTCTTTTTCTTTGAGCACCAACCAATTTGAGGCCATCTTTTGCAATTTGTCTTCTCTCTTCCTTGAGATTTTGCAGTCTCGTATCTAATTCTAAGTCATTTGAATTTGAGGAGGATGACACTTGATGTGTCTCCATGACATTCTTTTACTCTTGTGTCCTCTTGGTGAGTGTTTTCACTTGGAGTCATCAAGCTTCCTCCATGGATCTTTGTAATTGCATTCTTGGAATGTGGTCCTCTTGGTGCAGTTTCTTCCTGACAAAAGGAATCTCTATTTCTTCTTCTTCAATTGTTTGGTGCTATGAAGGGATGTATTCTTTTCTTTTAATCTCCCCATGGGGCTCCATGTTCGACTCTGTGGCTTTGCTATCTGTGGTGGGTGCTTTTGAGCTTGAGCCGCACGTCTTTCTTTTGTTGGAGTTTTTGAGGAACTCCTTCTTGGACACTATGCTTGGACTTATGTAAAAGATCTAATTGTGACTTTGCTTCAGGGAGGTCTTAAATAATTCCAAGTGCTTGATATGCTATGTGGGTCAGCACGAGTCCAACATTCATGTAGTTCTTGTTCTTCTCACTTCTCTTTAGGTTTGATTCTATAAAATTCTCCAAATGTAGCTGCCCAAGTTGCATTTGATGATGCAATTCTCTAATAAGCCAATGGACATAAGACTATAGCTATCTTCATTGGAGGTTATTTTGAATATCTTTGTCCTGCTTTAACCATGGTTTCATCTTGATTTAGCCTAGTCTTTATGGAAGGTGACTTGAGACTTTATGTTCCACTCGGACTTCTATTTGTTGATTGAATTGGCAATGAGTGATTGTTATTTGGACTTCCTATTGCCTCGTGGGTTTCTACAATCTCGTTCTTCTTTACTTCTAGATTTGATGGCATTTTTTGCTCAACAGCTTTCGTGGTTGCTCTGTGTTCTGTTTGATCTGCACTTCTTGATGCTTGATCTGCTTTAAGTTCTTCTGAAGTTCTATTGGATGGAGATGAATCATCTTCAATAAGATTTGCTTTGGCATTGGTCTCCATTTGAGCTGCACTTGAGGACTTTGTGTTGTAGTCCGCGGGTGACCATTATTGGTCTTCATTCTTGGTCTTCATTCTTGGTTGTCTTTGAAGACTGCATTATGTTTGAACTCCATATCTTGAGAACCGTCTGGGCCATTGGCATTCCCACTATAATGTTATATGGTACATCTTTTGATGTTACCCAATGGAATTGAGTTATGATGATTTGTGAACCTATTTGAATGGCGATGGAGATGATTCCCCAACATTCTACTTTTTTTGTTTAGTGATATACTAACAGATTCAAGAACTATGGTTGGCTACATTTTTTCCAAGTGCAAAATGACATGAGGTTCTTTTCTAGCTGAAAATTTAGCTTTACTTTACTTGACATCTTTTCTTCGTTTTCACTAGTAATGTTGCACTTGATCTTCTCAGGATTTCTTCTAAATTGACTGATTTTGCTATGGTTTTGTCCTCGGTTTGGAATTTTTTTGCATCGTCTTTGCTTTGATCACTTGCTTCAACTGATGTTGGCTTGTTTTGTTGTAATACTACACTTTTTGCTTGCAATTGTTGAGCATTGTCTACCTGCATTTGACTAACCTTTGATCTTAAGAGATCCACAATACTTTTTGATAGAATTTGTCTCTTTGAAGGAGATTTCGATGGTGACCTTTTGTGTACCCTTTTGAGCTTTAGCTTCCTTTGATTTTGACTTTTTTTGTCACCTATTCAGACAGTTTGAGGCTTTGCATCATCTGGAGATAATCTTTAAGTTCAGATTTAGCATCCGTAGGGTTTGTACAAGGCCATGAACCTACTAGTATTCATTGTCATTTGCATCTCGATATGCATGTGTGAGCTTGGTCTTATGCAATTGCTTGAACCCTATTGGATTCATTGGATTTTGACTTTGTCTTGAGGAAGTCAACTGTCCCTGATTATCTTTTTACTGGCACTTGTCATCAGATTATGAGGGAATTTGGGTCAACTAGGAACTTCCAAAAACCATATGGTCTTTTAATGGCTTTTGATTTGAAGAGGGCTGGTTAGAAGCTCTAGGGCTTCTAATTGACATTGTGTTTTCTAGTACAAGAGCTGAGTTTGATGGATTTGCAGCTCCCCCCTTCCTAGGGTGATCACTAAATCTTTCTCCATGATGAGTTGGGCTCAAGACTGTTTGGCTATGGTTCTGTAATCCTTCTACATAGTTTCCTATGTATCTTCGTGAAACATGACAAATAATTTCCCAATTCAAGCTGTAGATAGCATTATCTTTGCCCTGATATTCTCTATCCCATGGGTCTTCTATGATATGAACTTTTGTGTTTTCAGGACCCAAGGCATTATAGATTTTAGACTCTTGTCTATATCTACGACTGTTTTGGTCAAAGTATATGCTAATCTGATCACAACGTTGAAGCTTGATTTTTGATGGGAGAGAGCTTGTCTCTCAAGCTTCAACTCTAGAGAGGATGGGCCATAATAGATTCTATCCTTTGAAACAAACCATCCTTCCCAATCTGTCACTGGGAACACTTCTATGAGCTGGTATGTGGTCCATTCAAACACTAGTTGATCCTTTTTGTACAATTGCCCTTCTTGGTCTACATAGTGTACATATGAATTATGTGTACCATACAATGCTAACATCATTCACTTTGATGTGTCCCTTAGTCTTGTAAATGATTGCACACTAGTGTAAGTGGATGCATAATCATTTGTGGCAGTGGATGTAGAATCACTTACAAACCTTACACTCTTTCAACCTTTGGTGCTATCTCGGAGCTTTGACTAAATTCACGAAGGAATTTGTTATTCAAAGGATCAATTTTAGGCTTTTCAGGTGCTTGTGCATCTTTATGCAAATTCTGACTTTGTTGTGCTTTTACTGGTGCTTCTAATGGTAATGCATGAACATCTAGTTGCATCAATAATGACGAGTTAGATGCACTTACATCGAGATTCACATTACCCGTTTATGCCATGCTTTGCTTTGCAATAGCTATGTCCCTATTGGATGTAGCTTTTTGGAAATCTTTTGGAAAATGTCCACCTTTTCTTCCACAATCTGAGCAATACACCATGATGGTGGTATTTTAATCGGTTCTTCCATCTCTAGCTCTTGTTGAGAAGTTTCTGCTTCTATGTTGGCCAAGTTGTCAATTTATTCTTTTAGAACACTAAGCATCAAGCTATAGACTTCTCCATCTTGATCTTTATACCGTCTTTGACTTGGTTCTCCAATTAGACTGGCTTCTATTGGTTGATCTATTGTATGTTCCATTTTTGGCTTTCGACTGTAGATCTGACCATTATAATCTATGTACAATGATCCTGATTTCAAGATATCTGGATAAACTCTTGGGACTACGTTTTGCACTTCTATCTGTACTTCATCTTTGAGCTTGCAATACATACCTCCACTAAAATCTGTGACCATCTGCGAGTTCTCTGGATTTGGCTTCACTCTGATAAATACGATCATGTAATGGAATTTGCCTATTCAATTTGAGAGTAGCGGAATTTAATGAGAGTACTTTCAAGAAATGATTTTGTGAGCATAGCGGGTTGACATAATTGAAGATAGCAACATAATCATAGCAATTAGTTAACTTGACATAGACAATACTTTTGCAAGAGAGAGAGTTTAGAGAACATGACAACAATTGAGGACCGGATTTATGTGGAGCCGGTCCCCCCTCCAATAGGCATTTGTATTATGATTTCTCCCATAAAGAGAGACTTGTTACAATACATTCTTTGTGTTCCTTGTGACCTAGGTGAAGCAATGAAGATGGAAATCTTCATGCATCATCATCATAGCATAACCTAAACTTGAAGAAAGCTTTAACTATACCAAGCCTCAGTCCCAAGACCTCAAACACCTTCGAAGGTGGAGAGAGCTAGCAGGGAATGAGGGTAGGGAAGACGAAGAAGAAACATTTCATACGAGAAAGAGCTAGTTCCTCACTTATCATAACTCTTGTGCTAGCATACATAATAGCATACTAATGAAGAAGAAATAGATGGTAAGATCAAGCATTGAAGCATGGCTCTTGGATGGATTTGCACTCCATAGCCAAGAGTGTTGGTGTAGGCTCTCAACCTCTACTTGCTTGGAGAAAGAGAGGGAGCTCTTGCACTTTGCATAGTACACAATGAGAGTGTTTGTGAGTGTGTGTGGGTGAGTATACTCCCTAAGCACCCCCCTAGCTTGCTTGGGTCGACCCCCCCTTGTAGCTCATGCTTGAAGCTCATTGGATCCCTCCAGGCCTAGCCAATCACAAGCAAGAGCCATTACAAGCAACATGGATAGCCTTGGGACAAGTGTCCCCCTTTCCCCTTTGAGAGAGAGGACTTGATAAATGCAAAATCAATTAATTAAATATCCTTTATTATCATTGGACCCCTTGGGTGGCCAACCAATAGGTTTCAGGCACACCATGAGGGCAACATGAGGAGGAACTTGACAAGTGTCCTTGCTGCCTCTTCAAGCTGGGGCTTCCTTTGTGTGTGTGTGTGTGTGTGTGTGTGTGTGTGTGTGTGTGTGTGTGTGTGTGTGTGTGTGTGTTCTCTCTCATCCCCCCCCCTTGTAGGATCGCCCCCCTCCTTGTAGGGATCTTTTTGACTTTGGATGAGCAAGCCCCTTAGTCATCAAGCATGACTAAGAACTTGAAGTAGGGGGTGTTCCCACAAGCATCTCAGGCAAGCTTCTCAAGGCACCTCAAGCACCTTAATCATGCACCAAGTCAAGCACCTCAAGCATGGAGCCAGTCAAGCACCTCAAGCATCTTAATCAAGAACCTCAAGCATGACAAGCACCTCAAGCAGGACAAGCACCTCAAGCACGACAAGCACCTCGAGTTTGGGCCGGGTTCCCACCTCAAGCTCAGCCCTAGCTTACCTAAGGTCAAAGGACTTTTACACACATTATTGGAGGTCTTCAATGAAGCTAACCCTAAGGTCTTATGCTCCATTGGTTAGCCTTGCTCTTGATAGACCATCTCCCATTTGGGCCCCTTTACTATTGGCCCCGTGTTGAGATAGATTTATAAGCACATATCTATATCTTAACACTTGTTCCCGTTTATTCTCCCACATTAAGTGATCAATTTAATATGAGAAAATCATTTGGGTTGGTTAGATATTAGATTTTATGACATTACCTCTCTCTTGAAATCATAGTCGTCCTCGACTATGAGGTAGAAGAGATAAAGCCTTAGTCCTTAGTCAATCGTACTTAGCGGGTAGAGGATCCCTTTTTTACCCTACAACATCTTTTCAAGATGGATGACTAATCCATTTGGTGCTTGGGAGACATAGCTGCCGCAAGCATGTCTGCTCTTTAGTCCATTTCATTCTCCCAAAGTAGAGTGACAAATTCTACTTGGTGTTTGAGAGACGTCGTCATCACAAACATGATTCTAAGCATGCATACTAGTTAAATTTGTGCACAATTAAAAAGAGGACTAGTCTTATAAGACAAAAACATGAGTCATTTAAAAGAAATTTGTACATTTGCTTACTGTAATGTAGCATTGTAAGCATTGACAAGGTTCATACTATCCTTAAGTTGTACTCCTTGCATCCATCTAGCATCTTTAAAAGGATAATTTTTGAACTTAATAAGATACCGTCGGATTATCTTACCATGTCATAGTACCTTGTCTTCATGCCGAAGGACAGCTTCGGGTTGTAGCACCTCTTCTTGGTCTTCAACTTCGGGTCTTCAACTTCGGAAGGGTCTTCAATAATTGGTTCAGTTGGTGGCTCTCCTTTGTAGGGCTTAAGTAGGCTTACATGAAAGGCATTGTGTATAAGCCAATGGTTGGGCAACTTGAGTTGATAAGCTATCTCATTGATGGGCTTCAAGATTTGGAAAGGACCATAGTATCTTTTTGCTAGTTTAGCATAATACTTTTGATGGCACGTAGGATTTTTGCACGTCGTTTGCCTTAATCGAGCCTTAGGAAACTTGAGTAAGACCCAATCATTTTCTTTGAACATTAAAGCTCTTCTGTGCTTATCAGTAACAGCTTTTTGCCTTTGTTGAGAGATGGCTATAGCCTCCCTAATCTTTTGAAAAGATTCTTGTAGGTCACGGCTATACTCATCGGCGGCAAAGATCTTCCCATGTACTTTGAGTAGCAAGGGACTTTTAGGTCTTCCCTCTATGATCTCGAAAGGTGCTTTCCCCGTAGAAGTATGGACAGTATTATTGTAGGCATACTCTACTAGAGGTAAATACTTTTCCCATTGTGAGAATTGATCTACTTCGGTAACATAAAATCTTGAGTAGATCGAGTATCGTAAGATTGGCTATCTCACTTTGGCCATCCGTTTGTGGGTGATAGGCCGAAGAGAAATTCAATCTTGTTCCTAGATTTTCAAAGAGACCTTTCCAGAAATTACTGGTCATTCTAGGATCTCTATCTGACACGATGGATGTGGGTAATCCATGGTGCTTGAAAATCTGAGATATGAAGAGAGTTGCCATCTGATGTGCCTTAATAGTCTTTTTGACAGGAATAAAATGTGCTTGCTTGCTAAACCTGTCAACTATTGTCCATATTCCTGTATTCCCATGGATAGACTTGGGTAATCCAAAGATGAAATCCATGGATATACTCTCCCATGGTGAATTTGGAATAGGCAATGGCTGGAGTAATCCAGGTTGCTTCCCTCTATCATACTTGGTCTTTTGGCATACTACACATTTTGAAACATACTCTTGTATGTCCACTTTCATGGTAGGCCAATAGAAATACGTCTCTACTCCTCGGAGAGTAGGTTGAATACCTCTATGCCCTGCATATGGAGGAGCATGGGATTCATACACAACCTTCTCACGAAGGGAATGGGTAACACATAGCCTATTTCCGTGGAGAAGATAACCATCGATGAATGGTTCCTCTTTCTTCCCCAAAGCAAGGGCTGACATTATGTCTCTAAAGTCAGGGTCAGTAGCATACTCATCTATCATAGAGGATAGATCATTGTGAGTAGCTATAGACACCGCATTAACTTTTGGTCGTCGTGAAAGTGCATCGGCAACTTGATTGTGCTTACCAGCTATGTGAGAAATATGGAAATTAAATTGCGAAAGAAAATTTGCCCACCTCATTTGTTTGTCGGAAAGCTTGGTTTGCGTCATGAAATACTTGAGACTTTGGTGGTCGGTTCGTAGGATAAATGGAGTCCCCAATAGGTAGTGCTTCCATGTGTCTAGGGCATGTAGAACAGCTAAAAGCTCTTCCTCATAAATGCCCAAGACTGGTTCATCACTATTGAGCCTTCGGCTCTCATATGCTATGGCATTCCCTTCTTGAAGCAAAACCGCTCCAAGGCAATCACCACACGCATCACATTGGACCTCAAATGGCTTTGAGAGATCCGGAAGCACGAGAACTGGTTGGGAAGTAAGCTTCTCTTTGAGTTTTTCAAAAGCATTTTGCTCCTTAGCAGTCCATACAAACTTAACGTTCTTCTTTGTTAAGTCGTGTAGTGGTCCTGCTACTTGAGAGAATTTTGCTATGAAGCGTCTATAGTATGCACACATACCAATAAAGCTTCTTAGCTCATGTAGATTCCTTGGGTTAGGCCATGATTTTATTACCTCTAACTTTGATGGATCCATACGAATACCATCGTGAGAGATAATATGACCTAGATATTGAATCTCTTGAAGGAATAATTCACTTTTCTTTTGGTTGAGAAAAAGTTTGTTCTCCCTCAAGGCTTGAAAAATCACTTGGAGATGTTGCTTATGTTCCTCCAAAGACTTGGAGTAGATGATGATATCATGAAAGAACACTCTAGTGAATTTATGATATGGTCTAAAAATTTTCTCCATGAGACGATTGAAAGTAGCTGGTGCATTAGTCAAGCCAAAAGGCATGACTAGATATTCATAAAGACCAAATGTTGTGCGAAACGCGGTCTTTAGGATATCTTCATCCACTATCCTTATTTGATGATAGCCACTCTTAAGGTCAATCCTACTGAAGTTGGTAGAGCCTTGTAGCTTATCAAACAGATCTTCTACCCGAGGCACGGAAAATCTATTTTTGATAGTGATATGGTTTAGTGCTCGATTGTCCACACACATACGGTATGTACCATCTTTCTTTTGTACTAAAAGGACTGGAGAACAAAAGGGAGAGGAACAAGGCCTCAACATCCCTTTGTCTACCAATTCCTGTACTTGCCTCATAATCTCCTCTTGTTGAGCTTGTGAGACTCGATAAGGAGGTTTGTTAGGCGGTGAGCTTCCTGGAAGGAGCTCAATATGATGGTCATCATCCCCTCGTTTTAGAGGTAGGTCCATAGGGATATCATCGATGAACACATCTTAGAATCCTTTTAGAAAAGTAGACAAGTCTAACTCTTCTTGATTCCTATCATTTTCATTTGATGAAACATTATTAGCTTTTAGAGACTCTTTGACATAAATCATGTACGCAGAAACTGAGATCTTCATTGATTTATCAAAAGAAAGAGGATTTACAAGTGGAATAGTGCGACCACGCTCACTAGCATCTATATACATGTTCTTTCCCCTGTAGGTGAAGTAAATTCTCCTTTCAGGGAACTTCATGTTGGCAGCCATGCGATCAAACCATGGTGCCCCTAGGATAACATCCTGATGTTGGAGAGGAGAGATGAAGAAGTCTTCTTTGTCGACATAGCTTTGGACATGAAGCCTCAACTTCCCAATCAAGGGAGTAACGGAGGCTTGTTGTCCCTTGAAAGATGCATCAGCTGTTACTATGTCTCCCATCTCAAAAGCTTGAATGCCCAACTTGGTGGCCAACTCTATTGATATGAAGTTGAGAGTAGAGCCTGGGTCAAACAAGATGAAGGCATCATGCTCTCTTACCTTTCCCCACGCATAGGAAAGTGATGATCCTTTGCAATGAGCATCCTCTTTTGGAGCTTCGATGGTGGAATCCCTAGGAGTCTCATTGCAAGTATTCTTCTTGGGGCAAGAACGATAGCCATGTCCTTGCTCCCCACACTTGAAACACTTATGGTCCTTGCGAAAAGCTTCAAGCTCTTCAGGAGAGAGTTTGTTTTTACCTTTGTAAACTCCCTTCTCCTTGGACCAATTGTTGTTGTTGTTGGAAGTGCCTTGGGAATTATTTTGAGCATTGGATTTCCCCTTTGCATCATTTTTATCTTTGTTTTCCATGGGATTGACATTACGTCTAGCCCCTTGATGGAAATTGATGCGTGAAGCAACCATGGTGTGGTGGATTACTTCGGTAATAGTACCGGGCCGTTGAGAGTTGATGTATTCGGCCATCTCTTCAGGTAATCCCGCACAGAATTGCTGTCTTTGCTCGGCAAAGTCTATCTTTTGAAAGACAGTAGCTTTGAGATGTAAATCCCAAAACTTGTCTACATACTTGTTGATAGACTCATGAGAGAGAAGCTTCAAGCCGCGCCATTCGGTAAGAACTTTATCTTTAGTATCACTTGGAAGAAATTGCTTCATGATGGAAACTCGTAGAGTTTTCCATGTCTTTGGGGCTTCTCCATTGACACAAAGGCTAGCCCACCATTGACGAGCTGATTTTTGGAAGTGCATAGCTACATGGCGTAGCTTGGAGGACTCTTTGAATCCCTCGTCCCCAAAGGCCGCATCAAATTGCTGGATGAAGGCCAACACTTTGTCGGTAGCACCAAAGGTGCCATCATAGGTGAGAAAAGAGATACTCTTTCCTCCCTCCTTGAACTTCTTTAGCTTTTGTGACCTTCGCCATGCAGGAAATGATTTGCGATGTCCTCCCCTCTTGTATTCTCTAGGAGAATAGCCATAACTTTCATCGGAAGAGGAGGAAGGTGAAGAAGAAGGAGAAGAGGGTGACCTCTTCCTAGCCCTTTTCTTCCTTTGTTTCCTCTCTTGCCTTTCAGAGTGATGAGGAGAAGGACTATGGGTTGCTCTTTTCCTCTTGGGAGGAGTAGGCGATCGTCTAGACCGCTGTCTTCGTGGAGCCACATCTTCAGAAGAACTTAGACTGTCATTGATTTCTTTCTCTTTGGATTCCTCCTCTCGAATGGGAGAGAGTCTTCTTTTGGGGGTCTCTTCAAGAGGCCTCCTAAGCTCTCTCTCCTCTGGGAGAGGAAGGGAAATTCCATAAGCACGAAGTTGTTGAGTAACTTCGGCTTGAAAAACAGGGTTGCCCATAGCTTGTTGCAACCTAGTGACGAGATAATTCACAAACATGGGAGCATCATCATTAGCACCTTCATGTGCAAAATCAAAGCTATCAATGTTCATTCTACTCTCTTGATTATTGTCAGCCATGTTAACAAAATTTATGTTTATACTTAGTGTATGCTTTGGCAATACAAAACCTTAGTTGCCACTCCTCTTAGCCTTTGAAAATCGGCTCTTAAGTATCTACACCCACGGCTCAAAGTGGTTAATTATAGAGAGTAGAGGAGTAGGTCTAACATAGCAGAGTTGCAAAGGGCTAGCTCCTTTCGGACTTCTTATGGCTCAATAATGGTAAAGCCGTAGGAAAGTCTAAAATGACTCCATTATTAAGTCCAAAGCTCCCGAGGTGTGCACCATCCCCCACATAGTGGGCTTAACAAAACCGATATTAGATCCTAGTTCCACTTACTCTATTATAATTAACAACCTCAACCATTTATAGGCTACTTAAGGACCTCTCTTCTTAAGCAAGAAAAGAGAAACCAAATGCTCTGATACCAATGTAATGGAATTTGCCTATTCAATTTGAGAGTAGCGGAATTTAATGAGAGTACTTTCAAGAAATGATTTTGTGAGCATAGCGGGTTGACATAATTGAAGATAGCAACATAATCATAGCAATTAGTTAACTTGGCATAGACAATACTTTTGCAAGAGAGAGAATTTAGAGAACATGACAACAGTTGAGGACCGGATTTATGTGGAGCCGGTCCCCCCTCCAATAGGCATTTGTATTATGATTTCTCCCATAAAGAGAGACTTGTTACAATACATTCTTTGTGTTCCTTGTGACCTAGGTGAAGCAATGAAGATGGAAAGCTTCATGCATCGTCATCATAGCATAACCTAAACTTGAAGAAAGCTTTAACTATACCAAGCCTCAGTCCCAAGACCTCAAACACCTTCGAAGGTGGAGAGAGCTAGCAGGGAATGAGGGTAGGGAAGAGGAAGAAGAAACATTTCATACGAGAAAGAGCTAGTTCCTCACTTATCATAACTCTTGTGCTAGCATACATAATAGCATAGTAATGAAGAAGAAATAGATGGCAAGCTCAAGCATTGAAGCATGGCTCTTGGATGGATTTGCACTCCATAGCCAAGAGTGTTGGTGTAGGCTCTCAACCTCTACTTGCTTGGAGAAAGAGAGGGAGCTCTTGCACTTTGCATAGTACACACTGAGAGTGTTTGTGAGTGTGTGTGGGTGAGTATACCCCCTAAGCACCCCCCTAGCTTGCTTGGGTCGACCCCCCCTTGTAGCTCATGCTTGAAGCTCATTGGATCCCTCCAGGCCTAGCCAATCACAAGCAGGAGCCATTACAAGCAACAGGGATAGCCTTGGGACAAGTGTTCCCCTTTCCCCTTTGAGAGAGAGGACTTGATAAATGAAAAATCAATTAATTAAATATCCTTTATTATCATTGGACCCCTTGGGTGGCCAACCAATAGGTTTCAGGCACACCATGAGGGCAACATGAGGAGGAACTTGACAAGTGTCCTTGCTGCCTCTTCAAGCTCGGGCTTCTCTTGTGTGTGTGTGTGTGTGTGTGTTCTCTCTCATCCCCCCCCTTGTAGGCTCGCCCCCCTCCTTGTAGGGATCTTTTTGACTTTGGATGAGCAAGCCCCTTAGTCATCAAGCATGACTAAGCACTTGAAGTAGGGGGTGTTCCCACAAGCATCTCAGGCAAGCTTCTCAAGGCACCTCAAGCACCTTAATCATGCACCAAGTCAAGCACCTCAAGCATGGAGCCATTCAAGCACCTCAAGCATCTTAATCAAGCACCTCAAGCATGACAAGCACCTCAAGCAGGACAAGCACCTCGAGTTTGGGCCGGGTTCCCACCTCAAGCTCAGCCCTAGGTTACCTAAGGTCAAAGGACTTTTACACACATTATTGGAGGTCTTTAATGAAGCTAACCCTAAGGTCTTATGCTCCATTGGTTAGCCTTGCTCTTGATAGACCATCTCCCATTTGGGCCCCTTTACTATTGGCCTCGTGTTGAGATAGATTTATAAGCACAAATCTATATCTTAACACTTGTTCCCGTTTATTCTCCCACATTAAGTGATCACTTTAATATGAGAAAATCATTTGGGTTGGTTAGATATTAGATTTTATGACACGATCATGGCTCTTGTGCTACTTTTGCTACTCAAAAGATACCTATGGCCTTCTGGATTATATACAAGACTTTATCTCCATTGCAGCCATAGAGCTGTAAAACTTGCTATGTTGCATTTGTGCCTTTGCTACTGCCATTGACTAGCTTTGGTCCGCTTGGACTCTCGGCTGACTCGAGTCCAGGTTGTGTCGGTTTGTAAAGCTGTCTCCTCACAGATTCTTTTGTTGCATGATGGTAAAATTTCTCCTCCTCAAGTTGAAAAGATTGCTTGTGACAAAGCAATTATGGTAGTTGAATGCTTTGTAGACACAAGAGTTGGGCAATTCTAAATCGAATGCATTAGAATTTGAAACGATGAAAAACTATGGCTCTAAATAGCATAATTTGCAATCACATGTACCCTTGGTGATAACAAGCTATCTTTGGAGCGCCAACGATAAAATTGCTATCTTCGGAGCGCCAAGGATAAAATTTTAATATTTCAAGATATTTTTGCCCAAGGTAATTTTCCTAGGTTTTTACATGAAGTTTCAAGTCTCTCCAATGAGTTTCACAAAGTTTGAATTATATGTGAATGGTTTACCATCCCTTTTTGTCCCTTCTTGAAGGTTTCCATCTGTTTTGGTGTTTCAAGTCTTTGTATAGCTTCAAAGTTGTTCAAACTTGCTCAAAGCTCTATAATGTTCAATGGAAGCTATGTCAATGAAAATTTTGCCAAAATCACCTTTCTGGTAGAAAATTTATCTTATGCGTGCATAAGATACAATTCTCCAAATTTGTCCTTTGACCACTTGAATAGGGTTCTTATGATAAGAGAAAGCTAACTCTTGTGTCAAAATCAAGAAATCACCTTTTTGGTAGAGAATTTATCTTATGTACCCCTAAGATAAATGCTTCAAATTTTGAACTTTGACAACTTGAATAGGGTTATTATGATAAGACAAAGCTAACCCTGCTGTCAAAATAAAACATTCACCTTTCTGGTAGAGAATTTATCTTATGTGCACCTAAGATAAATTCTTTAAAATTTGAAGTTTGACCACTTGAATAGGGTTTCTATGGTAAGACCAAGCTAACCCTAGTGTCAAAATAAAAAAATCACATTTCTAGTGGAGAATTTATCTTATTTGTGCTTAAGATAAATTCTTCAAATTTTGAACTTGACCACTTGAAGAGGGTTTCTATGATATGACCGAGCTAACCCTAGTGTCAAAGTAAAAAAATCACCTTCCTAGTGAAAAATTTATCTTTGGTGCGCATAAAATAAATTTTCACTATGTCAATTGATTTTATCCCAAGGTGATTTTTGGGGTTTTTACATGTAATCCTGGTGTCAAATCAACAAAGTTACCTTTCTGGTGAAAATTTTATATTCGGCGTGCAGAAGATAAAAGTCTCTAGAATTTCAACTTTGATCACTTTGATGGGGTCTATAGAGCATCACAAAGATATCCCCAATTTCAATTTCTCAAAATGACCCTCTTGGTGAGAGATTTATCTTCGGTGCGGCTAAGATAAATTTTCTCTATTTCAGCTTGTTTTTGCCTAATGTGACTTGTATAGGTTTGTACATGTGATTTTAAGATTATCCAATGCGTTTAAAAAAAAATGGAGAGTTTACTTGTGTTTTGTCATCCTTTTTGATCCCGTAGTCAAGGTTTCCAATTTTCTTGTTGTTTTTACCCTTGCACAGGTCCAAATTTGATGAAACTTGTTTAGGAGCTATATTATGGTCTAAATAGACCCTGTGAGGTGAAATTTTGGCAAAATACCCTCTCTGGTATCTTCGTCTCGCCTAAGATAAAACTCTGCCAGATTTTGACCTTTTTCATTTTTTTCTTCACAAATTGATTTTCCCACAAGTTTTAGGATTTATCCACACCTTGGTTTCAAGTTTTAGCCTGATTTGACTTTTCCTTGTTGATTTTCGTTGAAGTTTGTGGTTTTTTCAGGACCAGGTTTTTGAGTGATCCAAATGTTTCCAAAATCAATGGGGATGGTCTACCACCTTGCAAGTTCAATTTCTCAGTTTCAGTCCGAGAACCCCCTATCTATCTTGGGCGCGCCTAAGATAGATTTGACAATTTTTTTGGTTTTCTTCAATGCACCTTACATCAGAGGCAATCGTGATGGTTTTCTACTTATCCCACTCCTACTGAACATGAAAAAACAATACTGAAAGTAAAAAGTTCAACTTTCAGTCTGAAATCCCTACTCTTTACATAGGTGATTCCCTTACTGAACACTAGCTCGTCTCAAGGACCCTCTACCTAGTCCATCCTACTAACTAAATATCCCGAGGTACTTACCGAGCATCTCTACTCTCAAGCACCTTTCAGCTGTGATAAAGTCAAAAAATGTGTTACTCTAGCCAAAATTAGAGGAAGTAATGGAAATTCAAGTGAGTGTTTTGGGTTTTTCTCTAGTTTAGGTTGCCTCGTGCCCGATAACGGTGCCAAAATGTCGGACGGTTGCCAAGCCTCACCATATCGATGCTAGCAAAGCAAGAACCATAGACATAAAATGTCAATCCGTCGGACATAGCTGACCCGACTAGTGCGTGGAGGCTACAAGAGATAGCTAATCTCTCAGAAAACCCAAGTCTAGTGTGCGCTCACCTAGATCGGTTTCAGGTGTGTGTCAAACACCAAAAGACACTTTCCTTACCGCAAGCTTGATTGGATGAATTTGTATAGAAACGATGCTCCAAATGCAAAAAAACTTAATGCCTAGCATGTGCAGAGTATCCTCAACATCCCTATGTGCTCAAAAGTCATTTTGACACTCTGGAAAAATCACACCTAAGATAAACAGTATGTTTACCAAAGACAAATACGTTGATTTCATGTAGCTACAGTTCTCCAAATGCGACAAAACTTACTACCTAGAATGTGAAGAGTATCCTCAACACTCTCATGTGCTCAACTGTCATTTCTAACACTCGGACAAAATTGTGCATAAGATAAACAACCTATTTTAGGTCAGTCAATTTCGGGCTCTGAAGCACTCTATAGCTTCCTTAGGACGTGCTCTGTCTATTCCTATGGTCAAAAACCAGTTTAGATGCATGTATGGTGCGTAAGGAATGAAAATAGTTCATAGATGGGCACGCCTAAAAACACAACTTCATCGCGAGAAACTTACGTAGAAAGAGAGAGCTTTCACCTGCGAGTGTGTTGGTATGTTTGAATTTGCAATGCAACACCACACCAGGGAGACACAAAAAATTGAAATAGCAGAGAGCTCACATGAATGTACTGTGGCGTACGCTCACTTTCGTTATCCAAAACGTAGGTCCAAAGTTACAAAAAGTAGCTTTTATACCTTAGCCAAGGTTTAAAATCAGGGATTTAATATTTACATAATTACCACAAATTTTGTGTGATCACAAGGTCTTATTGACACATTTACATGACTATACTTACCATGATCACAAAGAATCCGGTTTAGGGCGACTTGGAAACCCACTAAAATCTCGCTGTGCTTTGTTATTTTCCCTGCGAGCCCATCGGGATTTTACGTTTTCCCTGTGGGCCTACCGAGAATACTAAAAAGCCCCTCGGGCTTGCAAAATTTTATATATACGGGGCCACTGGATGTTATTTCTTTGTTTCATCTTGAGAGAGAGAGAGAGAGAGAGAGAGAGAGAGAGAGAGAGAGAGAGAGAGAGAGAGAGAGAGAGAGAGAGAGAGAGAGAGAGAGAGAGAGAGTCGACCATCTTTGTAGGTACGTCGAGAGGAGCGAGGAGAGAGGGGGTCATGTGGGAGCGTGCTCTACGTCATAGTGCACGACAATAGCGGAGTACTTGACCACACCATCCGGGTATGTGGTGTGTGTATGCGTTGTGTGGTAGCGTGCCTTTTGTCGTATTGTGCAGTAGTGATAAGGACCTTACCACACAATGGGAGTGTGGGCATAAGCTGTTCTACGGAATAGTGCTTACCACGATGGCATCACCTTGATGACATGGGGAAGATGGTGTCCTTGTGGTAAATATTGTCTTACTGTCTGGGTACTACGTCGATAATTCGACGAATCTAGTATCCTTATGGTAAGTCAACTTCCCTTCCCCTTTCCCAAAAAACATATGGGCATCGATTGGTAACGTGGCTATATGATGTTCGTATGCAAGCCATTATTTCTCCTTAGACTCGTTCTGTAACGCGGCTAATAGAGTGTCGTTTGTTAGAAGCATCTATTTTTGCATAAATGTGACGTTCAGGTTGTTAACCTGGCCATACGAGCGTCATATAATTTGTATGTGCATGTGCACTTAATTTTTTAAGTATTAAGTATATGAAATACTTGGTCGGTAACGCGGCTGTGAAGAGTATTTCATATAAAAATGTTTGAATAGTTTGATTTTGTTGTTTTTAAGTCCCCATATGAAATTATATACTAGCTAATCATATTCAAAAGAATGCTTTATTCATCAATAATTGCTATTTAAATGCTACATTTACATAAATTATATACAAAAAAGTATTTGCACACAATTTGCATGTTATTCATTTTTATATTTCTAAAGTGCCTCAAGCATTATCGCTATTTTTAATGCTTCATTTACATAAATTCTCTACAAAAAAGAATTTGCACACAATTTGCATGTTAAATATTCTTTTGTATCTTTTTAAAGAGCATGAATTATCATGGCTATTTTGAATGCTACATTTACATAAATTCTATGTAAAAAAGTGTGTGAACACAATTTGCATGTTAAATATTTATTTCTATCTTTTTAAAGAGCAAGACATTCTTTGCAATTTTCTAGCCCGATTTGTATACTTCCAATGTTTAAATGTTTTTGAAGTCTTTAAGTCGGTGTGTGCTTTGTTCGAACTACCATCATTAGAAGCTTTTATAACAATTAAGGAACGTCAAAAGAAAAGAGCAACAAGTCAAAGCCAAAAAGTTCAAAAAATATGAATACTAAAAAGCCAACTAGGCCAAAAGCAGGCATGCATCAAGAAGATGAAGATCTCTGACAAAAAATCACAAGACCCAACACCAAAAGAAGCACAATCAAAGTGTGCAAGAACAGCTAAGAAAATCACAAACTCGCAAGCTTTTGCAAATTAGATTTGGGTTTCAAAGAAGTTGATTCAAGCACAAAGAGGTCAAGAGTTTATTTGGATTCCGAAATGGTTAAAGTATCAACTCCCAAAGTTTGAATTGTGTTTCCAACCAAGCATACAAGGGCTGAAGCAAAGGCCGTTGCTGACTTACACAAAGATAAGGTGGATCCCAAAGAAGTCTCTTAGAACACAAACGAAGCAGGGACAAGTATGGGTTCCCACACAAGCAACATCAATGAAACCGTGAGTAAACACAAAGAAGTGGGTCCCAAAGGGAACCAATACATCTTTTGTCACTGTACCGCCACTTGAATTCTTTCAATTCCTCCTACGATTATAATACATTTAAAAAGAGAGCACGTCGCTCTCTTCACCATTGCATGCTACCAAGGCTTACGGACCAGGAGATGAAGTGAATGCACAAGAAAATTTTGGAATCAAAATAACTAGAGGCAACCAAAGAGGAAGTCAAAATCTCTCTTCAATTCAAAGATCATCACATTGCTTAGAATAGGAAGCCTCGCCAGCAAATGCCAATAAGAAAATTGCTTATACCCACACCTTGCACAACATAAATCTTTCCATGAATTGTTTGTGAATAGTCATTGATGAATGTGGAAAAATAAGAAGCACCCCCTAATGAGACACCAGGCATAGGACCACAAATGTCACTATGCACTAACTCTAACCGCTCACTTCTTCTATAGCCACTTGCTTTGTGAGGACTTTGTGTTTGCTTACCATACAAACAATGCTCACACCTTAAAACTAAAATAATCAAGACCCGGTAAATAACCCAAACGAGACAATGCTTTCATTCCGTTTTCACTCATATGACCTAGCCGGCAATGCCACAAAGAGGTATTTGGCTGCTCGGCTATAGATATAACCATTCTTAACACTAGCAACATGTAGAGTGTAAAGAGTTCTATGTTTGTAACCCTTTGCCACAATCAAAGAACCCTTTGAAAACTTCCAAGATGCATCTCCAAAAGAGGTATGATAACCCTCATCATCAACTTTCCCAGTGCTAATCAAACTTTTTGCCAACTTTAGAGGGCAGTGTTTTGTGAGTTGCATTGAATTTTTGTGTTTGATTGTTCTAATTTTTTTTGACAAAATTCAGAGTATATGCCCTCATAATAGTGTTACAGGAGAAGTACGGGGACAAAAGACATATATGAGCCCCTAGGGACATGTGTACAATGTACATAGCGTTTAGAATTCTATTTGAATGATTTTTCTTTTTATTGAGTTTATTTTTGGTTTTATTAATTTATTTTTAAGATTTTCTTGAGAAAAACAGGAAAAAAATTCATAATCCAGATGAAGAAAACACTGAAGATATGCCTGACCAGTACAAAGAGAAGAAGGTACTGGAAAATGACAAAACTAGGTATGTCTCAAAAGCCATATGCACAAGGCTAGAAGGTCAAAGGTAAGAAAAGAATGCTGATCGGTCTTCAACAACAATATGAGGCCAAAAATGACTCAGAATGGTTATTAAACTCCAGGGTGGACTACAAGAACAAAGGAATTTGGTGATTGACTAAAAAAAAGCACCCATCAAGTGTAAGTTTGCCTTTCGGACACTTCATGTGAGTACAAGGCCATGTACAAGAAGTAGATCTTTATACTGTAAATCTTCTATCTTGTATGTGAGTTAATGAAGCCTAACAAATAAAAGGGACTAGCAATACTGACAAGAACAAAAGGGACAACTAAGACAATTCAATCATCTATCACGATGAATGTCTATAGCAACAAAGGGTCAAGCCAAATTCGGTCATCATCATTGGTTCTACATGTGTTTGGTAGCCAGAAGGTGCTAGAGATGCCCATCGGTCATCTTTGCAATCGAAATCCAAAACACAAGTCCAAATCAAGCCAAAATTTGTCAGTAGGCTATAAGAAGAGAATACAAGCTAAGGGTTACAAAAAGGATAAAAGTCTTTAACCCCTAGCTAGAGATGCAATTTTCCAACCCTAACAGTGGCAAATGCGACTTTGATCACCTTGATGCAAGAAAAAAGGAGTCACCAACGAAGAAGAGTAGACACAAATGGTAGACAAACCAACCTTTGAAAGGCTACATATCTTGTCCTTGAAAGGTTGATCAAATGGTTGACATGGTTTTTGAACCTCAAATCATAAAAACTAAGTCCCAGATTTGTGTTACGTCATAAGCCGCACAATGGGGTCCTGCGGTCTTGCGGATGTCTGGACACTGCACACTAGGAGTCATGCGGCTTTGGGGAAGTTCTTCATGGGATATCATGGGATAGGACGGGGTTTTGCACCGTTCTCGATCTGCGCTAGAGCAGTGGGTGTATATTGGGGGCATACCAGTCTTTGTGGATATCTCTATCTCATATCATCAATATATTTCTCTCTTGTAATTCTGTGTTCTATTACATATCAATGAAGAAGATGGTGTTCTAGTCCTGTGTATTGTCTTCTATTTTGCCTTCATGTGCTTTGATGTTGATATAATGTAAGGTAGTGTGAGGGTACTCATTCCCGTAATGCTTATTGCTCCATTGCGGGCAATAGACATTACATCTGGCGACCACGATGCACGATGGGCGACCTGCTGTGAACATGCATGCGCACTAGGTCGCACGGTCCTTCTGACCCTATGGTTCCAATTGTGGGGAGACGACAGAGGAGAGGCGGTTCGGATGAATTTGTTTTTTCTACACCGCAGGCTGAGGAACATGTGTCTCCATTGCCAAGTCCCACTCATGTTGCCCCACCATCGTCTCCGATAAGTAGTCCTGGGGTTTCACCACCATTGTCCCCACCTCCTAGTGTTTAACAGCTTTTTCTAGGAGGGGGTACAGTTGGGCAAAGGGACTATGGCACAGCCAGTGGTGGCTGGTGGTCAGATTAAGTATAGCCACTTTTGAGGTCTTTCAAAGGAAGAATCTGATGCATATTTGCGACAATTTAATAAAGTGTAAGGATTGAATCATCCGAGAGTGGTAATCCCTCTTCATCAACATTCAGTGTTTGAATCTACATTTTGAGGGAAAGCTGCCAAATGGCTATTAGAGTACCCTGATGATCACTTTAAGACGTTTGTCAAAGGGTCCATCATGTTCTTGCGTAGATTTAGAATGGAAAAGACGGTCCCTCAACATTTGGAAAAGCTTTGGACGCTACACCAAAAGTCGTTACCAGTGGAGGATTATGCTGTGAAATTCCGAATGCTTTTGCAGCAGGTACCTCAAGCACAACGGCCAACAGCTAAGGTGTTGAATGATTATTTTCTATGAGGACTCAATAAGGATCTTAGAACTGCTATGGAAATAGTGGATAAGGTAACCACTCCATTGGATAATTTAATTGCAAGGGTTGTTGTAGCAGGAGAAGCTTTAGAGGATACAAAATCCCCAAAGAAATCAAAGAAAAAGGATCACAAGAAATCTCATCGTAAGTCTCGGGGAAGTGGCAATGATAGTTCGGAGTTGGAGATTGCAGAATCAGATTCCTCAGATTCAACCAGCAACGGTTCGGTGAAAGAATGGAGGAAGCACCTCGGAGAAAATCCCAACGTCAAGGGAAAGGTGTTCCATCCGGATCGTCAGAATCTTCTGCGGTGGCTAAAAGTCTAAAGGAATTGTGTTGTACTCAGTGCCGGGATTTTGGACATGCCGCTCAAGAGTGTGCAATGAATCAGAAATGGTGTGCAATTTGCAAAGCCAATACTCATAATACAATGGAGTGTTATTACAATGGTCGGGGTCAGGAGTCGAGATTCTTCTACATGGCACCCACCACAGTCAGGGCAGGGACAAGAGCCTGCAGTGGTGATGGTTCACACTCATACATCAAAGGTGCCCTTTCAAGGACAAGCAGGTGGACGGGGTCAAGGAGGGGGTCGTGGTCGAGGACGAGGTGGCCGAGATCCTAATCGACCCAAGACCTGCCTTTTTTGTTTAGGGGATGGGCATTGGCGTTCCCAATATTCAGAAGCTATGGAATATGATCGAAAGAAATAGGAACATGCTGCTGGAAAGCAGCACGTGGCTATGGTTCAGATTGAGGGGCTGGAGAAATTAGATCCAATGGTTTCGCTCATTACACGTTCTGGTAAAAATGTGGTTCCAACTGTCGATGTTAAGCTGCCGGATTGGGCAACTCAAGAAGATGTACGTAAAAAGACTGTGACATGGATGCCACATTCCACACCACCATTGCCATCATCAGGACCATCGACCTCTTATCTGGAAACAAAAGAGGGGAAAGTCAGAAATAAGGTGGATACTATGGAAGAGGATAATTGGGATTCAGTTTGGAAAGAGGTTCCCGATTTGCCATCACAAGTACCTTTGGGTTCATTACTAAAATTTGTTCCGAATTTTCATAATGCTTTGCGAAGTTAGAAGTCCAAAGCAATGACTAAGATGGAAGTTGACATCGCGGTAGCTGAGGGTGAGCGGGACGAGTCCGTTCGGTTGCCGGCCAATAGGATCACGGATACTCACATTTCGGAGCTTTGAGTCAGACATCATGGCACATACATCGACAAAGTACTATTAGCTGGAGGTGTGGGAGTGAATATTATTACTCAAGCGGCTTGTGAGCATTTTGGACTTAGTGATTGGGAACCTGCACCTTTTGTAGTTCGCGTGGCAGATCAGAGAAGAGTACAACCAGTAGGATTACTCCGAGGCATTGTCTTGGATGTAGCTGGCTTGTCTTTTGTTGTTTCCTTAGTAGCCTTAAATATTGAGGATCACAATCAGGATTATCATATTATTTTGGGGAGACCATGGTAACGTCAAGCCAGGGTAAAGCATAATTGGGAGGCGAATATACTTACAGTTAAAAAGGGTCATAGGAAAGTTCGGGTGATGTTGGGAACATGCAGGCAACCAGTTCAAGCAGCATGTCCTGTGATAGCAGAGACAATGAATATGGTGGAAGGATTAGAAGAGGATGAAGAGGAGCAATTCCTGAAGGCTAACCCGGATCTAGTTTCTTTATATCTTGCAGACATTTTTATGATTTCAGAGGGGAAATCTTTAGGGGTTTCAAGAATTTCACCAGAGACAGGGGAGCAAGGAAAAAGCTTGCCTAGTCCCGAATCATCGGAGGAAATTATTAAGCAAGAACGTGCGTTTGGAGCACAGATGGGAAAAGTTACAAGGGTCAAGGAAGATGAACTAGAGACAGTCTTTCTAGGGGATCAAGCGGAGTCTCAGCCCATTCATATTAATAAACAGCTAGGGGCAAGTTTTCAAGAGACTTGATTAATTTGTTGACATAATTTAATGATGTTTTTGCATGGGAGTATGCGGATATGAAAGGATTGGATCCAAAGTTTTATCAGCATACAATCAATTTAAAACCAGATGCAGTGCCAATGAAGCAGCATTCATATAGGATGAATCCGAATGTAGCAAAGCAAGTTAAGGTGGCAATTGATCGTCTCTTGCAGGTGGGTTTTATTACCCCTATTGGTAATCCCGAATGGATTTCCCCCATTGTGGTGGTACCAAAGAAAAACAAGCAAATTCGCATTTGTGTGGATTATTGGAAGCTGAATGCAGCTACTGTTCCGGATCCTTTTCCTCTTCCATTTTTGGATTCTATTTTGGATGATGTGGATGGGCAAGAGATGTATACTTTTTTGGATGGGTTCAATGGATATAACCAAATTTGAATGGCGTTGGGTGATCAGCTTAAAACAACTTTTATTACAGCATGGGGCATTTTTGCATGCACAGTTATGTGGTTCGGATTAAGGAATGCGTCCTCAACTTTTCAAAGGGGCTATCTACACGGGTTTTCATTTTTGCTTGTTGACATACATCACACCTTCCAACATATTCTTTGACATTTGCAGAAAGTGTTGGCCACCATATGGCTACCATCAAGATTTCTCTTGCGGTGTTTTCACTAGAAAAGTGACCTCCAGCTAATCCAACATGTGCTTGTTTTATAATGGGAATATATTCATCTTCAATTGCACAAAGGCGAAGCGATGTAGGTGATCCTAGTCTTGTAGCAACACTGCCATGAGAAACATAACACATGAGTCCAATCACAATAGCACTTCCCAAATGCACAAACAATTCCTTTTCCAAACAGTTAGACTGTACAGGGTCTCTACCCTTACACGTCTACCATAAACCATCTTGATCACTTCATGATCCAATCCAAAAACCATAAACCATAAATCATAAATCATAATCCAATCAAATCACATGGGTGAGCTCTCCACCCTACTTGGGTGAGGTACGACCAATCTTGCATAACCACTTTAGAACATAACATGGCTGCAAAAATTTCGGCAGCATAACTCAATCCAGAAAAAAGCCATAAGACACACCGGCTTCCACCATAAAATATCAACCATAATCCATGAGGGAATCTCAGTCCCTAACCATAAATCATAATCACACTGAACCAACTCCCACACTTGGAGCTTGACATATCCCTTGTAATCAATCGGAGTCTACACACACGTGACCCTTAAGATGTGATTATTTTATGCATAAAAAGAGTCCGACCAGCGACTAATAATGATGTAGAAATCCAATTTTGACAACATCCAACCATGAAAAGTTGATGCATCACATCTGCACTTCACCACTCTAGCACATAGAGCTAGTTTTAACCTAGAAAGGTGGGAAGCAATCATAACCATGCATATGAGGCATCCATATCAATCCATGAGTTCCCATACATCATATGATAACATTCCAACACCATAATCATGATGCAACACAACTCCGACCTTTCGGTCAATCATAAACCATAACTTCACACATATGCAAAAACAACTTTTTTGACATTTTTGGGAGCATGCAAAACATGCAAATGAAAGTGTTTGACCTCAAAACAATGCATCAAGTTCAGCTCTATAATGTAGACTATCACCCCATCACGTCACTTTGACCATATGATACTCACACAACAAATGGTAACCTCCAAAGAAAGTCACTTTATTCTTTTCTACTTATGCGGTTCGGAATGTTTAACCATATACTTTCATGTAAGTTTAGGGCCATCTAATAATTTAAATAAACTCACCAAAACAAACCATAGAACATATCAAAACGGCTCGGTTAACTCTCGACGTCATATGGTATGCCCCTTTGATAGTACTCCTATGCGTGTAGGTAAAAACTGATAATACAGTGATTAATAACTCGCATTCCCAAAGTGATAACGGAAACCTAAATTCATTTATCATCAAGTTTTATCAAGCTTTTCAATTGGTTAAATGGGTTTGCCCATCTGGTGAATCTATATAGTAGTTCTCCAAGGAGCCTAAAGTCAACTTTGGGTTAAGTGTAGTGGGAAGCAATCTGCTTTTTGACCATATCTCTTAACTCGTGCGTGTTTTTCACATGACACATAGGAGAGAAAATGTTCTAAATTATGTTTTTTATCTATGGTATAAAGGGTTCGGCCTGATTCATAACAGTTTGTGATTTATGACCAAAACAGTCTTCGTATCGCTTCTATGACGTGAAATGAAAAGCGCTTCTTTATGCACGTGCGTGACTATAACACAGCATGTGCATAAATCAACGTGTAAAACATGATGAAACAATCATGAGGAAATCTCGTAGTACTTGGTTAATCCATACATATACTCGTATACTAAAAAACAATCACCGAGAGAGTGACTACACAGAAAAAACGACATAGAGAGAGAGAGATGATGACTATGAAGTTTATGGTTTCTCACCGTGCTTTCGGATTGATTTGGGGTTGTCGAAAGGCTTCTTGCTTTCCCGCTAGAGAGCGGTGATGAGAGCTACGTAGAGGTATCCGCCACGAAAACATTCGGAGAGCGCGTACACCGTGGAACGAGAGAGAAGATAATAAGCAAATAGAGAGAGAGTATCCTTCTTCGTCTTCTTCACGAGAGAGAAGAGTTTATGGAGATGGTGATGAAGAGTTTGCACCACTCCGTATAATAGATAAGTTATTCTGACGTCAAAACAAGAGAGCTTCCACATCTGAGAGTGTATTTATCCTTCTCAAGTGAAAAAAGAGAGGTCTTTATATAGGCTCTCAAGGCCAAAAGCACTAGCTAAGAATAGAGTGAGGCAAGGAGAGACAAGTTCGCGCACGTTCGTAGCTTTTCAAAAAACAAATATATATATATATATTTTTTGAGGACACGGATTTCGATGTGCGATTTAGAGACTCTAAGAAGAAGCTTGGCTTCCAAGAAAAGAGTTCCAAACTAAGCTCCTCCTCTCTTTTCTAAAAAGACTCTTTCTTTCCTAAAAACAAGCCTTTGCTTTTTGGTGGTCAACTCTCCCCCTTACCATTTAATTTTTACATTAAATTTGACCATCCGAACACTATCTAACCAACTAATGAAAATCGTAGCTAGACTACGCCACACCGTAACATCCGACATAATTATGACTTTCCAATACTGTCAATCAAAATTTGACGAAATAGATATTGAAAGTTATTTTTCTTATTTTTAAAAGAGACCCAAAAATTGGGGATCTTACATCCTCCTACACTTGAAAAACTCGAGGTGTCCTCATCTCGACATGGATAACAAATGAGTAAGTCTAAAACTTTCTATGATATATGGGAAATTGACTATCCTATTTCTCAATCATTGACATTAGCAGGAACTCCATTTCCTCTAAGAGGCATGATGCATTTCTGCATCATGTCAAATCCAAAATCTTATTGACAATATATTATATTAATCCTCCCGCATTATGAGTCAAAAAGGGTGGGCGGGAGGGAAATATTTTAATTTTGGTCCCTATTTGATGGATTTTATGCGATTTTTCTGGATGATCTGAGTGTTTTTGGAGCACAATTGGAGCATTTGAAACAATTGCGGTTATGTTTTATGAAACGTCGAGAGGTGAAATTTAGTTTAAATCCTCTAAAATGTGCATTCGCAGTTCAAAGTGGGAGGTTATTGGGTCATATAATCTATGAGGATGGCATTTTTGTGGATCCAGATAAAATAGCCGCAATTATGGAAGCGCCTCTGCCCGTGAATTCAAAATAGTGTCAAATATTTATGGGCCAAGCTCGTTGGCATGGGAGGCATTGAGGTTTGTCGCGCATTTGGAAATCCCTATTAATCAGGCAGTGCATGAGAAAGTTTTTGAATGGACACAGGAATTTGATTTGGCTTTTCGGAGATTAAAAATTCAGCTGTCCAAAGCTCCGATTATGATCCCTCCAAATTGGGGTCAAGATTTTCATGTATTTGTAGATGCTTTTGACTAGACCATTGGCACTGTGCTGACGCAAGAACACATTCAAGGGTGGTTTCGGCCTGTCTATTATGCCAGCAGAAGATTATTATCCGCAAAAAATAATTATTCAGTAACAGAAAGAAAATGTTTAGGGATGATTTATTTGGTGAAAAAGTTCCGTCATTATCTGTTGGGCCGGCGGTTTCTCTTTCATGTGGATCATTCGGCTCTTCTATATCTGTTGCACCAACAGAATTTGATAGGAAGATTGGCTCGATGGGTGCTCTTGTTACAAAAATTTGATTTTGAGGTAATACATCGTCCAGGAGCCTAGCATGCGGTTGCCGATTACCTTTCTATGCTAGATTCATGTGAGCCGCCGACGGGGGTGGTTGATGAATTTCCAGATGAAGTTCTCTTTTTAACAGTTACGCAACAACCTAGGATGATCCCCATCATTCCATGGACTTAGTATGAGGAGATGTTTCATTTTCTAGACAGTGGAGAAATGCCTTCATTTTTGTCCAGTCATCAATGGCAACGGATGGCTATTAAAAGCAGGAATTTTAAGATTGTCATGGGGAAGCTGTATTATCACACGGTTGCGGAGGTCTTGCTCAGATGTGTTCTACCACAAGAACAAGGATCTGTTCTGAGGAAGTCCATACCGACATTGCAGGGGGCCACTTTGCAGCATTGATCACGGCAAGGAAAGTTCTACAATCAGGATTATGGTGGCCTACATTGTTTCAAGATGCGAGAAGCTTTGTACAACAGTATGATGATGTCAGCGGTTGGGACAACCTACTAAAATGTCCAGAATGCCTTTTCAACTAGTATTACCTTTGGGGCCTTTTCAAAAATGGGGATTGGATTTTATTGGGCCTTTTAAACCAGTAGCATCTAACACTGGTAATAAGTATATTTTGACGACTGCGGATTATGCAACTAAATGGGTGGAAGCATGGCCTTTGAAAGATAATACAATAGTTTTTGTTGCTGAGTGCTTATATAAGGATGTTTTTTCCAGATATGGCTGTCCTATTGAGCTGGTTAGTGATCGGGGTAGCCATTTCTTGAATAAGGTGATGGAGAGAATGCTACAATTTTACTTTGTATTGCATAGGAAATCTTCTCCTTATTACCCTTAGGCGAATGGGCAGGAAGAATCAACTAATAAGCAACTGGTTCGTATCCTGACAAAGCTAGTAAATATGCATAGAATGTATTGGGATGTGAAACTTCCTTCCGCATTATGGGCTTCTCGTACAACATATAAAGTGGCAACATGATTGACTCCTTTCAAGTTGGCATTTGGTATGGAGGCAATTACCCCATGTGGTTCCGAGTTTGTGGATGCTGATTGCAGATAGGCTTCTTCCCGAAGATTCCATTGTCTATCATTTGAATGGTTTGCACGAATCAGATGAAGAGCGGTTTTGCAGTTTTGCGGTGTTGCAAGATCGCCCTTAAGCACGACAATTTTTACGGGGTCAGTTGGTCCTTGTATTTAATTCTTGCCTTGGGAAGATGCTCGAGAAGCTAAAATTATGGTGGTCTGGGCCATTCTGGATTTTTAAAGCATGCGGGCCTACCTCTTTTTATTTGGCTGACTTGCGGGGGGAGGTGATTTTTGTGCCTGTCAATGGGTTCCGACTACGCCATTATTTTTCACCTACCTCGATTCAATGCCCCTTTGCTGTGGGACAAGAGTCGGAAGCCGCCCTAATCATGATTGGAAATTCTTTTGCATGCAATCTTGAAAAGCGGGAAAAGGGCAATGATGATTGCGACACCGTGGCACGCCCTATTTTGAGAACTCTTTGTGAGTGGTTTAGTGCATGCAGTGGATACCTTATACTCTCCTCTTGTTTTTTGCAATGCATTCGCAAGGCTGCACTGCATCATTCTTCTGTTCTTCTGTGTATTTTTGCCACCATGACAGCCTCCTTGTTACAATGCATTTTGTTTACTCCGGTGCAGCAGCAGCTGGCTCTACGTAGGGTGGACGCTTGGTTACAGTATTTGCGCTTGCGTGTCTTTGCCAACCTAGATTGGCAAGGTATTCCTGTTCACCCGCAGGCGACATCATTGATTGAGCAGTTAGCTACTGGAGATGTGGTGCAGATTAACAATCAAGAGATTCAATTGACAGCTGAAAGAATTTTAAGATGCTGCTGCTTGCCAAGTGATGGTGTTGTGCGAGCATCACACGTTATTCTTGCTGCAGAGGTAGAAGTAAATTTTGGCTTGAAAGTGAAAGGTGAATATAAATTATCAGGTCTCATTGATCCAACGATAAGGGATGCATATTGCTAGTTCCTGGAGGCGATTTGGTTGCAAGCCAAAACCTATACAATTTCTGTTAAAGCGCGTAATGTATTGCAGTCGGCCAACTTTGGGCTGGTGGCTTGGGCAGTAATTGTCAGAGAACAATTGCTAGCAGAATATCAAAGAGTGGTGGGACAAATGGGGCATAGCACCCCAGCAAATACCAAGGTCGGGCAGCTTCTTACCCTGGTGTTTCCCTTGAGGGGAGTTTTTGCTCTTACCCTTCACCCTCTGTGCCACTTTGAGGATGATCGATTTTTAGTACGTGGTACAACGCAGTTGGCACAAACTCAGAGTCAGGAAGTGCTTGCTGTGGGGGTGTCTCAAACACCTGCTTGCATCATGGATGTGCTAGGTACCTCGGCTGCAGTGGTAGCCTCTAGTGCACAGAAGATGGTCACTGCACGAACATCAAGCCGCAAGCGAGGACGGGAGGAAACCCTATTTTTCACACCACCTCCTGTTGTGATATCAACTTTGCCGGAGGATTCTGTCATTGCACACTGGCAATGCAAAATGCAAAAGAGCGGGTGGCAACCTCCACTCTGGTTGGGATTGGCTCTGCCGGTGCGGATACTTCCTCACAACCAAAAAATTCCGGGTGTCACTATCACAGCTGCTACAACGGAGGGGACTCTTCCAATAGTTCTTCCCTGGGAGAGAACCACGGCAAACCCCTCTGATCAGCTCCAGGTGTGTGAAACATTTTTGCAGCGCATTGTGGAGTCCTTGCGTTTGGCTTGGCCAACTCCAACGACTGAGGCACGAGTCACCGAGCTCAAAATGTAGGTAATGGCTTTGCAGGCTAGCATCGAGGAGTTGACAAGTCAAAATGCAGAATTGAATACTACATCTCGACAGCAAACTGAGGAAATCCAGGCACTGAGGGGGGCTAACTCTGTGTTTGTCGCTTCTATTCAAGAGGAATTTCTTCAATTGTGAACGCAGAATAGCTTGGCCACTTATTTAGCATCTCATCCTGGTGATGTGATGATCAACATGAATGATGTTGATGCCTTAGCAGTGGAGATGCAGTAGGATCTGCACAGTTTTTTGGAAACTCAAATGCAGAGTTGGAGATCAAGTGTATCTGCTGATGTGATAGCGTAGCAACCAATTCCATAGGTTGTGGTGAGGCAGCCTGAGTCGCCGAGTATTGACAGAGGTAAGAATATTGTCCAAGAAGGTTTTGATATTTGTGATTGGGTGAAAGCTACAAAAGAATGTGCTAAGGCCCAGGCTCATGTCTCTCGTTTGCAGTGAGTGATTCATCGCCTTTGTGAGGAGCGGCGCCGAGTCTGTTTTTGGGTGGAGACATTGGCTCATTTGTTTTCACTCAGTCTTCCACCATGTCCACCTTTTGGCCTGCGTTAAACAAATATTTGTCTCGGCATTATCCTCTTCATACACCTCTTGCTCCTTTGCCACAGGCACCTCAGTCTGTTTCCTTGCCAACACAATTCATTCCAAGGGATCCTTGGTCGGAGCAACCTGAGATAGATCCACAGCTATTGGTGGAGGTATATCGGGCTCATCGGCAAGATTTTTAGGTATTTGGCTACATTGATATTTCTTCCTCACCAGAACAAGCGGAGGAATAGCAACCGGAACCTTCGACACGAAGGGGCTAGAGTGTGCGCAATCCACCATGCGTACCGGGTGTTATGGCATAAGCCACACAATGCGGTCCTATGGTCTTGCGGATGTTTGGACATTGCGGACTAGGAGTCATGCGACTTGGGGCAGTTCTTTATGGGATATCATGGGACAAGATGGGGTTTTGCACCGTTCCCAATCTGCGCTGGAGCAGCGGGTGTATATTGGGGGCATACCAGTCTTTGTGGATATCTCTATCTCATGTCATCGGCAAGTCCCTTGCATTGACACGTGCGACAGACACGCACATTTTTGGCACCGCTGCCGGGGAATGCCTTGCATTGCCTTCATGTGCTTTGATGCTGATATAATGTAAGGCAATGTGAGGGTACTCATTCCCGTAATGCTTATTGCTCCATTGCGGGCAATAGACATTACAATTTAGCATGACAGATAGAATTTGTATTAAAGTGAAACTTGGCCTAAAGAAGTTGAAGGTTTAGCCAAAAAATTTCTATAGAATCCTTACAAAGTTGTTATTGGTTCACAAGATCTAAAAGCCAACCATTCAAATATACAGATTGTAGAAATTTTTTTTGAGGATGAGAAATACTCAAAAGTGGTAGATTTACTGGAGATAATGATGGATGGAAGTAAAGTGATCGTATTTATGGAAACAAAAAGAGATATGGTAGCCCTATAATGAGAGCAACAGATGCTGCAGTTCGGGGCTTGGATGTGGAGTATATAAAGTTCATCATCAATTATGACTTTCATGGATCATAGTTATTGTTGTGGTTTGACAAAGTATACACAATGGATCACAAACAAAAGCAAGAACAACAACAAAGACCGCACCAACATTGACAACCAGGTCATGTCAGGGACGACATGAATCGGAGGGGAGGAGTACGACATAACTCAACAAAGCCTTGTTTTTTGAGAGTTATGAAATGGTGCGGATTATGGTTATAAACATCATTTGTAATGAGTAGCTATTCTAGTTGCACAAGCCAGGGTTCAATGAAACTTCTAGATTGTAAATGCAAAGCCATTTTACCCCTTGAACTCTATTTTAGGTTTAACCTATGGTAGCCTTAGTATATAAGTTACCTAGGTCATTTTGTAAAAACAACTTTATTATAATCAAAGTTTTAAGCTTTTGTTGACTGTGTGTGAGAGAGAAAGAGAGAGAACGTGAGCTTCATCCTGACGCCACTTCCTACTTGCTCATCACATTGGAGATCCAATCGCACAATTGCAAGAGGCTCGGTGAGAGCTATGCATCAACGCCAAGCATTCCATGTGGAATGAAGCATACGTGCTAACATATCTACAAGCTATTTGTGGCCGTAAGTATATCAAACAATCTCTGTTTTCTATGTGCAAGTAGTCGTTAGAATCGTGGCGACATAAGCTACGCATATGTACTCATAGATTTTAGTTTCGAGCACTTCCAAAATTTTCCTGTGTCTTCATACGCGTTTTCCATTGATGGGTCTAGAGTGAGGGTTTTGAATGTAGAGGCTTTGGGACATGTGTATCCTAGTGAGGGGATGTTGTTCCTTAAGTTTCATACGATTCTCGTATGGTTTGGTGAGTTTCCTTCCGTTTGTGTGTATGTGGTTTGGGTGGTGTAGGTGAGAGCAGTGAGATTCTTGATTGTGGTTTAGTTGACCTTCCAGAGTGTTGTATGTGTGGGATGGTCTCAGCCTGACAAGCTAAAGAGATTGCCTTTGTGCACCTATCGTGTCATTTGTGTCCTCGATTGACATTATGTTGATCTAGGTAGTGTTGCGTGAACTTTATCGGTGGTGTGGTTCGCTCTCGCAACACCCCCCCCCCCCCCCCCCCCCCCCCCCCCCCCCCCCCCCTCTACTTTATCCTTGATGTTGAGGTTGGGGCCCTAAGTAGAAAAGTTGCCCAACTCAAACTACTACATATAGAACAACATAGGCCCATGTCAAGAAAATATTTACTCAGATTTTGGGTTCGCTCCAAAAATGTTGTTTGGTGTATGGTAAGACTCATCTGAGCCAAAGGTTATAGGGATAGACTAAAGACTTGTACTAGTTAGGTTAATTATACAACATGAAACACTCACGAATGCTATTTGTAAAAACATACTATACTCATGAAGGTAAATGATTGACATTGATTGGTTATAAGACTTGTTTGAGTATGAAGGCAGATTGGAACTGTCTACCTTGTGTAAGATTTGAATGGGATTTGTTGTGATAACTTTGATTAGGCTACTAGATAAGTGTATTAAAATTCCCTATTTTTTGTAGTAATCAATTATCACATTTACAATTGGGATAGCTGGCATGTAATGGTTAATTAGGGTGCTGTATTTTATAGCTGGCATGTAATGGTTAATTAGGGTTAATTAGGGTGCTATATTTTATTTTTACTAATAGTAAGATCGATGCTATGCAAATTGGAATTTTAGGAATTGAGGAGAAGGTGCCAAATCCTATCTCTTGGCCATTTATATTTGCATAGTGTTGTAGTTATTTTTTCCAATAGGCCAATATGATTTCATTGTATATACCTAGTGAGAACTCACCCAATAAAGGGTCATACAATAAATGATAGCCACCACTCATGGACTAAAGTGTAAAGAGGGGCCTTAAATACTTGGCATTGAAATAGGTTTTAGAATAAAATAAAATACTCAACTCTACAAAAGGTGCTGTGGAGTTTTGGGGGCTACAATTTTATGCCATTCTTGTGCAAGATTCTCCTCTCTCACCTCTTATGCTAAGTTGTGTGTGCATAAATTATGTCTCCATCTTCTTCTCTTACATGCTTTCACTATCAAGTCTATCCTATTTGTGTGTGTGTGTGTGTGTGGTGTCCTTGTCTAATTGTGCATACTTGAGTTTTGGGAGAGGTGGTGAAAGGTTGAAGTGTGTGTGAAGAAAATTGAATAGTCCAAGCATTCAATCTCTTGATCTCCTAGCAGTGGTACGAGAGCCTTAAGTTCATGGTAATTGATAATCAGTTTCAAATTATAAGAAAGAATTTAGCATCAAACTGAAAATGAATGGCAAATCGACCAGTCAATGGTGCTTATCGATTGTAGTAATCTTATGACAAGTCTTAAATTCATAGCAATGCCTAAATTTTTGTAAATTGTAAAGGCATAATTGCAAGGACTTGAGAAGCAAGAGATCCTGAAGAAATTGACAATGTGGTGATCATGATTTGGCATAAGAGTGCCTTGATAGAGTTTTGGAGAGTTGAATCAGGCATAGATAAAGAAAACAAGAATAATCAAATTTTGAAGGAGTTTAGGAAAGCTGATCTTGACTTGGTAGAGAAAAAAAAGGGCTTTAGTCATAAGGGAGAAGACTATCAACTGACAAAGTGGTAAATCTCTTGCTTGGAGAGTGTCGTTTGAGAAAGGCTTAAAAGGAGGAAAAAAAATATTCAAGCAAGAATTGGCCTCCAATTTGCAACTTAGAAGAAATTGGTGACTTCAACCGATCAAGGATATTAACTTGAAGTGGTCAAAAGAGATGTTTTAAAACATTCCGATTGTTCTCACTGGGAGTCGTGGGACTAGGTGCCTTGGAGGGTGCACTATGTAATCATGTTAATGTATAATGTGAGTTTGATAGGAGGGGTTTTAAAATGCAAAAATTTTAGAAAATTTAACAAAGATACATTAAGACAGTGGGATTAATATTCAATTTTGGAAAAAATTCCTAAAATAAAGAGCAATTTTATTCATTCATACATGTTAAAAGAGGGGTTTTTTAAAATAACACCCAAACACACATTATATAGGGGGTATTGAATGGTGAACCCCCTGAGCTAGGTGCTTACACACATACAATCCTTGCAATCTGAGAGATACCTCTCCCTAGGGGTCTATGCACAAAATATACAATTTACACTTTTATACAATTTTCAATATACAATAGAGTTGCAGAAGCATTTGTATAGGGGAGGATTTCTCACCACCCAACCAAGCATGGAGTTTAGTCCATGAGCCAAAATGTATCCAGAGATACCTAGAGACTAGTGCTACCCTTGAATGGGTTTTATGAATGAAAGCGCACTCAAGAAAGTATAACATTGTGGAGGGTGAATATATGTGTACACCATGTTGCAAGAAGAGAGAGAGAGAGAGAGAGAGAGAGAGAGAGAGAGAGAGAGAGAGAGAGAGTATAGTGGAGGGTGAAATAGAGTGCACAAAGACATGAGAAGATGACAACATAGAATCTCTAAATACCCATCTAAATGAAAACAGGCAACCATGTATTAATACAATGAAAAAATCTGGGTATACTATAACATCAAAAAATTTATGACAAAATAACTAGCAGAGCACTGGACCCTGTGTAGGAATCGATCGGACCACCCATCCACTTCCGCTCTACTACGGACATAGAAAATTTCACTTCACCGGGAGTGAGCGAGAACACCTCCAACCTACCTGAGCTACACATAGGCTGAGGCTTCTTTGCCTCCCTCCATGAACCCAAGCTCTGAAAGGATCCCAAGTACTAGTAGGTGGTAGGGTATCAACATAAACCATACGAGTTTAGGGGCCATGCCTCTTTGATGCCCAACACCGGGTGTTTAGGCAAAGACAAGGCAAAATCCCCAACGTGTTAGTCGTGTAGGTCATTCAACCCCCGATGCACTAACCGTATAGATGAGCCTAACAAAAAGAAGAAGACCTAGGCAACACCCCCAATCCAGCAAAGCCCTAGGTCAACGACCCTTTAGTCTAAGGCTAAGCGATGTAGGTGATCCTTGTCTTGTAGCGACGCTGCCATGAAAAACGTAACGCATGAGTCCAATCACAATAGCACTTCCCATATGCACAAATAATCTTTCCCAAGAAGTTAGACTGTACAGTCTCTACCCTTACACGTCTATCGTAAACCATCTAGATCACTTCGTGATCCAATCCCAAAACCATAAACGATAATCCAATCACGTACATGGTCAAGCACTCCACCCAACTTGTGTGAGGCACGACCAATCCTGCATAACCACTTTAGAACATAGCATGGCTAAAATTTTTTTGGGAGCATAACCATATCAAGAAAAAAAACCATGAGCCACACCGGCTTACACCATAGAATTGAATCATAATCACACTGAACCAACTCCCACACTTGGAGTTTGACATATCCCCTGCAATCAATTGGAGTCCATACACATGTGACTCTTAAGACATGATTCTTTCATGCATAAAAAGAGACCGACCAACAACTAATCATGATATAAAACTTCAATTTTGACAACAACCAACCATGCAAAGTTGATGCATCACATCTACACTTCACCTCTCTAGCACATAGAGATTTGACCTAGAAAGGTGGAAGGCAATCATAACCATGCATATGAGGCATCCACATCAATCCATAAGTTCCCATACATCATATGATAACATTCCAACACCATAAACATGATGCAAAAACAGCTCCGACCTTTAGGTCAACCATAAACCATACTCCACACATATGCAAAAAACAAATTTTTGGCATTTTTGAGAGTGTGCAAAACATACAAATGGAAGTACTTGACCTCAAACCAATGAATCAAGCTCAACTCCATAATATAGACTAGCACTCTATCACATCACTTCACCCATATGGTACTCACACAACAAGCAGTAAATCTACCTATGTGATTTGGGATGTCTAATCATATACTCTCACATAAGTTTATGGCCATCTAATGGTTGAAATCAACTCATCAAAACAAACGGTGATGAGAGCAGTGAGCTAGGTAGAGGTATTCACCACGAAAGAGAGCGGTGAGATGAGAGCTACGTAGAGGTATTCACCACAAAAGCTTCCTGAGAGCCCGTAAACCATGAAACGAGAGAGAAGATAGTAAGTAAGTAGAGAGAGAGTATTGTGGAATGGGTGTCTAACCTCATTCCTATCTTATTGCAATCATAGCGAGAACCACAAATATAATTGTCAATCCATGGGACGAAGCTAACTCGACTAGTGTATAAAGGCTACAAGAGGTTGTCAATCTCTTGGAAAACAACAGACAACTCACATCTAACTTAAGCTACACTCAAATGACTGAAATCACCAAAAGCAAATCGCTAATTGGCAAACAAATCATAATCGTTACAGCATCAAACGACATCCAAACATTACGAAATTTCTAGAACATGTTTATAAGACCTAAGCACATATGCTCATGGTCTCAAATCTCACTTTAGATAAAGTGCAAAAATCACAATTATTAACCGCAGTGAGTTTTTGACCTAGTCGTTTTTGACCCAAAATGCATCTAAATGTTTAGCAATGATGCCCCAATACCCTGCCTATACTTATTTTATGATTTTTAAACTTAAATTCCTACTTATGATGATATTAGGCCGCGGATCAGCGACGCCAAAAGCTACTGATTACCAGATGTTTACGTCAATGCCTAGAGCTCTTATTTGCGATTGCAACACAATGGAGGACACTGTGATGTGACAATCGGAAAGGAAATAGGAAGCGTGAGAAAGAGAGCAGTGAGCGCCGTTAGCTCACGCTGTGTTTCTATTATCCAAAACTTACAAAATACTTACAAAAATTGGCTTTTATACCTTCATCAAGGTTTTTGTGGGCAAAACTAATAATCTGGAAGAACTAACTAAAGATAGGTTGACACAATCTGGAAGCTTGTAGCCCCGGCTCATCAATTACACTGTTTATCTAGAAAGTAGGAGTTACAACATTCCCGATTTATCAAAAGTCACTTTTTTTGCAAGAACTGACAATTTGATGACCTAAACATCTTTAATACATGTAAAACAAGTCCTAAAATGAATTTGGTAAAGTTCGGGCATGTCGACATCAATTTGTGCTCTTATCACTCTGAATCCACCGATTTTTGTGACTGCTTGGCATGTAGAGGTTGTGAGTCACTTTTGAAGCTATGGACTTGTCCGCTACATACTACTGATGCTACTCATCCAGTTTTGGCCCATTTGGAGTCACTTCAACTTCATATGTCAAATTTGATGCTTTGTAGCCTTCGAGCCATTTTCAGCTGTTTGTTGAGAGCTTTCCTTGACTGTTTCCATGAAACCATCTACGTACATTGTGTAAAGACCTCGTTTATAAGCTGCCCATGGATTCAGAATCCAACCTAGATTATTTACTTGGGACCCCCTTGATCCCTACCAAATGGTCATTTGGTGATATGGAGGTGTTCTGTTATATAGGGGCATGCTAAAGTTTAAGTCTCGTCCAATTCGATTGAGCTGACAGGCCGCTATGGTCAATTTTGTGTCATAGGACTTCGTGCACAACTCCGTTTCTAGGGGTTTTTTTTGAGCCTAGACTTGCTACCTGGCCATATATAATTGTTCATTGATAAGTTTAGAACTTACCCCTCATGTCTCGTGTGAGACGGTGTTGTAAATGGACAACTGTAGACTCCGAAAATCCTGTGCGAAGAAGGCTAAAAGCTCTCTCCACCAAGAGTGACTAATGAAAATGAGGTGATTTTGGGCTACTTTGGATATCTATACTCGGACTTTCCAAGCTATTTTGTCCCATATTTCCTTGTTAGTCCTACTAGGCCGTGAAATCTATGTTTGACACAAAAATTTCTTCAATCGGATTCTGTTAGCTCATTCCGCAAGAATTTAGAAAAGTAGATTTTGGCGGCCTAATTTAGGCTTCCCGCTTCCATTTGTCAATTCGATTAAATTTTTTTGTGTTTGTCCGCCTTGTTCTTTTGATCCTCAACGTATCTTCAGTTTCTCCATCTGAGCTGATTTGCTATTTATTATTACTTTTTGACCTGTTTATTTTAAAAAAAAATCATAAAATGTGCTAAAAAAGCAAAGTGAATAATCAGCAATTAAGAAAATCCATTGAGAAACATTGCTTTATTGTTTTTATGTGGACTTCTACAATTTTAAACTCCAATATCAAGAAAAAAGGATAAAAATAAGCAAAAAAGACTATTTTTTGATATATTTTTTGATAGTATATACACTATGTACACTCATCGGGGAGATGTTATCAGTAAGAATTCCCCAGTTGATTGATTTTTTAAGGGCATTATTAGGTAATTTTGCAACAAATCACATGTTAACATCTAACTTTTTCCTCCCTCTTCAAACATTGTCCTTAATTACTTAGTTGGAATAGGTATTTGTTGATTTTTGAGAGCATCTTTCCTTTTGAGTACTCAAAGCCTAGCTTCCTCTTGGGCTTCATCAATGACTTGATGTCATTTTATCTTTCTTTGATTTGCTGCATGCATCTTTTCTAGCAATTCATTGGTTAGTGGAAAATTGTACTTCTTTAAACGACATCCACTAATCCAATTGGCCATTGGTTCACCATCTAGAGTGGAGAACTTAACTGCTCCATTGGAGATACATCTTCAATGATAAACGATCCATTTTCCTTTTTCTTAAACTTGGGAATGTGTTGCTTAAGGGAATAGACTAAAACTAAGTCCCCTTTTTTGAAGATTTTTGTGATTAGATGGGAATCAAAAAACTGTTTTTGTTTCCTCTTTTGTGCATAGATGTGAGCTACAATAGTTAGCCTTTTCTCATCAAGATTTTATAAATCCTTGAGCCTCTTTGACAATTCATGCCCAGTCTACTCAAGATCCTTAGCTACCCTTAGTGTCGACAATCGAAATTCTATCGGCACTATGACATCAAGACCATAAACAAGATTAAAGGGTGTAGCATTTGAAGCTATCTTGAATGAAACTCTATAAGCCCATAGAGTGGCATGGAGATTCATTTCCCAATTGGTCCATCCTGAACTAACCACTTTAGTCAATACCGAGCTAAGAGTTTTATTCATGTGCTCAGCTTGTCCATTTGCTTGTGGGTGATAGGGAGCCGATTTGTTATGGATGACCATAAATTCATTAAGCAGATACTCAATCACCTCATTAAGAAAATGAGTTTCCCTATCACTGACAATTTCTTTTGGTAGTGCTTATCTCATGAATACATTCTCATACAAGAATGCGGTTGTGGTTCTGGCATGATTCTTTTGGGTTGCCTTAGCCTCTGCCCACTTGATCAAATAGTCCGTAGCTACTATGATATATTGAGCTTGGGTTCTATAAGCAGGTGGTTGTATTGGCTCAACAAATTCTATACCCCATTTTGCAAAATCTCTAGCTCCCATCATCTTTGAACATATTCCTCGGCATCTGCAAAAAGTGTTGGCCACCATATGCCTACAATTAAGATTGCTCTTGCGGTGGTTTCACTAAAGAGTGACCTCTAGTTAATCCAGCATGTGCTTGTTCTATAATGGGAATATATTCGTCTTCATTTTCACAAAGACGCAAATGTTGATCCTTTCCCCTTTGATACAATTGGTTCCCAATAAGAGCATAGTCTCTTGCTTCAGTTTCATGGCGGCGTTTACTCATATCCTCAGGAAATGTTTGGCTTGATAAGTAGGTAACTAGATAGTTACTCCACTTAGGAACGAGTGATATTTGGAACAATGTCGTATGAGATATGGGTGATTGTTTTTGGAATTGAGGATATTTTTTTACAAATGAGTGAACATCACTCCTCATGGTTGGCCAAAATACTCCAAGTCTCAAGATCCGCTACATAGTTTGGTCTTCCGCAAAGTGAAGTCCTACTATGGTAATATGTGCTTGACTTAGGTATTGGTTTTCTCCTTAGGATTAATACACGCTTCTTGCTCAACCATGATACACATGAACTGCCAAGCATGAAACAAAAACCATTGTGGACACTCGCGTGTCAAAACAACCAGCCCAATTTGAGTCCAAAAAAGCATGTAAGTCTGGTGGCAATGATCCCCCCTTGGGATAAAACAAGCCAAGATGTAAAGTGCTACTAAGGTAGCGGAAAATCCTCTTGACAGCCTGCCAATGCTTAGACCCTAGGCTATGCATAAATCTGGTGACCTGTGAGACTGCAAATTGAATATCCGGCCTCATGTTGCATACATAAATGAGGCAGCCAATAGCAGTTTGATAAAGAGTGACATCAACAGGATCACCAACATCATGTAGACTCAACTTCAAATGTGTTTCCATGGGAGTGGCAATAGGTTGCAATCCTCAAGTCCAAACTTACATAGCAGTGTTTCTATGTAACTTTTCTGACACAAGGCAATACCACCATCACACTGCTTAAACTATATACCCAAGTAATGATGCAACAACCCCAAATCTTTCATCTTGAAAGTAGCATTCAAATCAGTATTAAATTCAGCAATATGTCTTTCATTTGGTCCAGTGATCAGCAAATCATCGACATAAAGAACCACAATGAGAAGTACATCACCCTCACGCTTTACATACAATGTGCTTTCTGTTGGACTGTTTACGAAAGCCTCGTTTGACCAAATGAGTGTCAGATTTCTCATACCAAGCACGATGAGATTGCTTCAACCCATACAAATCCATCTGACATCTGCACACTTTGTCCTCTTGTCCTTTTATGACAAAACCGTGAGGCTGCATTACATAAACTTCCTCAAATATGTCACCATTCAAGAAAGCAGTAACAATGTCTGATTGATGTACATCCCAACCAAAATGAACTGCCAATGCACATAGAAAACACACAATAGTCATACGACAAGTGGGAGCAAAAGTCTCTTCATAATCTATGCCTTTTTGCTGTGCATAACCCTTTGCAACAAGTCGAGCCTTATGGCGATCGATCTCACCATCCGGCTTGCATTTCAACTTGTAAACCCAGTTTGTACCAATGGACTTTTTGCCAGGAGGCAAATCACATAAAGTCCATGTGTCATTTTCTATACGTGCATCATATTCTGATTGCATGGCAGCCATCCAGTTTTCTGAATTTTGTGCTTCATCAAAAGAGAGAGGCTCCTCAACATCATGTAAGCTAGACACAGCCAAAGCATAACAATCTAATGCATAAGATGCATGGCGAGAGCCTGAACGAGTACGACTTGATAAAAGTGCATCCAATTCACTGTCACGCAAATTGTGCACCAGCCATTTTGGCATACCTCTAGCCTGCTCATTTTTAGACCTTTCCTCATTTTTAGCCTGCTCATTTTTAGACCTTACTAGCTAATTTAGCAATGTGATTGTAATGCTGTTTACTGTGTGGAGTATAAACCTTTGAGCACGTATTTGCTTTTATTCACAGCATCGTATAAAGTTATGGCTTGAGTTTTAGTCTTTTGTCAAGTCTTGTGTTTGTTCTTATATCTTGGGAGTAAGAAAAGCCCTTTATGAAATTTAGTTAACCTTACATTTTTTTTCATGGAAATGGAGCAACACTAGCTTTTTATTTGTAAAGTTTTTGGTTACAACTTTAATCATGCTACAAGTTTTTGTTTGAATTTTTAATGAGCATGTTTCATGCACACGGTTGCTCTTATTTGTGTGCAAGTAGGAATTTTTGAGTTCTTTAACCACATCTGATGACAATGGAGCTATTGACTTTTTCAAAGCAAGAGTAAGTGTCCAACCTAGTCAAATTGATAGGAAAATTGCATTTATTTTACCAAATATTGTTAGTTGTTTGATACATATCCATGATGACAATCTTGCCTTGAGGTGTTGAAAACAAACTTCAAAAAGAATTTCTGCTTAACCTCTTCAAACAAGCACTTAATGCTCAACAAAAAAGGTGTCTTTATATTCTGCCTACTTTTATGTTTATCGCCTACCTATGAAGGTGCAATTGGCATAAGTACTTTTTGTTATTTCATATTCCATTATACACAAGTGAATAACAAAAAATTTCTCGTGGTATACTTGGCTTATTGAGTTCCATGTCATGCATGTATACATACACATATGTGTATAAATGAACAAATATACTAATAGCTTTTCAATTGTAATGGTGCATAATTATCATGAGCATGGTATAATTGCCTCTTAGTAAGCCTATGCATCCAAATCCTCCTCTTTGTAGAAAAGCCTCCTCCATGTGTAGGTGTGCCTCGGTTCTCATGCGAGCATATGCCCCATGAATCTACCTGTCCTTTAGAAATCCAAAAGAAGAATTCACATAAAGGTTTTAAGAAGTGAATTCTACCCACCCAAGGTGGAGCCTATGGGTGAAGATTGATTGCTTGTAGCTTCAATACAGGGACTAAGATGTCCCAGTATAATTGTAGGGCAAACCATTTGATAAACTCAATAGAGGCAATGCCCAACACCAAAGCAAATGTTTCAAATTCCTCTTCAAGAATATATTTGCTAGATTTAGCTTGTGCCTTAAGTTGGTGAGTGGTCAAGGTTCACATTTTTCTCACTTTGCTTCCTCTGAAAAAATCCTAAAACGTTTTCCTTGTTGGGGATATACTACAATAAGCGCATTCCAAGAGACAACATTCATAACATGAAGCTCATGAAGAACTTATCAAGATATTGTGAACTTGTCGAGATTTTGTGAGTACGCCATACTTGGTGTACATGTCAACAAAAGCATTGCAAAGCACAACCTACTTTCCAAGAGCCCTTGAACATAGAAAAGAGTCCTCGTGACTTATTACATTATTCCACATGCAGGATCCAATCTAAAAAGGAGCCCTCACTTTACATCCTTTCTAGATAAACCTTCTTTCCCTTGCATTGTGGGTCATGCTCAAACCTAACTTGGCAATGCCCTCAACGGCTGATTGGGTTTGTGTAAGTGCACCACACATCACAACACATGCCTTCAAGATGCAAGCATAGGTGATCACATTTGCCAAGGGGCACTCACTTTGCATCAAATAGCTAGAGCTTTTGTGCCTTTCCCATGTTGGGACATACTCTACAATATGTGTAATCCTAGAGAGGACGTCTTGAACCGGGAGCTTGGCAAGAGCATTGTTCTTTCCAACATATGTACTACCGCCTTGATCTCACCATCACACCTATATCAACTTCTTGCATAATGCCACATGCCTTGAACCTTATGAACGTTGCAGACTGTGGTCTCCAGATCATTTGGTTGTAATTGGAATTTAACATTTGTTTGGCTAGGCTATGGGACGTCGAAATAAGCTAAGTTTATGTGCTTATGTTTTGTGAATGTCATTTGTATAGCATTTTGTGAAACATGTGAATCTTGTGCATGAATAGTTCCAACTTGAATGAGATAGAATGGGTGTGTGGTCTTAGTGTATCAAGACATCAATAAACGATCCGAACAATCTAAGTGAGATGGCTAACATCACTATGCTAGAATATCAATGGATTAGATGAGAATGAGATTGTTGGATAGAATGTGCATGCCAACAGATAATGTGTTTTTTGGTGACGATGGCCATTGGCATGTATGCATGAAGGCGATGTCTACAAAAAAATCGGATGGACTTTTTGCAGGTGTAATGGGAGGTGTTTACTTTTTTTCAAGAGGGGGTTTGTCACAAAAATGATGACGTGGTAGATACCCTAAGATGAAGACTACCCACTGATGACATGGCACCTCAATAAGGGACAACATAGTAGCCTTATCCAAAATCCCAAAAATTACATCGCATTTCTAGGTGGTGATGTGGCAAATTTTCCACAAGGCAAAAAGATGTGTTAGGGTGCTAATATTTTTAAAATTTCTTTCTATCCATGCAAGATTTTTGTACTTGACCCCTTTCAATCAATGGCCTTTAAATAAGAGCCTTGAGGGAGGCTCTTCTTAGACTTGCAGTTGCAGTTTGGAGAGAGTGCTCCCCCCAATGGTTGTACCATCTGAAGATAAATATAAAAGAAATCCCAACAAGGGCGCCAAGGTTTTGGGGCCAATGCATCTGGGTGTGGAAATCTGCCACTTTGTGTCCAGTATGTGGATTCTCCTCTCTCTCTCTCTCTCTCTCTCTCTCTCTCTCTCTCTCTCAGTTTCAAGTTGTGTTGAAGTGTTAAAGTGTTTTCCAGTTCTGGTCTTTCAGCAGGCACGTGTGGTGCCCTCTATGGTTACAAAACTACATATTATAATGACACCCTTAGGTCCTTTTGCTGCATCATTACAATCAACAAAAAAATTGGTGGAGAAATATGAACTCAATGCACAAGCATGCAAATTGGTCAGTTAAAGCATCAAATTTTGTCCTTGCAAAAGGAAGTTGCATCCTTTAAAGTATTGTTGAATATATATATATATATATATATATATATATATATATATATGTATATATATCTGCACACACACACACACACACGTGTGTGTGTGTGTGTGTGTGTGTGCCATGAGCTCTCCCTATGCACATACCTCTCCCAACCAAGATGTGAACTCCCAAGTGGGATAGTCATTTCCACAAATCTTGAGTATCAAGAATCACCTATCATCTCCAAATCCACACAAATATGATATATTTGCTTTGATCCCATAGGTCATATTTGACCTTCAACGATATATATATATATATATATATATATCTATATACATATATATATATATATATATATATATATTATCTCTCTGTGTGCAGCAGGGTTAACTCTTCATAGTGCTACCTTTGTCAAGCTCATGAAAGAGCTTACCAAGGCCCACAGGTTTGATCTCGTGGAGAGATCGTTCAACAGAATGTCCAAGAGTACCGCAGATAAGAATTCTACTACTGTTGTCAATGGTCTTGTGCTAGCCTACTACAAAGAGGAATTATATGATGAGGTCATGAACATATACTACAAGATGAAAACAGACCTTGTCCCTCATGTCCCGACATCTTTCTGCATTGCTCTTTCTGCTCTTTGAGATTCGAGTAGCACTTGAATTATATGCAGCTGCACAGGAGCGAGGAGTCACCTCACCCAATCTTCTTCATACATCTTACACATAGAGGTTGAATATGTACTGCATTGAGGCTTGGACTTGCTTGCTTTCTGTACCTTTTGAAACTACTTCATTCAAAGTGTGGGATTTTTGTGAAGAGTGGACCGATTGTTCTACCTTGGTGTTAACAAACGCAAAGCAATGTAAGACTTAAGCGAAAAAATTCTACTCACACGCAAGCAAGGGAGGCAGCTTCAGCCAAAAAGGGCTCCTACAAGATGAAAGCAAGACCCGATAGTGGCCCTTTCAGCAAGCAAGAAAACGAGCCATGAGAGCTCTACACAAAGGACTAAAGCAAAGGAACCAGGGTCGATAGGGATTCAACACCTTCAAAGCAAAGCAAAGCCAAGATATGAGCCATATAGGGCTCCATTCAAAATCTACCAAGAAAAGATATAAGCCAGACAGGGCTCTTTTGCAACAAAACTCTTGCCTGAACGCGGTGGGCTGATTCATTTCGGTTCATCGTGCTCGGCCACTTTCATGGGCCAACATGAGCTCAAGGACCCATTCAAGTTTCCAAGGGAAACCCATGGCAAATCAAAAGAACGTCAACTTAAAGTTTACACAAACACAAGAAGTTCTCGACAAATTTTCACAATAATTCCCACATTGTGACTTACCTCAACATCATGAGCTTTTGTGAGGGAGACACTGCATACCTAGCTAGGTACGATTGAGGGTAGGGGACCGCCGGCGGGCCGGTGATCCCCTGCCCCCAATCGCACCTAGCTAGGTATGCGGTGCTCACCGGGGGCTGGCGGTCCCCTGCCCCCCATCATACCTAGCTAGGTATGCGGTGCCTCTCGAGCACAAGCTTATGATGTTATGCATTTTATAAAAAACATTGACCGCTTTCCTACATGAGAAAATTTTTTAATCTTCTTGTGAAAGTCTTGAGAGCAACCAACTACTCATGATGGAGATCCTTTGGAAGATGGTACACACTTGCACCTCATCAATATCTAAGTGGCCGAGAGCTCAAGTCTATCAAAGCACTTCAACCAAGCTCACTCAGTTCAACCTAGATTCTACTGCAATGGGGTTGTGGAAAGTTTCTACAAACACTTGTTTTCTTGTTTTTAATGGTTTTTTGAGCCTTGATCTTAAGACTTGTCTCGTCCATCAATCATTCTCAAAACCCTAGTCTAATTGTACAATCCTATAATCCTAAAGGCACTCACCAAGTACAATTACTTTCAAATACCTCTACACAGCAAAAGACAACAATCTTAAGCTATGCGGTTTTAAAAGAACGTTACTCGAGGAGATCCTAGAGGATAACTTCACAAGACACTCGTGTTTTTTCCTAGTTTAAGTCTCTTCAATCCCCGGCAGCAGCGCCAAATGTGGGATGGGTGTCTAACCTCACTCCTATCTTATTGCAGACATAGCGAGAACCACGATTAAATTGCCAATCCATGGGAAGAAGCTAACTCGACTAGTGCATAGAGGCTACAAGAGGTTGTCAATCTCTTGGAAAACAACAAACAACTCACATCTAACTCAAGCTACACTCAAGTGACTGAAATCACCAAAAGCCAATCGCTCATCGACAAACAAATCACATCTGTCACAACATCAAATGACATCCAAACGTAACGAAACTTCTTGGACATGTTTATAAGACCTAAGCACACATACTTATGGTATCAAATCTTACTTTAGGTCAAGTGCAAAAATCACGATTATTAACAGCAGTGGATTTTTAACCTAGTCGTTTTCGACCTAGAATGCATCTAAATGCTTAGCAATGATGCCCCAATACCCCACCTATGCTTAGTTTTTGATTTTGAAGTATAAATTCCTACTTATGATGAAATTAGGCCGCGGGTCGGCGACGCCAAAAGTTACATAATACTATAAAATGCTTACGTCAATGCATGGAGCGGTTACCTACTGTAACATTTAATGGCCTAATAACATGTGTGTAGCGGAAATGAGCATGAACATAGTGGGCATTTCATTAGAATAGATTCCTAATGAGAATTACAAGAGTGCTTGGGTGGAGAGAGAAACAAAAAGCATAACACCTAGTTAGATAGCACCGACAATACTTTCAAAAGAGAGAGAAATTAAGCTAATGACAACAATTGAGGACCGGATTTGCATGGAGCCGGTCCCTCTTTCCCCTTTTGTGAGAGCTTTAGGTAATTAAATAATTAAACTAAACTCTCATTGGACCCCTTTGCCTCCTGGCCAATAGGAATCAGGCAAGCCATTGGGCTTCTGAATGCTCATTGGACCCCTTGTGAGACTGCCCAATAGTCTTCTAGGAGACTTAATTCTCATTGGTTTCTTTTATTAAATGTTTTTAAATTAATTAAACTAGATTTACTCTAGCTTAATTCTTATTGGTCCACTTCAGGGTCATCCCATAGAAATTGGGCACACCTTATGGGCATCTGGCCTAGGGAGCTGACATGTGTCCCTCATTCCCTTTGTGTAAAGGGAGCCTATGTGTGTGTGTGTGTGTGTGTGTGTGTGTGTGTGGCTTTCTCTCTCATCCCCTAGAAGAAGGGCTCGCCCCCTCCCATGTAGGGATATGTGTTGACTTTGGAGAGCACACAAAGCATCCAATTCCCCCTAAGCTTTAACCCTTTGGACATAACCTTTGAATTTTGGAACCTTAGCATTTTGGAAGTCTTAATGGGCTGAACCTTAGGGTCTTTTTAGCCCATTGTTGCACATGGCTCTTTTGCAGATGGCCCCCCCTTTGGATCCCTATTTTCCCTCCTTTGGATCCCTACTGTGGCCGGTCTGTTAGCTTAACCAATATTCTAGCCTTTTCTCCCCTGGCACTTCCCCACATTAAATGATCAGTTTAATATGAGAAAATCATTTAGGAGAATTAGATATTGATTATTATTACATTACCTCTGTCTTGAAATCACAGTCATCCTTGACTATGGTGTAGAGAAGATAAAGCATATTCATGAGTCCTTTTCTTAGCGGGTAGAGGATCCCTATGTTACCCTACGATATCATTCCACAATGGATGACTAGTCCATTTGGCGCTTGAGAGCCTTAGGCAGCCACAAGCATGTCTGCACATTAGTCCTATCAGTCTTCCATAATAGAGTGACAAGCTCTACTTGGTGTTTGGGAGACGTCGTCTCCGCAAACTTGATCTAAGCATGCATACTACTTCATTTTTGTGCACAATAAAGAAAAAGAAAGTCTTATAAGACAAAAACTTTGTTCATTTTTAACATTTTGTACATTTGCTTACTCATTGGGAAGCATTGTAAGCATTGACAAGGTTTAGGTTATCCTTTAATTGTATGCCTTGCATCCATCTAGCATCTTCAAAAGGATAATTCTTAAACTTAATAAGATATTGTCGGGGAATGGACTCGGGTTGCAACACCTCCTCTTGGTCCTTGATCTCCGGCGGGTCTTCAATAGTTGGTTCTTGAGGTGGCTCTCCTTTGTAAGGCTTTAAGAGGCTCACATGGAAAGCATTGTGTATGAGCCAATGATTGGGAAACTTGAGTTGACAGGCCATCTCATTGATTGGCCTAAGAATCTGAAAGGGACCATATTACCTTTTTGCTAGTTTAGCATAGTACTTTTGGTGGCCCGTAGGATTCTTGCCCGTCGTGTGCCTTAATCGAGCCTTGGGAAACTTTAACAAGACCCAATCATTTTCTTTAAAGGCTTGGGCTCTTCTGTGCTTGTCAGCAGCAGCCTTTTGCCTTTGCTCTGAGATAGAGATAGCATCCTTAATCTTTTGGAAAGATTCTTGTAGGTCTCGGCTATACTCATCTGCAGCGAAGATCTTCCCATGTACCTTAAGTAGCAAGGGACTTTTTGATCTTCCCTCAATTACCTCGAAAGGTGCTTTTCCCGTGGAAGTATGTACAATGTTATTGTAAGCATACTCCACTAAGGGTAAGTACTTCTCCCATTGGGATCTTTGATCTACTTCCGTTACATAGGCTTTTAGTAGATCGAGAATGGTTAGGTTAGCTATTTCAATTTGGCCATCTGTTTGTGGATGATAGGCCGAAGAGAAGTTTAGCCTTGTCCCTAAATTCTCAAAGAGACCCTTCCAGAAATTACTGGTCATTCTAGGATCTCTATCAGACACTATGGACATTGGCAAGCCATGGTACTTGAAAATTTGTGAAATGAAGAGGGTTTCCATTTGATGGGCTTTGATAGTCTTTTTGACAGGTATAAAATGAGCTTGTTTACTGAACCTGTCCACTATCGTCCATATTCTCGTATTCCCATGGATAGACTTAGGCAATCCAAAGATAAAATCCATGGATATGCTCTCCCATGGTGAATTAGGGATTGGCAAGGGTTGAAGCAATCCAAGTTGCTTCCCTCTATCAAATTTTGTCTTTTGGCATACCACACATTTAGAAACATACTCTTGTATGTTCACTTTCATGGTAGGCCAATAGAAATATGTTTCAATTCCCTTTAAGGTAGACTGAATCCCTCTATGCCCCGCATAAGGTGGAGCATGAGATTCATACATTACTTTCTCACGTAGTGAGTTAGTAACACATAGTCTATTGCCATAGAGAAGATAACCATCTTGTAAGGTAAATGGTTCTTCTTTCTTCCCTAATGCAAGGGCTGAAATCACATCTCTAAAATCGGGATCAATAGCGTACTCATCTATCATTAAAGATAGATCATTGTGAGTTGCTATGGAAACCGCATTCACTCTCGGCCATCTTGAGAGTGCATCAGCTACTTGATTATGCTTGCCAGCAATGTGAGCAATATGAAAATAAAATTGCGAAAGGAAATTTGCCCACCTCATTTGTTTGTCAGAGAGCTTGGTTTGCATCATGAAGTACTTAAGACTTTGGTGATCCGTTCGCAGAATGAAAGGAGTCCCCAATAAATAGTGCTTCCATGAGTCTAAGGCATGTAGAACTGCAAGGAGTTCCTTTTTATATATGCCTAGAGCTTGCTCAACAGGGTCAAGCCTTTGACTCTCATAGCCTATGGACTGCCCTTCTTGGAGTAAAACAACTCCAAGGCAATCACCACAAGCATCACATTGGACCTCAAATGGTTTTGAGAGATCCGGTAGTGTAAGCACATGTTGAGAGATAAGCTTTTATTAAAGCTTTTTGAAAGCATTGTTCTCCTTAGCAGACCATGTATACCTAACGCTTTTCTTTGTTAGGTCATGTAATGGTCCCGCAATTTTTGAGAACTTTTCTATGAAGCGTCTATAGTATGCACACATACCTATAAAGATTCTTAGTTCATGAAGATTCCTTGGTTTAGGCCATCCTTTTATTACCTCTAACTTAGATGGATCCATTTGGATGACATCTTGAGTGATAATATGACCTAAATACTGAATCTCTTGCAAGAAAAATTCACTTTTCTTTTGACTAACATAAAGTTTATTCTCTCTTAAAACTTGAAATATTACCTGGAGGTGTTGCTTGTGTTCCTCCAATGAATTAGAGTAGATGATAATATCATCAAAGAACACTCCAGTGAAGGTTCGATGAGGCCTGAATAGCTTCTCCATCAAGCGGTTGAATGTGGCTGGTGCATTGGTCAAGCCAAAAGGCATGACAATGTATTCGTAAAGACCAAATGTGGTGCGAAATGCGGTCTTTACAATGTCTTGATCAACTATCCTTATTTGATGATAGCCACTTTTTAGGTCAATCCTACTGAAGTAGGTCGATCCTTGTAGCTTATGAAATAGGTCTTCTACGCGTGGAACGGGAAACCTATTCTTGATAGTGATCCTATTTAGTGCTCTATAGTCGACACACATACGATATGTGCCGTCTTTCTTTTGCACTAATAGCACAGGTGAGAAAAATGGAGATGAGCTTGGCCTAACCATACCCTTGTCAACTAACTCATGCACTTGCCGCATAATCTCCTCTTGTTGAGCTTGAGAAACTCTATAAGGAGGTTTGTTAGGCGGTGAACTTCCTGGAAGAAGTTCGATTGCATGGTCATCATTACCTCGTTTAGGAGGTAGCTCACAAGGGATGTCGTCAATTAAAACATCTTGAGACCCCTTGAGAAAATTGGATAACTCTAATTCCTTTTGGTAACTTTTATTTTCTTTTGCTAAAGCATTAGGTTCATTTTGAGAATCTTTAACAAAAATCATGTACACGGAAATAGAGCTCTTTATTGACTTGTTGAAAGCTGTATGTACAATGGGGATAGTGTTACCCATTTCCTTAGCATCTATATACATGTCTTTTTCCCTGAACTTAAAGGAGATTCTCCTTTCAGGAAATTTAACATCGGCAGCCAGGCGGTCAAACCATGGTGCCCCTAGGATTACATCCTCATGCTTGAGAGGAGAGATAAAGAAGTCCTCTTTGTCCACATAGCCTTGGACATGAAGTCTCAATTTCCCAATTAAGGGAGTGACTGAAGCTTCTTGCCCCTTGAAGGCACTGTCTGCGGGTAGGACATCTCCCATCTCATAGGATTGTATGCCTAGCTTGGTGGCCAACTCTATAGATATAAAATTGTGAGTAGAACCAAGGTCAAAGAGAATAAAAGAATCATGTTCTCTTACCTTTCCCCAAGCATGGCATAGAGGAGATCCTTTGTGATGAGTTTGGTGAGTCTCCTCCTCTTGGATTTCAACCAAGGAAGCTCTAGGAGGATCTTGGCGGTTGTTCTTTTGGGGACAAGCGCGGTACGCATGCCCTTGTTCACCTCACTTGAAACACCTGTTATCCTTGCAATAACGCTCAAGCTCTTTAGGAGAGAGTTTGTTCTTACCTTTGTAAACTCCCTTCTCTTTAGCTTTGTTGGAGTTGCCCTTAGGAGACTTTTGGACATTGTCCTTCCCCTTAGGCTCATTGGAACCCTTGTTTTCCGGGGGCTTATTATTTCTTTTAGCCCCCGTTTGGAAATTGATTCTAGAGGCCACCATAGTATGGTGTATTACCGCCGATATGGTACGTGGCCTTTGGGAGTTGACATACTCCGCCATTTCTTCGGTTAACCCGCACAAAATTGTTGCTTTTGCTCTCCAAAATCCAACTTTTTGAAGACAGTGGCTTTGAGTTGTAGGTCCCAAAACTTGTCTACATATTTGTGGATGGATTCATTGGGAGAGAGCTTTAAGCTTCGCCACTCGGTGAGTACCTTGTCTTTGGCATCGGTGGCCAAAAACTGCTTCATAATGGAAGCTCTTAAAGATTTCCATGTTCATGGAGCTTCATTGTTGGCTCGTAGGCTAGACCACCATTGCCTGGCGGAATTTTGAAAGTGCATAGCTACATGGCGTAGCTTAGAGGACTCCATGAAGCCCTCATCTCCAAACGCCGCATCGAACTGTTGGATAAAGGCCAAGACTTTGTCCGTAGCACCCAAGGTACCATCATAGGTAAGGAAAGAGATGCTCTTCCTTCCCTCTTTGAATTTCTTCAGCTTGGACGACCTCTTCCATGCGGCATAGGATTTCCTATGGCCTCTTCTTTTTGATGGTTCAAAGGTTGCACCATCACTTTATTCAGAAGGTGAAGAATTTGAAGAAGGTGGAGAAGAGGGTGACCTCTTTCTCGCCTTTTTCTTGTCTTGATCTTTGTCGTCTTCACCATTGCTTTCATAAGAGGAAGAGGATGAAGAAGATGGAGAAGATGGAGAAGAGGGTGTCCTCTTTCTCGCCTTTTTCTTCTCTTGCTTTTTATCATCCCTCTTTAAATTGTGGTGAGGAGAAGAATACGATGGTCTTCTCCGCTTTGGTGGTGATGGAGAGCGTTTAGCCCGCCATCTCCGTCGAGGTGGCGGGAGACTGGCTTCTTTCTCGTTCCTTCGGTGGAGGCTCTTGAGTTCTCCTTTGGGAAGGATAAGCATCATCAAGAAGTAAATTCTTGAGCTCTTCATATGGATTCTCTTCTTCTTCCCGAATCGGAGAGAGACCTCTTTTGGTAGTCTCACAAGGAGGCTTCCTAGGTGTTCTCTCGTCCTGGTGATGAGCTTGGAGAATCCCGTGAGCACGGAGCTGCCGTTGCACTTCACTTTGGAGAGATGGATTGCCCATGCCTTGTTGAAGCCTAGAAACAAGATAGTTAAAAAGCATTGAAGCATCATTAGTAGCTTTCTCATGAGCAAAATCAAAGTTATCAACATTAATTTCACTCTCTTTACTATTGTCAGCCATTCTAACAACTTTTAGGTGTAAATTTTTTTTAAAAAAGGTGTACTTTGGCACTTCAAGCCCTAGTTTCTACTCCTCTTTACCCCTTTAGAAAAAGCACTCAAGCTACTATACCTGCGGCTCGAATACCATTAATTGCAAGGAATAGAAGAGAGGGTCTTTCGACACCAAAACAGCACCGGCTCGTGTCGAGCTTCTAATAGCTCAATAGTGGTTAAGCCGTAGGCAAGCCCTGTAGGACTCCACCATAAAGACCATAGCTCTCGACGGTGATGCCCCGTTAACTGCACAAAGGCAGGCGCACTGCAAGGCTGAAAAAACCCATCATACTTTTCCTTAACACATTTTTCCCTTGAGATGGTCTTAATTTTTGTGGTTTAGCCACATGTTTTTCTATCTTGGGGTCTCTCACAAAGACATCCTTGCTCCTCCTTCTTGTCTTGGAGAAAATCTTGGGGTCTCTCACAAAGATATCCCTTGCTCCTTCTTCTTGTCTTGGAGAAAATCTTGGTGGACTTCTCTTTAATGTATGCTTTGGTGCTATTTTTGGACTTCTATGTCCAGATTATGGTCTCCTTGTTATGCTTGATGAATTAGGAGCTATAATTGTTGAGCAACTATTGTGGATACTTAAGGTCTCTTGATCTATAGCTGTAATCTGTGATACATGTGCATATCCTTGAAACTTGTCAAATGTCATACTTCCCATACTTTGAGTGTTAGATCCTTGCTGCAAATTGGTCTCAAATATCCTTGTTACACTCACACTCAATCAAAAGTAATGCATAAAGACTGGAGTACCTACATATATCTTTTCTATCTCCTTTTGGATGGATAGGTTTGTACCCACATCCATACTTATCCACCATTAGAGCTTGCACTCCTCAAGCATCTGTATACATGAATGCATAGAGAGTTTTGTGGTTTGTCAACTCTCCAAATTGGGCTCTACAAACTTATGGAAGGTATGGGTGATCCCCATTTGCAAAACTATATAAGCCAACATAGGCATACTCCAATGGGACTCTCATGGCTTCATTGTTTTGATGAATTGCAAATTGAGTTTATTAATTGAAGGAAGCTTCTCCTCTAGGTCTTTTTGCTTTTGCTCCTCCAAGGTTGTGCATTACAATTGATTAGAGTAGTGGCTAGTGCAACTTCCAGTGAGCTCTTTAAATTATCCTAACAAAGATCCATAAACCATGATTTGATGTGTGGCTTGGTATGGTTGACACATTTCCTAATTATTTCAAACCTACTATCAAAGGTGTTGTAGATTTTTTGGATGTTTGCATAGGTAGCATATCTCTCAATTGAGTGGGAAACCCTAGTGGTGGATGATTTAACATGGTTGAGGCTCACTCAATACTCTTTAGATATTTCTTGGCAAGCACTCCTTGACTTAGTAAAGGCAATCTCTTTTTAGCCTTGGTTAAGCCTCTAGGAATTCAGGTAAGTCAGGTCTTGGTGGCCCACTAATCTATAGAAACTTTTTTGGATAACCTAAAATTTTGTAATTAGTATTCCTATCAAAATTGGCACTAAAATTAAAACAAGCTTCTATCCTATTGCTCACAAGCTTTTATCCTTGCAATACCTGACGCAGTTTGGAATTGTGCTTCAAATTAAAAGTAATTTTGATGAACTGTACTCGTAATATCACTCAAACTATTTTCAAGACCAAGGACAATAACTTTTAATGATTGCAGCTTAGTCTTCAAAAGGTATTTTTTACTCAAATTTGCAATATAGGATGTATTCAAGTATGTCTACAGGTTTGTAAAGTCAAGTATCCCAAATATGAAGTGTCACATGCATTGCACTTCATGACCCCTTGCCAAATTTGGACTTCAAATTTTGACGATAGCTAGAAAAGCTCATTTAGAGGCTATGTGCTCCAAAGCTTTTACCCTAGCTGTGAATAAAACAAGCTAGATTTGTGTACTAAAAATTCTAAGAGCAATTTTGGTGAGCTACACTTGAAACAACACTAAAAAGAGTTTTAAGACCACAAAAAATTACTTTTGCTCAGTGTAACTGGGTCTTTAAAGGGCACCTTTGACCATAATTTGGGCTACAAAATGTACTTAAGTATTTTACAAGGTCATTACGCCAAATCCTCCCACTAAGAAGTGGTACATAAGCTATGATTCAAAGACCCTTGTAAAATTTGGACTTCAGAATGTTAAGAAAAACTAGCAAAAGACATTCCTAGGCTGTGTACCAAATTTCATAGTTTGTTGAGATGAGGTACATGGATTGCATTTCTTGATGCCCTTATAGCAAATTCAAGAGAAGTTTGGATAAGGCTCTTGATGTCTTGATACCATTTATCCTTGTATTTTTGAGATTGGATATATTTTGACAGGAGAAAACCCAAATTCTTTGTTTGCTCTGTGAGTTTGTTTAGTATTTTTTTTGGCATTTTTATTTTCTAGGCCTTTTTGTTAATAAAAAAAATCTAGATAAATTTCTCTAAGCTAGAAGTTTGGATAAGGCTCTTGATGTCTTGATACCATTTATCCTTGTATTTTTGAGATTGGATATATTTTGACAGGAGAAAACCCAAATTCTTTGTTTGCTCTGTGAGTTTGTATAGTTTTTTTTTGCAATTTTATTTTCTAGGCCTTTTTGTTAATAAAAAACCTAGATAAATTTCTCTAAGCTTAATTTGCAATGGCTATCTCTCTAGCCAAGATTCACTCTACGGTACATAAATCCCTATTCATGTTTGGCATGACCTGGCTTCAACATTTGTACCACCTATAGAGGAGGTCATTTGAGGTGATTCTCCACATTTCTTTTGAATTGAACACCAAAAACTGAAATTTTACTTTTGTTTTGATCCGATTAGTCTAGGATTTAAGAACTTCCTTAATTAGTTAATTTTAACTTGTTTTCAAAATTTATTTTGCTCTCAAATTATGGAACTAGGTCTACATGTGATCAAGATTTAAGATCTAAATTTTTTCCGCCCTAGATACACGAATTACAATTCAACTTATGTGGCCAAATCAAGTGACCTTTTTTTAAGAGCCAACCATAGGTGCTTTAATATCAAATAACTTGACATATTTGAATTTGGAGTTATTTTGATGGGGCAATACCCAAACCCTAGGTTGGATCAACATTTTTTGGCTTGTCTCTTGTTTTGGTGCTATTGCATCCAATTTTCTTGATCTGTTCTTTGTATGGCACTAAAGTCTAGGAGAATTTTGAGCCAAGTTGTCACGTAGGTACATAAAGTGCAATTCATGTCACATCTAGACTTGAGAATTCTCCCAACTATCCCACCTTCTTCTATGTGATTTAGATATAAAACAAATCCCAATTTTAGGTATGAAAGCCCAGTCGAGAGCCCAATTTCAAGGTTTTTCTCTATCTCTTGGTTTTCAAAAAATTTTAGTAATCCTTCTACAACCCAAATTTTGGTGATGGTCTATATTAATGAGGTTTTATGAGTTGGTCTTTTTTTGGCACTTTTGTGTCTAGGGTACATTAATAACAATTTATGTATCTAGCCTAATGAACATGAAATGTTTCCTTTTTCCATTGATGTGTATTTTCAAGCTTTTTGACAGCCCATTTTTTACTTTGCTTGAAATTTTTCTTGTTTCCCATTAGTTTTTGTTAATTTAAATTTTATGGTCTTTTTGGCCAAGTTATAATTTTAAAACTTTTGCAGCCTAATTTGATGGTTTTGGTTTCTACTTACCCCCTACTTGGGTACAACATAATGCTAAAACAAAGAGAAATGGAAAATTTGACTATTTATGGAAGATGGTACTTCGAAAGTATTGAGAAATTTGAAGATTGAAATGCTTGTTTTATCTTACTAGAAACTCTTTTTTTGTAAGACCATGGAACTCGTGGTCCATGGCTCCATATCCTAAAGCCCTACTCTAGACAACATGAGGAGATAGCACACTGAAGCTCCTCCCAACCAACCCTTATATAGTCTTGGCCCTGCTTCTATATAAAGACCCCTTGCCATATGTGAGCTCGTAGCCATAGGACCCTTGTCCTAACATTTTTGCTCCCTTAGGATAGACCCTACAAGTCCTTAGCTTCTAGCCTCTACTCAATAATTAAACCTTGTTCAACATTTTGCTACTACTAATAGATGGAATGGAGAAAAATTTGGACTAATATTGTGGATGGGCTACCAAGCCTCAATCTTGCCATATTGTAAACATAGCAAGGACCCACTAACATTATTGCCATTTTATAGGATGAGTAAACACAATTAGTGCTTGGAGGAGAGCGCCAATATCCCAAACACATAACTTTTCAACTACTAAAAGGTACACTCAAACATGCACCATACATCAAATTTTCTACTTTGGCAAGCTAATAGTGCCAGTTTCTCAAGTCTTTGATATTTAATCATCACCAAATTGATTTTCTTATTGGGCATCGTGAATAGTGTTTTGCCATTATATTTTGCATTCTTTTGTTGCATGCAATCTTGGCAACATGCTAGGGCTAGGAACTCATCAAGTAAAGATACATCCAAGAAAGATCATACAACAAAAATTTGTAGAACCATAAACTGATGAGAAAATCTTCATTCCATTGAATAGGATCCATCTTTGAGCCAAGGTGACTTCAAAATAAGCTTCAATCTTTTGCAAACAAGTATCAACAATATTCAACAAAAACTCCTTTGCATTGACACATACTTCTTTAAAACCATTGTGTGATTTGGCTTCAAATATTTGTAGAGTTATGGTTCTAGCACGAACATTGACATCCAAAAACATTAGCTCCATGCTATATGTGAAAAGAGAAACTTTATTCCTTGATGCAATTTGGACTTCAAGCCACCACATTTGACAAACATGATCTCCTTCTAAACTTACAATGAGAAAAATTCCTAAGATCTTTGCATCATTATGCACAAAATGTAGCATTGATTTGCTCAAAATCACAACATTATCACCTTTTCTAGCATGGATTAGCATACAAGCTCCATCATGCTTTAGATAAGCACTAATTGTTTCGATAAATACACATATCCCATCACACAACATTGCCTCAAGCAAACCTTTTTTTAAACATAGCATAAATTTGTAAAATAGGTTGCTTCACACACACACACACACACACACACACACACACACACACACACCATATTTTGTTGGTTTTGTTTAGAAATTTCATCAAGAAGAACATCATTTTGGTTAGTCTCCATTTCAACATCATGTGAGGCACAAACATCTTCTTCCAATGTAAAATAATTCACAAAAATATTAATGACATCTTTTTAAAGTAAGAGATTATCATCATTTTTCTTCAATGTTTCATCATCACAAGTCTCATCAAAGCATTCATCTACTTTTAAGTTGCAAACATTCATTTCTTGATTTGTCTCATGAATCAAGAAACACTTCTATGTCATCATCATCATCTTATAAGACATCAAAATATGTAATTCTACATCAAAATTTGTAATGGAATTGTCCTAGTAACTTATATTATAGCGGAAGATGAATAACATTGTAGGCAATTCATTGAGCATAATCTTTTGTGTAGATAGAGAGATAGTGTGCTTGGATGGAGAGAGGAACATTAAACACATTTCCTAGCTAACCTGGCATGAACAATAACTTGAAAAAAAGAGATAATTAGAATCATTGACAACAATTGAGGACCGGATTTACTTGGAGCCGGTCCCCCCTCCAAAAGGCTTTTGTATTATAGATTCTCCCATGAAGAGAGACTTGGTACAATACAATAGTGTGTTTCTTGAGACCTTCTTTGGTGGTATGAAGATGGAAGCTTCAAACACCAAACCCTTATGCTAAACAAAACTTTGCAAACATTTAAAAGAACTTGAAATATCCCAAGCCTCTATCCCAAGACCTCAAACACCATGAAAGGTGAGGAGAGCTGGCAGGGATCGAGGAAGAATAGAGAAGGAGAAGTATTTTTACAAGAAAGCTTTGATCCCCTTACTTATAATCACTCATAGATAGCATAGCTTAGCTTACATAGAGATGGAGAAGATGCTAGCATGCTTTGAGCTTGGCTCTTGGTTGGATTTGCATCCATATCCAATAGGTGTTGGTGTAGGCACTTCTTCTCACAATGCTTGAGAGAGAGAAGTCATGTGTGCTTCCCAAGACACAATGAGGGTCAAATGGGGTGTGGGATTGATGAGAGAGAGAGAGGGAGAATTCGATTTGGGTTAAATACACTACCTGTAAGACCATTGGATGCTTTTTGGGCTAGCCAATGGTTGGCCTCAGTCTCATGAAGCAACTAGGGTAGCCTTGTGACAAGTGTCCTTGTTACCCCTACAAGCCATATGGTAATGCGGCTTGAATTAGAGCTTGTCGGCAAGTTATATGACTTGCCAGCAAGCTCTAATGCCAGCCGCATTACCATACGGCTTGCTGATTAGTGCTCTAAATGTCTGTAATGCGTCTTTTTGTAATTAATACTGTGTATTTAGGCATCGAAAACCTTCAGAGCCTTAGTTGATTGACAAGCCGTAAGGTAATGTGGCTTGCATTAGAGCTTGCTGCAAGTTATATGATTTATCGGCACGCTCTAATGCGTCTTTTAGTAAATTAGATTGTGTATTTAGGCAACGCGGAACTTCAGAGCACTAATTAGCAAGCCGTATGGTAATGCGGCTTGAATTAGATCTTGCAGGCAAGTTAGAGATTGCTGGCAAGCTCTAGTGCAAGCCACATTACCATACGACTCACCGATTAGTGCTCTGAAGGTTTGCATTGCGTCTTTTAGTGGTTTAGACTGTGTATTTAGGCAATGTAGATCTTCAGAGCACTAATTGGCAAGCTGTATGGTAATGTGGCTTGCATTAGAGATTTCTTGCAAGTTATATGACTTGTCGGAAATCTCTATGGAAAGCCGCATTACCATATGGCTTGGCGATTATTGCTCTAAAGATTTGCATAGCATCTTTTAGTGGTTTAAACTGTGTATTTAGGTATTGCGAACCTTCAGAGCACTAATCGACAAGACGTATGGTAATGCAGCTTGCATTAGAGCTTGCCGGCAAGCTCTAATGCAAGCTGCATTACCATATGGCTTGCCGTTTAGTGCTCTAAAGGCACGCATTGTATCTTTTAGTGGTTTAGATTGTGTATTTAGGCAATACGGACCTTGAGAGAACTATCCACAAGCCGTATGGTAATGCGGCTTGCATTAGAGTTTCTCGGCAAGTTGTATGACTTTCTGCCAAGCTCTATGGCAAGCCGCATTACCATACGGCTCGCTGATTAGTGCTTTGAAGCTTCACATTATATCTTTTAATATTTTAGACTGTGTATTTAGGTATTGCGGATCTTCATGGCACTAATCGGCAAGCCATTTGGTGATGCGGCTTGCATTAGAGCTTGGCGGCAAGTTTTATGACTTGCCGGCAAGCTCTATGGCAAGCCGCATTGCCATAAGGCTCGCAGATTAGTGCTCTAAAGGACCACATTGCATCTTTTAGTGGTTTAGACTGTGTATTTAGGCATTGCGTACCTTTAGAGCACTAATATGCAAGCTGTATGGTAATGCGGCTTGCATTATAGCTTGCTGATAAGTTATATGACTTGTCGACAAGATTTAATGAAAATCACATTACCCTACAGCTCCCCGATTTGTGCTCTGAAGGTCCGCATTGCATCTTTTAGTGGTTTATACTGTGTATTTAGGCATTCTGGACCTTCAAAGCATTAATCGGCAAGCCGTATGGTAGTGCGGCTTGCATTACACCTTACTGGCAAGTTATATGACTTGTCGACAAACTCAATGGCAAGCCGAATTATCATACGACTCGTCGATTAGTACTCTGTAGGTCCGAATTGCGTCTTTTAGTGGTTTAAACTGTGTATTTAGACATTACGGACCTTCAAAACAGAAATCGGCGAGTTAACCTAGAGCTAAGCTAGGGCTAACTCAACCTAAAGCTAACGTAGATCTAAGCTAAAGGTAACCTAACATAAAGCTAACTTAAGCTAAAGCTAACGTAGAGCTAGAGATAGAGTGAACTTAAAGCTAACCTAAAGCTAACCTAAAGCTAACCTAGAGCTAACCGGTAATGCGACTTGCATTAAAGCTTGCCAGCAAGCTCTATGGCAATCCGCATTACCATAGGCTCGCCAATTAGTGCTTTGAAAGTCCGCATTACGTCTTTTAGTGATTTAAACTATGTATTTAGGCATTGCAGACCTTCAGAGCATTAATCGCGATTGGAGAATTACCTAGAGCTAAGGTAAAGCTAACTTAACCTAAAGCTAACATAGAGTTAAGCTAAAGCTAACCTAACGTAAAGATAACATAGAGTTAGAGCTAGAGCTAACTTAACATAAAGCTAACCTAAAGTTAACCTAGAGCTAATCTAGAGTTAATCTAACGTAAAGCTAACCTAAAGGTAACTTAACTTAAAACTAACGAAAATCCAAGTTTAAGTTAAACCTAACTTAATGTAAAGCTCACATAGAGCTAAGTTAGAGCTAACCTAACTTAAAGCTAACGGAAATCCAAGTTTAACCTAACTTAAACCTAAATTAACCTAAAGCTAACTTAGAGCTAAGTTAGAGCTAACCTAACTTAAAATTAACATAATGTAAAGATAATCTAAAGCCAACTTAGAGCTAACCTAGAACTAACTTAGAGCTAAGATAACCTAACTTAAACCTAACTTAGAGCTAAGCTAGAGCTAACAAAATCTAGAGCTAAGCTAACCTAGAGTTAACCTAAAGCTAAGTTAACATAATTTCCCCTAAAGTTGGCAAGCTCTAATGCAAGCCACATTACCATATGGCTCGTTGATTAGTGCTTTGAAGAACTACAATGCGTCTTTTATTGGTTTAAGACTGTGAAAACATGCATTGTAGACATCAAAGCACCATACGGCTTGTCGATTAGTGTTCCAAAAGTCCGCAATGCATCCTTTAATGCTTTAGATTGTGTCTCTAAACATTGCAGATCTTCAGAGCACTAACCAAAAAATTAACATATAGCTAAGTTAGAGCTAACTTAACTTAAAGCTAACGTAGATCTAAGTTAGAGCTAACTTAATGTAAAACTAACATAACGTAAAGCTAACGTAGAGTTAGAGCTAGAGCTAACCTAAAGCTAGCCTAACGTAAAGCTAATCTAAAGTTAGCTTAGAGGTAACCTAGAGTTGATAAAACGTAAAGCTAACCTAAAGGTAGCTTAACTTTAAAATAATGTAAAGCGAACTTAACTTAAACCTAACCTAAAGTTAACTTAACGTAAAGCTAACTTAATGCTAACCTAGAGTTAACTTAGAGTTAAGCTAACCTAAAGCTAACTTAGTGCTAACCTATAGCTAACCTAACCTAAACCTAACCTAGAGCTAACCCAATGCCAACAAGACCTAGAGCTAAGTTAACCTAGAGCTAACTTAAAGCTAAGATAACTTAAAGATAACTTAAATTTAGAACTAAGCTAACCTAACCTAAAACTAAATTAGAGCTAGCAAGACCTAAAGCTAAGATGACTTAGAGCTACCCTAAAGCTAAGCTAACCCAAAGATAACTTAAACCTAGAGCTAAGCTAACCTAGAGTTAACATAAACCTAAAGCTAAGCTAAGTTAAATTTAACTTAATCAAACATAAACTTAAAGCAATCTAACTTAACCTACACTTAAAACGATCTAACTTAATTGAAACATAAATTTAAAGGGCTCTAACTTAATTTATAGCTAACTTAACCTAAAGCTAACTTAGAGCTAACTTAACCTAAAGCTTAAGTTAACTTAGAGTTAGCTTAACCTAAATCTGACTTAGAGTTAAACTAGCTTAGAGTTAACCTAAAACTAAGCTAACCTAAAGCTAACTTAAACTTAAAGCTAAACTAATCTAAAGCTAACTTAAATTTAAAGTTAAGCTAACTTAAAGTTAACCTAAACTTAAACTTAACTTAACATAGAATTAACTTGACTTAGAGATAAGCTAAACTAACTTAGAGCTAACCTAAACTTAGAGTTAAGGTAATCTAACGTTAACTTAACTTAACATAGACTTGACTTAACCTAAAGTTAATTTAACATAGAAATAAGTCAAACTTAAACATAAAACAAAACATAGAACAAAACTTAACCTACATCTAAACTTAATCTAACTTAAAGCTAAACTAAATCTAAATTTAACATAAATTAAAATTTTTTATTTACTTAACTTAACCTAAATCTAAACTTAAACTTAAATTTAAAGTAAATATAAACTTAGCTTAAACATATATTAAGTTTATACTTAATAACAAAATAAATATTTTAAAATTATAAAAAAATAATTAAAAAATGATATTTGAACATAAAAAGATTTAAAAACACTCACATGTGGAAATGTGTGTGTGTAAATGATTTAAAATGCAATCTTAAACCTACAAAACAAACAAAAAACAAAAAAATTTACACACACAACACATACACAACACACACACATACATGTTAAACTACATGAAAATGGAAAAAAACACATACCTGAGCTTTGGCCAACACCTCCTGAAGCGTCACAACACCAAAACAAGAGTAGATCTAGATAGAAGAGCACCTTATGTGAAGAAGGAAACCCGGAGAGAAGAAAAACCAAGAACAATCCTTGAAAATGAGCCCACGGGTTGGGTTTACAGGCGGCGTTGGTATTGGCGTCGGTATGAATGTCGGTATGGGCATCGATATCGGCATCGATATAAGTGCTGGTATAAGCATCAGTATAAGCGTCGGTATAACTGCCGTTATAGGCATCGGTAATTTAAAATTTGATTTTTAAATTTTTTGAACTCCCTCCACATATATGAACGTATATATCGACGCCTGCCATTGGCGTCAGTAAGAGAACGTCGGTCTTTGCGTGTTCTCATGTAGCATTGATGCACGAGAAAGTCAAGATTAGGATGCTCACAATGATGTCATAGAAGACACTGCTAATGGTAAAGCAATGGATGAGTATGAGGAATTAGAGGGTGATGAGAAAAGTTTTATTGAAGATAAAAAAAACATACAATTATTTGTGGATTTAAATGAAGACTGAATGTACATAACAAACTTAGTGGGCACATGCCGTAGGATGTGCAGGTTTAGAGGGGGTGGATGTTGTGCTATGGCACGTACATAATGTAAATATGCTCTAAAATCTTTTTTATTATGCTCTTTAATGTTTGGGAAGACTTTCCACAATCTACTCAGTGTGATGCTTTTGCAAACGACTGCTGTCGTGTATATACCCTATCGAGGTGCTATAGTCTGGATACAGAATAATACATGTCATGGATGCCCAAAAATATTCGAGAATATCATTATATCAAATGCAAGCTGGTAGAGAACTCATCTCGACTAGAAAGTTCAGTTCGAGCAAAAATTGCCTAAAACAGCAGCTAGCGTGCACTATCGTAAAAATGCCGCAAAAATGCATGGAATGTGACAAAAATGGTAAAATGATAGAAAATTTGATATTTCATGCTTATAATGTTGATTCAAGTGATCCCACAAAAGTAGGGATTTTTCTAGATCCGTTTGACCTTTTTCACATAAAAAATGGCCTTTTTTGGGTTTAGAAAAGGCCAAAACTGACATAGTTTTGGCAAAAAATGGTGAAAAATGCTATGGCCGCGAGCTTAATGATATATAGATGAGAATGCTGCATTTTTGTGTGTGGTTGAAGAATCCCTTCACAGAAGCTGTGTATGGTTTTCATAGAGCAGCCTTTTTGCTTCCTACCTTGTATCTGGTGTTGCGAGTGTGTCAACAATTAGGGTTTCCCCTTATCAATCAAGTATGTGGTCTTCAATAAGAGAGCTCCCATATCTCTAAAAATGCAAAAATTTGATGAATCAAAAGTGTAAGCTCTCCATTTTCTTGTTACCATATACATGTGGTAGTGATGTGTGTGAACACACTAGGACCACCCGGGCATTTTTTCCCTCTTTAGGAGGTTTTTTCCCCCATGCATTATATATACGCCCATCACTCTAGGGCTATCTATCTTTCCATTGCACACTAAGTAACGCACTCTCTATTGTGTGCCTTGAGCTTCCTTCGTCTTCTCCAAGCTGTGTGTGTTTCTCTGCAACCCTAATTCCAACAATTGGTATCAGAACAGGTCACGTCCTCTCGGGCTTAGTCACCAGCTGCGCCAGTACACGCCTGCTCACTTTCTCCGATTTCAGTGAGCTTTGGAGAGCGTTCGTAGGTCGACAAAAATTTGGGGTAAGCTCAAAGAGCTTGGTCTGCTCAGAATTTTGATTTGGGCTCATTTCTGCCTCGATTTCCACTATAGGCAGTACTGCACAGGCTATTTCGTCATTTTGTGCAGAATTTTTGTCAGTGCCGTTTTCTGCATAACAGGTGCCTTATAGTCTTCTACGGTTTGTGCTATATAGCACAGGTTGTTTCCGCTCCGTTTCTCCTATTATCCCGCAGTTTTCACATCAGGTGCAGCATTTACCATGGCTGACAACAACAACATAGATGTGTTCAAGATGTTTGCTGCTGAGGACAGGTTGGATGGGGACAACTACCCTATGTGGGCTTATATGATGCAACATGTTCTTGTGTCAAAGGGTGTCTGGAACATTGTGCAGGGCATTGATGTACGTCCTGGTTCTGAGGATGTAGGCAATGTTGAGGATGTTGCAGGTCTTGCTGCAAGGATTGCAACTGTTAGAGTTGTTTTGCCTACGGAAGAACAAGCTCGTTGGGATGTTAAGGATGCGCAGGCTCATGCATTGATTGCGTTGTCTGTGAAGCGCACCATTGTTCCTCACATCCGTTCAGCAAAATCTGCAAAACAGGCTTGGGATATTTTAGCAGGTCTTTATGCAAGCCGCAATGAGGCTAAAATTGCTTTGCTGCGTAAAGAGCTGGAGTCGAAGATTATGCATGAGGAAGATGATATGGACACTTTACTTGCTAGTGTCAAGGATATCAATGAGCAGCTTATTTTTGCAGGTGAAATAATTTCAGATAGTTCCCTTGTGCAGACTGTTCTTGATGCCTTACCAGATTCCTACCAGACTTTTGCTAGTACTTGGAGACTTATGACCCAAGGAAATCTTGAAGTTGTCAAGTTTGATGCATTATGCACATTGCTGTTGCAAGAGTCACTTTCCAAAAAAAACAGGACTAGGCAGCGTGCAGTTGAACAGGCTTTTATTGCTTCTCAAAGAAAGGGTGGTAACAGTGATGCAGCCACTTCTTATGGTTCTGTTGCGAGTGGTAAAAATTCTGTTCCTAATGCTTCTGCTGGCAGCAATTTATCTAGAAATTCTGGTGATAAGGGCAAAAAGAAGATGCGTTGCCATTATTGTAAAGCTAATGATAACTTGATCAAGTCGTGTCCTAAGTTGAAGGCCAAAGAGGCTAAGAAGAAAGAGGGCGGTTCCACTGCAAATGCTGGTTCCACTACAAATGCAGCCATTGTTGATTCTTCTGTGAAAGGAGACTGTAATGCTGATGTTGATGCAGAATGGGCTTTTAGCGAAGAGTGCACTTACAATCCAGCTGTCCATGATGCATGCTTGTCAGTTGCTGCAGATTCACATGTGTGGTATTTTGACAGTGGTGCTACAAAGCACATTACCTCACATCGTGAATTATTTACCTCTCTCGAGTCTGTCCCTCATGGGAATTCAGTCACTTGTGCCAACAATGCCTCTTATCCAGTTCAGGGAGTTGGAAAGATTGTGCTTACTGCTACTAATGGCAACTCTTTCACACTTGTTGATGCACTTTATGTACCTGGGATAAAAAAGAATCTCTTGTCTGTATCCGCACTTGCTAGACTTGGACTTGTAGTCAAATTTGTGGATGACAGATTTACAATTCATGATCTCAGTTTGGTGATGAAATTGTTGCATCTGGCCTTTCGTGTCGTGGGCTGTATAAGCTCACTTTGTATGACAAGTGTGGAAAAAATTTTGCAAATGTTGTTGCAGATTCAAGGGCTATTTCAGATGCAAAAATTTGGCATGCACGTTTTGGTCATCTGAATTTTGCCAGTTTACTGTGTTTGCAGAAATCTGATATGGTTGCTTCTTTGCCGCCTCTTGAAGCACCTGTCAAACATGTTTGTGAAGGCTGTATTTTGGGTAAGATGCAGCGTTCTAAGTTTCCAAAGGATGGTTCAGTTCGGGCCACATGCAGGTTGTAGCTTGTGCATAGTGATGTTTGTGGGCCCATGCAAACTCCATCCTTGGGCAATTACCTGTACTTCGTGACTTTCATTGATGATTACTCTAGGCATGCATGGGTATTTCCGCTTAAAGCGCAGTCTGAAGTTTTTATGTGCTTCAGACAATTTCTGGCTATGGCTGAAAATGTCTCGAAATGTACTATGGGCACCAATAGTACATTTAATGTACTATGAAAATTTAATGCATTTCTGGCTAGTTGTGGGATAAAACATCAATTAATGTACAGTGCCTTATACACCTCAGCAAAATGGTGTTGCTGAGAGGAAAAACAGGTCACTTACGGAAATGGCACGATGTATGGTCAAAAGTCAAGCTTTGCCGCATTCTTTTTGGCTTGAGGCCATCATGTGTGCCACTTATGTACTTAACAGGTGTCCTACGAAAGCTTTGCAGTCTATTACTCCATATGAAGCATGGCATGATAGAAAACCTTCTATTGAGCACATGCATGTTTTTGGCTGTTTGGCATATGCTTTGGTGCCACAAGTGCAGCGCAGAAAATTGGATGATAAGGCTGTCAAATGTATTTTTGTTGGTTACAGTGCTAAAAGCAAAGGTTACAGGTTGTATCACCCGCAAAAAAAACGTATTCTGGTTTCTCGGGATGTAGTGTTTGTGGATGATTCTGTTCAGCCCTTGCTGTCATGTCCTAGAGACAGTAATGTAAGCTCACAGGACATTTATGACACTATGTTGCCTCTTTTCAGTGGTGGAAATACGAATGTAAGTTCCAATGAGGCAAATGTACAGCCTATGGGGGTTTCTGAAAATGTTTTAGATCAGCCCATTACTGATGCAGATGTACATGATGTACTTGATGAGGAAAGGGTTGAAAATGAGCAGTCTAGAGGTATGCCAAAATGGCTGGTGCACACTTTGCGTGACAGTAAATTGGATGCACCTTTGTCTAGTCGTACTCTTTCAGGCTCTCGCCATGCATCTTATGCATCTTATGATAGCTTGGGCAAATGTTGCCAAGTCACCTAAGTGAGAAGGTATAGTGGGGACATGCACTCTCGGGATAGCATGTGGAATGGGGATTGGCATCAGGTTAGGCATACATGTGATCCTTGGGTCCCAAGCTGGGTACGATGTTGTGCCATGTGGTGGCCCAAAGTTCATATTTGTGGCCCTCGGCATAGCAGGCGTGGGATGTGCATGCTCATGCTAGATGGTATGGTCGTATTGAAATAAGAGCCTGGATGTTGTGGTCACTATCAAGAATAGGTTTCTTGTTCCACGGGTAGAAGACCTATTTGATAAGCTACAAGGGTCGACCTACTTCAGTAGGATTGACCTAAAAAGTGGCTACCATCAAATAAGGATAGTTGATCAAGACATTGTAAAGACCGCGTTTCGCACTACATTTGGTCTTTACGAATACATTGTCATGCCTTTTGGCTTGACCAATGCCCTAGCCACATTTAACTGCTTGATGGAGAAGCTATTCAGGCCTCACCAAACCGTTATTGGAGTGTTCTTTGATGATATAATCATCTAATGTAATTCACTAGATGAACACAAGCAACGCCTCCAGGTAACATTTCAAGTTCTATGAGAGAAGAAACTTTATATCAATCGAAAGAAAAGTGAATTTTTCTTACAAGAGATTCAGTATTTAGGTCACATTATCTCTCAAGATGGCATCCAAATGGATCCATCAACGCTAGAGGTAATAAAAGGATGGCCTAATCGAAGGAATCTACATGAAATAAGAAGCTTTACAGGTATGTGTGCATACTATAGACGCTTCGTAGAAAAGTTCTCACAAATCGCGGGGCCATTACATGACCTAACAAAGAAAAATGTTAGGTATACATGGTCTACCAAGTAGAACAATGCTTTCAAAAAGCTTAAAGAAAAGCTTATCTCTCAACCTGTGCTTACACTGCCGGATCTCTCAAAGCCATTTGAGGTCCAATGTGACGCTTGTGGTGATTGCCTTGGAGTTGTTTTGCTCCAAGAAGGGCACGCCATAGCCTATGAAATTCAAAGGCTCAACCCTGTTGAGAAAGCTCTACGTATATATGAAAAGGAACTCCTCGTAGTTCTACATGCCTTAGACTCGTGGAAGCACTATTTATTGGGGACTCCTTTCATTATGCGGACGGATCACCAAAGCCTTAAGTACTTCATGACATAGACCAAGATCTCCGACAAACAAATGAGGTGGGAAAATTTTCTTTTGCAATTTCATTTTCATATTGCTCACATGGCTGGCAAGCATAATCAAGTAGCAGATGCACTCTCAAGACGACCGAGTGTGAATGCGGTTTCCATAGCAACTCACAATGATCTATCTTCTATGATAGATGAGTACGCTATTGATCCCGATTTTAGAGATGTGATTTCAGCCCTGGCACTAGGGAAGAAAGAAGAACCATTTACCTTACAAGATGGTTATCTTCTCTGTGGCAATAGACTATGCATTACTAACTCACTACGTGAGAAAGTAAAGTATGAATCTCATGCTCCTCCTTATGCGGGGCATAGAGGTATTCAGTTTACCCTAAAGGGAATAGAAACATATTTCTATTGGCCTACCATGAAAGCAAACATACAAGAGTATGTTTCTAAATGTGTGGTATGCCAAAAGACGAAGTTTAATAAAGGGAAGCAACCTGGATTGCTTCAAACCTTTGCCAATTCCTAATTCACCATGGGAGAGCATATCCATGGATTTTATCTTTGGATTGCCTAAGTCTATCCATGGGAATACGGGAATATAGACGATAGTAGACAGGTTCAACAAACAAGCTCATTTTATACCTGTCAAAAGGACTACTAAAGCCCATTAAATGGCAAACCCTCTTCATATCACAAATCTTTAAGTACCATGGCTTGCCAATGTCCATAGAGAGATCCTCGAATGATCAGTAATTTGTGGAAGGGTCTCTTTGAGAATTTAGGGACAAGGCTAAACTTCTCTTTGGCCTATCATCTGCAAACGGATGGCCAAAGTGAAATAGCTAACCCAACAATTCTTTATCTACAAAAAGCCTATGTAATGGAAGTAGATCAAAGGCCCCAATGGGAGAAGTACTTACCGTTAGTGGAGTATGCCTACAATAACACTATACATGCCTCCACCGAAAAAGCACCTTTTGAGGTAATTGAGGGAAGATCTAAAAGTCCCCTACTACTTAAGGTACATGGGTAGATGAGTATAGCTAAGACCTACAATAATCTTTTCAAAAGATTAAAGATGATATCTCTATCTCACAGCAAAGGCAAAAGGCTGCTGCTGATAAGCACAGAAGAGCTCAAGCCCTTAAACAAAATTATTGGGTCTTGCTTATTTCCCAAGTTTCGATTAAGGCACACAACGGGCAAGAATCCTACGGGACACCAAAAGTACATGGAACCTTCTGCAATCGGTCCCCATCGTGTTCGTGAAAGAACAAACGTTGATCTCCATTGGAAGGGAAGACTACTAGGCTTCAAACAAGTAAGAGACAAGGGTACGGTGGCAATCGTTCAACATGTTTTCATGTTTGGACACATGCGTCTACAAGGGATCACCAACCCAAGGGATTTTCCTTGTAATTGTATGTCCCTTGCACTTCAATGGTTTTGGTGGTAACAAAAAAATGGACTTTTTACATCTCACGCACTGTTTTGTTTCTATGTAGATGTTTTTCCTTCTAGCCTTGTGGAGGAGCAACCACTCTCGTGCCTTTCAGGCACATTTACGGCCATGAATGCAAGTCTTGGGGATATGCTCTTCTCCAACACAACTTCATCAAACCTTGCACGACAGAGGGTGTTCTTCTACACCCACAAGTACATTGTACCTACAGATGAGGAAGGCTACGGAGAGCTACAACCTTTGGAGGCTACAACCTTGCGTAGCATGGAGTGGCCAAAGCCAGATGCATTCAGTGTAATGTCTTTGAAAGCCAAGATTGTAGCTGATGTGAGAGCATCATTAAAATTTGGAAAAGCCTCGCGTTCCCTTGGGCTTGGATGGTGTTGTCCCGCTCATGTCTTCGCTAGCATCTTTGTATCTTTGCCTTTCCATCATACAAATACTATGTATGTTTGCAAAGATCTACAATACGATACATTGGAAGCCATCCTTTGCGAGAAGTGGGGGTATCTTGAAGGACTTCACAACGGAGATTGCTTTCGGTGTCAGGTTGGAAGTTTCGGCATTGCTATCCGTTTCATCAAGGTGCGCTCCACTCTTTACGTGCGGTACTTCTATGAAAGGTGGATGTGCAAGCTTGGTGAATGGATTCCATTGCAATCCTCCGATGCTACAATTGAGGTATTTGATATTGCAATCAAATTGTCGAGTGGTGCCGTTGAAACCGTCCAAGTGAACAAGAATTGGACATTGGCCAATGTGCGGGAGCACTTAGTGATAATGGGTTTAGAGCATGGAGAAGATACAAAATTTTGTATCGGACGACGTAAGGTGAATGATTTTTCTCTCTTAATTATGTTATATTTATGTTCTTTTGATTATTCCCTGCTCTAAGTTGGGTATGCTATTTTTTTATTTTTTTTTGCTAGATTGGTAGCCGCATGGAGAGCACGCTTCAAATTGAAAAGGAGTGGATGACGGAAGAGAATTTGATTTTATCATTAGAGTAGTTATGTTTTGTACTTAAATTTTTTATAATATCACAATTGTAAGTTCAAGCAGATGGTTGTATCAAATTTTGGCAATGCACATTATCTTAAAGTTGTAGTGATGTGTTTTTTGAGTTAAATGATTGTAATTTAGTTTGTAAGTTTTTTATAACTTCTTGTTATTTGTGTTACTTTATGAAAATTGTTTAATATTTTAATTATTGTTTTTTTTTTTGGGGGGGGGGGGTGCTATATAAAGCCTCCTAAACCCTACCATTTTCACACTCTTTGCCTGTTCACACTCTCATTTGAGCTCCAACACTCTTTGCATTCCTACTTTAAGAGCTAGCATTATGGCATCCTCCTCCACCCCTCCCGAAGCCACGGCGTTACAACGCTTCCAAGCGTTTTTACAAAAAACCGAGTGGCCAGATCGTGACAATCTTCACAATTTCTTCACCCAATTCCCTGATGTGAATGCAACTATTCACCTAAACAGCCAATCTTTTCAGCCTATCTTAGAATTTTTTGAATTTTACATCGACAAGTATGCTGTACCAATATTGTGGATTCCATGCGATTTGCTTCGCTACATACACAAAGGCGATCGGCCTTTCACCCAGCGACTTCAACGATTTTGTGTAATTGTGGGTGAGGCAGGTCAGTACATTGAAGATTCACGTTTGAAAAAGAAGAAGGTCGGCACCCAGTTTCTAAGTCACTTGGCGACTTTTGTGTTCCTTCTTGCGGAGGAGCCTGAAAGATCTGAGGTGAGTTTGCCTCATTTGCGCCTTGGGGGTGTCGTCAAGGACACAAAGGAGCCCATTACAGCGCCCTGGGATGCAAGCAAAGAGGGAAATATTCTTGCCCTAACCTACCCAGGAGGTGTCATGGATGCCGCCAAATCCATGGGTGATGAGGGTGCAGAAGCATCCTTTAAGCCCGTTGCAGATGCGCCGGAGGAGACATTAACTCCGGAGGTTTTTTTTTAACACCTCTCCCCAATTGTGATAGATGGGGAGGAATATTTGTTTTTACATGATCTTGAAAAGACTTTTGACATCCGCATGGATGAGTGTCTGTCCATCCTCCGTGCCACTGTAGAGTCCTCTGCCATTGACCCCTCTTCCGATCCTTTGGATCGAAGCCTCCTTCCCCTTGGAGAGAGTGTGGTAGATATAGTGGAGTTGGCAATGGTGGCGGTGATAGATGCACCGCACTCATCTGTGTCGGAGGATGAGTTTGTAGCTACATGCGCATTGCTTGAAGCCCAACGCATTCCTATGCCTGTTCATATAGATGAACTTGAGAGTGTCGCTATGGCTCCCAATTCATCTATTTCTCTTGACAGCAAAGGCATAAACGATGAAGACGACGAAAAAAAAGAGGTATTAATTGATTTTTGTTTTGTGATTACTCTAAACAGACAAATGATGGATCTAGGATCTACTCATCCCACAGACATTGTGTAAAATTACAAGTGTGATGATGGCCAAGTGTTAAATGCACCTAACTTTACGACATGGTTAGAATGGCCATGTGGTGGATCTAGGTGACACCAATAATTGTATCTACAATTGAAGCCTTTGTTATAATGGCCAAGTGGTGTATCTTTCATGCCTCTACTTACCAATTCTTACTCTAAATGGACAAATGATGGATCTAGGATCTACTCATCCCACAGACATTGTGTAAAATTACAAATGTTATGATGGCCAAGTGTTGAATCCACCTAACTCTAAGACATGGTTAGAATGGCCAAGTGGTGGATCTAGGAGACACCAACAACCAATTGGATCTACATTTCAAGTGTTTGTTATAATGGGGCCAAGTGGTGGATCTTTGATGCACCTACTTCCGAATTCTTAGTCTAAATGGACAAGAGGTGGACATAGAATCTACTCATCCAACAAACATTTTGTAAAATTCCAAGTGTTATGATGGCCAAGTGTTAAATGCACCTAACTTTAAGACATGGTTAGAATGGCCAAGTGGTGGATCCAGGAAACACCAACAATTGGATCCACATTTCAATCCTTTGTGATAATGGGCACGTGGTGGATCTTTGATGCAGCTACTTCGTAATTCTTAGTCTAAATTCCCAAGTGGTGGATCTAGGATCTACTCATCCCACCAACATTGTATAAAATGAGAAGTGTTATGATGGCCAAGTGTTGAATGCAACTAGATTTAAGACTTGGTTAGAATGGCTAAGTGGTGGATCTACGAGACACCAAAAATTGGATCCACATTTCAAGCCTTTGTTATAATGGCCAAGTGGTGGATCTTTGATGCACCTACTTCCCAATTCTTCGTCGAAATGGCCAAGTGGTGGATCTAGGATCTACTCCTCCCAGAAACATTGTCTAAAATTACAATTGTTATGATGGCCAAGTGCTGAATGCACCTACCTTTAAGACATGGGTAGAATGGCCAAGTGGTGGATCTAAGAGATACCAACAATTGGATCCACCCTTCAAGCCTCCCTTCTAATGGCCAAGTGGTGGATATTTGATGTATCTAATTCCTAAATTGTAATATAAATGGTCAAGTGGTGGATCTAGGATCTACCCAGAGACATTGTATAAAATTAGCAGTGTTATGATGGCCACGTGTTGAATACATCTAACTTTAGGATATGGTTAGAATGCCGGAGTTGTGGATCTAGGTGACATCAATAATTGTATCTACAATTCAAGACGCTTTTATAATGGCCAAGTGCTGGATCTTTGATGCACCTACTTACCAATTCTTACTCAAAAGCGACAAGGTGTGGATCTAGGATCTATTTATCCCACAAACATTGTGTAAAATTACAAATATTATGATTGACAAATGTTGAATCCACCTAACTAGCCAAGTGGTGGATTTAGGAGACACCAACAATTGGATCCACATTTAAAGCCTTTGTTATAATGGTCAAGTGGTGGATCTTTGATGCACTTACTTTCAAATTCCTAGTATAAAAGGCCAAGTGGTGGATCTATAATCTACTCATCCCACAAACATTGTGTAAACCTACAAGTGTTATGATGGCCAAGTGTTGAATGTACCTACCTTTAAGACATGGCTAGAATGGTCAAGTGGTAGATATGAGAGATACCAACAATTGGATCCACACTTCAATCCTTCATTCTAATGGCCAAGTGGTGGATCCTTGATGTATCTAAATCCCTAATTTTAGTCTAAATGGCCTAGTGGGGGATCTAGGATCTACTCATTCCACAGACATTGTGTAAAATTACCAGTGTTATCATGGCCAAGTGATGAATGCACCTATCTTTAGGACATGGTTAGAATGGCCAAGTGGTGGATCTAGGTGACACCAACAATTTTATCTACAACTGAAGTCTTTGTTATAATGGCCAAGTGGTGTATCTTTGATGCCCCTACTTACCAATTCTTACTCTAAATGGACAAGTGGTAGATCTAGCATCTACTCATCCCACATAAATTGTGTAAAATTACTAGTTGTATGGTGGCCAAGTGTTGAATCCACATAACTTTACGACATGGTTAGAATGGCCATGTGGTGGATCTAGGAGACTCCAACAATTGGATCCACATTTCAAGCCTTTGTTATAATGGCCAAGTGTTGGATCTTTGATGCACCTACTTCCCAATTCTTAGTCTAAATGGCCAAGTGGTGGATCTAGAATCCACTCATCCCACAAACATTGTGTAAAATTATAAGTGTTATAATGGCCAAGTGTTAAATGCACCTAACTTTAAGGCATGGTTAGAATGGCCAGGTGGTGGATCTATGAAAGACCAACAATTGGATCCACATTTCAAGCCTTTGTTATAATGGCCAAGTGGTGGATCTAGGATTTTCTCATCCCACAAACATTTTGTAAAATTCCAAGTGTTATGATGGCCAAGTGCTGAATGCACCTATCTTTAAGACATGGGTAGAATGGCCAGGTGGTGGATCTAAGAGATACCAACAATTGGATCTAAGACATACCAAGAATTGAATCCACACTTCAAGCCTCCGTTCTAACGGTGAAGTGGTGGATCTTTGATGTATCTAATTCCCAAATTGTAATATCAATGGCCAAGTGGTGGATCTAAAATCTACTCATCCCACAGACATTGTGTAAATATATCAGTGTTATGATGGCCACGTGCTGAATGCACCTAACTTTAGGACATGGTTAGAATGCCCAAGTGGTGGATCTAGGTGACACCAACAATTGTATCTACAATTCAAGCCTTTTTAATAATAGCCAAGTGTTGGATCTTTGATGCACCTACTCACCAATTCTTACTCAAAAGAGACAAGTGGTGGATGTAGGATCTACTCATCCAACAAACATTGTGTAAAATTACAAATGTTATGATGGCCAAGTGTTGAATCCACCTAACTCGCCAAGTGGTGGATCTAGGAGACACGAACAATTGGATCCACATTTCAAGCCTTTGTTATAATGGTCAAGTGGTGGATTTAGGAGACACCAACAATTGGATCCACATTTCAAGCCTTTGTTATAATGGTCAAGTGGTGGATCTTTGATGCACTTACTTTCAAATTCCTAGTTTAAAGGCCAAGTGGTGGATCTATAATCTACTCATCCCACAAAAATTGTGTAAAATTACAAGTGTTATGATGGCCAAGTGTTGAATGCACCTACCTTTAAGACATGGCTAGAATGGTCAAGTGGTAGATAAGGGAGATAACAACAATTGGATCAACACTTCAATCCTTCATTCTAATGGCCAAGTGGGGGACCCTTGATATATCTAATTCCCTAATTTTAGTCTAAATGGCCAAGTGGGGGATCTAGGATCTACTCATTCCATAGACATTGTGTAAAATTACCACTGTTATCATGGCCAAGTGTTGAATGCACCTATCTTTAGGACTGGGTTAGAATGGCCAAGTGGTGGATCTAGGTGACACCAACAATTGTATCTACAACTGAAGCCTTTGTTATAATGGCCAAGTGGTGTATCTTTGATGCCCCTACTTACCAATTCTTACACTAAATGGACAAGTGGTGGATCTAGGATCTACTCACCCCACATAAATTGTGTAAAATTACAAGTTTTATGATGGTCAAGTGTTGAATCCACATAAATTTAAGACATGGTTACAATGGCCATGTGGTGGATCTAGGAGACTCCAACAATTGGATCCACATTTCAAGCCTTTGTTATAATCACCAAGTGATGGATCTTTGATGCACCTACTTCCCAATTCTTAGTCTAAATGGCCAAGTGGTGGATCTAAAATCTATTCATCCCACAAAAATTGTGTAAAATTACAAGTGTTATAATGGCCAAGTCTTAAATGCACTTAAATTTAAGGCATGGTTAGAATGGCCAAGTGGTGGATCTAGGAAACACCAACAATTGGATCCACATTTCAAGCCTTTGTTATAATGGTCAAGTGGTGATCTTTGATGCACCTACTTCCGAACTCTTAGTCCAAATGGCCAAGTGGTGGATCTAGGATTTTCTCATCTCACAAACATTTTGTAAAATTCCAAGTGTTATGATGGCCAAGTGTTGAATGCATCTAACTTTAAGACATGGTTAGAATGGCCAAGTGGTGGATCTAGGAGACACCAACAATTGGATCCACATTTCAATCCTTTGTTATAATGGCCAAGTGGTGGATCTTTGATGCAGCTACTTCGTAATTCTTAGTCTAAATTCCCAAGTGGTGGATCTAGGATCTACTCATACCACCAACATTGTATAAAATGAGAAGTGTTATGATGGACAAGTGTTGAATGCACCTAGATTTAAAACTTGGTTAGAATGGCTAAGTGGTGGATCTACGAGACACCAACAATTGGATCCACATTTCAAGCCTTTGTTATAATGGCCAAGTGGTGGATCTTTGATGCACCTACTTCCCAATTCTTCGTCTAAATGGCCAAGTGGTGGATCTAGGATCTACTCATCCCACAAACATTGTGTAAAATTACAACTGTTATGATGGCCAAGTGCTGAATGCACCTACTTTTAAGACATGGCTAGAATGGTTAAGTGGTAGATATGGGAGATACCAACAATTGGACCCACACTTCAATCCTTCATTCTAATGGACAAGTGGTGGATCCTTGATGTATCTAATTCCCTTATTTTAGTTAAATGGCCAAGTGGGGGATCTAGGATCTACTCATTCCACATACATTGTGTAAAATTACCAGTGTTATAATGGCCAAGTAGTGAATGCACCTATCTTTAGGACATGGTTAGAGTGGCCAAGTGGTGGTTCTAGGTGACACCAACAATTGTATCTACAATTGAAGCCTTTGTTATAATGGCCAAGTGGTGTATCTTTCATGCCCCTACTTACCAATTCTTAGTCTAAATGGACAAGTAGTGGATCTAGGATCTACTCATCCCACATACATTGTGTAAAATTACAAGTTTTATGATGGCCTAGTGTTGAATCCACGTAACTTTAAGACATGGTTAGAATGGCCATGTGGTGGATCTAGGAGACTCCAACAATTGGATCCACATTTCAAGCCTTTGTTATAATGGCTAAGTGGTGGATCTTTGATGCACCTACTTTCCAATTCTTAGTCTAAATGGCCAAGTGGTGGATCTAGAATCTACTCATTCCACAAACATTGTGTAAACTTACAAGTGTTATAATGGCCAAGTGTTATGATGGCCAAGTGTTGAATGCACCTAACTTTAAGACATGGCTAAAATGGCTAAGTTGTGGATCTATTAGACACCAATAGGTGGATCCACATTTCAAGCCTTTGTTATGATGGCCAAGTGGTGGATCTTTGATGCACATACTTTCCAATTCTTAGTCTAAATGGCCAAGTGGTGGATCTAGGATCTACTCATCCCATAAACGTTGTGTAAAATTACAAGTGTTATGATGGCCAAGTGTTGAATCCACCTACGTTTAAGACGTGGGTAGAATGGCCAAGTGGTGAACTTAAGATATACCAACAATTGGATCCACACTTCAATCGTTCGTTCTAATGGCCAAGTGGTGGATCCACCTACTTTTAAGACATGGGTAGAATGGCCAAGTGGTGAACCTAAGATATACCAACAATTTGATCCACACTTCAATCGTTCGTTCTAATGGCCAAGTGGTGGACCGTTGATGTATCTAATTCCCAAATTGTAATCTAAATGGATTAGTGGTGGATCTAGGATCTATGCATCCCACAGACATTGTGTAAAATTACGAGTATCATGATGGCCAAGTGCTAAATGCACCTAACTTTAGTACATGGCTAGAATAACCAAGTGGTGGATCTGGGTAACACCAACAATTGTATCTACAATTCAAGCCTTTTTTATAATGGCCAAGTGGTGGATCTTTGGTGCACCTACTTATCAATTCTTACTCGAATAGCAAAGATGGAGTACCTGCACCTTGCTTTTGGGGTCGAAGGAAGTATCCTGGAGGTCTTGTGGGGGGGTTTATTTGGTTTTGTAACTCATCCCCAACATACTCTTGGGAGGTTGATGAGGACCATGTTGTTGGCTTGATTGGCCTTGCTTAAGGAGTGTGGCCAGTGGATGAGGGAACTTTCTTGCAACCACAAGAGATACAAATCCTTGAGGAAAATGGATTTTCACTTGAATCAGGTAAAAGCTCAATCAAATCAACTACAACAAATGCAACATCGAGCTCTTTGCAAGCGCTTAGTTCTTTTCGGCCAAAATTTAGAGATGGTAAGCTTGTTAAGTAGAGAGCAAATTTGACCAAAGAGTTCCAGGTTAGCATTCAGAAAGGAAGAACCTTGTCTGTGCAACTGGTTCGTGAGGCCATTGTTTTATGCAATGAGTTTCATATTTTCTACGTAAGTACTGAAGGCTCGTGAGCATTAGGTGTCAACTACTCAGTGACTCTGGGCGAGTTTCCTCGTTGCACGTGTGAGGGATTTCTGAAAAGAGAAAGCAAGCGCTTGACATACATGCCATGTAAGCACTTGTACTATGTGTATTTGCAAATATTGGGATTGGATTCATCATCTCACGAGTTCATTCACCAGGCAGCTCTCACAAAAGTCGAATTATTTCAGGCTCTTAGTGGCAGACGCTGCAATGTCACAATTTGACAATCATGTGTATGAGCATTAAAGCCAGCTGAGTCTTTTTGTCTTCTGAGATGCAAATCGCGACCAAGCAACAACTAGAAACTTTTTGGTGTATATTTTACATTGATACGGAGATGCCTCTTTCGCTACTATCTAATGGATCGAAAACTATAGCAATATAAAATCAAAGAGCATACATTTTGCTATGAAGCTTGGAGTATATTGCCATCATTGTTTTTACTTTTTGTTTTGACAAAGTGAATCATTGTAAATTATTGTTACATTTTGTTTCATTGATCGTACATGAAATCCTTATTTTCAGCTATAGTCTGTCATGTCTTTTTTATAACAAAAATTTAGTATCCAAGAGTCTTCCATTTAAATGTGTATTGTTATTGTTGCAATCTTGCATTCTCTCTCTCTCTCTCTCTAGACATGAGATTAGGGTGTATATAAATAAACAATTGATTTAGGCATTCCATTTGTATTGATCAATGCAGCATGTATCCTCTTGTAGGTAAGGTTCTCTATGTCCTTTTCAAGCACCAAAATTCATTCTTGTCAATATGTATTCAAGAACGTGATCTAATTTATAGCTTTGTAGTTTTCATGGATAGCTGCATACAAGACCACCTTGTCTAATAGGAGTACCCTTCTACGGAGTACCCTTCCGCCAAGACTTGCTCGAAAACTAGGATCGCTCGAAAAACATCGCTCGGAGAACAGTAGCACTCCGGTATCCATATCAACTCACAATGATCTATCTTCTATGATAGATGAGTACGCTATTGATCCCGATTTTAGAGATGTGATTTAAGTCCTTGCACTAGGGAAGAAAGAAGAACCATTTACCCTACAAGATGGTTATCTTCTCGATGGCAATAGACTATGTGTTACTAACTCACTACATGAGAAAGAAATGTATGAATCTCATGCTCCTACTTATGCGGGGCATAGAGGGATTGAGTCTACCCTAAAAGGGATAGAAACATATTTCTATTGGCCTACCATGAAAGAAAACCTACAAGAGTATGTTTCAAAATGTGTGGTATGCCAAAAGATGAAGTTTGATAGAGGGAAGCAACCTAGATTGCTTCAACCTTTGCCAATCCCTAATTCATCATGGGAGAGCATATCCATGGATTTTATGTTTGATTCTATCCATGGGGATACATGAATATGGACGATAGTAGACACGTTTAGTAAACAAGCACATTTCATGCCTGTCAAAAAAGACTATTAAAGCCCATCAAATGGCAACCCTCTTTATATCACAAATCTTCAAGTACCACGGCTTGCCAATGTCCATAGTGTCAGATAGAGATCCTAGAATGACCATTAATTTTTGGAAGGGTCTCTTTGAGAATTTAGGTACAAGGCTAAACTTCTCTTCAGTCTATCACCCCCAAACGGATGGCCAAAGTGAAATAGCGAACCTAACCATCTTGATCTACTAAAAGCTTATGTCACAGAAGTAGATCAAAATTCCCCATGGGAGAAGTAATTACCCTTAGTGGAGTATGCTTACAATAACACTGTACATACTTCCATGGAAAAAGCACCTTTTGAGGTGATAGAGGGAAGATCAAAAAGTCCCTTGCTACTCAAGGTACATGGGAAGATCTTCGTTGAGTATAGCCGAGACCTACAAGAATATTTCCAAAAGATTAAGGATGCTATCTCTATCTCACAGTAAAGACAAAAGGCTGCTGCTAATAAGCATAGAAGAGCGCAAGCCTTTAAACAAAATGATTGGGTCTTGCTAATGTTTCTTAAGTCTCGATTAAGGCACACAACGGGCAAGAATCCTACGGGGCACCAAAAGTACTATGCTAAGCTAGCAAAAAGGTACTATGGTCCCTTCCAAATTCTTAGACCAATCAATGAGATGGCCTATCAACTCAAAGTTCCTAGCCATTGGCTCATACACAATGTTTTCCATGTGAACCTACTAAAGCCTTACAAAGGAGAGCCACCTCTCAAGAACTAATTATTGAAGACCCACCAAAGATCGAGGACCAAGAAGAGGTGTTGCAGTCCAAGTCCATTCTTCGACACAAAGACAAGGTATTACGAGGCGGTAAGACTATCCGACAATATCTTATCAAGTTTAAAAATTATCCCTTTGAAGATGCTAGATGGATGCAAGGGATACAATTAAAGGATAACCTAAACCTTGTCAATGCTTACAATGCTTCCCTAGAGTAAGCAAATGTAAATATGTTTAAATGAACAAATTCTTTGTCTTATAAGACTCTCTTTTTATTTATTGTGCAAAAATGTTAAAAAGTATGCATGCTTAGGATCATGTTTGCGGAGACGACGTTTCCCGAACACCAAGTAGAGCTTGTCACTCTACTATGGAAGATTGATAGGACTGATGCACAGACATGCTGGCGGTAGCTAAGGCTCTCAAGCACCAAATGGATTAGTCATCCATTTTGGAACGGTGTCGTAGGGTAAAATAGGGATCCTCTACCTGCTAGCAAACGGACTAATGACTAGGCTTTATCTTCTCTACCTCATAGTCGAGGACGACTATGATTTCAAGAGAGAGGTAATGTCATAATAACTAATATCTAATTCTCCTAAATGATTTTCACATGTTAAACAGATCATTTAATATGGGGAAGTACCAGGGGAAAAAAAGCTAGAATATTGGTAAGACTGGCAGACCAGTCTCAGTAGGGATCCAAAGGAGGGAAAATAGGGATCCAAAGGGCGGCAATCTGCAAAAGAGAAACGTGCATGAATGGTGCTACAAAGACCCTAAGGTTCAACCCATTAAGACTTCCGAAAATTAAGGTTTCATAATTTCAATTAAAAATTCCATTGGCAAATTTTAGGAAATTTGGATGCTTGTGGGAAGATTCAAACGTCTTCTCACATCCCTATCAAGGAGGGGACGAGCCCTAAAGGTAGGGGAAGAGATAGAAGAAGTGAGAGAAACACACACACACTCTCCCAAGCTCCCTTTACACAAAGAGCATAGTGGACACATGTCAGGTTCCTAGCCTAGTTGCGCTCCATTCCCATTCAAATCCCATTGGATGTCCATAGAGGTGGACCAATGAGAATTAGGCTATAGTAAATTTAGTCTAATTAATTAAAAACACTTGATAGAACCAATGAAAATTAAGTCTCCTAGAAGATTATTGAACAGCATGCCAAGGGGTCCAATGAGAATTAAGAAACCCAATGGCTTGCTTAATTCCTATTGGCCAAAAGACTAAAAGGTCCAATGGGAATTTAAATGAATTATTCTAATTACCTAAGCTCTCACTAAAGGGGAAAGGAGGACACTTGTCGGAAGGCTCTTGTTTTTGCCTCTTATTTCGTATTGGCTAAGCTTGGCATGAGCCAATGAGGGGCCAACAAGAGGAAATAGCAAGAGGGGTTGACCGAGCGAGAGAGAGAGGGGGGGGGGGGGGGGGGGGGGACTGATTTTGTACACACTCACTCACACAACTCATGTGTGGAGCAAAGAACTCTCTCTCCTTCTCCAAGCTTTAATGGAAAGGTCATCATCTTCTCCAAGCTTTTGAGAAGGGAGGCCTACACCAAAAACTCTTGGCTTTGTGATGCAAATCCAACCAAGAGCCAAGCTTCAATGCATGCTCATCTCCTCTACCATGCTAATTATTAAGCTAAGCTAAGCTAATAAGAGTGATAATTGTTAAGTACGGAGCCTGATTTACCCTTGTAATTTTCTGTGGTAAAAGCTCACATTTGTAAGGCCCCCATTATGAGGAGAAGCCATCCTGCGTGAAGGAAAATCACTCACCGGAAACCAAAATTTTCACGGACAAGAATCAGGGGCAACTTTAGAGGCCTCGGGGACGAAGGCCCCCGAGACTTTTTTTCACCGGAATATTATGGCCGGACAGCGGCCGGAAAGTGGTCGGAAAACAACCGGTCGGTTGGCCGGTGGCCGGTAGTCAATGGCCGATGGCCGGTGGTCGGAACTCAATGGCCGGTGGCCGGTGGCCGAATTCAATGGACGGTGGCCGAATTCAAAAGCGTACTTGTCTTCTCAAGGGCGGCCACACATGGGTGGATTGGAGGGTCCGATTTGGACTTATTCGCACAAGGGCGGCTACACATGGCTGCCTCTCATAAGAGAGGGCAGCCCTTTTGGCCTATAAAAGGAGGCCATTTCTACACACATTTCATAGTGTGAAGTTCATGCAACAAGGTGAGTGTGAGGTGGTGAGAGTGAAGCAAGGCGGGAGCTCTATCGAGGGTTTAATCCCTTTGTAAACTACTTCTTCTTTTGAAGTTCTAAAGCCATTGAGTGGTGCTTTCCCGTGGACGTAGCCCACGTTGGATGAACCACATATATCTTGTGTACTCTCTCTCTCTCTCTCTCTCTCTCTACTCTATAATCTCTTGTGTGAGAAATCTATCTCTCTCCATCAAGTAATCTACTCAAAAATCTATTTAGCTACGTCTTATTTCCTAACAACTGGTATTAGAGGAAGGTTTGCTCGTAGCTAAATTATCTCAAGGAAAGGATTCCTTGAATTGAGTGGGAGTTATGGCGGAGGAGGGGAAGCTCAAGATTGAGAAGTTCAATGGCAAAAACTACCAACATTGGAAGATGCAGATTGAAGACTATCTCTACCAGAAGGACCTCTATTTGCCACTAGGCGGTCTTGCAAAGAAGCCCGGAACAATGGCAGATGAAGCATGTATTGTCCTTGATCGAAAGGCACTGGGAAAAATCCGGTTAAGCTTGGCATCAACGGTGGCCTTCAATGTTTCGGAGATGAAGACCACGGAGGACTTGATGAAGTCACTTGACGACCTCTACGAGAAACCATCGGCATCCAATAAGGTATTTCTTATGAAGCGCTTGTTCAATCTAAAGATGGCAGAGAATGGTTCAGTTGCAAAACACCTAAATGAATTTAACACAAACAAAAGTCAACTTCGATCGGTAAAAATCAATTTTGATGACGAAGTGCGAGCTCTCCTTATACTATCATCTCTACCGGATAGTTGGGACAGCCTTGTGATGGTTGTAAGTAATTCTATCTCTGGTACAAATACTCTTAAGCTTGATGATGTTGTGGGTGTTCTCCTAAGCGAGGAAATGCAAAGGAGAAGCACAGGAGAATCATCAAGTGCTGCACTATTAGTGGAAACAAGAGGAAGGCCTAAGGAGAGGTTCAAAAACCAAAAGGGTCGTGATCGCTCAAGGCGGAGCAAGTCACGCACAAAGTTAGTTCTTGAATGTTGGAACTGCGGCAAGAAGGGCCATGTCAAGAAGGATTGCTGGTCCAAGAAGAAGAAGGAGATAGAGTCTCAAGACAACAAGCCAACATCGAAGGCCAATGTGGCAGGTAAAGTAGAGCAAGATGCTCTAATTCTCTCATTAGACAATGTGTCTAATTCCTGGATAGTAGATTCCGGGGCTTCATTCCATGCGACACCACACAAGCAACATTTCCAAGACTACACCAAAGGTAATTTTGGGTATGTATACTTGGGAGATGATGAAGCTTGTGAGATTGTCGGCAAAGGTACAGTTTCTGTCAAAACTGCTAACGGAAATGAATGGAAGCTTAAAGATGTTAGGCATGTTCCTTCTCTTCGCAAAAATTTGATCTCTACAGGACAATTGGATGATGAAGGTCACAACATTGCATTCGGAAACAAACGGTGGAAGATCTCAAAGGGATCTTTGGTGGTTGCCAAGGGAGAAAAAGTCTGTACACTTTACTTGTGTACTGTTAGCACGCAACCTTCAGCTTGTGTGGCAACTACAAAAGTTGACAGTGCGGTGTGGCACTACCGACTTGGGCATATGAGTGCCAAAGGAATGCAAATCCTTCAAACAAAGAAGCTTCTACCAGGTTTGAAAGAAGTGGACTTAGAGTTCTGTGAAGATTGTGTTTATGGTGAACAAAAGAGGGTAAAATTTCAAAAATCAGGAAATGAAAGAAAAAATAAAAAACTTGAGTTGGTTCATTCTCATGTTTGGGGTCTTGCAAGTACACCATAACTTGGTGGCTCATTGGACTATGTAACATTCATAGACGATGCGACTAGAAAAACATGGGTTTATGTCATGAAGAATAAATCCGATGTATTTTCCATATTTCAAAGGTGGAAAGCCTTTGTGGAGAATGAAACAGGTACCAAGGTTAAATGCCTCAGATCCGACAATGGAGGTGAATATTGCAGCCAAGCTTTTGAAAGATTTTGTGCTAGCAATGGCATTCAGAGGCAAAGGACAACCCCAAGGACACCTCAACAAAATGGGATTTCGGAAAGGATGAACGGGACAATCATGGAGCGAGCACGAAGCATGCGGCTATATGCAGGCCTACCGCTTGAGCTTTGGGCGGAAGCTGTAAGTACGTCTGTGTACTTAATCAACCGGTCACCCTCAACGGCATTGGATGGGGGAGTTCCAGAAGAGGCATGGACAGGTAAACCGGTGAATTATGCATTTCTCAAAGTGTTTGGGTGTGAGGCTTTCATGCACATAGATAGAAGCCTAAGATCAAAGCTAGATGCAAAGTCCAAAAAGTGTTTCTTCATTGGCTATGGAGAAGGTGACTTTGGGTATCGCTTATGGAATCTTGAAGATGGTAAAATCTTAAGGAGTAGGGATGTAATTTTTAACGAACATAATATGTACAAAGATTACTTGGAAAGAAAACAAACAAAAGAAACAGGTGATGAGTACATGGAGCTTGAGGACGGTGAAGACTCAAGGACTGCAAACGGTGACAATGTGCAACAACGTCAACCGAATGAGGATCCTCAACCTATTCCCCGAAGATCTACAAGAGAAAGTAGACCTCTAGAAAGGTTTGTTCCTTCCTTAAACCATCTCTTGATCTCAGATTCTGGAGAGCCGGAATCATACGAAGAAGCTATGCAACATGAATCCAAAGAAGAATGGACGAAGAGCATGCAAGTGGAGATGGACTCACTACATCGCAACCAAACATGGGAGTTGGTTGAGTTGCCTAAAGGTAAGCGGGCACTTCAAAACAAATGGGTGTACAAGCTGAAGGAAGAAGAAGGTGGGAAGAAAAGGTACAAGTCTAGGCTTGTGGTAAAAGGGTTTTCTCAAAAGAAAGGTATTGACTTCAATGAAATATTTTCTCCTGTTGTAAAAATGAACTCAATTAGGCTTGTCTTAAGCCTTGTGGCTGCTCATGATTTAAATCTCGAGCAAATGGATGTAAATACGAAATTCCCTCACGGTGACTTAGAGGAGGGGATCTACATGCTTCAACCAAAGGGGTATGAAGTAAAAGGTAAGGAGAAAATGGTTTACAGATTAAAGAAGAGCTTGTATGGTTTAAAGCAAGCATCAAGACAATGGTACTTGAAGTTTGATCGATGGATGTTGGATCATGGATTCACAAGATGCAACTCGGATCACTTTGTCTACACGAAGAATTTGGGAGATGGGAAGTTCATCATCCTAATGTTGTATGTTGATGACATGCTGATTGCAAGTGCTAACATGCAGGACATCAAAGACCTAAAAGAGGAGCTGTCTAAATCTTTTTCAATGAAAGATTTAGGTGCTGCAAAGAGGATACTTGGTATGAAAATATCAAGGGACAGGACGAAGAAGACAATAAAGCTATCTCAAGAAGATTACATCAAGAAGGTACTAGAAAGGTTTGCAATGCAAAATGCAAAACCAGTTTCTACACCTTTGGCTGGTCATTTTAAACTAACGAAGGATATGTGTCCAAAGACACAAGAGGAGCTAGCCTATATGTCTAAAGTTCCATATGCTGCAGCGGTAGGTTCTCTAATGTATGCTATGGTCTGGACAAGGCCAGACATTGCACATGCAGTGGGAGTTGTGAGTAGGTTCATGGACAACCCAGGTAAAGAGCATTGGCAAGCTGTGAAGTGGATACTTAGGTATCTAAAAGGGACAATAACAAATGCTTTGTATTTTGGACGAACTGATATTTTTCTAGAAGGGTATGCTAATGCAGATATGGCAGGTGACAAAGATACTCGAAGGAGCACTACTGGCTATGTGTTCATGGTTGGAGACACAACAGTAAGTTGGGCTTCAAAGCTGCAGAAAGTGGTTTCACTTTCTACCACGGAAGCAGAGTATGTAGCAATGACGGAGGCAAGCAAAGAAATTCTGTGGCTTCACAGATTCTTAGAAGAGCTTGGATTCAAACAAGACAATTGTGTCTTGTACAGTGATAGCCAAAGCGCTATCCATCTTGCGAAGAACTCAGCCTTTCATTCAAGGACATTGCACATTGAGGTGAGATATCACTTCATACACACTCTTTTGGAAGAGGGACAACTAAAGCTAGGAAAGGTGCATACAAGTGAAAATCCTGTAGACATGTTTACAAAGGTGGTCAACAAGGAGAAGTTGAGCTTTTGCTCATCTTCAATCGGCATTCAAGGATAAGAAGCCATAATGGAAAGCAGTCACAGGTTTGGTTTGGAGATCAGTCTCCAAGTGGGAGATTGTTAAGTATGGAGCCTGATTTACCCTTGTAATTTTCTGTGGTAAAAGCGCACATTTGTAAGGCCCCCATTATGAGGAGAAGCCATCGTGCGTGAAGGAAAATCACTCACTGGAAACCAAAATTTTCATGGACAAGAATCAGGGGCAACTTTAGAGACCTCGGGGACGGAGGCCCCCCAGACTTTTTTCCGCCGGAATATTCCTTTTCGCCGGAATATTATGGTCGGACGGCGGCCGGAAAGTGGTCAGAAAACAACCGATCGGTTGGCCGGTGGCCGGTAGTCAATGGCCGATGGCTGGTGGTCGGAAGTCAATGGCCAGTGGCCGAATTCAAAAGCGGACTTGTCTTCTCAAGGGCGGCCACACATGGGCGGATTGGAGGGTCCGATTTGGACTTATTCGCACAAGGGCAGCTACACATGGCTACCTCTCATAAGAGAGGGCAACACTTTTGGCCTATAAAAGGAGGCCATTTCTACACACATTTCATAGTGTGAAGTTGATGCAACAAGGTGAGTGTGAGGTGGTGAGAGTGAAGCAAGGCCGGAGCTCTATCAAGGGTTTAATCCCTTTGTAAACTACTTCTTCTTTTGAAGTGCTAAAGCCATTGAGTGGCTGCTTTCCCGTGGACGTAGCCCACGTTGGGTGAACCACGTATATGGTGTGTACTCTCTCTCTCTCTCTCTCTATCTACTCTATAATCTCTTGTGTGTGAAATCTATCTCTCTCCATTAAGTAATCTACTCAAAAATCTGTTTAGCTACGTCTTATTTCCTAACAATAATGTGAGAAGAAATACTTATTTCTCGTAAGAATACTTCTTCTTCCTCTAGATCTACTCACAATTTTTGAAGGTGTGTGAGGCCTTTGGTCTGAGACCGTGTGGGAATAAATGTTGTGTTTTTCAAGTGTAAGCTTGGTGCTTGAAGCTTCCATCTTCATTGCACCAGTATGTTATTGAAGGAACACAATGTATTGTATTGTAAAATGTCTCCCTTGATGGGGGAAACCTATAATACAAAGCTTTTTGGAGGGGGGACCGGCTCCATGAAAATCTGGTCCTCAACTGTTGTCAATTGTTCTATTTCTCTCTCTTTTCAAGTATTGTCAATGCCAAATTAGCTAGGTGTAAATTTATATTTTTCTTTTCTCAATTAAGTACTCTCTCTATACTCATTAGGATTTTGTTCTTAATGAAATGCTCACTATGTTATCAATTTTTGCTACACACAAGTTATTAGTGCATTAAATGTTACATCATAGGAGAAAGAATTAGTTCCTCACTTATCATCACTCTTCTTGGTAGCATATATAATATCATAGTAAGGAAGATGGAGAAGATGGAAAGCTTAAGCATTGAAGCATGACTTTTGGTTGGATTTGCCTTCCATAGCTAAGAGTGTTGGTGTAGGCTCTCAACCTCTCTACTTGATTGGATAAGGAGAGGGAGCTCATGCAGTTTGCACTTCACACAATGAGAGTGTGTGTGAGTGTGTGCGGGAGAGTATACCTCCTAATCAAGCCCCTAGCTTCCTTGGTCGACCCCCCCTTGTAGCTCATGCTTGAAGCTCATGGGACCCCTCCAGGCCTAGCCAATCACAAGCAGGAGGTAAATCGAGTAATAAGGGTAGCCTTGAGACAAGTGTCCCCCTTTCCCCTTTGAGAGAGAGGACTTGATAAATGTAAAAACAATTAATTAAATATTCTAATTTATCATTGGACCCCTTGGGTGGCCAAACAATATGCTTCAGGCACACCATGAGGGCATCATGAGGAGGAACTTGACAAGTGTCCCTTTTTCTTTCTTTGTACCAAGCATGCCTTGTGTGAGTGTGTGCGTGTTTTCTCTCATCTCCCCTCTTGTAGGGCTCGCCCCCTCCTTGTGGGGATTAGCTTTGACTTTTGTGCCACCTCAAGCCCCTCAACCTTGGACCTAGTTCTCACCACAAGCTTGGCCCTCAAGCCCCTCAAGCTTGGGTTGGGTTCTCACCTCAAGTACAACCCTAGCATCTCAAGCATGACAAGCACCTCAAGCATCTCAATCATCAAGCACCTCAATCATCTCAATCATCTAAGTCATCAAGCACCTCAAGAACCTTAGTTATCAAGCACCACAAGCACCTCAAGCACCTTAATCTTGGGCTGGGTTCCCACCTCAAGGTCAGCCCTAGCTAACCTAAGGTCAAAGGACTTTTACACTAATTATTGGAGGTCTTCAATGAAGCTAATCCTAAGTTCTTATGCTACATCTTTACCATTGGCCCCGTGTTGAGATAGATCTATACGCACATGTCTATATCTTAACCCTTGTTCTCGTTTATTCTTCCACATTAAATGATCAGTTTAATATGAGAAAATCATTTGGGTTGGTTCGATATTAGATTTTAAGACATTACCTCTCTCTTGAAATTATAGTCGTCCTTGACTATGAGGTAGAAGAGATCAAGCCTTAGTCATTAGACAATCTTACTTAGCGAATAGAGGATCCCTTTTTATCCTATGACATATTTCCAAGATGGATGAATAATCCATTTGATGCTTGGGAGACATAGTTGCCACAAGCATGTTTGCTCTTTAGTCCATTTCATTCTCCCAGAGTAGAGTGACAAATTCTACTTGGTGTTTGAGAGACGTCGTCATCACAAACATGATTCTAAGCATGCAAACTATTTAAATTTGTGCACAATTAAAAAGAGAACTAGTTTTATAAGACAAAAACATGGGTTATTGAAAAAAAATTTGTACATTTGCTTACTCCAATGTAGCATTGTAAGCATTGACAAGGTTCATACTATCCCTCTTGTATGCCCACTTTCATGGTAGGACAATAGAAATACGTCTCTACTCCTCGATGAGTAGGTTGAATACCCCTATGCCGTGCATAGGGAGGAGCATGGGATTCATACATAACTTTCTCATGAAGGGAATGGGTAACATATAGCCTATTGCCATGGAGAAGATAACCATCCTACAAGGTGAATGGTTCCTCTTTATTCCCCAAATCAAGGGTTGATATTACGTCTCTAAAGTCAGGGTTTGTAGCATACTCATCTATCATAGAAGATAAATCATTGTGAGTAGCTATAGACACCGCATTGACTTTTGGTCATCGTGGGCATTGGCCACTTGATTGTGCTTACCAACAATGTGAGAAATATGGAAATTAAATTGCCAAAAATAAATTTCCCACCTCATTTGTTTGTCGGAAATCTTGGTTTGTGTCATGAAATACTTGAGACTTTCGTGTCCGGTTTGTAGAATAAATGGAGTCCCCAATAAGTAGTGCTTCCATGTGTCTAGGACATGTAGAATAGTTAAAATCTCTTTACCAAGACTCGTTGATTGATATTGAGCCTTCGGCTCTCATATGCTATGACATGCTCTTCTTGAAGCAAAATTGCTCTAAGGAAATCACCACAAGCATCACATTGGACCTCAAATGGCTTTGAGAGATCCGAAAGCATGAGGAATGGTTGGGAGGTAAGCTTTTCTTTGAGCTTATCAAATGCATTTTTCTCCTTAGCGTTCCATACATATTTAGCGTCCTTCTTAGTTAAGTCATGTTGTGGTCCTGCTATTTGAGATAATTTTGCTATGAAGCGTCTATAGTATGCACACATACCAATAAAGCTTCTTAGCTCATGTAGATTCCTTGGATTAGGCCACGTTTTTATTACCTCTAGCTTTGATGGATCCATATGAATACCATCTTGAGAGATAATATGACTTAGGTATTGAATCTCTTGAAGGTAAAATTCGCTTTTCTTTTGGTTGAGAAAAAGCTTGTTCTCCCTCAATGCTTGAAAAAAAACTTGGAGATGCTGCTTATGTTCCTCCAAATACTTGGAGTAGATGATGACATCATCAAAGAACATTCCAGTGAATGTGCGGTAAGGTCTAAAAATTTTCTCCATTAGACGATTGAATGTAGCTGGTGCATTAGTCAAGCCAAAAGGCATGACTAGATATTCATAAAGACCAAACATTGTGGGAAACGCGGTCTTTAGGATATCTTCATCCACTATCCTTATTTGATGATAGCCACTTTTAAGGTCAATCCTACTAAAGTAGGTAGAGCCTTGTAGCTTATCAAATAGATCTTCTACTCGAGACACATGAAATCTGTTTTCGATAGTGATATGGTTTAGTGCTTGATAGTCCACACACATACAATATGTACCATCTTTCTTTTGCACTAAAAGGACTGGAGAACAAAAGGGAGAGGAACTAGGCCTCACCATCCCTTTGTATACCAATTCATGTACTTCCCTCATGATCTCCTCTTGTTGAGCTTGTGAGACTCAATAAGGAGGCTTGTTAGGCCGTGAGCTTATTGGAAGGATCTCAATGTGATGGTCATCATCCCCTCGTTTTGGAGGTAAGTCCACAAAGATATCATCAATGAACACACCTTGGAATCCTTTTAGAAAACTAGACAAAACTAACTCTTCTTGATTCCTATCATTTACATTTGATGAAACATTAGGATCTTTTAGAGACTCTTTGACAAAAATCATGTACGCAAAAAGTGAGCTCTTTATTGATTTACCAAAAGCAGGATGATTTACAAGTGGAATAGTGCGACCACGATCACTAGCATCTATATGCATGTTCTTTCCCCTATAGGTGAAGTAGATTATCCTTTCAGGGAACTTCATATTGGCAGCCATGTGATCAAACCATGGCGCCCCTAGGATAGCATCCTCATGTTGGAGAGGAGAGATGAAGAATTCTTCTTTGTCAACATAGCTTTGGACATGAAGCCTGAACTTCCCAATCAAGGGAGTAACGGAGGCTTGTTGTCCCTTGAAATTTGTGTCAGCCATTACCATATCTCCCATCTCCAAAGCTTGAATGCCCAACTTGGTGGCCAACTCAATTGATATGAAGTTGTGAGGAGAGCCAGGGTCAAACAAGATGAAGGCATCATGCTCTCTTACCTTTCCCCAAGCATAGGAAAGTGACGATTCTTTGCAATGAACAACCTCTTTCGGAGCTTCAATGGTGGAAGCCCTAGGAGTCTCATTGCGAGCATTCTTCTTGGGTCAAGAACGATATCCATGTCCTTGCTCCCCACACTTAAAACACTTATGGTCCTTGCAAAAAGCTTGAAGCTCTTTAGGAGAGAGTTTGTTTTTGCCCTTGTAAAATCCCTTCTCCTTGGACCGATTGTTGTTGTTGTTGTTGTTGGAAGTGCCTTGGAAAGAATTTTGAGCAATGGTTTTCTCCTTTGCATCATTTTTGTCTTTGTTTTCCATGGGCTTGACATTCCGTGTAGCCCCTTGATAGAAATTGATGCGTGAAAAATCATGGTGTGATGGATTACTTCGGTGATGGAACTAGGGTGTTGAGAGTTGATGTATTCGGCTATCTCTTCAGGTATTCCCGCATTGAATTGTTGCTTTTTCTCGAGAAAGTGTATCATCTATACCCTTGCCAGACTATCTCACTCCTCTACCTGAATTCCCTACAATGGCATGGTTGGACAAGACAGTGAGAGCAGCTTGACAGATCAGAGAACCCATATCTCTAGAAGAGGAAGAGCTGGCTATTGGATGTGATTGGAAGTATCATACATACATGGCACTGTGGTCGCATGGAAAGCATTTCAGAACACAACAAATTGACAACAGAAGAAACACGTTTGACAGTGGGGTAATGGTTAGTTTCATGCAAAGGAGCAGGGCCTGTGCTAGAGACACGAATGAGAGCACTAGCAACCTGGATTACTGTGGTCTGGTGTCAGATATCCTGAAAGTAAGCTTCAGGCGGTTTGAGATGTTTTTGTTGGATGTGAAGTGGTTCAAGGTGATTACTTCTGGTCACAATGCAACGGTACGCAGAGATGGAAACAAAATTGTGCAAATAGATTCTACAAAGACTTGGACAGATGCGAGCGACACATTTGCTCTCCCCGAACATTGCGAGCAAGTGGTCTTTGTACCGGAACCTCGCGAGCGACAATGGTGGTTTGTGGTTCAGGTTGCTTCAAGAAATAAACAAGTATTTGAAGGGCAAGATCTCCTGGAGGAAAGTCAGTGAGACGACGTCCATACTACTGTGACATTAGATGAGATGGACGAAAGTATGGCAGAGGAAGCTGACAGATATACGAGGGATGACGCAGACGAGCCAGAATTGACACTTGTAGATGAAGATGCAATGGATGAAGACAATCTGCCAGAACGAGTTGGGGTAGAGTTATGTTTGCAATTAGAGATAGACGATGATACAGTGCAAGATCTTATCAATGATGCCTCACTCGTCGAGGCCTCAGCCTATAAGTGTTTGTGTGAAGACTTTGATTTAAAATTAAGCTTAAATTTAATTTAAACAACTGTGTTTTGACGCTTTATTTTACTTTCTTTGTGCAGGACTTTAGTATGGCAGACGAGATTCCAGATCCCGCTTCCATGAGTGCAGATGCATTCACGGGCTTCGATACATGGATGACGCCTGCTCAGATGGCAGAGGCTTCTCAGTACTGGGTATCCAGTGGTACGGGTACTACGCCTCCGAGCTTCACACCCGAGGGACCGACGCCTAGGGGGGGGATGCCTACGGGGTTCAGGACGCCTATGGGTACGATGCCTTCTTCTCCCATCACGGCCGCTTCGTCACCTAGGGGTGGGGCAGAGGCGGGTACGTCCTCATCTCTGCAGCACAGGCGCACTCGCCAATCTCGACGATCGTCAGGTGGAGGTGGTGGTTGTTGTGGAGGAGGGTCCACAGATGCTCCGACCCTTCCTCGATCACGACCTCCGTCTTACCCAGGCACACCTCTTGACACACCTCTTGGCACACCTCAGACACCTTGGGGGGCACACGATCCTAGTGCCTCCAAGATCTATACTGTACGGGGAGATGGTTTTGTTGACATGGATAGAGTCGGAACTGAGATGCGACAGTGGATTTGCCAGCTCATGGAGCTGCAATTTTCGACCAGCATTCTGACGTCTTGGGCTCAGCAAGAAAAGGAAAAAGTCACTTACATAGTGGAGACCATCCTGAGAGAGTACCAGCCTTCTCCGGGTTCTTTCGTTGTTTCGGCGCAGTGGATCAAGGGTGTTGCACGGGACACCATCAAACATCGATGAGATGCAGCTCGGAAGGCTTTCAGGACCGGCTCGCCGAAGCCTTCGGGCATCCCACACGAGACGTGGCTGCAGATCAGGGAGGATGAGCGGACAACGGCCACACGGTTCAGACAGCAGCGTGAGGCCGCGCAAGTACGACAGATGACCAGGGGGACATCTCATCTTGGCAGCGGAGGCTTCGACACCTTTCGCTATGAGTTTGTGAGTTTCTAATCCAATCTTAACTATGGCGTTTTTTAAAACGCGATGAATCATGTATTCTTATTACTTTGATTTTTGTATAAACGCAAAATCTTGCGATGCATTGAGCTCCATCACACGAGGAGGAGTCAGATGGATATCATAGAGGTATCTATGAAGTACTGAATGATATTGAAGCTTCAGGAGAGCCTGTAGACTGGGAGGCCTTACAGTCTCGCTGATCGCTTGAGGTGAGACGTTAATATGTGTGAGTTGATTTAATTAAGTCAGTATATGTGAAGTAATATCAATACTAATTTTGTGAGTTGTCCTATGTGCAGGTTGCGACGCCTAGTCATTAGTGGACCAGATTTCATCTATATGTTTTGTGAGACACAGACACGCTTCTGTGTCTCTTTTTTGTACGAACAGTTAGTGTTCAGACAGTTATTGTTTCCCTTATGGTTATGATTATTGTCATTGTCATTGTATAGACAGTTATTGTTTCTCTTTCTGGTTATGCTTATGGTTATTGTTAATTTTGTTTATGGTTATGGTTATCTGCATTATGGTTTTGATCAAAGTGATTATAGCCGGTTATGGTTTTAAGTTATGGTTATGCTTTTAAGTTATGGTTATGGTTCGTTATGGTTATGCTTTTAAGTTATGGCTATGCTTTTCAGTTGGTACGGTTGTCTTTCATTGGCCTTAAATCTCATGTGAGATCCTACATGGATAGCATGTAGGAGGCGTATACATGATATGGTTTTTTTTAAAAAGTTTATGTAAAAACAAAGGGAACTCTGCAGAAATTTCAGCGCGTGGGAGCATGGTTGATATTTTGGTGCTGCTCGCTTTCTTGGGCAGAGGGCAGGAAGTCTCGCTGTGGCTGTGTCCATCTTTTAATAGGGCACAAGCCAGGCTACCTGCCCTCTGCCCAAGAAATTTTTTTTCTGCTATGGTCGTCGCTATATGCGTCGCTATCAGCGTCGCTAATAGCGACTGGTTTCACAACGACGCGTATAGCGACGAGCAGCGTCGATATATGCATCGATAACACCTTCTTTTGTTGTAGTGGGAACTGCATTTCCAGGTGCAAAAGACACCTAGATAAACTAAACCCTTGTTGCATATGGCAGTGGTGATGGCGATGGGTTTGGATGAAGGCAGGGTGGTCAGTTGCGACTTTGGCAACTTACCTTCTTGACACAATTGTGGAAGCAAACCTAAAGGGCAGTCAAAGAAGTAAAGCTTACATGAACGGAGGACCCATGCTCACACGAATAGCCTATCAAGCATTGGGCATGATCGACGATCTACCACCTGCCTAAGCGCAGATAGACCTAATCCACAAGTCTAAAAGAGCTGTGAGACCAGTTGCAAGACCTTCTACAAGGGGGAATCATCGAGTCAAACAAACTAGGCAAAGTGCACCTCTAAGGGATTATGACAGTGAGAAAACAGAGTCGGATGCTCGCGGTAGCCAGGAAGAGGGATAGTAGCCAGGAAGAGGGATCTCACCCACGAGATACTCCTTCTAAGTACTAGTCTTCGGAGGAAGAGAAGGATAGCCCCTACACCCTGGGATATACTCGGTTAAAGAAAGAGGCTACATTGGCAGAAGCTATGCCCATCACTCATGCCAGGAGGACAATGGAAGAGGCTCAGGTGTTGAGCAAAAAGCTCCGTCAACAAAAGAAAGAATAGCAGCAAAGCTAAGAAACAAAAGCGGATGAAGAGAAAGAAGATGATGAAGTCGAGAATGATTCGCTGATACACAGGCAAACAGAGGCCTTGGAAAGGGTCAAGCAACAAAAGAGGAAGGAAGCTGCAGAGAAACGGGAAATTGCCAGCGCCATGTGGCAACGAATTCACAATGAGCTCAAACGAAAGATGGAGTAGCGAGCAAGAAGAATCAAATAAGCAACATGTCGATGATATAGAATCATCTAATGAATTTGAAAAGAGTATAAAGGAGAAAAGTCTCTCGCAAGGAGAGGGACAACACGAGACACATGAACAACAAGAGCAAGACCTCGGTTCTCCCAAGGATGCTAAGACAATTTCAGAGAGGTCAGAACAAGAGAAAGGAGAAAGTGCAGGACAGTCGGAGAAAAGGGTCGATGAAAAGTAGACAGAACAGTGGATGGATCAACAAACAAAATCACATACAAAACCTGCCACAACCTCTGATGCAATAGAGGGTTTTAACCAGAAGGAAAAGCAAGCTGATGTGGCTGAGAAATCAGATCAGAGCCGAAAAGACCAGCATGGGCCAAGAACGCAATGCACACAAGCGGCCATAAAAGAAGGAGCGGAGATAGTTAGCTCATTTGACATTGACGGTCACCTAGAGCAGATCAAACTGCAATTCCAATGTCAAAGAGCTCTTTACAACCTCAAGGAACTGGAATTAGAAGATAACAAAAAGGAGGTATCAAGAGCAGCAACAGAATCCTGGCAATTGAAGCAACAAATAGAGGCACTAAAGAATGCACAAGTCCAGGCTCAATTGGAGTTGCAGAGAGAACAAGAAAATGCAACTTACTATTATAAAGAAGTACTACAATTCAATGAGGTGAACTCCGCATTACAGATCGAACAGCAATGCCTCAAGGAGGAGCTAACCAGAGAAAAGGAACAGAATGAGAAGCTACAAGGCTCATATTCAGTGGTTAACAGGTCTCTCACTCAGCTCCTGGCCATACAAAAGACACCATCCTCTTTGACTATGACTGCAGGGTCTACTTCCTTGAGCTAGGAAATCAAAGAGTTAAAGGAGTCCCTAAAACAAGAAAAATCTGACAGACAGATCATGACAGCAGGTCATAGGGCCCTACAACAGGCCAAGGATGAGGAAATTGAAGACTTAAAAAAGCAATTGGCTGAGGCAAGAAAGTAAGTAGAGGCTCTGAAGGCAAATCAAACAAAGCATTAGCAGGACCCAGGAGAATTTGAGCAGGGTGAAGGATTTGAACAATCTGCATTCGAAACTCAACAAACAAAAATACCCACTACGAGCACTGGAAAAGACACGCAAGAATCTGCAGATCCAACCACGGCATCCACCTCGGATTCGAAAAAAGATGAAATTCAGCTCTAGATCTCAGAAGTCAAAGACCCTTCACACGAGGCATATATGCAATATGAACTAAAAGTGCTGGAATCGACTTCCCTCCTCATGATCACTCTAGATGAGGTTGCAAAAAATCATGGGCACAAAATGATCGCACTACCATTGATGCGGCAAGAAGTTCGATTATGGCAGCAAAAGATGCTCCCAAAAATTGAACCAAATAGCAAAGGGGACTACAGAGAGGCTGCAATAACAACAGTTCAGATTGAAACCATCCTCAACAATCAACCTCTCTGGAGAAAAAAATGGTTCGATCAGCGACCAACTGACAAAACCTATTACAGCAATGCCCCCCAGCATCTTAGGATCGACCCCACTTTATCAACATACAACGATCCTAGGACAATTTTTATAGTTGGCAAAGCAAAAGACTGGCAGTGTTGAACTACCCGGTAATTACCAAGCTGCTCAATAACAACCCCCCATCAGAGCATTACTGAAGGGGATCGGGGAGCACCACAGACAGAGAGTGAGAGAGAGAGAGAAGGAGACAGACACGATGTGGGTGGGGAGACTCAAAGAGTGAGCAGCCCCCTATACACTTATGCTATGTATAAGGTATACAAGTCAGTGGGCGCCCAGACTCTGGGCGGCCGGGCAAGGCACAGACGCCTATACCCCAACAACCTCCCACTTAAAGGCGACTGTGCCTTTAAGCAAGAGAACATAGTCTAAAGACTACAAAAGGCGAGAGAAAACCGCTCTCAACCGATGCCCACTGGCTGGCTGTGATCGTGTGCATCCGGCTGTCCTGCTCCCGTGTAAGTCCATACACCACCAGACGTACCGCACACGTACTGCAAGTATGTACACAATACCTGCATATCTCCCTCGTGCACTATGCCATCATCAGTCAACAAACGACTGACAACCCCAACTGCAAATGCTCCCACTGCAGCTGCGATATCCGGTCTCAAGATCAACATCTCATACATGAGACCACCGAATGCCGATGCAATGCTAGCGGGCCCTGCTAGCTCTACGGAGCATGCATCAACATATATATCCCTGGCAATAGGCATCTCTGACTGACAAGGCGTGTCAGCCACATGCATCTCCTGACTGTCCGCAAAAGACGCATCAACCTGTCGTGCAACCTCAGAGCAAACCAGCTGCTCTAGGTGTCTGCTGGAAGACATATCCTGCACAACTATATCCCCATGCTCACTGTCGAGCATAGAAAGGAATGACTGCATAATCGCTGACATCTCAGCCTCCTCTGCAATCATCCACTGCAAACATGACCACTCAATCTGCTGTGACTCACTAGAGCTCTCATGCTCTAACTCCGTATGCATAGACTCTTGCACAACGTCCTCCTGTCGTGACTCACTAGAGCAAGACCGCTCTACCTGTCTATCCTGCATAGAAGTATCTCGCACAACTGACTCTCTGCTTTGCTCAGTCACTAGCAAAGCATGCATGTCTGACTCTGTCACCTCTCTGTGTGACTGCTCAAGTTGTGCCCCAGCTGTGTGCACAACGAGCTCACTACTCTGCACTCCATGCAAAGTATCCTACAACCCACAAGCAAAAGAGACTCGCCTGCTCTCTCGCTGTCTACCTGGCTGCATGATCACAGAGACAACACCGTCTCTCGCGTGATCCACATGCAATGGGTAACCTGTACCACTCCTGGCACCTCTCGCAATCACTAGCGAACCCAAATGCATCACAAAATCTCGCTCTCGTAGCGAAATCTGACATCCACTATCCCGTAACTGTCTGACTGAGATCAAATCCCGTCTCAGATCTGGCACATAACGCACATGACGCAGGGTAAATCTCATACCACTGGGCAAGGACAAACATACGTCTCCTGTACCCTCAATGTCATACACAGCACCATCATCCATGTGCACACAACCAAGTCTCCCACTAGAAAACGTGCTAAACCACTCACGATGCGACGTGACATGGAATGTAGCATCTGAATCTAGTAACCAATGTGAAGACAATGTGCAATCCGATATGCAATCCGTAGACATAAGATCATATGAAGACAAGCTAGATATAAATGTGACATCGCCATCACAAGCATACTCAGTAACCACTGTACTGATCTCACTAGCATCTGTCATGCCCAAATCTGCATCACGCATCTGTCGCCTCCGTTGTCTCAAACGCCTGAAACATCGACGCCTAATGTGCCCTCTATGTCCACAATGCCAACATGTCAAGTCTCTATGCCGTCGAGACTTGCGTGTGGGACCAATCTCTCCCATGGACATAGAAGTGGGACTAGACTCGCTAGTAGACATGGATGCCGCGTACATAGCATGTAAACTCTGCCATAAAGCATGAGTTGTAGTCTCCCTCGAGACCTGCCAGTAAACAGACTCAACCAGATGCAAACAAATCGTAGACATGGCTAACTCATCAAGATCCTGCCAATCATCATCACGTATAGAATTGGGTTTCGCCGATAAACCATGCAAGGGTTTATCCTACCCCAAATCCGCCAATGCAACAAGCATATGTTCCTTCCAAGCAACAAAATCTGCACCATCAAACTGTGTCAAACCATAACGCTGGAAGTCAAATGAAAAATCAGCCATAATGCTCGCAAAAGAGCAACCAACAATGAGTAGCAAATGTCAACCAAATCAGCCCTAATCTGACTCGAATCGCATCAACAAAAGTCTGCAAATATGGCTGTAAGATATGGCTGCAAATCAGCCCCAAAATTCAGCTCTTAAACAGCTGCATAAACAAGTCACAAATGTGTCCCAAATCAGCCTACAACTGAGCCATACATGGACACCTGCAAAGAGGAAACAATGGCTGAAAATTCAGCGCCCAAATAAGCCCTCAAACCTACCTGTAAACTTGTAAACCTGTAGCTGAAACCTGCTGAAAAACCTCAAGCCATTAGTGCTCGAATCCGGCTACCTAGCTCGTAGCCACACAAGCATACATCACAATACTCACTCCTGTGAGTGTGCCAAGATAACTATACGCCTGTCAAATCCGTGAGCTAATCACCAAGCCCACACTGTGCGGTATCGATGCATACACACGCACAAATCTCCCACCTGCAGAGAACACCGCACACAAATGCTGAGTGCAACCCGCAATCTCTACCTAGATCGCATAAATGATGCGCATAAAACTCCTGGGAAAATTTCGCCAGAGTTTCGTCAGTAAAACGGCCACAAAACCAGTAACCAAACTGACTGCACGCTCAAAACCATGAGCAACCAAAGCGCGTCAAATCACACTCCAAATGCATGCACCAATCTCCACATTTTGCATACATCATTGCAAACACCTGCAAATCTAGTACACAAATATCTGCTCTACCTGTGACTGCCAAAAAACATGCTCGATGCATACATTGCCGAGCTCAAAATGCAATCACATTAGTTTCCCTGAGCATCAAACCACATAAGGCATACATTGTATCCTCCCACCTGTGAGGAAACTTGCAGCAAATATCACTCTCACATCTGAGAGCAAACCATGTGTGGAATCCTCGACACACAATAAACAACTGCTGCTGCAGAAAATTCAGCGTTCAGAATTTTAAAATTCTGATATAATGAGCGCGTCCGGAGCATGCCAAAACCCCAAGGTAGACTCCTGGATCATATGTATTCGAGTCCGGGTGTGAAAGCTATGCCAAAAACAGTGTTTTTGGGACCCGAGAATGCACAAATAAACTTGCTGCTGTACCTGCTGTAATTCAAAGCATAATTTCAGCAAATAGACATCACCATCGCGTCCAGAGCGTGCCAAAACCCTGACCTAGACTCCTGGATCATGTAGATCTTACTCTATATGACGGAGCTACGCAAAAAACTGCGTTTTAGAGCCCGAAAATGGCAAAAACGAGCTGCACACAGTCTTGAACCTGCTCCTGCTCCACTCTGCGTGATGCAATGTCCTCTCAATGCAAGCTCCAATACAAGAGCTCTGCCACAACAGCATCCAAGCACTCGAATGTCAAGCTCTCCTCCGCCGAGCACTTCTCTAACGAGCTCCACTGAGCTCGAAAGCTCCTCTCACCAAGGAAGCCGCAACCGCCTCCTCGACCAAGCTTGACCACACCAAGCTCCAAAGCTCCAGAGACAATGCTCCTCAAGCTAAAATCTCTCTCCGTGAAACTCCGCGATCGAACTCCACCGTCGAGAACGAGCGAGCTATCGCCTCGAAGCTCTCAAAGCCGTCGTGCTCTCCGCGGTCACCATAGCTCTGATACCAATTGAAGGGGATCGGGGAGCACCACAGACGGAGAGTGAGAGAGAGAGAGAAGGAGACAGACACGATGTGGGTGGGGAGACTCAAAGAGTGAGCAGCCCCCTATATACTTATGCTATGTATAAGGTATACAAGTCAGTGGGCGCCCAGACTCTGGGCGGTCGGGCAAGGCACAGACGCCTATACCCCAACAATTACATTGTGCAAACTCTGAAAGGAGTAATCAATATGATGAAAGAGATCTTAGACCTCGCTTGTCAGATGTTGGTAAAGATTGCCAAAATGCTCACCACGTGCATTACAACTTTCAGAGACATTGAAGCAACAGAGCATCCATGGAAGGTGTTTGTCGAGGGGATGCAGGGTCTGTGCTGGAATATGGAGTCTGAAATCCCCAGCAGAAATGTTATCATGGGATTATATGCAAGAGTCACGTTTCTATCATCTCATTACATCTATAGATGATAGAAACATGACTCTAGATAACACGACGTCAATCGATCCCGTCATGGTCGCGTCGTCGGCTCCGTGCTCCATGGGCCCGTCCGCCCTATGCGTCCCGTCGCCACACCCGTCCACATCCCATCGGCTCCGGTCCACATAATCGGCCTCTTTGTCGTATCGCGTCCGGCGGAGACTGGTAGGGTCAAGAAGTTGTCAGAGGGCAGACACCCAGCCCGTCGGCCCACCTCGAAGCAAAAGACCTATGCCGTCGCGTTTCGTGGCCGGTTTAGGCCCGTCGGTGCACTCGACATCAAACGGTCGGCCCCGTCGCGGTGTCGTTGTGAAAATCGTGTCGTTATGCGCCGGTCCCCATCGGCGCGCTCGGCTCTTCGTTCCTCTCGCCATCCCGTTGTCAGAACCGCACATGGCCCGTCGGTCCCTTTGCAATCGCACCTATCGGCGTAAACCGTGTTGAGTCACAATGTCGTCGGCGGCCCCGTCTCCACATCCGGACGATGCCGATCGATCGCGACACACACACACACACACACACACACAAAGACGTACATACAAACGTATAAGTATGCATGGCTTGAGCTCAATAAACATGGTGTGGTCATACCAGCGCTAATACACGGGATCCCATCAGAACTCCGCAGTTAAACGCGCTTGGGCCAGAATAGTACTGGGATGGGTGACCTCCCGGGAAGTCCTGGTGCTGCACCCTTACTTTTGCCATGTTGCATTCGGCCCAAAAGAAACCCCCCCCCCCATGATCGGGCCTGCCAATACACTGGATCCGATGAGAACTCTACACTTAAGGGTGCTTGGCCCAGAATAGTACTGGGATGGCTTACCTCCCGGGAAGTCCTGGTATTGCACCCATCCTTTTGCCATGTTGCGTTTGGTCCAAAAGAACCCCCCCGGCAACACCGTCGGCCCCGTCGGCTCCGTAAAGCATCCGTGGGCACGTGCCGTCCCGTCAACGCGTCCCGAGCACACCGTCGGCCCTGTCGACGCTACTGGCTCCTTCAAGCACCTGTCGGCCCGCGCCGTCCCGTCAACGCGTCCGTGCACATTGTCGGTCCCGTCGGTGCTACCGGCTCCGTCAAGCACTCATCGGCACGTGGTGTCCCGTCAACGCCTCCAACCCTAAACCGTCGGTCCCCTCGGTGCTATCGGCTCCGTCAAGCACCCGTCGGCCGGCGCCGTCCCGTCAACGCGTCTCAAGCACACCGTCGGCCCGTCCGTGCTACCGGGGTCTCAAGCACCCGTCGGCACGTGCCGTCCTGTCAACACGTCCCGAGCACACCGTCGGCGGCCCCATCTGTCCCGTCCGTGCTATTGGGGCCGTCGGCTCGCGCGGTCCCGTCAACGCGTCTCGAGCACCCCGTCGGCCCCGTCCGCGCTCCTGGGGCCTCAAGCATCCGTCGGCACGCGCCGTCCCGTCAACACGTCCCGAGCACACCGTCAGCCCCGGTAGCACGGACGGGGCCTCAAGCACCCGTCGGCACACGTCGTCCCGTCAATGCGTCCTGCGCACACCGTCGGCGGCCCCGTCCGCGGTACCGGGGCCATCGGCACCCGTCGGCCCGCGCCGTCCCGTCAACGCGTCCCGAGCACGTCGTCGGCCCCGTCCGCGCTACCGGGGCCATCGACACCCGTCGGCCCGCGCCGTCCCGTCAACGCGTCCCGAGCACGCCGTCGGCCCCGTCCGCACTACTGGGGCTCAAGCACCGATCGGCACGCGCCGTCCCGTCAACGCGTCCCGGTAGCACCGTCGGCCCAGTCCGCGCTACCGGGGCCTCAAGCACCCGTCGGCACGTGCCATCCCGTCAACGTGTCCTGAGCACACCGTCGGCCCCGTCGGTGCTACCGGATCCGTTAAGCACCCGTAGCTCCGTTGCGTCCCGTCAACGCGTCTATGCACAACGTCCACCCCGTTCACGCTACCGAGGCCGTCGGCACCCGTCGGCCCGTGCTGTCC